>NC_135339.1:46841745-48041745 GCF_023851605.1 Tamandua tetradactyla
TTATCAGCATGTGTTAATAGTGACACTGGTGTGGTGAGGGGTTGTATATGGAAATGGGTGAACCTACAAGCTGTTTTCAGATGTGGAGTCCCCCCTCATGGGCCTTCCTTGTATGAGGGAATTGGTGAAGTTTGACCTTGGATCAAACATCTTGAAGTGTTAAGTGGACAACTTCCTGCTCTCCAACTGTGCAGACCCCAAACAGCCTTCTTGGGTAAATAGTGTTTGAGGCCAGGTGATATGCTGTGGCCATCCAGAGAGATGTGATGTACAGTGTTGGTCTTGTCATCACCTAGATACAGAACTCTCTTCCATGTCAGACAGTTGGTCCAAAGTGTCCTTCTACTTGGCTTGAAGAAGGGGCAGTGGAGTGCCATCACCATGTCTCAAGATACATGCAACCTACAGTAAGTCCTAAAGTTACTTCTGAGAAACCCTTTTGTTCTCAGTTGTGGCCTCTCTCTCTCTAATCCCAACTCTGCAAGTGAAATCATTGCCCCACCCCACCCCACCCCCGCTACATGGACATGACATCCACGGGTGAAAGTCCCATGGCAATGTGGGAGATGATTCCCAGGGATGAGCCAGACCCTGGCACCATAGGATCAACAATGCCATTCTCCCAAAAGAGGGAAAAGATGTGGAACAAATAAGGCATCAGTGACTGAGAGAGCTCAAATAGAGTCAAGAGGCTACTCTGGAGGTCACCCTTATGCAAGCTTCAGTTAGACATTGCCACCTATCATACTTGCCAACCCCAAACCAAAACTATTCCTGCCAATCCTAAAAAACACCTAGGGCATTCTGAAATGTGTACATAGTTTCAAGCACTAGGGTAACTTTCCAGAAACTACAACCTCCAGATGGGTCCCTGGACCAGCTAAGTCCTGAAATGCAGAAGGCCCAGCCTCTCCAGAACAACTAGTTCTGTACCCCTACTCCATATTATCAACAGCCCCTTCCAACATGAAAAATTTAGAATTGGCATAGCCTTAAATAACCGTAATGATTGGGAGAAAGATCAAAGGAGAAGGTAGAGTTATACAGAGAAGATAGGGTTTAAGAAATGTGTATGATTGCTGAATCATTATATTGATATTTTGTTTAGTCTTCAGTGTCTTGGAGCAGCTGAAAGTAAAATCCTAAAATTGTGGAATTGTAACTCAACCAAACTCTGAAAACTGTTCCACAACTAACTGAGGCGTTGTGCTTTAAAAATTATTGCTTTTTGTATATGTGTTATTTACACAATTAAAAAAGAGCCAACTGGAAGAGAAGCATATTTTCTTTTTAAATACAATTCTCAATTAAATCAGTATTTAGCCTTTCTGAAGCTGTCTTTTTCACAAACATCTATGACATGGTAGAAAGAAAATCTTTTTAGTAGTAGGGACAGGAGGCAATGGCACTCTATTGAAATATGGACAGCTCAAATTATTTCATGTAAATAATATCGTCTAATATTGTAACAAATGTTAGAGCCTCCTTTGTCTCTTAAGTGTTGTTTGGGCATCCTATGAGGGCAGGAGGTTTGAGTTCCAGCCAAAGTTTGTTTCAGAAGTCACCACACACACCAAGAGGGTGTTAAAATGTTTATTTACTTCACTAAAGTCTGGGGATAAAGAGAGACAATCTCTCAAGGAGTCTGAGATGGCTCGGAGTTAGAAAAGCGTCTGGGCTTGGGTTTTATTGGGGATGTGAGTAGGGCCCTGGGAGGGTTCCTGGCTCTGAAGTAGGGTGCATGCAGAGTTCTCACCAGGTATCCAGATGTGGGACAAAAGGGAGGAGAGGGGATGAAGATTAAAAGTTGTTACATAGAAGATCATGAGATATGGTCAGACTCCTCATTACATGAGACCACGAAAGCCCAAGTGTTGACCACCGTGAAAGGTCCTCTTCCCACCTCAGACTGATTGTCCGGCAAGGCAAAAAAGATTTTTTATTTCAATCCCATCTCATTTTTTACTATATACTTTGCCTTCTTATAATATTTTTGGGGTCACAATGATTATTTTAGTGTGTGCCTATATCTCTCTGTCTACATGGGCTGAAGTAGGCAAACAAGTCTTTAGATCTCAGATAGAAAGCTCTGAATCCAACTATGTACACATCTGCTAGGGTATGAGTTTAAATTGCCTTTACCTTATCTTTTGAAGCAGGAGTGGCGCCTCCCTGGCACCCAGTGTTTATCACCTTAGTTTAACTTACTGTAATTTACTGAAATATTTTGATACTCTTTGAGGTGCATGTTCACTTAAACTGTGAGAAGCGTGTGTGCCCAACAGGTACCAAAGATTTTGTCCTATACTCCATTTACTTTATCTTTTCATCCTCACGATGACTTCATAAAGACATTATTCCCTTTTCTTGGATAAGAACACGGAGGTTCTGAGTGGGCCCCATTGAAACAACGTCTCACATGCTGAGACGGCAATAACTCTGGAAAAGAATCTGGGCATTGTATCATATGCTTAGGAGATGCAGAGCTGAGAGAGTCAGGCTTGGAATTAGAGGATGCTGTGGAAGAAGAGAAGTTCAGCTGTGGCAGCTCAGGGAAGTGCCTTGAAATAAGCACTAAGGTTGGCCCCTATGAACTCGATTTTATCTTCACCTTTAGATGGACTGGGGCCTAATAAATGCCAGCGTGTACTGTATCCTATCAGAACAAAATTAAATTTCCCAAACCTCCAGAGCCTTCTTTTTCATACAAATTCAGAACCTTTTGAATTCAACAGGAAACAAGTGATCTTTATTCCTGTCATCAACTGAGAGCCTGGTAGTAACCAAGGCATGTTAGATAATTCTGTTGTCACTATTGTGTCATATGAACATCCTTGGAACAGCCCTGAGTGGATCGCATGCTTGACTTGAAGTCAGGGCTATGAATTGCCCCTAACAGAGCCTGGCACATGACTATGTTTAATACACACCTGCAGTGCTGACATTTCTGGATTTCTATAAACAAATTGTTTCCTTGCCTACAAGAGACAACTGCAGAGTGTGGGGAGATGCTGCAGCCCCTCGTGCATCCTACGAAATATTGGAAAGTCTACCAGTTCCTTAACCACACTGCAAAGCCTTGCCCTGGTAACTCTGACACATTCTACAGAAACGGATGAAGAAAAGGTGAATAAACTATACGAGCCAGTTCCCTACGGGTAAGATTATCATACAAAATAGAGGACATGGAAGTCGAGGCAGAGAGGGACGTTCAACTGAAGGTGATATGAGATCTGGAGATTGAGGTGGAGGTCGTGGTGTAGGTGGAGGTGGAGCTGGAAGTCATGGTCCAGGTGGAAGTGGAGGTGGAGGTCGTGTTCCACATGGAGGTTGTGGTACAGGTGGAGGGCCAGGTGGAGGTCCAAGTGGAGGTCCAGGTGGAGGTGGGAGTTTCAGTCCAGGTAGAGGCAGAGATCCAAGTGGAGGTCCAGGTGGAGGTGCAAGTTGAAATCTAGATGGAGATGGAAGTCCAAGTGGAGGTCCAGGTGGAGGTGGGAGTTTCAGTCCAGGTAGAGGCGGAGGTTCAAGTGGAGGTCCAGACAGAGGTGTGAGTTGAAATCCAGGTGGAGATGAAGGTCCAGGTGGAGGTCCAGGTATAGGTGTGAATGGAAATCCAGGTGGAGATGGAGGTCCAAATGGAGGTCCAGGTGGAGGTCCAGGTGGAGGTAGGAGTTGAACTCCAGGTGGAGATAGAGGTCCAAGTGGAGGTGGAGGTCAAGTTCCACATGGAAGTTGTGGCACAGTTGGAGGTGGAGCAGGAAGTCGTGGTCTAGTTGGAGGTGGATATCGTGTTCCACATGGAGTTTGTGGTGCAGGTGGAGGTGGAGCTGGAAGTCATGGTCCAGGTGGAAGTGGAGGTTGGGTTCCACATGGAGGCTGTGGTGCAGGTGGAGGGCCAGGTGGAGGTCCAGGTGGAGGTGGGAGTTGAAATCCATATGGAGATGGAAGTCCAAGTGGAGGTCTAGGTGGAGGTGGGAATTTCAGTCCAGGTAGAAGCGGAGGTCCAAGTGGAGGTCCAGGTAGAGGTGCGAGTTGAAATCCAGGTGGGGATGGAGGTCCAGGTAGAGGTGGAGGTCAAGTTCCACATGGAAGTTGTGGCACAGTTGGAGGTGGAGCTGGAAGTCGTGGTCTAATTGGAGGTGGATATCGTGTTCCACATGGAGTTTGTGGTGCAGGTGGAGGTGGAGCTGGAAGTCATGGTCCAGGTGGAATTGGAGGTCGGGTTCCACATGGAGGCTGTGGTGCAGGTGGAGGGCCAGGTGGAGGTCCAGGTGGAGGTGGGAGTTGAAATCCATATAGAGATGGAAGTCCAAGTGGAGGTCCAGGTGTAGGTGGGAGTTTCAGTCCAGGTAGAAGCGGAGATCCAAGTGGAGTTACAAGTTGAAATCCAGATGGAGATGGAAGTCCAAGTGGAGGTCTAGGTGGAGGTGGGAGTTTCAGTCCAGGTAGAGGTGGAGGTCCAAGTGGAGGTCCAGGTGGAGGTGCGAGTTGAAATCCAGGTGGGGATGGAGGTCCAGGTGGAGGTGGAGGTCAAGTTCCACATAGAAGTTGTGGCACAGTTGGAGGTGGAGCTGGAAGTCGTGGTCTAGTTGGAGGTGGAGATCGTGTCCCACATGGATTTTGTGGTGCAGGTGGAAGTGGAGCTGGAAGTCGTGGTCCAGGTGGAGGTGAAGGTTGTGTTCCACATGGAGGTTGTGGTGCAGGTGGAGGTGGAGCTGGAAGTCATGGTCCAGGTGGAAGTGGAGGTTGGGTTCCACATGGAGGCTGTGGTGCAGGTGGAGGGCCAGGTGGAGGTCCAGGTGGAGGTGGGAGTTGAAATCCATATGGAGATGGAAGTCCAAGTGGAGGTCCAGGTGTAGGTGGGAGTTTCAGTCCAGGTAGAAGCAGAGGTCCAAGTGGAGGTACAAGTGGAGGTACAAGTTGAAATCCAGATGGAGATGGAAGTCCAAGTGGAGGTCTAGGTGGAGGTGGGAGTTTCAGTCCAGGTAGAAGCGGAGGTCCAAGTGGAGGTCCAGGTGGAGGTGTGAGTTGAAATCCAGGTGGGGATGGAGGTCCAGGTGGAGGTGCAGGTCAAGTTCCACATGGAAGTTGTGGCACAGTTGGAGGTGGAGCTGGAAGTCGTGGTCTAGTTGGAGGTGGAGATCATGTTCCACATGGAGTTTGTGGTGCAGGTAGAGTTGGAGCTGGAAGTCATGGTCCAGGTGGAGGTGGAGGTCGTGTTCTTCATGGAGATTGTGGTGCAGTTGCAGGTGGAGCTGGAAGTCGTGGTCCAGATGGAGGTGATGGTCATGTTTCACATGGAGGTCGTGGTCCATGTGGAGGAGGAGCTGGAAATCATGGTCCAGGTAGAGGTGGAGGTCGTGTTCCACATGGAGGTTGTGGTGCTGGTGGAGGTGGAGCTGGAAGTCATGGTCCAGGTGAAAGTGGAGGTCATGTTCCACATGGAGGCTGTGGTGCAGGTGGAGAGCCAGGTGGAGGTCCAGGTGGAGGTGGGAGTTGAAATCCATATGGAGAGGGAAGTCCAAGTGGAGGTCCAGGTGCTGTTGCAAGTTGAAATCCAGATGGAATGGAAGTCCAAGTGGAGGTCCAGGTGGAGGTGGGAGTTTCAGTCCAGGTAGAGGTGGAAGTCCAAGTGGAGGTCCAGGTGGAATTGGGAGTTGAAACCCAGGTGGAGATGGAGGTCCAAGTGGAGGTCCAGGTGGAGGTGGGAGTTTCAGTCCAGGTAGAGGTGGAAGTCCAAGTGGAGGTCTACATGGAGGTGTGAGTTGAAATCCAGGTGGAGATGGAGGTCCAAGTGGAGTTCCAGGTGGATGTGTGAGTCGAAATCCAGGTAGAGGCAGAGGTCCAGCTGGAGGTGAAGGTGGAAGTCAAGGCCCAAAAACGCTCCCAAGGTGGAGGAGACGGCCCATATCTCAACATTGGTTACAGAGGGTCTCTCACAGGGTGGTCCATGAAGGGTGGTCCTGCAAAACGAGGGTCTCTCTTTCAGCCATATTCACCTGAAGACAGAAGGAGTTGAGTTGACATATTACAGACCAAAGCTGAAACCCAAGGAAGCAACTGTCAAAGCCTGGCACCTTTCCCCTCTGAGGAAACTCAGGGCCTGGAAATTCCAACTTCCCACTCAGTCATGGAAGAGTTCACTGATGCCACAGAGTGAACAGCTGTCACCACACAGGTCATGGCCATGTCTGCAGACATGTGTGGTGGGGGCTCTTCTGGGAACTAACAGAGGGAATTCCAAAGAATAAAGACAGAGTATTCCCACCTGAAGCATCCATTCCAAGGACCCACCTGACCCTCCTCCCTTCTCCTCCACCACAGAAGCTCACTATTTGGTATCAAGAACACACAGAATTAAAGGAAATGAAATAGCTCCTTTTCGGAGAGCCTTCCTCCAGCCTTTCCTGGCTCATCTCTGTCATGACTCTGCATGTTAAGTGTAAGAGTCTTCTTCTCAGTTGAAGGGGACAGAAGCTCAGAGAGGAACTAGAGCACTTGCCCAGAGGCACACAAATTTAAGAGGCAGATCCGATTCAACAACAGCTCTGCTTGCAAGATCTGCTTGTCTCCCTCTGCTTCCTTCCCTGACAGAAGGGTCTTCTACTCTCCAGAAATTCTGCCCATAGGCTCATGATCTCTGGGGAGATGGTATCCCCAGAGTCCTTCAAGAGAATGTGGAAAGTATTTTCTGATAGAAACAATTAGGCTCAGCCTTACTGTTTATCTTAAGTCCTAGGTGATAATGCAGTTTAGGACACTGTGAGATGCACATTACTTTTATCCTATGAAAATTGAGTTAGGAATTCTAAATAACAGAATTCAATAAATATTCTACTTCAAGGAGGAAAGGTGCATGAGGTATGGACCAGCTTTATTGCCTGCACAAGCCCCAAGAGATCATGCTGATGTGAACATAATTCAATGTAAGACCTTTGCTGGAATTAGCCCAACAGGGAATGACTGTCAATGTTCAATATCTCAGTTTAGTGTACCTTTGCTTTTACTAATACATAAGTTCTGATAATTCAAAATACTTTTACCTAGTAGAAAAATTTTTTGGGATTCTTCAATAGCACATTTCCAAACAGAGGTGGGACAAACTGACTTATGAAATTTACAATGAATCTACTTTGACTAGCATTCACAATTGAATGAAGAATACAAGAAAAAGTTAGAGGGATGATTTTTCATCTTGTAAAGTTATATGGATCACACCCAAACAAAAACTGAGAAGTTTTTAAAACTCAAAAACAATAGCAGCACCCTCCCCTGGTAAAGGAAATCAGTGGAGTCAGTTGTGCCATGAGATTTAAATGTGGTTCTCCTCATGTTCATCACAGAAATACAACAGTGAAGGTCCTACTCAGTCTCTAAGCAACACAGCTTCTGGAAGCTCCCCACGGGTGATAAGCTGGGCTTAGAGAAGCCATGCTTGCTGCTTTTTGAAAATCGAGATGGTCAAGATATCCCAGACCCAGAGGTGAGGACAGAAGAGGGTGTTATCTTGTAATTGAAAATGCCCACAGCATTTACCTTGCTCTCCTCCGTTGCCTTGGTAGGGAGTGGTCTTCCTGAGCTGCCATTCCACGGGGGTGCTGTACCAGGTCCTGGGTCAGACAGAAGCAGGAGAACTGTTTGCACTTTATTCTGACTTGCACATTCTGTGCAGAAGATTCACTGCCCCTCCACACCCTTCTTTCACTGCCTTGGACTCTTTACACACTCAGGTCTCCAATAGAGACCCAGGGTTTCCTAGGTGCCTTAGATGACCCCTGATGACCAGGACAGGGACTGTCCCCTGACCCCTAAGAAAGACACCATAAAGCCCTGCCTGCCAATCCAGGTGTTATTGCAACATGCAAAGCACTTGAGGACAGGTTAGGTCTCAACTGTATCTTGACCTCAACACTAAAACAAGAGTCTCTCAATAAGTGTGGGAAGGGTGAATGATTTATAGGCAGACTTGAATCAATTACGATAAGCAAACTGATAGAGTCAGAATCAAGAATACAGATTACCATGGGATGCGGTAGGGGCAGGATATGGAATTTCAGACTTAAAATGTAGGGTGTTCCATTTGGAATGATAGAAAATTTTTGGTGATGGATGCTGGTGATGGTGGCATAATATTGTGAATGTAATTAAAAGCTCTGAAACACATATATGAATATGATTTAAAGGAGAAATGTTCAATACATAGTATCAGAATACATTTTTTAAAAATCCCTGGAACTACACTACACAATCAGTGAACCCCAAGACAGACCATGGACTGTAGTTAATGTTGCAGAAACAAAAAGGTGTTTTCATCATTTGTAAAAAGGTTCCATTCCAATCACCAATGCAAGGTGTTAATCATAGGGTGCTATGTGGGAATCCTGTATTTTATGCATGATTATTCTGTAAACCCACAACTTCTCTAATAAAGAAACATAAAATAAAAATAAGAACTGCTTTGGACAGGAAGAATAACCTGTGCATGGAATAGCACTGGTCTGTCCTTTCAATTTATATTTAATCTGACTTCTGTATCTGACCAGGTGTATATAAACATTTATGGATAGCATGTACTTATAGGCATTAATATTATAGCAATAGAAAAGGAACAATCCACAGGGCATTAATGGTATGACTTAAGGTTACATTTATAGCATCATAAGATTCAAATTACAAAGGTATTAAAGGTATGATGAATACTTCATATCACAATAAAAATTAAAACAAACTGAAAGAAAAAAAGGACATCCAACAACAAGAAATCCTTATTGGCAGCCTTAAAGCCATGTTGAAGTAGACACAAAACACAGCCAAAAGACAAAGCATGAAAATTTCTTCTCTAGGCAGGACATAGAGCCCACATTCTAAAATGTAGTTCATGTTATTTTTATTTAAAAAAAAAAAAGGTAAAATAAATCCTTCAAACTGGGTATTGCAGGGTGGGAGGTGGGTTCTGACCCAGTTCCTTTCTAGTCATATCTCTTCAGTTAAGAATTGAACCTGGGGGAGGCATTCAGTAGGTTGTGATTCAACATTAATGGGAGAGCATGACCCCCTATTCCCAGGGGATGTGTGCAAATAGCCATTCTGGCTGGGGCAGGAGGAGGGGAACATTGTCTTCTCACCCTGTGAGGCACTATGTGCTCTTTAGTAAGTCTTTGGGATGGTTTTCTAGCAGCACAATGATAACCCACATTATGTGGATTTGGCTGCAGAAAATAAAACCTGCTCTTGGCACTGTGCTCCCTACCTCTCTGTGGAGAGTTCTGCATGTCATATCTTCCTGGCATTTGTTTCTGCATCTAGCATTCTTCTTGCAAATTGTTCTTTTCAGTTTCTTCCAAAAAACTTGAATGTAAGGAAAGATTTTTTAAAAATAGTAATAAGATACAGAAAGCCAAGTCTTTTCCTGGATACCAAACAGCTTAGCCTTAAAAAGTGTTTACCTCTGTCTCAACTCATGAGATTCAGTGTCCTTCACAAACACCTCTCTCTGTAAAGCACGAGCTCTGAGCTAAGGGGGGAAAACACACTTATATTTAGTGTGGTGGTCAATTGTGCAGAAGAAGAATGAAAGAAAAAAAAATGCTTACCCAGTTGTCATGAGCCTTCTCCTCGTGAAGGATGATCTGAAAAAGACAACACATCAAAAAAAAAAAAAAGTTTAGGGTTCTGAGACTCACTGGAATCACACGCATTAGGTACTGCAGAATTCTGCTCCTGTCAGGCAGGGGGAGGATACCTGGTGTCTGAACGAGCTCTCTGATTGCCGCATTGTTCGTTCCATTTCTTCCATGCTCCGCCTATGTATTATAATTATTTTCATCAATAAAAGCACAACACTGAATACAAATATAAGTATTCTACTGATCTTCTCATCACCCTCACAACCATACCCTGATGGACTTTATCTACATATAAAAACACACATGATTATAGAACAGGAGAATCTCCTGTTCACATGATTATAGAACAGGAGAATCAAAGGCATTTCTAGCTAACTTATTTAACATTTGCTGCCTGGATTCTGAGTTGATATGCTATACTGTCTTTAACTGCTCTCACTCTGTCCCTGAGTAATTCTGTTATTATGTATTCTTCATCGTTATATTCTTAGCATATTTTCCCAGGCTGTAACTGCTGGTCCTATGAAATGGCAAAGTCATCTGTACGGATTTTATTTTACTTTTTTTGCATGGGCAGACACCAGGAATCAAACCCAGGTCTCCAGCATAGCAGGCGAGAACTCTGCCTGCTGAGCCACCATGGCCCGCCCATCTATATGGATTTTGATTCATCCAACACCAAGGAATTATGATAATTTATAACACCCCCAGAAATGTTTGCATGAACTAAGTTCATGACAGTTGGGCCACCATTGGAGAGGAGGACATGTCTGATAACTTCTCTTTTTCAATTGGTAAACTTAAAAGATCATTTTTGCTTTTGAGTATTCTCAATATACCTGTCTTCCAACCATTTATGAATGCTTCTGTGGTAATTGGGTCTGAACAATGCAGGAAGGATTAAAAACCAAAAAAAGAAAAAAAAAAAACACAAACAGGGTTTCCATGAGCCACTGCTGCTCAGCAGCTGAACTCACTTGTATTTCTAAACTGCTTGCACGGCTGCATTTGCCTTCTCCTTTGCAGCTAATGGCTACCTCTCATATTCCCGCTTCTTGCGTTCTTTTAGTTTCAGCTTCCTGGAACAGGGAAGAAATATATGACACTGCTAGTTCCCTAAGTAAAACCCTGTTTTTCTTCACTCCCAGCAGTCTGAGTTCTGGATTCAAATGTCCCCTCCCACCTCCCACACAAACCAGTGGATTTACAAAGACAAGCAGAGGAAAGAATCTAAGCCTTTCTGTTAAGAGATAAAAGTCAGAACTTGGGCCTCCTGACTCCTTCGCCTGCATTTCAGAGCTTCCCCTCATTGCTCTCTTCTCCTATTCATTAGTACATAGCATGAACAAATCTAAAAAGGAACTATGAGACACATTACGTGCCTGCCTGGGGCCAGTTTCTTGGGTGAAAGCTCTCTTTATTCCATTGTAGAAAACCAGGACGGACCAAGTCACCAGAAACTAACACATGAGGCCGACTCAGGCTGACGCCTCTGATTTCTCCACATTTCTCAGTCCAAGACCAGAGGCCTCATCACAGACCAGCAGACCCAGAGAGACCTTTCCAGGGCATGGCAGCTAAATGCTGCTCATCCTGGGATGTCCACAGCTCAGATGTGGGACTCTTGCAGCTACCCCAAGGTTCATGGTTGAGACCAAAGAAATCCTAGTACTGGCATGAACTACTGAATTGAATGTGATCTGAACTGACACATTGTCAGAGTTTTATGTCTTGGTAACAGATTTATCTGGAAAACCTCTGAATTCAGTGCATCAATCTATTTTAACAAGACTGTGTTCACTGACACTGAAGGTCTGAGATTTATTTGTGCTTTTGTATTTTATTCATGGTTCTAGTTCAAAAGATTCACCACTTGACTTGTGATTTTCTATGGATCAGGAGGAATATAAATGACTCCAGGAATCAAGTACAATAACACCCAAGAGAGGAAGAAAGGTTTATGCATTCATTTCTAACTACCTGACCAGTATTCCCAGAGATATTCTCTCCAGGGGCTACAAGGTGCTGGATGCCATGAAAAGTCATGGGATACAGATGGATACAGGCACATATCCCACCCTAAAGGAGCTCACAGGGTGGTACATAAAAAGTACCATTGAGGCCCAGATCTTGGGAAGGGATAAACAGGAACCTGAGTCATGAAAGAAGTTTCAGGGAGAGTTTCCTACAGGCCATGGGCCAATGGATCTGAATCACCTGATCTGCCCCAGAAAACAAAAAGAATCAAGAAATATGACATATGTGAGCAAAATCATCTCTGACTTTGACATTGCAGTGAAGCATCATGAATGCAAGATGCAGGAGTGGAAA
Source organism: Tamandua tetradactyla (assembly GCF_023851605.1). Lineage (NCBI taxonomy): Eukaryota > Metazoa > Chordata > Mammalia > Pilosa > Myrmecophagidae > Tamandua > Tamandua tetradactyla. The sequence continues at coordinate 46,853,703 of NC_135339.1, forward strand.
GAATGAAGGAATAAGGTCACCCTGGCATTCAAAGTATTTTTCCCTAGGTTCACTGATGAATTCCAGAAGAGACTGTTAAGATACAAGCAAGTTCGGTAGAGTTTCCACATGTGTGTGTGCTTAGAAGGTGGCACCCTGGCATTTTGGGAACTTGAAAAGCTACAAACTAGGAGTCGTGGTGACCAGTAAATACATTGGCTGTTGTAGGGATTGAGCCTTTTTGAAAAATCACAATTATTGACTCAAAAGGCTCCAAGATTTCTAATGTTCCTAATCACCCACCAAAAATAAATTCCAGTGTTTTCTCTATCAAAATAATATCCCATGCCTCCATTTCAATTTGTCCAAATGGTCAGTAAAAAAGTAACGAAGCAGATACCCAAATCAATAAGCCATGCCCTCGATCATGAGGCTTACTCTTGTGAAGCTTATGTAGGGAGCAGAGAAGCTTAGACTACCTATAGGCATGCCTAAGAGTTACTTCTGGATGACCTCTGTTGTTGCTCAGATGTGGCCTCTGTCTCTCTAAGCCCAACTCTGCAAATTAAATCACTGCCCTCCCCCCTACGAAGAACATGACATCCAGGGATGAAAGTCTCCCTGGAGACGTGGAAGAAGACTCACAGGGATGAATCCGGACTTGGCACTGTGGGATCAACAATAACATCCTGACCAAAAGGGAGGAAAGAAGTGTAATTAATAAAGTAATCAATGCCAGAGAGAGTTCAAATAGAGTCAAGAGGCTACTCTGGAGGTTGCTCTTATGCAAGCTTCAGGTACACCTTGCTACCTATCATAACCTGCCAACCCCCAACCAGGACCATTCCAGCCAATCTTAAAGAACACTTAGGGAAGTATATAAGATTACACAAGGGTTACAGGCACTAGAGTAACTTTCCAGAAACCTACAACCTCTAATGGGTCCCTGGTCCAGATAAGTCCTGAAACCTAGCCCAGCCTCTCCAGAACATCCGATAGTTCCATCTCCCTATCCCATGTTAGTGACAGACCTTTCCAATATCAAAAATTTAGAACCACCATAGCCCAAACAACCCCAAAAAGATGTACAGAAAGATCAAAGATGATGGTGGATTTATACATAGAAGATAGAACTTACAAATGAATATGAATGCTGAATCATTAAATTGATATCTCTTTTAGTCTCCAGTATTTTAGAGCAGCTAGAAGTAGAAACCTAAAACTGTGAAATAGTAACCCATGTCAAAGCCTGAAATATGTTCTACAACTAATTGTGGTGCTGTGCTTGGAAATTTATAGCTTTTTTGTATATATATTATTGTTCACCAAAACAGAAGGGAAAAAAAGTCAATTGTGATGATAAAAAAGTATTTAAGCCCTCTAGCCTCCTGTATTCTGGAGCAGCTAGAAGGAAAAATACGAGAAGAGCGTATGGTAACCCATGACAAACTCTGGGATCTGTCCTGTAACTACGTTTTGAAGAGTGCTCTGAAAACTATTGCTTTTTTATTTCTTTGTTTTGCATATACGTTATACTATTCAATTAAAAAAAGTTATAAAAAAAAAAGTAACCAAGGAAAAAGGACAGGACAAGGTATTGTGATGTGTTAGAAACCAAAGTACAATAAAAACAGACTCAGAGGTTTCCAGATAAAGAAGCCATCATGGGAAGTTTAAGTGTGTCTCTATGTTTTAGAAATTAGAAGTCAAGATTATGAAATTCATTGAAGAACTAATAGCTATAATACCGAAAAGTAAAGTAACTGAATTTAGAAATGCAATCAATGATTTTCCCAGCAGAGTCGAGCACACTGAAGACAGATTGAGAACACTGGGAGATGGGTCCCGTGTGTGGGACCAATTTAGAACACATATATCCAGGGCTTACTTTAGATATCAGTGAGTCCTCAGTATCTATCTGCCTATTTGTGCATCATTCTTCTCCAGAAGGACTTAACCTCAGTGGGCAGGAGGTTGCTGTGTACTAAGAATGTAACTGGACATTTTTGCTCAGGAAACAGCAGACACGAATATTAAAAGGTTTCTGGTGGTCCTGTCGACTCTGAAGGTTACTTGCAGCTCATTTCTAGAAGGGAGCTACAGGAAAAGCATGGAGTTACACTTGAACCCAGCTGCGTGGCTGCATGGAGCATCCTATATATACGGGTTTTTTTGTTTAGGTGCATAGTCCAGGAATCAAACCCGGGTCTGCTGCATGGAAGGCGAGCATTATACCACTGAACCATCCATGCACCCTGGAGCATCCTATATAGATTGTATCTTGGAATGATACACTTAGGTACATAGTCTAGAAATTTCACTCTAGCAGCTGTGGAGTGGATGGATTGAGATTTTGAAGATGCAAGAAGGACATGAAATTGCAGACAAAGTCCCTAGGAGACTGGGCAGGAAAGATGATTGACGCTGAGCTAAGGAGGTGGCTGTGGGAAGGAGAATAGGGCAGCCACCAAACAGCAGACTGAATGGTTGTTGGAGGCACCAAATCCACACCAAGAAGGAAAACAATATTTCTTTAGGTGACTGAATGACCACTGGTGGAGAAATTGAGCCCTACAAACAAATACTGCAAAGAGACCTGATCTGTCAAGGCCAGATATTAAGTGTGAACCTCAAATATTTTTGGAGAAAGAATAAACTAAAGCAGAGAGAGAGGGATAAAGTGGGTAGTCCAGTTTCAGTGTTTAATAGCATCAGGCCATAGCAGCCTGAGTCCAGAGAAAATACTAAACCGTGCTCATTGATGGTCATATACACAGAAAATATAAAGAATAGGAGTAGACAGAAATGGCAATGTGACAGAAATCCCAATGTCAAATCAGTTATTTTGTAGAATGAGAATTCAAAATGCACTATAAAGTTATACCTATTTTAAAGTTACCTAATTTCAAAATGTGATGTATATTTCCATACCCTAATGAATTACCCAAGTATACTCTGCAAAGATGTCTTTGTATTTTGTAACTCCCAACCCCTTACCTCTGTGATATTATATAATATTTCTTCTGAATATTTTCCATCTAGTAAGTCTGAAATACATGGCACGGTCGATGGCTATTTTTTTTTACAGTGTTTTCAAGATTTCATTCTACAACCTTCACACCAACCACTCGAGAGTTTTAAGGCCAAGTACAGTAAATGGGAAAAAAATCCCAATGGGTAACTAGGTCACAGAGAATGCAAGGGTGAAATAATTTGTGGAGCAGAGAAAGAGCATGGATGATCAAAATAACAATAGCACCTGAGCAGAAGAAACTGGTGGCAACTAACTCCTTCCTCCAAAAGTAAATTACAAGCAAGAATCTCAGACACCATTAGGAAGAAAAAAAAAACAAACAGTTTTATACTGATTAAATATGGCACATAGATGGCATTAACTTCTCTGAAAAATGATAAACATCTACATCTGTCCACACATTCATTCACACAACACTATATGAGGCAGCGAACATGAGAATATCTTACTCTGATATGTACATTTGGAGCTTCTCTATGTTTATTGCCAGGCTGTTGCTTTCCTCTTCTAATGCACTGTTCTCAGAGTGCAAAGTATCACTGTCAGCTTGCAGTTTTTTAATATATTCTGAAAAGTAGAGAAGATTGGGTATTGCACTGTGGGCACATGGACCTGAAAACACGGTTGGGAGGCTGAAGGAAAGGGCTCAAGTCCAGAAATCAGGAAACCATTCTTTACTTTCCAATGTGGGAGCATTTACATTAAGTGACACTTTCTCCTCAATATGCAACCTACCTTCCAGGGTACAGTTGTTGGGTGCCAAGCCTTGCAGGCCATGTTGGAACATTGGCATTGCACGATCTGCCTAAAAATTGCAAAAGAGAGATTTTGAGAAATTTTGCTCCCAATGTGCAAACAAAACCTCTAATGCTAAAACGTGGAAAGATTTAGCAACAACACTTTTACCAACTCTTGGTCCTTGATATTCTGACCTCCCTTCAGTTCCGATGGGACTTGCATTCCTTCAAACACATCACTTATGATTTTGATGATTCCATTGAGCATTTTGTTGTTATTCTACATGAAGCATATTGAGGTTAGTAATGATTATGCAACACTTTTACTTCTATTTTTAAGGTGTGATCCAGGATAAAGAAGACATTTTTACCTTGTATGAATTCAGTTCTTCCAAGAGACTGATTTTTACTCTGCGGAGTCCTCCCACATCATCCTTTAGTTTGATGATCTATAAAAAATGTAATAAAGGACTCAGAGTTCAAAATATAAATGACAGTGGTATAGAAACCAAGCCCCGAGTACATGAGCCCTGACAGAACTAAAGAACGCAGTACTTAATGATGCTGGCTTCAGATTTCAGATTTAGACTGCTTATAGAAAACAAACTGTGATAGAAGACATTGAAATGAAAGAAATCCTACAATAAGAATGGAATAACAAGACCTATGGAAAGAACGCAAGATTGAAACCTGGAAAAAGTAAAAACTATATATACCTTATCTTTGTATTCAGATAATTTTTCTCTGATTATTTTGTGTTCCTGTATGGAGAACTTCATAGCCTCTGAGATTTCTTCTTGTACTTGTAAAACTGTCCCTAAGAAGATTAGGAGAAATGAATAAAAAGGCACATGATCTGGTATTATGGGGGCAAAGCATCTTGAACAGCACCTAGAATTTCACACTTCCCTGACTGGCATTTACTTCTCACATCAGACCCTGATATGCAATGTATTGGAACCCTGAGTTTTGACGGACATCAATACTTAATTACCCTGACATATAATGCATGTATGGAATTCATTATTCCCATTTTGCATCATTCTCATTTCTAATCATTCTCCACTAGAATTAATGGTTCCCACCACTTAAACTTCTTATCACCTGGTACAAATATCTACTACACATCTACTTTACCCAGCAATATTGGAACCTTTTCTGAGCCTGAATTTCCTTGGCATACACCAACAGTGTCTCATTTGTCCCTAGATCCAGATTGTGCCAGTCACCTATCACCCCAAAACTCAGACTAATGCCATCAATTTCTCCCTAAGTTTTTCTAAACAGAACTTTTGTTCCTCAGACCCCCATAATTTGTCCCTCCTCTCAATCCCTTTTTCCTGTTGGCAGTAACACTACCTACTTCTTCATTCAGACCAGGAATTCTAACATTTTCCAGTTATCAAGAAACCAGACATCATAACTCATGGCATCTTCTTCTAACTGAACTAAAACCCACATCAAGCACCAATATTGAGAAACTATTTCACAGAAAACATAAGCTAAAATCTTACCTGAATATAATCTATGCCCCACCTAGAAGAAAGTAAATAATATTAAATTTAATGTCAAAATATTTAATGAATATTCTTATGAAAGACTGGTGTTTACTTTAGAAGAATTGCAAATTTGGTTAGAAGAATTACAAATCTTCTAATCCCAGATAAACAGTCAAAATTACGTCCAAGTGAAGTTTTAATATTGGGTGGGTTTAGGATAATTAATCCAAATAATGGGAAAAAAAGGAAAGATTTTTAAAACTTATAATTTAAATGTATGTAATACTTCATAATCGTTTTCTGACAAAAGCACTAAGGCAAATACCTAATTTGGGAATAAAAATCTTTCTACTCATTTCTAAACATGTACAAATCTACTCAGTTTTAATAATGAGAATGGCACACATTTTTATAATAAATATGCTAAAGCATCAATAACCTCAAAGCACTTATTTGTCCACATCCAGATGAAAACATGAGTTTCAGAACCAGGATTGTGTTAAAAGCCCATGGGCAAACAAAAGTAAAGGCAAAATCACTGGAGTTAGATAACAGAGAAGCTTAGCCTACCTATAGGTATGCCTAAGAGTTACTTCTGGAGGACCTCTTTTGTTGCTCAGAGGTGGCCTCAGTCTCTCTAAGCCCAACCCTGCAAGTGAAATCGTTGCTCTCCCCCCTATATGGGACATGACATCCAGGGGTGAAAGACTCCCTGGCAACATAGGAGATGACTCCCAGGGATGAATCTGGCCCTGGCACTTTGGAATTAACAATCCCATCCTGTCCAAAAGGGGGAAAAGAAGTGTAACTAATAAAGTAGCAGTGGCAGAGAGTTCAAACAGAGTCAAGAAGCTACTCGGGGGTTGCTCTTATGCAAGCTTCACTTAGACCTTGTTACCTATCATAACCTGCCAAGCCCCTACCAAAACCATCCAGCCAACCTAAACCTGGGGCAATATATAAGATTCCACAGGGTTCCATGTACTGGGGTAACTTTCCAGAAACCTACAACTTCCACACAGATCCTGGTCCAGTGAAGTCCTGAAACCTAGAGGGCTCAGCCTCTCCAGAACATCAGATAGTTCCACCTCCCTAACCCACTTTAGTGACAGATCATTCCAATATGAAAAATCTTCTGGAGAGCACAAAATGTTATTCCAAAACCTCAATTATCCCCAAATGACATCACAGAAGTATAGCTTCATCAAATATAAGCAGGAACCTATTGAAACACCAGGTAAAGTAGCAGTCTTTATTACTTAGAACATATTCTCCCATTCAAATATTGTAAGTGGCAATTAGCTGCTCAGGCAGCTCAAAAAACTTGTTGTAATAATGGAAACTTACTGTAGCATGGAAACATATAGTGTTACTGAACAATGCATCCAGGAAGATCCACCTAGAAAGCCATAGGACGCTTCATCTGAAGGAATTTCTCAAGGGCGGTGAAGGAGAGAGTAGGGGATGTGCAAAAAGCATGTGGAAGAAGATGCTTCTATGCCTGGAGTGAAAAAATCACTTCACGACATAAGAGTGAACTGTGAATTTAAGGTGTCCTAGTGTTGGGCTCAGATTAAGTAGGACTTCAGGTTTTATCCAGTTACACTGTAAATTTATGATACAAATATTTTGGCACATGAAATGATTTCTTCCTTTTCTATGTGTCTCTATGACTAGAGGAATACATTGTCTCAGGGTTTATAAGAGTTTTCAAAAGTGCAATCAAAGCAAAGTAGGAAGGTAAACTTTGTAGCTTTCTAGCAGTAGGATCATGCTGGATAAATGTGTGTAAATATTTTTAAGGCCTTGCATTAGATAATATGAAATTTCTTTCCAGGAGTATTGTAAGAATTCACAGTTCCACTAGCAGTAAATCAAAGTGCCCAGCTAATACTCAGTATTTCATTTTCAATAGAAAGCATTTTTTAAATTGAAGTTTTCAGTTTGATCTTATACAGTTGTCTTGTTCCCTGAGTTCTTTTTTTTTTTTTTTTTGGGTGCTGTATGGCTGGGGTCACATTTCATTCTTTTTTTTATGTGAGTATCCCCTTACTAGAGCAAACATTTATTGAATTTTTCTTTGGTTTTTCATTTGCTTGTTTTGTTTGTTTGTTTGAGAAGTGCATGGGGCTTCCTGAGTGCTTTATCTCCAAAATTTAAACTAATGATATTACCAGTTTAGCTTTAATTTCAAGCACTATTTTGCATTCATGTTAGTAATCTAAAAGAAACAAAAAGACCACAACTATAAAATGTTTAGGTTTATTATGACTTACAGTATGCTTGCAAGTTAATTGAAATACTCACATCTGGAATACATATCCTTAAGAAAGTGACAATGGAAATAATTCCCAAGAAGACTGCAACATTGACAGACACCATTGGAAATCCATAAATATCGGGTCCAATTCGAAAATGGTCCTATAAAATATCAACTAACTGAAATAGCAATACTTGAGATATTGAGAACCTCAAAAACTGTACAATATAAGAGGTACAAAGAATCACTCATAGAAATCTTAAATGGGCTCTAAGACATAACCATGTCCCTCAAAAATCTCCAATGGATTCCGCTGTTCCAAGAAAGATGGAAAGTTGAGGGCTTCGTGTTTTGTGCTTCGCTGGCTTTGTTACTGGAAATTGTGAATGCAGCACCTTTAAGTAGAACACTCGGTCTCTGTGCCTTCTACAAGGTCATGGATTAACAGATTGCTATATACATGAATGGAGTAAAACCCACCGATAAAGGAGCAAACTGTTAATACATGCAATATCAGCTAAGTTTCAAAATGATTATTATGAGTAAAATAGCCCAGAAAAAAAAGCTACCTACTATACATTCCTTTTATATAATAGTCTACAAAATGAATATTAATCTATATTGCCAGATGGCAGATGGGTTGTTGTCCAGCACCTTGGCAGGGAATGTATAGAATGGGGGATGGAGGATGGCAGGTGGAGAAGAGGAAACATTTGGGGGTGTTTGCGATGTTTACACTCTTGGTTGCGAAACTGCTTTCATGGATATACAAACATTTAAAACTGAACAATCTACACAAGTGCATTTTACTATACATCACTTCTAGATCAATAAACCAACAGAAAACAATCTTCATACACAAACCAAGTTTCTCATTTTTGACAAAAAATTCAAAGGTTTTTAAATTTTGGATTGAACCTATAAGCCAATATATAATTATAAATAGTAAATGAAATTAAGAACTTACATTAGTCAAGAAGTCTACTTTTTCAATAATAAGTTCATAACCTTCTTGGATTAAATCCACTGGAAAAGTTCTTAAAAAATACCTAACCTGTATCAAAAAATGGGCAAAAGTCACAATAACCAATTAAAATTGTATTCAGCAGATAGAAATGAATTCTGATAAGTGAGGGGATCCACTTATATATATTAAGAACTTATATTAGTCAAGAAGTCTACATTTTCAGTAATAAGTTCATAAAATTCTTGCATTATATCCATTGGAAAAGTTCTAAAAATATACCGAACCTGTATTAAAAAATGGGCAAAAGTCACAATAACCAATTAAAATTGTATTCAGCAGATAGAAATGAATTCTGATAAGTGAGGGGATCCACTTATATATATTTATATAAATATAGTGCATCATTCTGATATACCATGTAGATATATAGATACAACTGATATAATTGAATAAATGATAGTTATAATTACACTAGTATTGTTATTCCAGTGATAATTAAAGAAAGAATAATTTTTAGGCCAACATTATTTTTTAAAAATTTGAAGTTTTTTTTCTGAATTTAGCTTCACTCTGTGTACAAAACATATTATGTCAGCAGAATACCAGGTAATCACCGTCTGAAAAAGAGTGAATTATTGTATGTCATAAAGTGTGTAATTATAAGAATTAAAGATGGTTAGAAACCCAATTTCAAATAACTGCTGGCAAGAATTCACCTTCCTATTTCACCCATGCTATAAATCAGCACTTATAAGGCACAATAGCCAATAAACAGCAACCATGAAAATTAATAGCTAAATTTAATAGGGCATTTCTGGAATGTATGGTGACTACAACAAAACGCAAGCATACTGGTTTCCGAAAAAATCATATAAGAATTTTAGGAGAAAATGCATTTACAGTTTAATTCACACTCATCCAAACAGCAAGTATGTTTCATGTGAATTAAACCCTCTCCTGAGGAAAAAACCCAAACTATGGCCAGCCACCCATCAGATCCTTGATTTCACTTCTGTAGATCAGCTTTGTGATCTACAAAAAAAGCAAACAGAATATTGCTTTAGGAAGACAAACTCTGCATAAATGATTGTCAGGATACATGTAATTAAGTGCAGCTGCCTTTGTCAGTTTGAAACTGTTGTATACCCCAGAAAAGCCATGTTCTTTAATCCTCATTCTCTAATATTGCTACATGGGATCTTTGGATTCGGTGGTTTCCATGGAGATGTGTCTCCACCCATTCAAGTTAGAGTTGCTTACTGGAGTCCTTTAAGAGAGAATCTTTTTTGGAAGAGCCTATTGAAGCAACAGAGCCAACATGAGACCCAGTCATCTGGAGATGCAGAAAGTAAATGTCCCTGGGGGAGGACCAGCAGATGCTAGCCATGTGCCTTCCCAGCTGACAGAGTTGTTCTGGATCCAGTGGCCTTGTTTGAGTCAAGGTAGCTTTACCTGGATGCCTTAGTTTGTACATTTTTATAGCCATAGAACTGTAAGCTTGCAAACTTAATACATTCCCCCTGTTTTAGTTTGCTAATGATGCTGGAGAGCATTATACCAGAGAAGGAGTGGCTTTTATGAGGGGGTTTAATAAGTTAAGGTTTAGAGTTCTAAGGCCAAGAAAATGTCCAAATTAAGGCACCAACAGGAGATTATTTCACTCAAGAAAGGCTGATGCTGTCTGGAACAGGTAGGGAAAGATAGTGTCCCTGTTCTACATTAAATGCAGCCTATGTCCAAGGAAAAACTTTTAATTTTAAAAATTATCAGGAAGTCTCTTGATAGACATTTGTTTGCCTCCACAAAAACAAAATAAACTCTTCTTTGAGTGGGGTGGTTCAGGAACCATCTGTCCTAAGTCAATCCTGACCTTGGCCATTGGGTTTTTCCATATCCTTTCCAGGGAATCTAAGGCATAAAGATCCAAATGGGGTTTCTCCAGTCTCCCTATTTGATTGATAGGTTTTTTGAGGGAATTGCTGGTGGTGGCTGATGCCGATTTTTAATAAGAATGAAAATCTTCAGAGCTGGGGCTGGGTATCTCTCTCTGGACAAACATCAAGGACACTTTCTGTTTTGGGTAAATCAACAGTCTTCACGTGAACCTTTTCACAAAGTGAAGGACAATTTCTTCTATACCTCCTAATCAGGACAGTCCTAGGGGACTCCCCTCTTTGTACATCTGAGCAGACTGCAACCATTGTTTCCATGTCTGATGGGATTCTCAAGCTCCCATCAAACTAACTGCACAGAAGACCTTGGGGAAGCCTCCACGAAGAGACTTCTGCTGAATTAGCAGAAGGGAAGGCTCGAAAGTTCTGAAAACCAATAAATAAGCCACAAAGGACAGAGATCACAAGACACTTGGATCTTTTAACTGAATAGCCATAATAATTAGGCACCACTGTTCCCAAGGCTACCAAGCTTTCAGAACTATGGATGACCTACTCATGGAAAATATGAAGTACACAAGGCATTGACCCTTTAAACTGACAGAGCCTGAGGCCCCTATCTAGCTCAGAACTTCCAGAAACAAGTCTGGCGTCATGACTCCTATGGTAGAATAATTCATTACTTTTTGATGTTATAATGTTACACTTTTTAGATTTCCAGTTTCCACCTTTTCCTTGTATGGAACCTGCAGGGGTTATAGGACCCAGAACGCAATATGGAAGCAGTGGACAGAGTCCATTAAGGCTGGAACAAGAAACCCATTCATAGGTACTGGCTCTGCAAGGAGGACCTATCTCTCCTCAAATACCCCAAGAGAAACTCATCATTTAAAATCACAATGTGACAACCCAGTTAAAATGAAGTAAGGCAAGTGCAACATTTACTCACACTGGCGTTTGGGTGACCCAACATTGACCAGGATGACTGGACCAGGAGGAGCCAAAAGAGGAGCCCCAGAGACCACATTTTGGGTTGGTCCTTGGGGGCAGCCTTAGGCTTGGAGGAGGGCAGGCAGGCCCGTGGATGAGGGGGAAGGGGTGGGGTGAGGAGGGGGAAGGGGTGGGGTGAGGCGGGGGGAAGGGTAGAGAATGGGGAAGGGGAGGAAAAGGACAGGAAAGATGGCACGGAACTGGAACTTGGGATGGGAGATTGAAGGTGAGGAAGTGGAGGAATCAGGGGAAAAGGGTTCTGAGTGGGAAAATAACGCAGAGAGTGTGGAAAGTGGGCTCAAAATCAGGTCAGCAGGTGAAATGTCAGGATGCAGAAGCAGGTACAGTGGGATGCTCAGGAGTGCTAGGAGCAGGTGGAGGAGGCTCTGACCTCCTCTCCGCCTTCTCCCATTTGGCCGCTGCCTTAGCAACCCGACGTCTTATATCTCCCCCCTCACCCAATCAGGAGCCTCCTTCCTGGCGCATCACAGTGGACCCCGCCACGTTCATGTGGTTAGAATGCCCCTTCCCCCACCTCCGCCGCCCCATGCCATCCCAACGACAGTTCCTCTCCAGAACCATTATGGACCTTCTGATATCTTGTCCTTGTCCCTCTTCAAAAACTTCGTATTTTAAAACGCCCATCAAATCCATGAGAGCAACCTTGCCAGTCCTATAGAAAGTCAGGCAAAATAATTTGGGAAATACAAATGCTTCCGTTCATCAAAACTGTTCAACTTCAGGAGTCATTGGGGAATCACAAAGTCATCTTAATAGATCTGCACACCCCCAATTGGTTATAAATGAAAGTGTCCAACCATAGCAAATGTTCAGAAGCCTCTGAGCAATGGGAACGCCCCTGCACCCCTGTTAGGAGGATAAATTGGTGGTTCCACTTTAAACTTGAACTCAGTAAGATATATTATTCAGATATCGGTGCTTATGAGCACTGGAAAGCATAGACAAGAAGTTTATAGCAGCCTCGTTGGGATTGGCCAAAATCTGGAAACAAGGCAAGTATCCATCAACAGAAGAATAGAGATTGGTTACCTAAGGCTACCTAAGAGAGTGTAGTATTGTCATTATATATATATGGACTGTATGAAATTTTAAGACTTACCATAGAGGTAGGTTACCTAAGGTTCTTTAAGACAGTTTAATATTGTCAGAAATATATTTATATCTGTTAAAAGTAATAAAACATCCAGAAGTAGCTCCAAACAATAAGGGCAGCCAACTTTTTTTGTTTATTTGTTTGTTTTCGCTATGTAGTTTTATAATCAACATCAAAGTCCAGAACTGGGTTACAGTTAAATCACTTCAAGTATTTCTTTCTGGCTACTCTAAAACACTAGACACTAAAAATAAATATCTACATAATAAGTCAGAGTCACAGTTATTTGTTACATCCTAAGTTCTCATTACATCTCCTCCCTCTCATTTGATCATCCTCTCAACCTTCAGGAAAAAAAGTTAATTTACTAAGAAAAGCTTTCATAGAGACTTAGAGCCTAGAGCACTCCATAAGATTTTCAAAATTACTATTGGTTTGGGTTTGGCATGCTGTGGTAGTTTGCAACTTCTGTTTGAAACTTGTGAGACAGATTAACATTCTTTCCAGCTGCTAATGTTACACCCCTAGAGAGGGTACCGGGTTCAACCATTTGTGCTGAGGGTCGAGGAGGTCAAGACTTTGTCGCATAATTTCCAGGAGAAAGACAGTAGCATAGCCTGCCTTTCTAACTCCTTTCACAAATCTTCTCCCATCCATAAATCATTCTAAGTCTGGGTTATCTGTGGGCCAGCAGGTCTGACCTGCTAAAATAATTCTGAACTAGTGTCTCTGTGCATTTGTGGCCTAGGGGTACATTTTCCTGATCTGGGACTTGCAGTCAATAGGGTAGCTGTGCTTAGAGTGGTACAGACTTGGGTTTGAACCTTTGGTGTGTCTAAGAGCTGGGCCTGATATTTCAGGAGCCTATTATTTGAAAGCCACTGAGGTCCTTTTGCCTCCAGAATGTCTCTGACTTGGTGAGGAGCATACACTGGTAGAGTCTGTCCCCATGTCAGCTTGGTGGACCCTGCTGCTATAAGGCAGGGCAGCCATCCCTGTAATGTGGCATCTAATGGCTTTGAAAAGTGTGCCAAAGGTCGGGAAATGTTTCCAAGCTTTTGTACTAAGACTCCTAATGATACCCTTTCTTTTCAGTTACATGTAGGTAAAGGAGCTTATTTATGTGTCAGGCCCAAGGCAGGCAGGCTATTCAGCACCCCATTCCAAGGGGGCACTGTATACGCCCCTGATGGCTTCATAAAGAGGCTATGCAGTTTCTCCAAATTGGGGTGTGTTAGGGTTCTTTAGAGAAACAGAACCAACAGGCGATACCTATAAATATGAGATGTGTAAAGGTGCCTCATGCAATTGTGAGACTGGAAGATTCTAAAATCTGGAGGGCAGTAGTGAAGATGGCAGCTTTGATGAAGGGTCTGGATGATCTCCACAGGAGAAGCTTGTTGGCTGAAGAAGCAGTTAAACAGTCTCTTTTCTTCCTTAAAAGCCTTCAACTGATTGGATTATCTTATTGTGGGAGACATGCCTTAGTTGATCACAAATGTAATCAGCCATAGATGCAATCAACTGACTGATGATTTAATACCCCAGCCTTCCAGCTTATCAACCAGCCATGAAATATCCTTGCAGCAATGGTCAAGCCAGTGCTTGACTGACCATACAACTGGGCATCATCGCTTGGTCAAGTTGACACCAGAACCTAAAAATCACATGGGGTATCCAGATCGTGCAATATCCTGTCATCTCCAAGAAGGCTATTACCTGTTTCTTGATCGGTGGTAGCACCGAGCATATAACCTGGACTCTTTGGGGTGACAAGAGCACTCCCATGGGTTGAGGATAAACCCAAGGTAAAGTACTCTTTGCAGGCAATTTGAGCCTTACAAGCTGACACTAGATATTCCCATTTGGCAATGGTGTCCATGAGGGACGCTTACCTAGTTGGACTGCAGATTAATAAATTATCCACATTCTGAAGAAGGGAGCCAGATTCTAAGGGCAGGAAGACTTGGTCCTGCACTAGTGCACGCTCAAGGAGATGAGGGATGGCCCTAAACCCTTGAGGTGTAATTGTCCAGGTGAGCTGGGTTGGCATATGGTCCCCTGACCCCTGCCACTCAAAGGTAAATAGAAACTGAGAACCTGGGTGCCCATGTATGCAGAAGCACCCTTTAAATCAAGAATGACTACCACATGGTGGGGCTCAGGATCTTATTTAGGAGGGTGTCAATAGGCACTATAGGGTGGGGGGCATGACAATTTGGTTTATGGCCCTATGGCATTGCACTAACTGGTAGGTCTCATTTGGCTATTTACCAGGCAGGATAGAGGGATGAGAAGCCTTGCCTTTAAGAATTTTAGGATGAGAGGTTGGATACCTAGAATGTCCTCATGCTTGAGAAGATACCATCTTTTCCTCAGTAAAGGTTAAGTCCCTTCTGTCCTGGATTACAATAAGAGGAACATGGATTTCTTTCCCAGGCAGTTTTGATTCCCAGACCTTGGAGTCCACTTGACTTATTAACTCTGAGGGGAATAACTCTAAGGAGCTTTCAGTCCCCATTAATATCAGACCTATTTTTTAAAATATTTTTTTAAATAACACCTTTATTGAAAGAAAATTCACATACCATAACCAAAACAATAGTTTCAAGATTGATCTCTATCTTTTTTTTTTAATTTTTATTGATAAAACAGCGTACAAGCACATGCATTCTTAACATACAAACATTCCATACGCGGTGTACAATCAACGGCTCACAATATCTATCATCACATAGCTGTATATTCATCACTGTGATCATTTTTCAGAACATTTGCATCACTCTAGAAAAAGAAATAAAAAGAAAAAAGAAAAAACTCATACGTACCATACCCCTTGCCCCTCCTTCTCACTGACCACTAGTATTTCCATCTACCCAATACTAATGCCAAAATATTTTTCATCGGAGTTCCATGTTCTTGTTTTGGCAGACAGTTTTTTATTTGTATTTGGGCATCCAAAATCTTTAATAAGTCTCTCCCCAGAAGGGTGGTGGGACACTCTGGTATGACTAAAAATTGATGGCTGAGAAGAATACTGCCAATTGGCATGGCAGAGGTGGGGCAAGGCCCTGGGCCCAAGGCTTCAAGAGTGAGCGGTTAAGACTGAACATGTAGTTCCCATAGCAATTAAAATATCAACCGTCTTACCTGCCACGTGAAGGGTCACCCAAGGCACATGGACATCAAAGCTTTTTAGAAAAGTCCAGGGAACATTAGCCCCAAGCCCCCTTGGTCCCAGTCAAGGCTGACCAATAGGACTCTTGGGGAGCACTCACTCCCCCTTGGCAGCTCAAAGCACTCCTGGGCCCAGAGGTCAGCCTTCCCACATCTCAGGCAGAGACCTGAGGTTCTTTCTGTTCTCTGGTCTTCCTCCATCCAAGGGTCTCTCTTTGCCCTCAGGGACGCTCTTGTCTCCAGTGTTCTTGCTTTCCACAGTAGTGGCAGGCTCCTGGTGGCTTCTGCCCAGGGTGGCCCTGAGGGGCAGCCTACCACTCACAGCTGAAGCTGTGAGCCTTGCCTTATTCCAGTTACTTCTGCCTTGTCCTCCTCGTTTGTCCTTTCCTGATTATTAGACAGGAAAGGCAGAATTCGTATGTTCAGTTGTGGGCATCTTTGGCCCTATGGGCATTTTCTGCAGCTTCCTTCTTATGTCAGAGGCTGACTGCTGTATAAAAATATGTTTAACCATGATTTGCCCCTCCTCAGAGTCTGCATCTACATTGGTACAATTGTCATGGCTTCTGTCAGTCTCCCGAGAAACAAAGTAGGATTTCCCTTGTCTTCCTGTGTTATGCTTTGCAGCATGTTGTAGTTTACAGACTTGACAATACACTTTCTCATACCCTCAATTAGACAGGTCTCTTGCCTCAAGCTCTCATTGTTCCCTCTGATAATTCCAATTGGGATCTGTGCTACAGAAACTTCAGGCCCTGCCCTATATTACTCCTGAGTGGTTGCTCTTGCAATTTTTCTGTGTGCCCTTGGGCTTCTGCCCACAGCTTCCATTTCTCCCCAGGAGTACAGCGAGAGGAGAGAATGATTTGTATTTTCCCCAGGTATGCTCATAAATCAGGACCAGATTTTTGAACTCTATAAATTTGGAGATGTCCTCAGAAAATTTCCTTAACTGTCTTTTATACTGTGCTAGATGAGTAATGGAGAATGGAGTGTGGACCCTTCCTATCCCATGTCTGCATTAGCTACCCCTCAGAGATACTCCAATTTCCCATGAATTTTTGCCTTCCTTCTCTGGAGAGTTGGGGTCTCCACTGTGAGTATGCCTTGCTGGGTGTGGATAAGGTGGTGCAGTAGGCCTGGGGGACATAGTAAAAGGTGGAAATCCAAGGAGGCCTCTGGCCCTGAGGACTCAGGGTCTTGGTCAAGTGGCAGATTCTTTCTTGGAGTATGTGTCAGCAATGGATCATCCAATATATCTGCTTCTTTCCCTCCCTGTATCCTGAAGTGTTCATCCTTTAACTCCCCTTTTAAATAATAGACTTTCGAGTTCCCCTCATGGCCTTGTCCTGATATAGGGCCATAAAGAGCTGGACATATGGTATTTCAGGCCACTTTCCTTCCTTCTTGCAAATATCTAACTGTAATGGCATTAAAGACAAGACTGCTGTTTTGAGGCCATTGCTCTCTGCATTCCAACCTATACTGGGGCCAAGAACATTGCAATTAAAAATTGACTTTTTCCTTTTTAATTCAGTGGTTGGTAGGTAATTCTCATTCTTCAAGAGGCATCCTAATGGGCTGCCAATTGGAATGCTGGGTATCCTGTCCAAACTTTTTAATGGAGAGAGTGAATAGGATAGATACTCACTGAGGCATGGCATCACCTGGTCTACAGCTGGCAAACTCCCTGACAAAACCTTCATATCCCCACAGCATCACAAGGGAGAGAGCTTGAAACTCAGGAGATGGGTGGCCTGGTTGTATTTCTTGGCTCCTGAAACAGAGTCAGAAGGCTGGTGAGCCAAGCTTCTCTCCCCGGTGGCTCTAAACTGGACCCCTACCCCTTTCCCACACTCTAGGAAAGGGAATTTTCTGGAAAGGTTCACTCATGACTCTATGCAGGAACCATGATAAACAGAGAGCTTGAAGAGAAGGAATTCCTACTCTCCAAATTCTTAACCCCAGATCCCTCCTGGAGAGGAAGGTTCTTATGAGGACAGTAACAAAGGGATGTCTCTGAGAGCAGCCTGTAGGCCATTTGCAGAGAAGGAGATGGGAAAATATATCTTTTAAATGTCCTCAGGAGGAGTTGAGAGAAAAGGAGAGGGGAGGGCCAAGGATGAACATCTTCAGGGGAAATAGAAGGATCAACAGTGGGACCAAAGAGTATGGTTCCACAAGCCTTGAGCTTGATTACCCTGCAAGAGACCCTAGAGAAGAAGTGTCTGCTGTTGGAGTAGGATCAGAAGGAAATAACAGGAAGAAGGGTCTCCTAGAACTCAAAGGAAGGAGGGAGAGAAGACAGTGAGAATCCTCACTGATCATTGGTGCTGACATAGGAGACATAGTTGGACTTAGGGTCCAGTCAGGGCTCTCTGAGAGAGAGAGAAACAAGGGGTTTGGCCATGGTCAGGGTCTTAGAAGAAACCCAACAGAATAAGGGAAGAAAAGACACAGAGCACTGCAGAAGGAGGTGGCAATAGGTGAACCTGGTGAGGACTGGAAGGAGAGAAGGACAGAAAAAGGAAATATATGAGTTAATGTTTCTGAGGGGTCAGACATGACACCCAGACCCCTGGAGGGAAACAGAAAGCTATGAAGAACACAAGAACAAGGAGAACAGTGGCCTGGAAAAGAAAAGAAAGATAAGGAGAAAGGTCCAAACCGTGTGGCAGGAATCAGTGTCAAGGGGCATGAGTTCTGTTCACCAGTGCCTTACATGGAAAATGATTGTTCCTGGCTTGTTTGACAAAAGAAGAAACCAGGGCTGCACTGATTCCGTTCCAGGCACAGAGTCTCGCTGTGAGAAAGAATTCAAGGATGAGAGAGAAAATAAAGACAAACAGCAAGGTTTATTGGAGGGAAAATATACACACTCAATGATTGCACACAGGTGTATTCAAGATAGAGCCACACCTTGGGGTGGGTAGCATCACTTGGTTTTATAGGGGCTTTAGCCTATAGTAATTTTTCATTTCGGCCCCATGATTGTCAGGTATTCATACTGTTTCAAAGGGGTTGATTCTGACCTGCATTTGTTGGCTTTCTTGTTATGTGCTGACCTCATTGGTTCAAAGAGTTCTTTCTGTTGGCCTGACAGGAAACTAGCTTACCACCTTTAACCTTTCCACAACCTGGTATAGGACTAGTGAGCCCAGCCCAGATGCCCCATTCTATCCTGCCTCACCGGGAAACTTACAAGGAGGGTTAAGAAAAGCCTCATTGCTCAGGGTTGTAGTTCACGCAGCCTAAAACAGCCACTGGAAATGGAGTCATCAGAAATAGTTTAAACTAATCAAGACATGCTCTCCTGGGCAGGGGAGGGGGATCTCCATTCGTAAGCATGCAGGAGAGTGGACGCTCCCAGAAGGGTACTTGTTCAGAAAGCCTGAGCACTAAGGAGTCGGGAGGAATGTCGAACAGCTGTGCACCCAAGTATTTCTATCAGTTAATGCCTTGACATTCTGTTCCTGATGTCCATGTCATTTAGCTTTCAAATATGTCTTCTTTTAGCTCCATCCATTCCTAAACTCCGTCCAGTTTCAAAACAACACTGCAGCCATTTGTCGTGTCGCCGAATTTGAAAATGAACTCTGTGTCACACTATGAAATTCTGAACTCTTTGAAATTTCCTTGTCTTCTTAGATTTCAAGTCAAAGTAGGAGTTTGTTTCTAAAAATCCATGTGGTGAACATTTTATCACATGTGAGATGATAGTGTGGCCTGTCGGACTCAACAATGGTGCAGACCATTTCATCATGGGTTAATTTGTCATCCATACCAGAAAACAACACTAGAGATGAGAATAATCATGAAAGTATTAAGTAATTTAGTACAAACTCTGCATTAATATATTGTAATTTTCCTTACTTACTGTACAAGGGATAATGAAAGCATACTTTTAATTAAGGAGATATTCCCAAATTTTTAAATGTTTTGGGTATTAGATGGTGCAATGAATCTAATGCTTCAGTACGTGATCTCATAAAAAAAATCAATTTAATAAATTACCAAAGAGATTAAAAGAATACCAATCTCATAGGGTTGCTGTTGTTTTTGTTTTTACATACAGACTGCCTTGAAGGCATAACAAATTTCAGTGACCTAGAATTTTGGTGAATCATTTATACAATTTAAGTTGTCTTTGGGCATTTGCATTCCTTTCAGCAAAGAAATTTTATTCTCTTTAACTTGTATCAAAAAGATGGACCTTGATTTTAGTTTGCCCTTCCAGAATATATTAATCACGATCAAATTTTATAGGTGATCTCTAAAATAAGTTTGAGATACTTAAACTAATATTAATAATATGAATTATTCAACATTATTCCATAGTAAAATATTGTTTTTAAATTTGTGATAACATTTAATTATTACCAATGATTCTCTTCTTTTAGACTTCCAAATCTTTAGGTAGCACAAACTGTGGCCCTGGATTCAGGAAAACCACTCAGGAAAGAAAAGCCACCTGTTGCTTGGGTTGTATTTTGTGTCCAGTGGGTTGTATTTTGTGTCCAGGCATGAATGGAGAAAATTCTGCAACCCAGTTTCTCTCACTCCCTAGTGAATCTCCAAATAAAATGGAAAAGGATCTGGGATTAGCTAAAAGTGTCACTTTTCTTCATTATTTTCTATTTGTTCAATTACCCATTCAATATATTCATTTGGGTGGTCAATATTACATTCCAATTGGAAGTCACCTTGTTCTGGCATCTTTATATTCAGGCCTTTACATTCAATTGAAGTACTTCTTGCCACAGGAATACATTCCTTAATACCATATATTGAGGTAGGCAAACAAACTCAGCATTCCTAATGCCACATATTCACTTTGATCACAGAATAACAGACACAGAATTACAATGGTAACAAAATGTGGTTGCTTGAAAGCATGCCTGCTAATCATCTTGAGTCCAAAGTGACAAGCACTACACCTTAAAAATGAGATGAGAATAATCTTGAAGAAACCATTTCATAAATGGGTGGGCATTTTGTCTTATCCCTCTAGTCTAAGATATCAACAATGTGCTGTGCATGCAGATTTGATTAAGATAAAGTCACTGTCCTCCAAGAAATCACAGTTAGGTAATAATACCAGGGAAATCTGAAAGGTGTCACAGTGTATATACATAGAAATTATCAGAGTAAATATGCATGAGCATTTTCACAAATCAGGTAATTCTTCATGGAAGGTGATGTTGAGTTGAGTTGCTTTTAAAATATAGGGATGTCTCAGGAACGGTGAAGATGGAATTATTGGTCATTGCTTTTGAGAATCAAAAATGTAACTACACAGGGATTCTGGGCAAGATGGCAGCTTCATGAGGTGTGGAATTCAGTTTGGCCTCCAGGGCAGCTAGTGAATAGCCAGGAAGGTTACAGAATAACTGCTTGGGCTGCACCAGTAACTGGACACACAGAGTACACCAGTCTGGACCAGGTGGAATGGCTGAGACCCCACACAGAACTATAAATCCCCACAGCCACGGAGGCTGGTGCCCATCCCCCACAGTGATGGCAGGCTGGTTCCCCAAGGGGAAAGGAAACAGACTTTACTAGCAGGAAGGGTTTAGCTCAACCAAGCTCCAATTGTGGAATTAATTAACAAATTCTGACTACTGAAAATAGGCCTCCAGCACAGATAAACATGGAATAAAGCACTAAAGGTACTAAGACTTCTTGCCCTGGCAGAGACAGGGTGGGGCTATGGAAAAAAAAAAACAGTTTTTTTGAGTCAGACAGCACAAAATGCTAGAAAAGGGCTGAACCCCAACAAAAGGGGACACATAGAGCCTAGAGATACACAGAGCCATGTACCAACTTAAGCTCTAGCTTGACAAATCCAAGGAGGTTGAGTGTCCTGTAGCAGATAGGATTAACGTAAGACCTGCAGAACTACTTGGGAGTAGATGGCATTAGGGTGGCGGCGGCAGTAAGCTGTTTTATGTTATCTGATTTATGTAGAACAGTCTGGGAGGAAGAGAATATTTGTTTACCCCAAATGGTTATTTTAAGTATGGAGGAAGAACACTGAAAGATAAGAACTTTGTTCCCTCAGGAAATGCATGCAGTCTATTGTCATCCTGCAGTATATAACCAGGATCTGGTTAAGAATAAAATTATCTGATGTCTGTTGTTTGTTCAAGTTAAGCTTCAGACCCCCAGAACTCGTCTGTTTCTTCCTTCCTTTTCTTTCTTTCTTTCTTTCTTTCTTTCTTTCTTTCTTTCTTTCTTTCTTTCTTTCTTTCTTTCTTTCTTTCTTTCTTTCTTTCTTTCTTTCTTCCTTCCTTCCTTCCTTCCTTCCTTCCTTCCTTCCTTTCTCGTCATTCCTTAATATCCTTTGAGCTCCATTTCATAGGAAGCAACATATGGCACCCAACATGGGGCTCAAAGAAGAGTCCAAGACAATATTAAGGAACCAAGGAAAAGTCTCATTAGAGGCACATCTTTCCAGCCAATAGAAGAGGACTTGAGTCATATTGGTAAAGTAAGCATTTTCCTTGGAGCATCAGGGTAACGGGCAATCACAATAGGTGGCTGGAGGAGTATGTGTGTGTGTTGAAAACATTGTTAGAAGCTACTGGGGTGCCTGTTAAAACATCTGAATTATTAAGCTTATTTGATCTCATTCAAAAACATTGTTATTGTTTTCAGCCTTAAGGCCGTAATGTTTCAAATCTTAAGTAATGGAAATTGGTGATGAAGGCTTTTCAGCGAGCATAACAAAATGGGGAAAATATTCTGGTTTCTATTTGGTCATTGTGTTCAGTCAGGCAATGAACCACCTGGCTTGTGCTTTCTCTTAAACTCTAAGTTGTGTTTCTTCTCAATCTCCCACTACCCTGTTTGGACAGTTGCTTGAGCTGGACTCGGCAATTGGTGCCCAGACAGGGATCTAATAAGGGAATTCTTAAAGCATAAAGTGAGGAGATGCTCCAGGGATGTCCACTACAAATACTACAAATGAGCCTTTGTGGGTTATCTATAGAAAAGTTAGAGGCTCTAACTCAGTTAGTTTAAGAACAGTTTAAAGCAGGACATTTAGAAGAATCTCATAGTCCTTAGAATTCTCCAATATTTTTTATAAGAAAGAAATCAGGAAAATGGAGAATGTTAACTGATTTAATAAAAGTTAATACTGTATTCAACCTATGGAGTCATTACAACCTGGCTTCCCCACACCAGTTATAATTTCTAAAAACTGCTTTATTATTATAATAGATTTTTTTAAAAATTGCTTCTCTACCATACTTTTAGCAGAGCAAGATAAAAGAAAAATTAATTTCTGAGCTTGTTCTTAATGAGCTGCCTTTATATAAAAATTCATATACATCTGAGTCAGAAAATATTCAATAAGAACAATGCCATGCCAAACAAAAGTCAGTACTCATTGATGGTTCCTATAGAATTGTAGCAGATTAGTCCCCTAAGGGGTTTACAATTCAGGATTGTACTTCTGACTCAAAGTATTCTGTTAAATTGCCTTGATTTAATCTAAATTGTTCTACTGAAATTTATACCAATGCTACAAATAAAATCTAGTGACACAGAATGGGAATGGCAGCGCCATTTCCTTTTGTAAATTAGATCCTTGACAGACAGCAATTTGAAAACTGGCCATGAGTTTAGTTCCTATTCATATTTAAAAATATATATACATATATATTCAGAACTTTAAAACTGAAAATTCTTGTTAAAAACTATATATTGATGTTTCAAATATGCATTAACTAAAGTATTTTAAGTATTTAACATTATTCTAACAAATTTAACTTTGATGGTAACTATATGTAAAATATTTGTTTAAAATAATGATTTAAGTAAGAAAAATATGAAAGATGCATTTTTATTAATAGGAAAACAGAATAGTTTTATCCTAAAATGAATAACTGTTACAAAATGGGAAAAATATAGGACAAAGCCTAAACTAATTGTATTAGTTAGGGTTCTCTAAAGAAACAGAATCAACAGGGAACACTTGCAAATATAAAATTTATAAAAGTGTCTCACATGACCACAGGAACACAGAGTCCAAAATCCGCAGGGCAGACTGTGAAGCTGATGATTCCAATGGAGAGTCTGGATGAACTCCACAGGAGAGGCTCACCAGACGAAGCAGGAATGGAACCTGTCGCCTCTGAGTCCTCCTTAAAAGGCTTCCTGTGATTAGATTGAGCATCACTCATTGTAGAAGACACTCCCTCTTGGCTAATTACAAATGGAATCAGCTGTGGATGCAGCTGACATGATCACGATTTAATTCTATGAAATGTCCTCATTGCAGCAGACAGCCCAGCACTTGTCCAACCAGATAAACAGGTACCACCACTTGGCCAAATTGACACATGTCCCTGACTATGACACTAATAATTGTTAAGAGTTTGTAAAAATGGAAATTATGGTCAAAATCAAAAAAGATTTAATGAGTCTAAAATGACAACATTTTCTTGGACTCTTCGCCTGTTCTAATGAAAAGACATAAAAAAATTTTTTTTCTAAATAATTAGTGTAAAAAGCAGAGTCTGTGTTTTATCAAAATAATTTATGTTACCTTTTATCATGTTGTTTTCTGTATAAAAAATACTGATTTTCTTCTGGGTATCATCATACTGGCAAAAAAAAACTGTTTCTTTTCTTGCCCCAAACCAGGTGGCTTAATATATTAATCTAAATAATATTGCTGTAAATGAAGCTATTACTGGTTAAATAATATTCAAATCATATAAATACCTAAATTCCTTTGAGCCAAAATATTTTAATGCTTTGTCCAGTGCTTATATAAACTACATATGTATGAACTAAATTTATCCCAAAATAACCATGGCTTATATAGGGAGCAAATCAGATCTGAGGGATCACATGACCTTGGTAAGAAATAGTTCAAATGTGCACTCTAGCTGTGAGGATTGGCTATCCTCCCAGAAGGAGGTGTACTTTAATAAAGATATCTAAGTCCCAGGAAGCTCCTCTTGGTCCCTAGCCAGTTCCTGGAGGCCCCAACTAGGCCTGGTCATGTAAGCAAATTGGAATTTGACCACTATTGTAGAAAAATATCATAAAAATTGCGTGTGATAAATTTAAAATTAGCAAAAATGCACAACCAATTATAAAGAATCCTCATCCCTGCATTCCTTTTCAATCAATCCAATTAATTCTTTTTACAAAATCTGGTCATTTACTATGGGTACATGTCGCTATTAACACTCTGCTTTCATTTTTGCTACCTGCCACTTTAGGGATTATAAGGAGATTCTGATTTATTAAGCAAAAGGCAGTTAATAGCTGTGGCTGAACAGGAATTACAGTTAATCGAACAATGCATTCAAGAAGGACAGCTTGTTCAAATAGATCTAGAAAAGCCTGTTGATTTTATTATTTTCTTTACCTTGCAATCTCCCACAGGCTTATTTTGGCAAGATGGTGTTTTAAACTGGATATTTTTTACCAAACAATTGACAAAAATGTTTAAATACATATTTGGAAAAAATCATTTCTTTAATAGCCAAAGGTTGCCAAAGATATTATCAATTAAGAGGTCATAATCCTAATCGCATAGTGTGTGATCTCACAAAGGAAGAGGTTCAAAGTCCATATATTTTCAATACCTCTTGGCAAATAGCTTTAAGTGGCTGTAAAGAACAAATTGATAATCATTTGCCTATGTCAAAACTTTTACAATTTCTAAAAAGAACACAATGGGTCTTGCCTAAAATAGTTCAGGCTTCCCCGCTGGAGGGGGCCATTACTGTCTTTATTGAGGGTAGTAGTAATGGACAGGCTGCTTATGTTACCCCAGGGGAAAACAAAAGTTGGAAAACGCCTTATACTTCAGCCCAGCATACTAAATTAGCAGCTGTAATTCAAGTATTGAAAAATTTTCCACAATCTCTTAATCTGAATATGTCTGCTAGACAGTTACTTACATTGATTCAGCTTCTTTGTTTGAAGGAGATGAATTGTCCCTAATGTTTTTACATTTACAAACATTAGTCAGAAATCAAATTAATCCTCTTTTTATCATGCTTATAAGAGCTCATACTAACCTTCCAGGTTCTTTGTCATTACAAAATCAGCAAGCAAATACTCTTGTGGGGGTAATTCAGGATCCCACAGCATTTCACAAATTGACTCATATCAACAGCAAAGGACTGTGAAAGAAATTTCCATCTTTATCTAAACAGCAAGCTCAGGACATTGTTAGGACTTGTCCAACATGTGGACCTTTAAATGCACTCCCATTGCATCAGGGGTTAATCCTCAATGTAATATAGTAAATGAATTATGGCAAATGGATGTTACTTATATTTCACATTTTGGGAAAATGCAGTATGTACATGTTATCATCGACACTTGTTCTCATTTCATCTGGGCTACCGCACAATCTGGAGAATGTTTCTGCCATGTTCGATCACATTTACTTAATGCTTTTGCTGTTATGGGATGCCCTTAATCTGTTAAAACAGACAGTGGTCCTGCTTATACAGGAAAATAATTTCATAAATTTTGTACTACTTTTAATATTACTCATATCACAGGAATTCCACATAATCCCTCTGGGTAAGGAATTATTGAATGAGAAAGCTGGATGCTAAAGTCTATGCTCTTGAAACAAAAAGGGGGAGATGATGATCAGGAAGATGATGTTATGAAAATAAGTACACCTAAAGATCAATTAGCAAAACCACTCTTTACTTAAAATTTTTTAAACATTTATGATAATTCATCACAGACTCCTGCAGAACAACATTTTAGTAATTTGGAAAAGAAAAATGATACAACCCAAACAGAACTGCAGCTGCAGCTGCAGCTGATCTATTGGAAAAATGTTAAAGATGAGTTATGGAAACCAGGCATGATAAAGGTGTGGGGTAGGGGATTTGCTCTTGTCGTTGCAGATGACGGAACCTCAGTTTGGATTCCCTCAAAGAGAATAAAACCCAGACATGTCGACCTGGACAAAAATAAATAACTAAATGGGTAATGTACATTATAGGACATATAACTTTTATTGCTGAAGGACAGGGACATATTTATACTTATTGGGTTTATATTCCTAATCTACCTCTGCTGTGGGCCCTAACATGGGCCAATCCAACTTTACCAAAATATCTGAATACTAGTTTAGGATTCCCAGGTCCAGTAGATTCTAGGCTTCCAAAACTACTTAAGGAAGAAGAAAAATGGTGTCAAATTTAACTCTTTCATTTTTAGAAAGACCTGTATGTATAACTCTATGGAAACAAAAGATAACTGCCTGTTAGATGGGAAAGAAAGTTGGAATGGATGGCAGTTATGTCATATGGATCAAGCAGTTATCATAATTAATGATTCCTATGGAACTGTAAGATGCGGCTCCTCTGGGGTCAAAGATAACTGAGACTATATGGACGGGAAAGCTAAATTGGTTTATTACATAGAGGATGATTTGTGCCAAAATTTGGGATGATAAATACATTATTCAGAGGAATTTATGGGAAATTTTCCTAGGACTGGGACCAATTTTTATAGAGAATTCTAGTAAGTATAACTTCTCTTTAAATAACAGCCATAAACACTATATACATATAGGAAATCAAACTTTTACTTGTGAGAATTATTCTCTATTCACTTGTCTCCAAGCATTTGTGTTGCAGGAAAATGAGATGATTGTAGCTGCAAGGAGAAGAAGAGGTATTTGGCTGCTGGTGCAGATATCAAGATCCTGGCAATCCTCCCTGGAAACACAAGTACTGATCCATTTGGCAAAAGAATATCTGAAAAGGACTAAGAGACTAATTGGACTCATTATAGCTGTCATTGGAATCATTGGAATTATCACAGTGGCTGCGGTCACTGGAACTACATTGTTAAGTTTGGGGCTGTTTACACTTTTTCTCTTCCTCCTCAGCTGTGTTTAACAACAAATAATCAAAGCCAGAAAGCTTGACTGTAGGAGATATGATTAACATAAGACCTGCAGAACTACTTGGGAGTAGATGGCATTAGGGTGGTGGCGGCAGTAAGTTGCTTTATGTTATCTGATTTATGTAAGACAGTTTAGGAGGAAGAGAATGTTTGTTTACCCCAAATGGTTATTTTAAGTACGAAGGAAGAACACTGAAAGATAAGAACTTTGTTCCCTCAGGAAATGCATGCATGCCTATTGTCATCCTGTGGTATATAACCAGGATCTGGTTAAGAATAAAATTGTCTGAAGTCTGTCTGAAGTAAACTCAAGCTTCAGATCCCCTGAGCCCATCTGTGTCTTTATTTCTTTCTTTCTTCCTTTCTTTTTTTCTCATCATTCCTTAATATCCTTCGAGCTCTGTTTCAACAGGAAGCAACATCTGGTGCCCAACGTGGGGCTTGAAGAAGAAGACTCCAAATCAATATTAAGGAACCAAGGAAAAGTCTCATTAGAGACACGTATGTCCAGCCAATAGAAGAGGACTCGAGTCATATTGGTAAAGTAAGCATTTTCCTTGGATCATCAGGGTAACGGGTAATCATAATAGGTGGCTGGAGGAGTATGTATGTATGTTTGTATGTTTGTGTGTTGAAAACATCATTAGGGTGTCATTACTAAAATAAGGTTCTAATAAAGTTTGAGTTATTTATATTTTAAAGGAAAAAAAGACTTTGTGGATAAAGCAGAGAAGAGTCTAAAGCAGACCCCCCATAGTGAGATGGGAGACATTGAGGGAAAAGGAGTGAAGAAAGTTCTGAATTGAAAACAGTTTTCCATGACGATACAGTGAGGCCACATAGGGCAATAACAGAAGGGAGTTTCATAAAAATAAAGAAACTGTGTTCTTGTTGTTAGAAGAAAATAGTAAAGGGAAATAGTTAATAGCATAAAGATGACACAGCCAGGAAATAATAGCCAGGGACAAGGTAACTCTAGTTGGGAAAAAAAAGGTTAAAAAAGCTTCAAGAAAGAAGCTATTTCTTAAAAAAACAAACAAACAAACAAAAAAACTTCAAAATAGAAACACAGAAGTATAAACCTGAGGCAAGGGAAAAGGAAAGCAAATAAATAACTTAAGATGGGATGCATAATTATAAAAATTTTACATCAGTATGAGCTGCCTTTATATAAAAATTCATATACACCTGAGTCAGAAAATATTCAATAGGAACAATGCCATACCAAACGGAAGTCAGTACTAATTAATGGTTCCTGTAGAATTATAATAGATCGGTCCCCTAAGGGGTATGCAATTCAGGATTGTAGTTCTGACTCAAAGTGTTCTGTTAAGTTACCTTGGTTTAATCTAAATAATTATTCTACTGAAATTATACTTATCCTACAAATAAAATCTGTGACAAAGAATGGGAATAGTAACCCCATCTCCTTTTACAAACAGCAATTTGGAAACTGGCCATGAGTTTAGCTCCTACTCATATTTTAAAAAGAAATATATTTTAAGAACTTTAAAATGAAAAATTCTTGTTAAAAACTATATATTGATAGTTAATGCATATTTGAAACATTAAAGTATTTTAAGTATTTAACATTCTAACAAATTTAATTTTGATGGTAATTATATGTAGTAAAATATTTGTTCAAAGTAATGATTTAAGTATGAAAAATATGAAAGATGTATTTTTATTAATAGGAAAACAGAATAGTTTTATCCTAAAATGAATAACTGTTACTAAATGACAAGCCTAAACTAATATAATAAGTGCTGAGGGTTTGTAAAAATAGAAATTATGGTTAAAATCAAGAAAGATTTAATGAGTCTAAAATGACAATGTTTTCTTGGACTCTTAGCCTGTTCTAATGAAAAGATATAAAAAAATTTTTTTTTTCTAAATAACTAGTTAAAAAGCAGAGTGTGTGTTTTATCAAAATAACTTATGTTAACTTTTATCATGTTGTTATCTGTATAAAAAATACTGATTTTCTCCTGGGTATCATTATACTGGCAAAAACTGCTTCTTTTCTTGCCCTAAACCAGGTGGCTTAATCTATTAATCTAAATACTATGACTATAAATTAATCTATTACTGGATAAATCATATTCAAATCATATAAATACCTATATTCCTTTAAGCCAAAATATCTTAGGCTTTGTCCAGTCTTTATATAAAATAAACTACATATGTATAAACTAAATTTATCCTAAAATAACCATGGCTTACTTTGGGAGCAGATCAGATTTGAAGGCTGAATGCAAGGAAAAAATATACTTGTGGAGTCTTTTTGTTCACCTGATGTTGCCATTACATGCAACTGATGTTGCTATCACATGATCTTGGTAAAAAATAATTAAAATGTACACTCTAGCTGGGAGGACTGGCTATCCCCACAGAAGGAAGTGTACCTTAATAAAGATATCTGGGTCTCAGGAAGCTCCTCTTGGTCCCTAGCCAGTTCCCAGAGGACCCAACTGGGCCCAATCATGTAAGCAAATCAAAATTTGGCCACTATTGTGAGAAAATACCATAAAAACTGCATGCAATAAATTTAAAATTAGCAAAATGCACAACCAATTATAAAGAATCCACATTCCTGCATTCCTTTTAAATCAATCCAATGAATTCAATTTTAAAAATCTGGTCATTTACTATGGGTACACGTCACTATTGGCACTCTGCATTCATTTTTGCTACCTGCCACTTTAGGGACTCCTAATTATATGTTACAAAACTTGTTTGATATTTTACAAGGATATTCTGATTTATTAAGCAAAAGGCAGTTAACAGCTGCAGCTGAAAGAGAGTTACAATTAATTGAACAATGCATTAAAAAAGGACAGCTTGTTCAAATAGATCTTAAAAAGCCTGTTGATTTTATTATTTTCTTTACCTAGCAATCTCCCACAGGCCTATTTTAGCAAGATGGTGTTTTAAAATGGATTTTTTTTACCAAACAATTGACAAAAATGTTTAAATACATATTTGCAAAAGATTATTTCTTTAATAGCCAAAGGTCACCAAAGATATTATCAATTAAGAGGTCATGATCCTAATTGCATAGTGTGTGATCTCACAAAGGAAGAGGTTCAAAGTCTATATATTTTCAATACCTTTTGGCAAATAGCATTAAGTGACTTTAAAGGACAAATGAATAATCATTTGCTATGTCAAAACTTTTACAATTTTTAAAAATGAATGCAATGGATTTTGCCTAAAATAGTTTCAGCTTCCCCGCTAGCTATTACTGTCTTTACTGATAATAATATTAATGGGAATATGTCACCCCAGTGGAAAACAAGTTAGAAAATGCCTTATACCTCAGCCCAGTGTACTGAATTAGCAGCTGTAATTCAAGTATTGCAAAGTTTTCCACAATCTCTTAATATTGTTTCTGATTTTAAATATGTTTGCCAAACAGTTACTCACATTGAGACAGCTTCTTTGTTTGAAAGAGATGAACTCTCCTGAATGTTTTTACATTTACAAACATTAATCAGAAGTCAAATTAATCCTTTTTATCATGCATATAAAGAGCTCATACCAATCTTCCGGGTCCTTTGTCATTACAAAATCAGCAAGCAGATAGTCTTGTGAGTTTAATTCAAGATCCCACAACACTTCACAAATTGACATCAATAGCAAAGGGCTGGGAAAGAAAGTTCCATCTTTATCTAAACAGCAAACTCAGGACATTGTTAGGACTTCTCAAATCTGTGGACCTTTAAATGCACTCCCATTTGCATCAGAGGTTAATCTTTGAGGTCAAAAAGCAAATGAATTATGGCAAATGGATGTTATTCATATTTCACATTTTGGTAAAATGCAGTATCATAGACACCTTTTCTCATCTCATCTGGGCTACCTCACAATATGGAGAACTTTTCTGCCATGTTCGATCACATTTACTTAATGCTTTTGCTGTTATCTAATAAAATGGCAATGATCCTGCTGATACAGGAAAGCAATTTTGTAAATTTTATACTACTTTTCCTATTATTCATATCACAAAAAAATCCGCATAATCCCTCTGGGAAAGGAATTATTGAATGAACAAACCAGACATTAAAGTCTATACTCATAAAACAAAAAGGGGGAGATCAGGAGGATGATGTTATGAAAATATGTACACCAAAACATCAATTAGCAAAAACCACTGTTTACTTTAAATTTTTTTAAACATTTTTGATAATTCATCACAGACTCCTGCAGAACAACATTTTAGTACTTTGGGAAAGAAAAATGATACAACCCAAACAGAACTGCAGCTGTAGCCAATCTATTGGAAAGATGTTAAAGATTTATGGAAACCAGGAATGGTAAAGGTGTGGGGGTAGGGGTTTTGATTTTGTCATTGCAGATGATGGAACCTCGGTTTGGATTCCCTCGAAGAGAATAAAACCCAGACATGTCAACCTGGACAGAAATAACTAAATGGGTAATGTATATTATAGGACATATAATTTTAATTGCTGAAGGACAGGGAC
The DNA here is from genome assembly GCF_023851605.1 of Tamandua tetradactyla. Lineage (NCBI taxonomy): Eukaryota > Metazoa > Chordata > Mammalia > Pilosa > Myrmecophagidae > Tamandua > Tamandua tetradactyla. The sequence goes on from NC_135339.1 coordinate 46,885,743, forward strand.
ATATTTATACTTATTGGGTTTATCTGTGATCCCTAACATGGGCCAATCCAACTTTACCAAAATAATCTGAATACAAGTTTAGGATTCCCAGGTCCAGTAAGAAGAAAACTGGTGTCAAATTTAATTCTTCCATTTTTAGAAAGACCTGTATGCATAACTCTATGGAAACAGAGGATACTTACCTGTTAGATGGGAAAGAAAGTTGGAATGGATGGCAGTTATGTCATATGGATTGAGCAGTTATCATAATTAATGATTCCTATGGAATTGTAAGAGATGCGGCCCCTGTGGGGTCTCCCATCTCTAACTAGAAGGTAACTGAGATTATATGGACAGGCAAGCTAAAACAGAGTTTAATACATAGAGGATGATTTGTGCCAAAATTTGGGATGATAAATACATTAGCCAGCGAAATTTATGGGAAATTTTCCTAGGACTGGGACCAATTTTTACAGCATATTCTAGTAACTATAACTTCTCTCTAAATAGCCACCATAAACACTATATACATACAGGAAATCAAACTTTTAATTATAAGAATTATTCTCTATTCACTTGTCTCCAAGCATTTATATTGCAGAAAAATGAGATGATTGTAGCAGCAAGGAGAAGAAGAGGTATTTGGCTGCTGGTGCAGATGTCAAGATCCTGGCAATCCTCTCTAGAAAAACAAGTCCTGATCCATTTGGCAAAAGAATATCTAAAAAGAACTAAGAGACTAATTGGACTCATTATTACAGCTGCCATTGGAATCATTGCAAGCATCACAGTGGCTGCAGTTGCTGGAACTGCATCGCATCAAACTATACAGATGCAGCATCGTTAGAAAAACACCAGTGAACTGTGGCATAGACAATCTCATTGATGAGCAAATTAATTATAGACTAAATGATATAGAAATGACATTGGTTCATATTGGAGATCAAATGTATAATTTAAATGTTTTTTACAAATTTAAAGTGTAAAAGGAATGAGAGCAGTTTTTGTATTACACTCTTTTAACATAACCTATCTGAAATAGAATGGGAAAAGGTAAAAAGGCATCTTTTAAGGCTTTCAGATCTAAGTCCTGATACCTTAGAATTACAAAAAAGGGGTATTAGAATTATCTCAGAATAATTTACATGTAGCCTAGGGAGGTGATATTACACAATCACTTACCCAAGAGCTAAATAATCTTAGGTTTGGGACTGTTTATACTTTGCTTCCTCCTCAGCTGTGTTTAACAACAGATAATCAAAGTCAGAGAGCTTGACTGGCAGCCAATGACGGGTAAGACCCTTCAGAGCCTAAGGGCAACCTAAGACAGGCGCAGTCACCTCTGCTTATATCAAAGTCAGAGAGCTTGACTGGCAGCCAATGACGGGTAAGACCCTTCAGAGCCTAAGGGCAACCTAAGACAGGTGCGGTCACCTCTGCTTATATCAAAGTCAGAGAGCTTGACTGGCAGCCAATGACGGGTAAGACCCTTCAGAGCCTAAGGGCAACCTAAGACAGGCGCGGTCACCTCTGCTTATATCAAAGTCAGAGAGCTTGACTGGCAGCCAATGACGGGTAAGACCCTTCAGAGCCTAAGGGCAACCTAAGACAGGCGCGGTCACCTCGACTTATAAAATAAAAAGGGGGAAATGTAGGAGATAGGATTAACATAAGACCTGCAGAACTACTTGGGAGTAGATGGCATTAGGGTGGTGGCGGCAGTAAGCTGCTTTATGTTATCTGATTTATGTAAGACAGTTTAGGAGGAAGAGAATGTTTGTTTACCCCAAATGGTTATTTTAAGTATGAAGGAAGAACACTGAAAGATAAGAACTTTGTTCCCTCAGGAAATGCATGCATGCCTATTGTCATCCTGTGGTATATAACCAGGATCTGGTTAAGAATAAAATTGTCTGAAGTCTGTCTGAAGTAAACTCAAGCTTCAGATCCCCTGAGCCCATCTGTGTCTTTATTTCTTTCTTCCTTTCTTTTTTTCTCATCATTCCTTAATATCCTTCGAGCTCCGTTTCAACAGGAAGCAACACTTGACTGGTAGCCAATGACAGGTAAGACCCTTCCTTCAGAGCCTAAGGACAACCTAAGCCAGGCACAATCACTAAGCAAAGCCACACTAACCATGTGATTCTTGCAAAAACTCTTGGCTCCCTCCTGAATCAAAGTCAGAGAGCTTGACTGGTAGCCAATGATGGGTAAGACCCTTCCTTCAGAGCCTAAGGGCAACCTAAGACAGGCACAGTCACCTCGGCTTATGAAATAAAAAGGGTGAAATGTAGCAGATAGGATTAACATAAAACCTGTGGAACTACTTGGGAGTAGATGGCATTAGGGTGGTGGTGGCAGTAAACTGCTTTGTTATCTGATTTATGTAGAACAATCTGGGAGGAAGAGAATGTTTATCCCAAATGGTTATTTTAAGTACAAAGGAAGAGCACTGAAAGATAAGAACTTTGTTCCCTCAGGAAATGCATGCACGCCTTTTGTCATCCTGCAGTATATAACCAGGATCTGGTTAAGAATAAAATTGTTTGATGTCTGTTAAAGTTAAGCTTCAGACCCCCTGAACCCATCTGTTTCTTCCTTCCTTCCTTCTTTCCTTCCTTCCTTCCTTTCTTTCTTGTCATTTCTTAACATCCTTTGAGCTCCATTTCATAGGAAGCAACAGTGTCCAGCTCTGAAAAGGCTTTTTTCCTACTCCTTAATGGCTCATTAGAACTGCAAAGCTTCTGAGGCTCCAGCATTGCCCAGGCAAGGGAAGAATTAAGCTTGTCTGTTGGAAGCCAGCCATGAGGGCTCTGGAAGTTGCCAGGAAGTTGAGGCATAGGGGCATAGGCATGCCATGCTCTGCTGATGTGGCAAACTGCAGAAGCAATTGTTCTCAAGGATGTTGACTCAAGAGTCCAAAGATACCTGAAAAGAGAACATGTAGCTTTGCTGGCATGACAGATATTCAAAAATAATCTTGCTTTGATTATACTCCCTAAAGCAGTTCCTGCGTAAGAGCACAATAAATGTGTGGACATCAGTATATTCAATCCAGCAAGAAAACCCTATGTAAAAGAATGAAAACAACCTCCAGAATAAACTAATTAAAGAAATCAAATGCCTAGAGGCCAGCAAAAAAATAATGTCATACTAGGAAAATCAAAGATATGTCCCAGTCAAAGAAATAAACCAGCAATTCAAATGAAAGATAGAAGTTGAGACAACTAATTCAGGTTGTTCAAACAGATGTGGAAAATTTCATCAAAAGTTGAATCAATGAGTTGAGGGAGGATATCAAAAAAGGCACTGAGCAAACAAAAAGAAGAAATCTGAAGTTTGAAAACACAAATCACAGAACTTATGGGAATGAAAGGCACAATACAAGAGATGAAAAAAACAATAGAAACCTGCAACAATAGACTTGAAGAGGCAGAAGAAAGGATTAGCAGGCTAGAGGATTGGACATCTGAAATCCAATGCACAAAAGAAAATATAGGGAAAATAATAGAAAAATATGAGCAGGGTCTCTGGGCATTACATTAAGCTATACAGAATTACAAGCCCTCATTCCCATTCTGGGCTCCATGTGTTTGGGTTGTTTAAATGGGCTATTCAGACAGTTTGGGTTAGATTATTTGCTGCAGAAAATTTAGGTCATGGACAAAATAATCCTCTCTTCCTTTGATCTCATACAGTATGTGAAGTTCTAAAATAGAATGTCCTCCTTAAACCTGTATTCCAATTTACCTTAGTCCCGATCTGATCAGCTTCATTCAAATCTCTAAATGAAGCCTGATCTCTTTTTCTATTTTTTAACAGTTGTTGTACGTGGCAATGCTGACTTTCAGAACTACAGAACTCCTACTCTTGAGTCTTAGGTGTCACACAGGTACCCATTTTATAATTGGGTTGTTTGTTCTTTTGTTGTTGAGTTGTATGATCTCTTTATGTACACAGGATATCAAACCTTTATCAGATATGTGGTTTCCAAATATTTTCTCCCATTGAGTTGGCTGCCTTTCCACCTTTTTGATGAAGTCTTTGGAGGCCCAAAAGCATCTGATTTTGAAGAGTTCCCATTTATCTTTTTTTTTTCTTTGTTGCTTGTGCTTTGGGCGTAAAGGTTAGGAAGCTACCTACTATTACTAGGCATTGAAGATGTTTCCTTTCATTTTCCACTAGGAGTTTAATGGTACTGGTTCTTATATTTACATCTTTCAATCATATTGAGTTAATTTTTGTATAGGGTGTGAGGTGAGGGTCCCCTTTCATTGTTTTTGTTACTGATATCCGGTTCCCCCATGCCCATTTATTGAAATGACTTCTATCCCAGTTCAGTGGATTTGGGGGCCTTGTTGAAGATAGGTTGACCTAGATTTGATGGTCTATTTCTGTACTCTTGATTTGATTCTATTGGTCAATACTTCTATCGTTGTGCCAGTATCATGCTGTTTTAAACACTGTGGCTTTATAATAAGCTTTGATGTCAGGAAGTGTTAATCTTCCCATTTCATCCTTCTTTTTAAGGATACTTTTAGCAATTCAAGATCTGTTTCCCTCCCAAACGAATTTGATAGCTAGCTTTTCCAAGTCTTCAAAGTAGGTTGTTGGAATTTTTATTGGTATTGCCTTGAATCTGTAGGTCAATTTGGTTAGAATTAACATCTTCACTACATTTAACCTTCCTATCCATGAGAAGAGAATATCTTTCCACCTATTTAGATTTTCTTTGAATTCTTATAGCAATTTTTGGGTTTTTCTGTGTAAATGTCCTCTATATCCCTAGTTAAGTTTATTCCTAGGTACTTGATTCTTTTAATTGCTGTTTGGAATGTCTTAATTGTCTCCTCAGGTCAGTGCTTGTGTATAGAAACATTACCAATTTTTGCATATTATGTCCTGCCACTTTGCTGAATTTGTTTATTAACTCAAGAAGATTTGTCATAGATTTTTCAGGATTTTCCAACTATAGTATCATGTCATCTGCAAAAAATGAGAGTTTGATTTCTTACTTTCTGATCTGGATGCCTTTAATTTCTTTTTCTGCCTGATTGTTCTGGCTAGAACTTCTAGTACTATGTTGCATAACAGTGGTGGCAAAGGGCATTCTTGTCTCATTCCCAATCTTAGGGGGAAGATTTTCAGTCTCTCATAATCAACTACAATGCTGGCTATGGGTTATTCACATAAGCCCTTTATCATAATGAAGAAGTTTAGAGGAAACTACCTTTTGAATTGTTTTTATCCAAAAAGGATGCTGAATTTTGTCAAATGATTTTTCAGCATCAAATGAGATGATCATGTGATTTTTTTCACTTTTGACTTGTTAATGTGCTGTATTACATTGAATGATTTTCTTGTGTGGAACTATCCTTGCATTCCTGGTATAAACCCTATTTGCTCGTGGTGTATAATTCTTTTAATGTGTTGCTGGATTCGATTTGCTAGTATTTTATTGAGAATGTTTGCCTCTATATTCGTTAGGGATATTGGCCTGTAGTTTTCCTTTCTTTTTTTAGGTTCATCTGACTTAGCTGTTACCCATATCCGCTTGACCTTACTTTTTCAATTCTCCACACAGAAATGCTTTTTACCCCTAGAGAATTTTAGAGCAAATACCACACTTGCTATTTCTAAATATATCTGCTTATTCAATCACATTTTCCCCTTTGCACTTCTGTCGTAGTTTGGAAACTATACTCTTTTTGGTAATGTGACCATAAAAAGCAATGCAATGGATATTCACCCAGAACAGCCTCAGATCATGCTGTTACTTAACATGAGATTTTGACTCTTTTTTTTTAATGCATTCCCCCAAATCAAAGAATATTCTAGGATCAGATTTGGTATGTTGTCATTTATGTTCAGCTGAATTTTGTGACCAAACTATAAATTCTAGACTTGTTCATTTCTTATATACCTCTCAGGTGGTGGTTTTTTCCCTTTTTTTTTTTTTTTTCATTAGATAATATGTTGAAGCAGACTTTTAAGCTACTTTACCCAATCTGGCCTCAGTGATATTAACTTAGAAGTTTTAGCAGTTTTTAAATCATGGTGGCTGATGTCAGATTTTTTCATTAATTGTCTCATATTTTTCTTGTGCAGGTCATTATTTCCTAGTATCTAAAGTAGAACTAAAATGTCTGGATGCTGGTCCTCTGTTGTCTAGTTTTCCTTTCTTATAGAGTCTTTTTCCAGTTTTGTTATTACAGAGATGTTAGCATCATAAAATGCATTTGGTAGTGTTCCTTTGCCTCATATTTTTTGAAGAATTTGAGCATGATTGGTGTTATTCTTTCTCGAATGTTTGTTAAAATTCCCCCATGAAGCCATCTGTCCCTTTGCTTTTCTTTGTAGGAAGATTATTGATTACTGATTCAATCTGTTTACTTGTGATTTGCATGTTTAAATCTTCTATTTCTTCTCGAGTCAGTGTAGGTTGTTTGCGTGTTTCTAGGAATTTGTCCATTTCATCTAAGTTGTCTACTTTTTTTGGCTTATTGTTTTTTGGCTCATAGTATCCTCTTATGATTTTTTTATTTCTTCAGTTTCCATGGTAATGACCCCCCTCTCATTTTTTATTTTCTTTATTTGCAGCCTTTCTTCTTTTTAATTTATCAGCCATCAATTTATTGAGTTTCTCACATAAAGAACTTTTGGTTTTATTTATTCTTTCTACCCTTCTTTTGTTCTCCTATTCATTTAATTCTGCTTTAATTTTTGTTATTTCTCTTCTTTGATCTGCTTTGGGGTTAATTTACTCCTCCTTCTCTAGCTTTTCCAGGTGATCAGTTAAATCCTCAATTTTTGCTCTTTCTTCTTTTTAAATATTTGCATTTAGGGCAAAAAAATTTCTTTCTCAGCACAGCCTTTGTCTCTTCCTGTAAGTTTTAATATGGTGTTCTTTCATTTTTATTCTTCTCCAGATATTTACAAAAATCTCTAGCAATTGCTTCTTCAACCCACTGATATTTTAGACTGCATTATTTAATCTCCATTTATTTGTGAAAATTCTGGTTCATTGATTTCCAGTTTCATTCAAACTTGATCAGAGAAAGTGCTTTTAATAATTTCTATATTTTTAAATTTATGAAGGCCTGTTTTGTGCCCCACATATGATCTATCCTGGAGAACTTTCCATGAACACTAAAAAACAATGTATAGCCTAGTGTTTGGGGGTGTAATGATCTTTATATGTCTGAGAAGTCTAATTCATTTCTCAATGTTTTAAGTTCTCTATTTACTCGTCAATCCTCTGTTTAGTTGTTCTACCTCTAGGAAAGAGTGGTGTATTCAAATCTCCCGCTATTCAAATTTTTATTACTCCCTTCAATTTTGCCAAGCTTTGCCTTCGTACTTTGGTGCTCATTGTTTAGGAGCATATACATTTATGATTGTTATTTCTTCTTGGTGAATTGTCCTTTTTATTAATATGTAGTGTTCTTCCTTGTCTCTTATGGCATCTTTACATTTAAAGTCTATTTTGTCTGATATTGATATAGCTACTCCTGCTTTCTTTTGATTACAGCTTGCATGGAACAACTTTTTCTATCCTTTTACTTTCAAATCTATTTGTACTCTTGGGTTAAAGATGAATCTCTTGTAAGCAATATATAGATGGATCATATTACTTAATCCATTCTGCCAATTTGCATCTTTTAATTGATGATTTAGTCCATTAAATTCAAAGTTATTATTGTAAAGAAATTTCTTGAATCTACCACCTTATCCTTTGTTTTTTTATTTGTCAGATCTATATGTTCTTTTCCCTCTTTCTTTCTTTATCCTTTAAATAACCCTTACTGGTAGGCTACAATGCTGTGCCCTTCTCCAGACTTCCTTCTCTTATCTTTTTTTTCAGCTGACAGAGCTCTCTTTTGTATTTCTTGCAGGGCCAGACCTCTGTTGGTAAATTCACTCAGCCTTTGTCTGTTTGTGAAAATTTTAAACTCTCTATCACTTTTGAAGGACAATGTCGCTGGATAAAGAATTCTTGGCTGGTAGTCTTTTTCTTTCAGAATCTTAAATATATCATACCACTGCCTTCTTGTCTCCATGGTGCTTGTTGATTAGTCTGAACTTAATGTTATGTGGTTCCCCTTATAGGTGGTGAATCCATTTTCTCTTGCTGCTTTCAGGACACTGCTTCTCTTCATCATTTGACAGACTGATTAATATGTGTCTTGGAGTAGGCCTATTTGGGCTTCTTCTTTTTATAGTTCATAGGACTTCTTTGATTTGCATATTTATGTCTTCTGTAAGGATTGGTTTATCTCATCAACTAATCTTCCTAGTTCTTTAATCTTGTCTTCTCTTTCGGGAACACTGATGACTTCTACATTTGTGTGCTTCATATTATCCAACATTTTCCTGAGATCCTATTTAAATTTTTCTATTTTTTTGCCATTTATTTTTTTGTGCATATGAATTCAATCATCATGTCCTCTATTTCGCTTAATCTTTCTTTTGCCTCTTCAAATATGCTGTTGCATGTCTTCAGTACAATTGTAATTTTGCCTACAGTATCTTTCATCTCTGTGATATCTGCTATTTTTCTACTTATTCTTTCAAATTCTTCCTTATTCTCTTCCAATACTTTCTTGATATTCTTTATGTCATTACCCAGCCCATTAAATTTACTTAGTAGACTTGTATGAGCATCTTTGATAGTTGTTCCAAAGTCTGTGTCTCCTCTAGTAAGAGATTCATCTTTAACCCAAGGATACAAATAGATTTGAAGTGAAAGGATGGAAAAAGTTGTTCCATGCAAGCTGTAACCAAAAGATAGCAGCAGTAGGTATACCAATATCAGATCCTCTAGTGTTTTAATTTGGTGATTTGGCTGAGCCATACCTGCCTGCATCTTCATATTCTTTGTGATTTTCTGTTGGCTTTGAGGCATTTTATTATCTTTTTAGAGTTATTTTAAAAGTGGATTTCCCTCAGTCACTAAGGTTTTGTATTTGGGTTTGCACCAAAGGTCTCCTTTTGTACTTGATTCATCAGTAATTTCGCAGCAAACCAAGGGATAGACGTCATGCAGGGGATGCAACTGTTCTTGAGGATCTGTTTGAAGCTAGACAGATAGGCTATTTGCCAGACTGTAGTTTTTGTTTCTTTCCGGCAAATGACGATCTTGGTTCCTCTCTTCTCCAAAGGCCCAAACTCTTCCCAAATACAGCAGCTCGGTGAGCTGGATGGAGACCTGTTGCAATTTCAGCCAGGTCCGCTGGTCCCAGGGCACGCCAAAAGCTGTCAATGCTGGGGCTGGGGGCTGGGCAGTGTGCACTTCAGTGCTGATTCTGCTTGTCAGCCTGATGTGTCAAGTGGCCCCCAGCCTCCTGGTTGGAATAACATTGGGCTGTGGTTTGGGGTATTTCAAATGCCTTGGTCCACAGCCAAACTAGAAATGTCTGCCAGCAAAGCATTACCTTGGGCATGGCATGTGTGGGTGTGGGTGTGGCATGGGGATGTGGTGTGCAGGGTGGCACACAGGGTGGGGTGCAGGGGCACAAGGCATGGTGCAGAGTGTAGCATGGGGTACAGGGTGTGGGGTCACAGGGGCATGGTGCATGGGTTGGTTCAGGGACATTCAGGGTGCAAAGTAGGGTGTGGGGTGGGACATGGTTGTGCAGGTGATTGGGCATGGGGTGCAGAACAGGGGTAGAGGGGCACTGAGGTGTGGCACGAGTGTGCATTTTGTGGGATGGGGCATGGGGCCGGTTTCAGGTGTGCAGGACACAGAGCACACAGGTGCTGGGGTGTGGGGTGGGGCATGGGGAAGGATGCAGGGCTTAGTGTGGCTTGTTTCCTCTTCCATGCATTCTTGAAGGATCTGGGCCTCTGTATGGAAGCAGGAGTGGTAGGCTCTGTACACTAGCTGGATTGTCTCTTTGAGCAGGGAAAGCAAGTTTACTTGCTTCTGGGTTCCCCAAGGGAAGTCTGGACTGTGGAGCTAGAGGGTGTTGATATCCCAAGTAAGCTGCAGAAGGAAGCACTTTCTTTCACCCCATTCTCTGCTTTCCAATTCCTCAGCTTTATCATCTAGTACCTCCCTATATAGTGTAGAAGACCCTATCAGGTCACTCACACCCTGGAACTGTGTCCTGATTGTTTTTCTCTTACTTCTTTAGTTGTTTTTTGAAGCAGGGATGAACTCAGCCTATCCTAGCCATCTACCTTCCCAGAAGTCTCTTCCAGTATCCTAAATATATCATATCACTTCTTTCTTACTTCTATACATACTTATCAAGCTTCCCTTGTGTGTGATGGATCATTTTTCTCTTGTTGCTTTTAGAATTCTCTCTTTGCCTTTGACATTTAGCAGGCTGATTAGTAGGTGTCTTGAGTTGCTCTATTCAGATCTATTCTGTTTTGGTTACACTATGTTTCTTGGGTCTGTAATTTTATGTCTTTCAGAAGTGCTGGGAAATTTTCAGTGATTATTTCCTCCCTCCATTATTCTTTCTGTCCCTTTTTCTTTCTTTTCTCCTTCATGGACACCCATAGCACGTATATTTGTGCACTTCATGTTGTCATTCAATTCTTTGAAACCCTGCTCCTATTTTTTTCAATTCTTTTTCATATCTCTTTTTTTGTGTGTATGGGATTTCAAACGTTTTGTCTTCTCATTCACTAATCCTTTCTTCTGTCTCTTGGAATCTGCTGTTGTATGTCTCTACTGTGTTTTTCATCCCTTCCATTGTGCCCTTTAGTCCCATAATTTCTGCCATATGTTTTTTCAATCTTTCAAGTATTTCTATATGGTTGCAAAAATTTCTTTATGCCTTTCATCTTTTTTGCCATGTTTTCCTCCACCTCAATGATTTGATTTCGATTTATTCTAAAAGATTTGTTTGGACATCTTTAATTCATTGTTTCAACTCCTGAATCTCATTTGAAGTTTTAGTTTGTTCCTTTTACTGGCCTAATATATCTTCATTCTTCCTAGTATATCTCATGATTTCTTCTGATGTATAGGCATCTGTTTCCTTGATTAGTTTATTCTGGAGGTCATTTCACTCTTTTACTTAGGGCTTTCTGGTTGGCAGGCTTTGAGCTCTATCTCTTCTTTGACAGTCATTTCAACTTTTTCTTGAACTCCAGCATAGCTTCTTTTTAACTGATCAGAATATTTAAGCACTTATTTTCTGGCAGATAAGATCAACCCCAATCAGACTTTCCCACAAAAGATAGGCCCAGGACTCAGGAAAAGGGTGTAATCAATATCAAATCTCTATGAAGATGAGATCCTGCAGGCTGCCAGTGTTTTCTGTGAGGTCATTTTTTTAATACAATTTTATTGAGATATGTAATATATTCACATACCATACAATCCTTCAAACTGTACAATAACTGGTTCACTATATCATCATACAGTTGTGCATCCATCATCACAATCAATATTTGAACAATTTCCTTACTCCAAAAAAGATCAATCGACCAGTAGATGCTTAAAAGGTAGGGTTGATCTGCAAGTAGACAAAGAGACCAGAACAACTTCCCAAATTTCCTGATTATTGGGAGGGCTTTCCTCATTCATTTATTACCACCATGATCACTTCCACCACCACCAGTGGGGACTTCAAATCTAGGGAAAAGCAAATTAGGTCTGTATCTTAGTCCTAAATTCCTTTGGCACTTTTCAGGAGTCACAGAATATATCTAAGCTGTGCCTGTGAAACCTGGATGACCCAATGAGGTTTAAGAACTCATTAGTTGCTGTTTCAGTAGCAAACTTCACATCCATTACACCTTGCTCTGGTCCAAAGCTTTGGTTACTATGAGCTTTCCTACAAGCACAGATTGCCTCTACACAAAGAAGGCAATTAAAATGGATGACTGTCAGCTGGAAACTCAGACCCCAGGAGCACCTACACAGGGATTGCTCATGTAAATAGTGTCCCTTGCTAGGAGCCTATTATGTATGAAAAAGACATGGTAAAACCAATACTTTTGTTTTGGCTGGTTTTGCTTTACTGAACTGATTATCATCACATGTCAACAAAGGCACATGATGTAACATCAGTGTTTCCACCTTTACTCTACCTGTGTGTTTCACTACCTCAGGGTGGCCAGAAAGACTGCCAACATATCACCATTCTTTTCAACCACTTAGCTGACTCTGCCACCACCTTTAGGGAAATTAAAATGTCAGTTAGCAATATTTGTTTCTCACTGATGATTAAAATTTGAATTCCATCACAAGAAAATGCCTTGTCTGCCTGCAGAAAGAAAACTCACTCTGGAGAGCTGAGACAATGATTACATATTAAAGGATTCTATACTTCAAAATGGTTACCATTTAATCTAGCATAATCAAGCAAGCTGAGGTATGAGACCCTGATAACACGATAATTAGCCACTTGCTACAAATTTACCATGCTAAGGTCCCAGCTTTTCAAGATGGAGACAGTAAAAGCTAACAATTTGGAAATAGGATTTCCAAACCTAAGAAAACAGGATGCAGCTTTCATGTTTCATCATGATCTGAGACAATGGGTTGATTCAAAATCCTTTCTACCCTCCCACCCAAGGAAACAAACATTCTTACCCGTTTGAACAATTCAGAAGAACTTTCTCATCACAATAAAGCAAATGGTCCGTTCAATATCTTATCACCTTTCCCCTCCACATTGCTTGTCTTAGATGTCTGGAGCACTTTCTGAAATGTATTAAGGAACGATTTTTCAGAGTCACGTCCAAGAGAGTTAGAGTTCTCATTTATATATAATTGTAGGGTGGCACAAAGATGAGAGCAAAGTATACTGATAATGAAAACCTAATACACAAAGTCTCCCCTGGTACTGCCTGTTACACTGGTAGAAGCTGCAGAAGGCAGCTGGGCTGAAGGTCGTATCAGCTACAAACAACTCTTCCAGCATGAGAAATCCTGTGTGAGGCCCATCATCCAGATCACAAATGAAAGCACTTGCTTCATTTATCGATGGTCATTCAAGCACTAACCCAGAGGAAACAGCAACATATACAAGATATTAGTGTGGGCTGTGGATCCACTGGACAATATTTATACCAATTCCAAAACAGAAAAGTGCTTTTAATTTTTAGTTTCTTATGTATAAAAAAAGTGGAAAGCTTTAGATTAACTAAGAATGTGAATAAGTAAATATAACAGTAACAATGTTAGGCAACTATTAAAATCATATTGAACAAAAAATTACAATGACATGGAAAACATTTACAAAATATTAGATTTTTCTAAGTTTACCACTTTAATCATATATACATTGTATATGTGTGTTCATAAAGAGTATAAGAAAGTACAGAGGAATGTTAGAAGTTATGTGATGGTGGAATTATGGGTGGCTTTTGTTTTCATCTTTTTGCCTTTGGTGTTTTCTAAAAATGGTCATGCATCACATTTGTAGTGGAGGAAATAAAATGTTTTCTCAGGGATAAATAGTTAACCTCCTTTTGGAAAATTTATGCAATACAAGGGCAGGAATTAAACATAGTCTGTAAGAGATATGGACAGCATGAAGTAGGCCAAACCCCTCCTTGTTTCCCAGTAAATTCAAGCTTTCCAGGAAGCAGTTTGAAAATAAGAATGAGGAAGACCAATAAGCTGCTTACTTCCTCACAGAGTTGGAAGAGAGACCCAAGGTTCCAACTGATATACTAGAGATACAAGTCTCTTCAGATAGGGCATTTAGTAACATATCTTAGGTCTCTGTCTGCTGCAATAGAGAAGAGTAAGTCAAAGCATGTTAAACACGTTCCATTAGTGCATTTATGTTAGAATTCTTTGGTCACAAGCGATAGGAGACTCAATGTAGCTAACTTTAAGAAGGGGGTGGCAGGAAGGAGAGGTAAATTCATTGGAAGACAGAAGAAAAAACTGAAGACCTAAACTCAGGAAGGCCAAGAATCAGGGCAGCTCTGTGGATCTAGGTAGCTGGAGCTCTTGGATCCCTTGGGAGCATTACAACTGAGATGAAATGATGCCAATTCTTTAGGTATTTGTGTTGCTTCACTCAAGATTGGCTTCCTGAAAGACACTATCTGACTGGCCTAGTTAAGATCATTTACTTATCCCTTCCCTTGAAGGGATCCTTACGTGGAAGTCCCAACAAGACCATGCAAAGAGGGAAAGGTAGCCCTCCAAATTAAAATAAAATAAAGGCGGAATAGATGTTGGGCAGATAAAAACCACAGCTACTCACTAGTGACTTGCACTCTGTTTTCATTCCCCTACCCTTCTCCCTTGCATGGGAGTACCTCTAAATGGACCCTCTGGTCGCTTTCAGATGGCCCCAGCCATCTTCTTCCCCATAAAAGTGGACATGCTATGGCCCGTTCACACTAATTCCTGCAAGGTGACCTCCCATCTAGTCAAATGAGACCATTTTAAAAAAGGTATTAGTAGATAATAATGGTGTAACACATCACCTCTCCAAGACAGCATTTCAATATCCATAGATAAGCATTAAGGGAGTGAATATTGAAGAGATTTCAAGCACTAAGACAGTGCCAGTGGAGGAAATATGTTGGTCAAGGAGACTCAGATGCCCATTAAAACAGCTGGCTCCTATAGCGAGGAATGAGACTGCCCTGTGGCAAGGTGAAGACACAATCATTGCATAAATATTTTAACTTGTAAATATATATATTGGAATGACCCTTACACAAATTCTATTAGCTAAGACATGGACAATCATCCTTCCCGACCCTCCACCCTACATGCTCACTAGTATACATACATATTCTGTCTCCATTTTCCTGATGAGAAAACAGAGGAAGGTTAATTGGTTTCCAGAACAAGAAAGGATGCTTAACAATGAGCATGTTCCAGCAGCAGTTATAATAGGATAATTAACTTTGCATATTTTTGGACCAGACCTCTCTTTTTTCACCAAACTATTACTTTCTACATCATCTCAACCAGGGTCTTGATGTGGCAGCCTCTGAGAATATAGAAGTTCATGTGTTCATTCCTCATTAGCAGTTTATGAATCACAATTGTGTCCTGTCACAGGAGAAACTACCCAGCACAGAATAAAGGCAGCTAGAGAATGAACTGTTTTCAAGCCAGAATGTGTAGCCCAAACCCCTTCTTCTAAACCATTAACCGATAATCATTAGGAACATGACTTCTCTTATTATTTTAGCTATACCTAGAGGGTAGAAGCCTTAAAATGCTTGATGCTAATTTAATATACTCCATGCTAATGGTCACATCTTTTTTATCCTTTAATTCGCAAAAGAATTGGAAACTAAATTACTTTAAATATATGTATATAGTACTTTATATGGTCCTTAAATTGTAGTTCCCAAATACCATTTCTCACTAGTGAACCAGAGCAATTTGGAGAAATGGTCAATTCTAACTTCTGGACTAAAAATACACAAACTAATCCTGGAACATTTTATCATACCAGAAATTGAAGAAGTTGTCAAGAGTACTAGAAATGTGTCAAAAGAACTAGAGTACCACTAACCAAAGGGGGGTCAACTTGGACATCAATAATTTAAAAACAAAATTAGCTTTTTCTTTATGCTTCTTTAACAAACAAACTCGAAGTGGAAAGACAGAAGGAGATGAAATCCTAGATAAAAAAGAGGAAGAGGAAGGAGGAGAGGGGAGAGAGAGGATGGGGAGGAGGGGGAGTGGAAGGAGGATAAGAGAAGAGAGGGGAGGAGGGTGAGGAGGAGGAGGAGGAGGAAGAGGTGGAGATGGTGATGGTGGTGGTGGTAGCTGTGGGAAGAAAGAGAAGCAAGGAAAGAGGGGAACGGGGTAAATGATGGCGAGTGGCCAGGGGAAGAAAGGATAGAATAGAAAAGCAGTGGAGAGGGGTGAGGAAAGGATAGGGGAAGAAAGTCATAGATTAAAAAATGTTTAAGAGATTAATTTCACTGTATGTTATAAACCTAAAATCAACATTATTTGGCAACTGATTCAAGGAAACAGTTTTAAAAGTTATGAGACAATTGAGGACACTTGAACATTGACTAGATATTTGATGATACTGAAGATTTATTGTTGAAAATGTTAGGTGTGATTATGGGTGTCATGATTATACTTTTAAAAGAATTCTTACCTTTAGAGATACATTCTAAAACCCAGATTTTTTTCAATATTTTCATTGAGACGTATGTTCACATACTACATAATCATCCAAATTGTACACTCCGTGGTTCACAGTATCCTCACTCATATAGCTGTGCATTCATCATCACAATAGATTTTTTACCATTTTCATTACTCCAAAAAAAAAAAGAATAAAAATCAAAATACAAGTAAAAAAGAACACCCAATGCATCCTGTGCCAGTTTGAAAGGATGCATGTACCCTAGAAAAGCCATGTTTTAGTCCTAATCCCATTTTTTAAAGGGAACTGTTTCTTCTAATCCTTATTCAGTACTGTATATTTGAAACTGTAATTAGATCATCTCCCTGGAAATGTGACTTAGTCAAGAGTGGTTGTTAAACCGGATTAGGTGGAGATGTGTCTCCACCCATTTGAGTGGGTCTTGATTAGTTTACTGGACTCCTATAAAAGAGGAAACATTTGGAGAATGCAAGAGATTCAGAAACAGCAGAGAATGCTGCAGCACCACAAAGCACAGAGTCTACCAGCCAGTGACCTTTGGAGATGAAGGAAAATGCCTCCCAGGGAGTTTCATGAAACAGGAAGCAGGAGAGAAAGCTAGCTGATGATGCCATGTTTGCCATATGCCTTTCCAGATGAGAGAGAAACCCTAACTGTGCCTTCTCATTTCAGAGAGAAACCCTGAACTTCATTGGCCTTCTTGAACCATGGTATCTTTCCCTGAATGCCTTAGATGGGACATTTCTACAGACTTATGTTCATTGGGACTTTTTCTCAGTCTTAGAACTGTAAACACGCAACTTATTAAATTCTGCTTTTTAAAAGCCATTCCATTTCTGCTATATTGCATTCTGGCAGCTAGCAACTAGAACAATCCCATACTCTCCAAACCCCCTATTGCTTATTTATTGTTTATCTTTTTTGTTCTTACTTTTCTACCCATATGCTGGATAAAGGGAGTGTCAGTTGCATGGTTTTCACAATCACAGGGACACACCTTAAAAGCTCTACGGTCATTCAATCATTTTCAAAAATCAAGGCTATTGGATTACAGTTCAACAATTTCAGGTATTTCCCTCTAGCTACCCCAATACACCAAAAACTGAAAAGGGATATTTATGTACTTCATAAGAATAACCTCCAGAATGTCCTCTCCACTCTATTTGAAGTCTCTCAGCCATTGAAACTTTATATTGCTTCATTTCTCATTCACCTTTTGGTGAAGAAGGCTTTCTCACGCTCATGTTGCCAGGGCCAGGCTTATTCAAGAGAGTCAAGTCCCACATAGCCAGGGAGATTTACACATCCCTGGGAGTCATGTCCCACATAGAGGGGAGGGCAGTGAGTTCACCTGCTGAGTTGGCTTAGAGAGAGATGCCACATCTGAGCAACAAAAGAGGTTCTCTGGTGGTGAGTCTTAGGCATACTCATAAGTAGGCTCAGCTTTTCCTCTGGAGGAATAAATCTCATCAGAGCCAGAACAAGGGCCTGGCCCATCAAATTAGCAGTCCCCAATGCTGTGAGAAAATCAGGTCTTCCCCAAGTGGGGAAGTTTAATACTTCCACCTTTTCCCCCACCCCTCAAGGGGACTTTGCAAATACTTTTTAATCTTCTGCCCAGCTTACTCAGGGATGTATCAGGGCATCACACCAACTTGTACAAGCCAACAAGATTTCACTGCTATTCAAGGTTCCATGTAATCACAGTTACAACACAGATTTTGTTTTAATTGAGAAATCTTCACACGCATACATTCTACATATGGTGTACAAGCAATGACTCACAATATCATCACATAGTTAATAACACAGATTTTTGTAACAAAGAAGAGAAAGTACAAAAAATCCCCCAAACAGGTGGATGAATGGATAGATGGACAGATAGATGGAAGGACAGATCAATATGAAATAAGTTCTGTTTTTTAGGTTTTCAATGTGCTGATTGATATAAGAGTGGTGGACAGATATTGAAGTTCTTCACTCAGCACTCTTTCCAATCCATCCTAGTACATGGAGGCTGGGTCCCCATCTGGCCAGAGTTCCAGATGTAGTTTAGGTTCTGCCCTTCAGATGGACTAGTAAAATACCATGATACTGAACCGAGCCACTTGAGGAGAGAAGTGGGGCATGGACATTTTTACTGTTTTAGGTTATGCAGCACGGCTCTTAGCCGGCCTTCAGATGCTGCAGTGTGCTTCCTTATTCCATTCCTTGGCAGAAGCAGCTCCTGAATAGCTCAATTCTGCAGTATGTTTGGGTAGTTGTTCCTGGAAATTCAGAGTCCCTGTTGTCTTTAGCCTGCCCAATGATTTTGTGAGTTATTTCTATCCCTCAATAAATCCTTTCCCACTTAAGCTAGTTGGAGTGAATTCTGTTACTCTCTAGCTAAGGATCTGTCCAAGCTAAATCTCACAAAAGTGTGCAATGGACCTGACTTGAGAAAATATTTACCTTCCAATCATTGGACACTGTATGCTAAACTGCTTCTGGCAACAGTTTGAAAGTGACAAGTGTGGGACTGACTGGCAAAATGAATTTTTCATTTGGCCCAAAGGAAATTAGTTTTAAGTACACAGAGGTACCACAGTGGTACCTCACCACCTCCTGGGTATTGCACAGGATTGAAAACTCCCTTTCAAGACCAAAGCAGTCCCAACATCAGTTGACTATAGATTTACCTTTTTTTCACCTTTTTAACTTCTCATCTCTGCTCAACCCTGACTTCAAACCACAAGTGTAGAACAGAGGGCCTTTCTGTTCCAAACCAGAGTGGATGTTCCTTATTTAACCCCTTTTATACCCATCATATGCTGAGCCTAAGAATGTGATAGGGATGTGCTCTGTATTGATTTGCCAAAGATGCCAGAATGCAGTTTACCATAAATTGAATGGTTTTTAAAAAGGGAACATAGTAAGTTATAAGTTTACAGTTTTAAGGCCATAAAAAGTCCAAACTAAGGCATCCAGAGAAAGATACCTTGACTCAAGAAAGACTGATGTGGGAAGGCACATGGCTGGCATCTGCTAGTCCTTGTTCCTAGTTCTGTGGCTTCCAGTTTCTGATGCCAGTGGTTTACTACCTAAGCATCTGTGGACCGTCACTTAGCTCCTCTGGAACACAAATCTGGGTTCTGGCTTGCTAATCATCTCATGGGAAGGCAAATGGTGCTGTCTGCTGGGCTCTGCAGCTCCAAACTTCTCTATCTATATATCTCCTCTCTCTGTCAGCACTCCAAGCATTTCCAAATGTCTGCATCTCTGTCAGCTCCAAAGCAACTGTTCTCCAAGCATCTGCAACTGAGGTTTCTCTGGAATGTTTTCCCTTTTAAAGGCCTCTGGTAAGCTAACCAAGTCCCACCATGAATGGGTGAAGTCACATCTTCATCTAATCAAAAGGCCTAACCCACAATTGGGTACATTACATCTCCATGGAGATAATCTAATCAAAGGTTTGCACCCATAATTGAGTGGCTCAATCTCTATGGAAACAATCTAACCAAAGTTCCCACCCTACAATATTGAATCAGGATTAGAAGAACAAGGCTTTTCTGAGGTACATAACAATTTCAAACCAGCACATACTCCAACGCATTAAGGGACCCAGGTTGGTTCTACAGGAGAAGTCCCAGCTCCAACCATATGCAGGGCATGGGAAAAAGAGAGAGCATGCCAGAAAAGCACATCACTGTTCTCCTTTCCCAGGGGAGTTCATAAAGCTTATGATCCCAGTGAAAGTTGCAAGTAGATACTGACAGTCCTGGTTTTCTCAGAGGAAAGTGTGCAAAAACCAGGATGCAGAGTTTTTCTTCCCAAATTTACCACAGTTCTTTAATAGTACAAGAATGTTCTTTCATAAATTAGAATAAATGTACAACACTAATACAAGGTCTTAACAATGGGATGGCATATGGGAAAAAATACATCTAATGTAAACTTTATTTTAAACATTACCACAATCCTGTCTTTAACACAAAGGACAAAGATAAAAGGCTGGGGAGGACTGGGATTTAGAATCTGAAAATTGAGGCTTTTAGGTTGTGACATTAATCCCCTTTGGAAAAAAATGGAAATTAACAAAACACCTACCTTGCTGAAAGACTGTCATATAGACAACATAAAATAAAGTCCTTTGCTGACTTTGTAGCATGACACAAATGAGTTATATTAATTAGGTTGAATGTGAGTGCCCACAAGTGGTAGGTTCTGTGCACTTTAAACCCTATGGTATAATCATTTTTTCTTAGCTCTAAATATCTCTCTGTTTGAGTTTGATAAAACTCAGCCTTGGTAGGGAAGAAGTGTCATTTTTTCATATTTGAAACATCCACAGGGTTTTAAACCTAGAGAGAATTGGAAGTACAAAATATCCTTATTCCTCTTTTGTTAGATAAACTGTGTGGGGCTGTATAACCTTTTCTTCAAGTATTTGGGAATCATTCTCTGATGATTTATCTTTTTCCAAAACCAAAAATCGGAATGTATTGCTCAAAAACAAATTTGAGCTGTTTGCCATACAAGATTACAAAGGCAGATCGGGGAAAAGCTGGCTGCAGCAGCATTGATCAGCATTTCAGGGACAGGGAGACAATATCATTAGATACAACTCTTCCCCTCTACATAAATCTCAGATGCTTAGCATTTCCCATGTATACTGTGTACTTGTGGAAAAAGTACCATGCTGTCCTTTGAAAGAATTTGGAAAACAAAGGACCAAGAGAAGCAGAATGCAATTTGCTTGTATCAAAGTTCAGTCTGTCTCAACATTTTCTCTGGCCTAATGGAAAAAACGACCTCAGCGGAACTTGACCTAAAGGCAGTTTGCCTTCCTTGTACAGGGAAAAACCAAACCTGAGTTGGAACCTGCCTGGTGAGAACTGCTCTCTTCCCTGCCTGGAACAAATGACCTGGCAATCACCTTCTCTAGGTCAGTTGATAACTTCATTCATAGAGAACCTCCACTCTGTCCCATTAAGTCAGCCAAAAAGCTGGAACCAAAACATTCCTATGCCACAGAGGGAATGCACACCATCTCTCACATTCTCTTGGTTCACTCTGTATAACTTGTTTCCAAGGACAATCCACTTAAGACCCAGAGGGAAAAGGAAGAAGTTCTCGTGCCTATGTACCTACCTGGAGGTGTAGCTCCTGCGGGAGGACATCCTACCCTGGGTATGTCATTGATTTGGGGTGGTGATAAAGGACACCTGCATCTGAAATACCCAGGCTCAAAGGGTGCGACTCATGAAATGAGTGTGGGTGCCTGTCTGATGCTCCCTGTCCTGTAAAGGGGCCTGGACCGAGTCGCTGTGTGAACTCAAGCTGAGGCAGAGGTCAGGGTCCTGCGGGGCTGAGGTTAGGGTAGGGAGTTCCCTCACCACCACCATGAAATAAGAGGGTCCCCCAAAAGTCAAAAGGCTGGCCAGACAGAGAGAGCCTGTGAGAGAAACCAGAGCTCAATAGGAGGACAGAAATCAAGCAGAAGTCTGGAGATTGAAGGAGCCAAAGGCAGCTCCAACTCAAGGATCAGAATCAAAAGGGGGCCAGGCTAGGACTCTAAATTATAGCTGATGAAGCATAAATCTGAAGTGGTCTTCGGCAAAGACCCAGGTCACCTACAGGGGGTGTTTGTGACTTCGTTTTATGGGTCAGCAGATGAGAGGGACTTCTGCATGGTTTGGACTGCATTATCAAGCCAGGACAAGAAAAGACTATAATTAAAATGATTATTGAGCTCTTATTCTATAGACACTTATCAAGCCAGAGGCAAAAGGAGAACAATTTTAAAAAATAAATTAATTTACTGAAGCCTTCATGTGGTCTAGGCAGTGTTCTAAGAACATTATATAAATTCCTCATTTAATACTCAGAATAACTCTGTGAGGCTGGTACTGTTCCTATCTCCATTTTACATAGGAATTTAAAAACACAAACAAATTAACAGAAAAGTTAAGCAAATAGCCCAAAGTCCTACAGTCCTACAGCTAGTAAGTGACCAAGCTGGAATTCAAAGGGATTCTAAACCAGATTAAATGCACTGAGCACCGTCCAGCTTGACCATCAGCTACACCAGGTATCCCAAGTGTTTGCCCTTTAGCAGCATTACCACTCCTAATGTCCTTAGAGTAGTAATAAAACAATGTCTACAAAGTACTTACTAACACAAAACTATTACAAGAAATCAGATATCTAGACTGAGGCAGTGTGAGAAGAAGTAATTATTCTAAGGGCATCAACTCCAATATCCTTGACACAGAGATAAAGTTAAGTAATTTGCCCAAGTACCTGGGGTGGGGACTTGCCGCAGGCACGCATGTCTGATTCTCCCCTCCTTTGAGGGCATGTGGGAAGGGTATGCTTTCTAGTCCCCTGGAAGTTACTGGTGAATGGGCCATGAGTGGCAGTGACACGTGCAACTTCTGGGTTGAAGTATTTAATGCTAAGGCACTTAGGGGCGGGGGGAGGGGAATGTCAGCATTCCATAGTCTCTCTTCCTCCGTTGTGGTGACCCTGAGAACCACGTGTCCCAATTGACAAGTCGTAAGATCTATGTGTCAGCATTTTGAAGAACCTACCTAGGAGAGTCACCAGATCACGAGTGAGCTTTGTGTAAACAAAAAATAAGCATTTGCATGTTAAGCCAGTGAGACTTGGAAGGTTTACTTGTTGCAGCAGCAGAGCCTCCTCCATTCATTCTAACATAGTCCACAAAGTCAGTTAGAGAACATGACACTTTAACTCTTTAAATGATGTCTTCTTTTAAAATCTCTGTTTAATAAACACCTCAAAGCAACTGGCTCTGTTTTTGCATTTCAAAAGTTTTTAAAACCTTTTCAATTCAAGATCAAAATTATTCAATCTCAACTCAAAGACAATTAAAAATGGGAGGTAGATATAAAAGTCAATAGGTCACAGAAGCTCATACAATAAAGCCTGTTCGTCTTACTTAGGCTCATTTGGATCTTAGTCACTTTTAATTCACACTCAATTCTAACAACTGTACTTTCTTTTTTTTGTACCTTAGAAAATTAGACTAATCCAGTTTCCTAGAAACAGGTACACGTGTAGCAAATGTGACAGTTGAAACAGACTGAAGTGGAAAGAACTCAGCCCAGGACATTAATCAGTGGTCAGAGTGACAAACTGAATCATTTTTAATAAACTCTAAGACAAGAGAAGAATGTACATATTCAAAAACGTTTTCCTCAAATACATTTTTTTTTAAGATTCAGGTTTAAAACAAAGTAATTCATGTTTTTAAAGATACCAATATATAAAGACAGAGCCAGAGAGACAAAGAAATAATAAACTAATCCATTTCAAAATGTTACTGTGTTTCTACAGGGGTGGTGTTCTAGTTTGCTAGCTGCCAGAATGCAGTATACCAGAAACGAAACAGCTTTTAAAAAGGGGAATTTACTAAGTTACTAGTTTACAGTCCCAAGGCCGAGAAAATGTCCCAATTACAACAGTCTATACAAATGTCCAATCAAAGGCATCGAGGGAAAGATACCTTGGTTCAAGAAGGACGATGAAGTTCAGGGTTTCTCTCTCAAGTGGGAATGCACATGGCGAACACAGTCAGAGTTTCTCTCTCATGTGGAAAGGCACGTGGTGAACATGGTCAGGGTTCCTCTCTCATCTGGAAGGGCACATGGAGAACACAGCATCATCTGCTAGCTTCTTTTCCTGGCTTCCTATTTCATGAAGCTCCCCGGGAGACATTTGCCTTCTTCATCACCAAAGGTCACTGGCTGGTGGACTCTGCTTCTCGTGGCTGTGTTGTTCTGCTCTACTCTCTCTGAATCTCTTCCATTCTCCAAAATGTTTCCTCTTTCATAGGACTCCAGAAACTTATCAAGACCCACCCAAATGATGGTCAAGAAAACAGCTTAACAACCACTCTTGATTAAATCTCCAGGGAGATGATCTAATTATAGTTTCAAACATACAGTATTGAGTAGGGATTATTCTACTTTTATGAAATGGGATTTTGATTAAAATATGGCTTTTCTAGGGTCCATACATCCTTTTAAACCAGCACAGGTGGGTTTGAGGGATTGTTTTTTTCTGATTCTTAATTTAACCATATTTAAAATTTTTCTGCAATGATTCTGTATTACTTTTGTGATACAAAGGTAATTTCTTTTAAGCATTAATTCATGTATATGAGGAATTCAGACAGGGTAAATACTTTAATTCCCCAACTAGGCTGAAAAAGGAGGCTTCAATTCTACTAGTCTATCTTTACGCATCAGCAAATGAAGAATAACCACTCCCCCAAACAGTGTTTCTGTTTCTTTTCTTAAATAGATGAAGAGCCCTGAGCTCACCTCAGACACCATCTTGGTTGAGCTCACAAATGAGAGATCTGAAGACTCTTAAAAGTAATGACACATCATCAATTTAGCTGGGACGAATGGAAAAAAAAAAACAGGTTCTATCTGCTCATTCACTTCGTTAATCAGAGAACAGGCTGAACAGCCTTTTCACACCCAGATGGCCTGAACCTTGGCTACACCAAGACCTAAGAGATAAAGATTCTTCTGAATTGGGTAATATACTGGTGTTTGCATAGGGGAATTGATGACTGGTTCCATGGAACTGTGACCAGCTGCTGCCTCAGAAATGAATCCAAAGTTGAGCATATGGGTGAAAACTAGTGTTTTTGTTTTTTTTTCATTTCAATGTATCAGATAGCTCCTGGTTGCTATACACAAAACACTTAACTACTGGTTTGGCCTGAGCGATGATCAACCAGAACAGATGCCAGAGTAAATGGCATAGACCTGTACCGATGCATTCCTGCTCCACATCAATCAGCCTTGATGAGTTCCCTTTTAAAATCTGGAATTAACATTGGCTTTGGACTTTCATTCTCTGAAGACCCAATCACTGAATTATAAACTTATAAACAGAATGAGTAGACATCAAAAAGCATGAGAGAAAAAATCCTCAATTTTACCTTACATTGCTGAAAAATTACCTCAGTCCATCATAAGGGAGACAGGCCCCAAGGAGATACCTGTAAATATTTTAAGCATTTGTAAAAGTGTCTCATGCAGTTGTGGGGATGCATGAGTTCAAATTCTGTAGGCTGACAACTCCAATGCACATTTTTAGTGAATTCTCCAGGATAAGCTGGCTGGCTGAGGAAGAGATGAAAATTCTCTCTTCTGACTGCTGAAGTCATTACTTCTTTCAAAGTGTTCAACTGATTGGATTAAACATCTCACACTGCTGAAGACATTCTACTTAGTTGATTGTAGATGTGATCAGACATACATACAATCAATTTACTGATGATTTAAGTCCTTGAAACATCCACATAGTAAAGGTTAGGCCAGTGTTTGCTTGACCAGACAACTGGGCCCCTTCACTGGCCAAGTTGACACATGAACCTCACCATCACAAGCACCACTGAAGGAAAAAATATCAGAACTCCAGCTGGTTCTGGTGAGGTGACCTCCAGCCAAACCACCATTCTTGCAATAACAAAACTGAACTCTGGGACAAAAGAAAACATCTTTTTCTACTTTACCAGGTTACAAGCCGAATTATCCTGGAGAACCCTTTGGAGGGAGAGGAAACACACCTATCTGTAGAGGAGAAAAATCAGATGTCTAACATCTTGCCCAGGCAAAATGTGGGAGTTCTCTTGTGGGTTCTGTATTATTTTCACAACTGTCTTGTTAGTTTAAAATTATTTCAAAATAAAAAGTTTAAAGTGGTCAAAAGAAAAAAAATTTTCCCAGGAAATGGGAGGCTGCCTTCATCACACACATATTTAAGACAGAGGCAAATAAGTGGGCACATCTAACAGCAGATGCTAAGCGTGGAGTGCTTCTCTGCAGGCAATGATGGGAGTGAAAGGCGCAGGTGTCCGTGAGTAGACAGCACTGTTATGATGTGAATTCCCAATGGGTGCTGAGGGGACAAAGGGGATCAATGCAGACCATCATGAGCCAGAGGCCCTGTGTCCCATCTAATGAGGACAGCCAACATTCATTCGTGCTGTGCAGAAATTTGGCCTAGTGTTGACGATCTTCCCATTTCTAAGGAAAAGTCAGTAAGCCAGGTATTTACTTCAAATTTCCTTATTTCCAAATGTTGCCAAATACTTTTGAAATAAAAAGATTTGGTGTATGTGCGTGTTTACACATTCTTCAGGTCAATTCAGTGCAGGACAAACTTAGTGTGTGGGGGCCATTAGTTGCAACCTCTGATTTAATCCATTCCTTCTTTCACTCAAAAATATTTACTGAGCATCTACAGAGTGCCAGGCAGACACTGTGATATCCCAAAGGGAAAAAAATTCATAAGACAAAATTCCTACTCTCAAAAAGCTTGCTACCTTTCCAGGGATAAATACAGCCCTGGATTTATGGAATCAACAATTCCATCCTGACCAAAGGGGGAAAAGAAGTGTAACTGATAAAGTATCAGTGGCAGAGAGAGTTCAAATAGAGTCGAGAGGTTACTCTGCAGGTTGTTCTTCTGCAAGCTTCAGTCAGACTTTGGTACCTATCATAACCTGCCAAACCCCAACCAGAACCATTCCAGCCAATCCTAAAGAACACCTAGGGCAATTTATAAGATTCCACAAGGGTTTCATGCACTGGAATAACTTTCCAGAAACCTACAACCTCCAAATGGGTCCCTGGTGCAGGTAAGTCCTGAAATCTGGCCCAGGCTCTCCAGAACATCAGATAGTTCCATCTTCCTACCCCATATTACCCTTCCACTATCAAAAATTTAGAATGGTCATAGCCCAAACACCCCTAAAGAGAGAAATGGAAAGACCAAAGGTGATGGTGGAGTTATACAGAGAAGATACGATTTAACAAATGAATATGAATGCTGAATCATCAAATCGATATCCTTTAGTCTCCAGTATTTAGTAGAGCAGCTAGAAGTAAAAACCTAAAATTGTGGAATTGTAACCCATGTCAAACTCTGAAATATGTTCTACAACTAATTGTGGTGCTGTAGTTTGAAATTTAAGGCTTTTTTGTATACATGCTATTTGTCACAAAAAAAGAAGGAAAAAAGTTGATTGTGATGATAGAAAAGTATTTAAGCCTTCTAACTTCCTATATTCTGGAGCAGCTAGAAGGAAAAATCTGAGAGGATCATATGGTAGCCCATGACAAACTCTGCGATCTGTCCTGTAACTACTTGTTAAAGAGTGCTTTGAGAACTATTGCCTTTTTATTTCTTTGCTTTGCATATTTATTATATTATACAATAAAAAAAGTTTAAAAAAAAAAAAGCTTGCCATCTTTGTTCTAAGGACCTATTCTACCCTTGATTTTCAGAAATGTTTCATGATGGTCCTGGCAGGGCTGCATCAGGCTGTGAGCTCCCCAGGGCTGCTGCCAGGTGGGTTCCTCTCCACCTTTGGTACCCAGCACCTGGTGGACCTGGCCCAGAGCTTGTGCCAGGAGGGCAGGGCTTGATGTAAACGGTAAGAGTTTGGACTCTGGAATTGTACAGTTTAAGTTTCACTTTCTAGCTGTGTGAATTTGAGAAAGTAACTCCACCTCTCTGAGGTCACATGTGTACACAGCTGGGCATAAAGTTCTCACCAAATAATTGATATTAATGGTATTATAGTAGCAGTAGAAACATTTTTCAAATGAATGCATTGTAATGGGTGGGCCAATTTCTTCTGTAAAGAACCAGACTGTAAACAGCTTTGCAGGTCATACAGTCACCATTGCAACTACTCAACTCTGTTGTTGTGTAAAATAGCTGTTAAATGATACATAAATACATAAATGAGTGAGTGTGTGGCTGTGTTCCAATAAAACCTTATTTATGGACACTGAAAAAAAAAAGCATGCCATCTAAAATGAGATAGAGACAATGGTCACTTAATTATAATAGCACTACGAGTACCTCTGGCCATAAGGAGGGAACCCTAACCCAGAAGGGGATCAGAAATGGCTTTGCCAAGGAAGTCATGTTCAAGTTAAGATCTGAAAAGACTGCTGAGCTAGTATATTAGTTAGCTTTGGCTATAAACAAAGCACCCCAAATCTCAATAGCTTAAAATAACAAGGTATTAAGACTTAAGATTCTGTTGGTTGGCAATTTTGTCTGTACCTAGTGGATAGTTCTGCTGCTCTGGGATTTGCTAGCGCATCAGTAGAGAACTGCTGGGTAGGATAGGGGTTGGCTGCCAGCTGGTAGTCTAGGATGGTCTCAGCTGGGACAGCTTGTCTCTGATCCACATGGCCTCTCATTCTCAGTAGGATAGCCTGGGCTTGTTCATATGGGCAAGCTTCCAAGAAAAGAAGCCGACACATGCAAACCTTTCTGAGTCCTGGATTGAAAGCTGCAATATTATAATTTCTGCTCCATTCTATTGACCAAAGCAAGTTACTGGGCCAGCGCAGATCAAGGAGAGGGGAAATGGTCTCCACCTCTTGATGGGAAGAGCTGCAAAGTCACATGCAGAAGGTAGGACACAGGGAGGGGTGAAAACTTGTGCCATTTTGGCAGTTTCCTCCACCTGATAAGAAAGTATGGCATGTGCAATGTCCTGAAGGTAAGAGAGAGAAAATGGAGTTTAGTAAACTCTAAGTTTGTTTGGTATGTCAGAAACAGAGCAGGCAAAGAGCGTACTAGGGAAAAGCATGACAAGAGAGGTCAGAAGAGGTCAGATCATGAAGGGCCTGTTATGTATGCAGCTCAGGGAAAGAGTAAGATTTTTTTTTAAAGGTCTCTCCATGCTGATCATCTATATGGAATATAAGGTGAAAAATAAAAACAATGCACGATTGAACCTAAGGATCTTATATAAAAAGCTATAGAGGCTCGGAAAATAGAGATGTCATATCTAGTTTGAAAAACAGGGAAGCTTCATTAAGGAGCTAGAATTCAACCTGAATGTTGAAGGACAGAAGAGACTTTGACAAGCAAGAGATCTGAAAGGACCTAGTCAAGTTACAGGAGTCGGAAAGACCAAAATACATAGACCGGAAGTGTGGTTTGACTGAGGGGGAGCAACAGTTCTCAATTTGAGTCTGTCTTAACCTCCCAGAAGATGAGACTAGACACTCTGCCATATTCACACCATGATCACACTGCAGCTAAGAGAGAACATAGCCTTATGTACACTTGCCAGGTTACCTCTTCTCACCCTGTTGGTCCATTGTGACACTGAGTTCGAGAACCACTAGCACAGGCTTTGGTAGAGGAACAATAAAAGATGCATCTATGAAGATAAATTACAGGACAAGTCTAGAAGTTCCCAAATGCCAAGCTAAGGAATTTAAACTTTGTGACGGTAGCAAAAAGAGTCCCTAAGTGGTTTTGAGTGAGATAATAAAATAGAATTGCATTTTACAAATATTCTTTTGGCAGTCGTGGGATAAAATGGAGAAGGGGGAGGCTAAGAAAAGACGCTTTTTCCATTTCCCCTGTCCATGGCAGGCATCCCAAATTGATCAAGGTATTTTTTCCTGAGAAGTCCACATAGATCCTCCACATTCTTTCCAATACAGTGCGCCAACGGTAGTGAAAGACGCTGAGCTGGAAAACAGATTAAAACCTAATGGCTACCTTGGACTGAACGGAGCAAACTATTTAAGAGGTGAGACACTATTAACATGGGAATCAGAGCCAAGGCAGCATGTGGAGGGACCAGTGGAAATGGAAAGGAGAGAATATATTCAAGTGTTGGTGAAGTGTGTCAGTAGAACTTGAAGTGTGTCAGTGAAGGAGCGGGAGAAATAAAATATCACCCCAATTTCTTGAGGCTGAGAGAGAATCATGGTGTCAGGAACCAAAAAACAAGAACTTGGGAAAACAAACAGATCATGAAGCGAAGAAGAAAATGGATTAAGTAGGGACCTTTTTTGCAGACACCAGGCCTAAAAGCATTAGAATGATGGGTAAAGCTAGCAGTTGTAACCACATGCACAAAAACAAGGATCCTATGACTATAACATTTCTCCTAGGATTCTTAGCAACAGTAAAAGAATGAGTATGGAAGAGAAGCTGATTTCTTACTCCTGCTGTGGCTGATTCCAAGCTACTGAAATGATGCCCCTGAAAGTGGAGTTGAGAAGATCTGGGGGAAATTCATTTTGATAAGTCAACACAAACTGACTGCAATACACCATTTAAAAAAGTCCTCTCCATGCTGATTATCTACATGGGGAACACACCATTGTCACTGCAAAGACCATCTCCAACTTTTCTGCAGAAATCTGAGATGAATTACTCAGGCTGAATGGCAAGATGTCTAAATGTCACAACTTGGTGTCATAGCCAAAAGCATCCCTTGCTTCAGGGAGCCCAGGGGTCAGAGTCCCCTTTCTCTAGAGTGACCCCTGACATTCAAATTCAACATGGGGTGGTTTTTGACCTCTCTCCTGTTTCATAGTCTTGATCCTGGGGATGAATGAATAACTGGCAGCCTCAAAATGTCTATTACCATTTTTTAAGGGAACACACTCACTCTACCCTAATGCAAATAGAACTCCTGCTGGCTGCCCCAATGAATGACCAGGACTGGATGGTCCCCATTAGCTCAGTTCCCTCCTAACCTCTACCCTTGCAGCAATGTATTGTATTTGCAAAAAATAAAAAATAAATAAATAACAATACAAGATTTCTTTTTTCTCACCTACTGATGACTGGAGCTTTTCTTTTAGCAGAAGAACTAGGTACTTCTTTCTCTAAGAGGGAAATGAAGAGACAGACAAAGGTCTCACTGCAGTAAGATTTTGGAAAGGGGCCAATTCCATACAGATTGCCCTTCCTGCTTTAACCAATGAGGCACGTTTTCAAGGTATCACGTCACACCGCATCCATCTCCCTTAGCAGAGGTGATAGGGTTGGAGGTATTTCTCTCATCGTCCTCCTTCTGAGATCTACATCACAAGATAGTGGAGCGATGCAAAGAAGTGTGATGGTGCTGTGTAAACCGCAGAGTGATCAAAGAGCATTAATTATTAGAACAGTGCTCCCTCAGGCAGAATTAACAGCTTAACCCACTTCTTCCTATTAAACATTATATAATCTCCTGTTCTAGTCTATTACGGCACTCACTATTTAATGAACATGTGTCTCTCCACTGGACGATTTGGTGTTAGAATCACATTCATTTCTTCTCTGTATCCTCAGCACCATCCTAGAGCATTCCAATTTTATATAATGAGCCAACTGAGGCAAAAGGAAGATCAAAGAGCTAATATGTTGCAGAGATGGAATTTGAATTCACATCATTTAACTCCAACAGTCACACGCCCTGACACATGATTCTTGGTCAAAAGATGTAAATAAATTAATAAAAAAGCCTCCTCTTCTTTAACCCTTGCCTTGGAAATCCTTGTTCAGCCACTACACACCCTATCTTCAAGTCATGAGACACTACCAAGTATATCAAAGAAATCAGCCAACTGGTTCATATAGAAAGCATCATGGAGGCTGAACAATGGCAATTATAAGACCCTAAAGTTGTAGGGGAAAGTAGGACACAGGAGGGACAAAACAAGGAGACTCTGGGGTCAGCCTAAAGACAGACACATTCCTTTCAGACAAGACTCACCTTCTTCGAGCATCATATACACCTATGGCCTTTTTGCTTAAAACCCCCTAAAAGAATTTTCTTTTTAATATTATATACTCCCTTGTACATTTTTAAAATATCTAAAATTTGTGTGTTTAAATAGTTGCAAAAGAGATGTCATCTAACATTCTATATATTATATACATATTTTAGGTATTTTTTGGTCAAAATTTTGAACTGCAGACTCAGCTTATTACATTTATGGGAAATAGCCACTATTGACTCAAATTAGCCAAACCAACCCCCTCATCAAATCAAAGAGTTGAATCAGGAAATGCCTGGCTTCATTTTTCATTTCTGGTAAACATAAACATTCACACATAAGTCCTGTTCCCACGATAACCTTCTCACTCCTTAATTGTAATTCTGAGACAATCAGACAAGGCACAGACCTTTGCTGTGGGCTTGAAACCTAGACAAAATGAGGTGGGGCCAGATTCTGTTTGCTTTGCTCCTACTGGGCTCTCCTTCAAAAGCAATGCGTTCTGAAATAGTCTGGAATCCTGTGATGCCCAAGAAGCTTTTATACACCTTGGAACAATGTCCAAAGTAAGATTCCAGATGAGTGAGAAATCTGCCTTTATTTTTTAAAGTGGCAGAACTTAGATGAACTTACAATTTTTTGTTTTTGTTTTTAAGAAGTTGAAATGGAAATGTCCATGTGTAACTGGGACGGTTTCAGGCAACTTCAGCCCTTTAGTATGGCCAATTTTTCATTTATTCAACTTACTTTCACTTTTAATAGACAACACCAGGTCAGCACTCAAATTAGTAAAAGATGTAGCAGCTAAATACAAATCTATCCTAGAATTTTTTTTATCGAAAGATGTAATAATTAAATAAAACCTTTCCTAGAACTTTTTATCTATTTGCCTTAAGGAGCAATCGCATTATCTTCCCTGGCACACAAGTTCAAAGTCCTACCCAGGAAAGTCTTACTAGTTTTCTATTTCTAGCCTCTCAAACACATCCTTGAAAAAAGACAGGCCTCCACTGTTAACCCCTTCCTTTCTTTCTCTACCATATCAGAAGTAACCACCACTACTTTTTTCTTTTCAGAGTTATTTTATATTACTGCTCATAATCAAAGTACTATTAATCTATTTCTCCATTCAGACTTACTTTTCCTTTCCATCTAAACTGGAAATGCTACATTGCTTCGCATTATAGAAAAAAATTAAATCAATGACTTGGTTGAAAATATACTCAGAGAATTCAAAGTTATCGGTAAATAGTGGTCTATTCTTTGAATTTAACTTATCTTTAAGTTATTCTTTTTGAATATTAAAAAATTCACTCAATCTGTGGAGATAATTGAAGACTATAATACATTTTAAGGAATCTCTATGAAAAATAAATATGATTATTAAAGGCCCTGTGGCTAACATACAAACTCACAAAGAATTCATTTTCTATTACTACTTTTGTGAATAATGTGAACACATTAAAAATAAGCCAATTTTATTTTAAGTATCAGTTTTTATTAATAAGTGCATTTTGATTAATTTATGATCTAGATAAGCTGTAAGATATCAGTTTACTCTCCAGAATAATAACTTTACAAAGATTTAAAACAAACAAAATTTTAAAAGCCTTTTTATTTCCTTCACCATTATTGTTTTACAATACAAATATCACTTTGTGAATACATACACACACACACAAAAAAACCTATGGAAGATAACTCTGCTGCATGTAAAATACAGAATGGAGATATATAAGTCTTCATCCTTAAAAAACTATTTTGTTCTCCATGTTGGCAATTATAGAATGAATACTTCCCCAAATATATATATATGGTAGGAATAAAACTTGGAATTACATGCAGTTTCTGCACGAATATATTTTAAAGAAATAGATCTCTTTTTTGTTGTTCACCAACAAAATTGTCATGAAAGTAAGGATAACTAAATTCTTATAGCTTTCAAGTTAAGTGATCATTTCAAAACTCTCTTTTAAAAAAAAGGGTATTCATGGCTGTTTTCATTGTATAGTTAAAATCGAACTACCAAATAGATGATAAAATAATTTAAGTGCTACACGTCATTGCCATCTGCTCACAATATGTGAACAAGGTGTGGCCCTCTAATTTGCTTCCCCATTTCCTTAATTTATAGCAATTTAAAAAACCATAAGCAGTCTTCTGATTTAATTATTTAATTTAACTATAAATGCAAATTTTAGTAGTGTATACATACATTTGCATTTTCATGGAATACTTACTTTAGTTTAAATAAAAAAATTTAAGATTGCCTACTGACCATACAATCAAGACAAGAAAGGCACTAGAAACATAGACAAATTTCTCTCCCAAGAAGCATTTTTAATGTTAACTCTCTTCTTTTTTCACATGTAAAAATCTTTAAATTTGGTTTTCATAACATTATTTTGAAAAATAAAGTTAGGAAATACTTAGAAAACCACTGTATAACAGAATCTTTTTTTTTTTTTTTTGCACTTTTTGATACACTGTAGCTGCTGATTTTACAAAACCCCAAGTTACCAAACCTTTCTGTCTCTGTCATTTTAATTTGCATATTGGTGCAACAGGTAAAAAGACTTCAGAATCAAACCTCATTCAGGAACTTAGAAACCTTCATAGAGACATTTGCTATAAAATGGCTTACAGCCCAATCTTTGGGGCAAGAGGTATGAAAGTATGTTTTCCCAAGAAAATAATATGCTTTATTTCCAGATGTTCCTGGAAAGACCAGAACTTATAAAAGCTTACATTTATGCTGTTGCATCACATACAAAGGAACATGGTGGTCATGGGTTATGTAAACCCCAAACCTATGAAGAGGAAATGTGTACAGTGCATGATGGGTTCAATTTTCTTTATTGTCGTCCAACGTAGGTCCTTTGGAGAGAAAAAAAGATCACAGTGCTGACCAGGTAACTCAATAGGTTAAGTCAAGGTAACTGTTAAAAGATAATAGGATTAGGGAGGTGTTTTTGTTTTTGTTTTCTTAAATTATTATTTTTTTTTATGGCATCTTCTCTTATGGAGTTCTTAGCACTTTGGGCAGTTCATTTCCCCCTACTTTTTACAGCTGTTATGTGTCGTTCACCAACCGGCTGTATTTAACTTGTCTACCAAGGT
Source organism: Tamandua tetradactyla (assembly GCF_023851605.1). Taxonomy (NCBI): domain Eukaryota; kingdom Metazoa; phylum Chordata; class Mammalia; order Pilosa; family Myrmecophagidae; genus Tamandua; species Tamandua tetradactyla. Next base: position 46,920,478 of record NC_135339.1, read on the forward strand.
GGACTACTGGCCAGGGGAGGGGCCAATGATAAGATCGAGGTACAATTCCTTGGACATTCTTTTCAAAGTACTGAAATGGCCTGTACCACCATACCCTGGCCAGGAGGTTCATCTGGGAAGCTTCTTTTAGCACCTAGAAAACAAAGAAAGGAAAAACATATCAGGGGGAACAATGAATTCTTCCAGCTGCAAAAGCAGTATACATGCTTTTGTATAATGACCCTAAACCAAACCATTTCCATCCAGTTATTCCACTTTCACTCTCACACCACCAATCCATAATCTTTCCACTTGCGCAAACTAGGTCACACCCTAGGAGAAAAATATTCCCAATTTTGGGAGGACAAGGACAACTTGTGGCTCACTCATCTCCTGCCTATAAATAAACACCCCAATTAGCTTTATAGTTACTTTTCTACACTGAAAATGCAAAGACTTAATTAAATGTTGAGGTGCAGAGGGTAAGGAGAACACAGGAATGCAAAACAGAAAAATTTTTCATGGATGAGTGTCAAAGGAGGCAATTTTCAGTTTTATGATATATTAGCACATTGCTTTTTCGCTTTAATTTTGAAGATGATCAAAGACACAAAAAAACAACATAATCTTAGTTGATTACTCCTTAAGAAAAATAAACCTAAGACATCTGTGGATCCTATATACCTCCATCTCCCACCCAAGCGAGCAATACCAAGTAAGGAACAATACAAGCTAAATCAAATGGGGGGAACACTCACTTGCTGATTGGCCATGGTGTGATACCACCAGAAGAGTCTTGTGGTGATATAATACGCCACCACCACGTCTACAGTGTAGTGTTCATGTGCTAAGAGAATACAGAAGATTCCAACTACGCTGAGAAGCCAGCAAATCCAGTGGTACCACCAGAGCCGCCGAGGGGAATCTGAAAAGAGAAGAAACTTGCAGTAATCCCATCATTCAAGTACGACTAAGGGTACCCAACCATGACTCTAATACTACCGCTGAATCCAATTACTTTGGGTCTTTCCTTCTGAAAACAGATCTCTTGGGTCAGCAAATCTAATGGCTTATGGGCTTTAGCTTATCTGCAGCTAAGGTTAAAATATAAACAGCCATTTATAAAGTGATTGTCCTAGTAGTAGTCATTCATATTTGGCTATTATTTGATACATATAATCATAAACACAGTTTAAAAGATGAGTCTAATCTTATAAGGATAGGCTAATACACTGTGCTCCATTAAAAGAACAGAAAGAACAGCTATCCATGAACATCTGAGTTACCTGTAGATAGTTTGGGTTTAATAGTGTATATAAAAATAGTCAATGCCTATTAGTGTACAGGGCCTTAACATGGACTAAGCAATTATAATTGAGACAGCAGTATTATGTGCTTTCAAGCTCTGCAACCATATACTAATCAAGAGTCTTTTGAAATTTGTATTTTTCAAACATAAATAAAAGGGACTCTAGAAGTTTGGGAATTTTAGTTAAGTACATCCTTAAAGGCAGAGCAGCACCAGAAAAATGCTTGTCTGTACGCCCATTTTGGGAGGTCACCTGAATCTCTACCAGTGCAGGGCTTCCTACCTTACAATCTCAATGGATGGGATTCAGAAGATCGAAAATTGTAGGCAAAACTGTTGTCTCAATATGATTTACCCTTTCCATACTATGAGAGATTCAGACTTTTATCGAATTTTCAAGAGGTCGAAGAATCATTAATAAATTCTGACCCTACTCCAGAAACTAGAATCAATGAAGAAAACATGCAGAGGCTGCCTTTGTGTGGGAGATCTTTTCTGCGTGCGGAAGACAAACAATAAACAATAAATATAATATACAAGAAATACATTATACACTATCTTAGAAGGTGTTATGGTCTATGGAAAAAGAAAAAAGTTGAGCAGGATGGGGGGATCAGAAGTGCAAGAGGGGCTGAGGAGCAGTTTGCAATTTTAAACTGGGATGGTCAGGGTAAGACTTTAGTGCATGTCTAGGGCTCCATATTCATTTCCAGGAATATTTGTATTTGATATCTTAAAAATGCAACATTGAAAAGAGACTTCTGGGTAAGATGGCAGAGAAGAGAGCTCCAGGATTCAGTTCTCCCACCAAAACGACTATTAACAGGCAGGGCCTGTCTGAAACAATCATTCTGATCGTCTGGAGGCCAGAAGAACACTGTACAGCATCCAGGGAAGAGTAAGGAGGAAGATACAGATAAATCACTGTGAAGAGCTATAAACTGTTCTCTCCCTGTGGCTGCAATGGCTACTGGTGCCCATTCACCGTGTCGTGGCAGGCCACAATGGGGTTCAATCCCTGGCTAGTTGCTGGTGAAAGAAAGGGATGTAAAAATCCTCTCCCCCAAGAACAGGGGTAGGCATAGCCCATGGCTGATCACAGCTTTTCAACAGTGAATTTGGATCACTGGGTCCTGGATTTGAGGTCAGCTATTGTACCACCCTACAAAGATGGTAGCAACTATCATTTCAATCTTCCTTGGATAGGGGCAGAGGTGGTCTCATCCCTACAAAGGTGGTAGCAGACATTGTTTCAACCTTTCTTAGATAGGGGCAGAGGTGGTAGAGATTTAAAGACACTGCTTCCTCAATTCTACAATAGGCAGTTACAGGAAGGGCTGCATTTTTGGGGCAGGCCAGGAAAGCTCAGCTCTGGGAGCCACTGGAGAAGCTATTGGCACCCTTCCTAATCTCCTCCCCAGGGTACTCTGAAGCTAGACTATGTTCCCTTTGTGGGTCCACAGCCCTGTTTTGGCTGAGAAAAACTGACTTGAAAGTCTACTCCAGGATGATCCACATCCCATAATTTTTCCTTGAGGCAAAGGTAGCATGAGACAATGAAGGAGAGTAAAAAACTACAGAGGTGGACAGTCTGGGACAAAGGCCTGCCAGTGTCAAATATGTAGGAGAGGGTGGTCTGTTTCCTGGGAAACAGAGGAGACAAAAAGTCTCCTGTAAGCAAGGAAACTCCAAAACAACTGCAGACACAGGCCCTAAAAGACAGGGAAAACCCTGCATACTGCATTTACCTTGGGAAGACCTTGATGGGAGAGCTGAAGCTCAAGAAAATCTCTGTCTTATCACCAGCTGGTTACAAAACCAAGAGACAGACATTCCAGGGAGTAAATCTCAGAGTTAACATCTTTAAACATTAAAATGTACAACATGCAATAAAAGAGTAGAAAATAAACCAAGAAGCAGGATATGATGGCCCAACTAAGATAGAGGATAACAATATAGAAAACACCAATAAAGCTGAGGATGTGGACATACTGAACACAGCCTTTAAAAAAACAAGCATTCTTTAAAATGCTCAAGAAGAAGAAGGAAAGTACGGAGAAAGAATGAAAGAACATTAGAAACAATGAATGAACAATGAGAGTCTAAGTAAAGAGGGAGAAGTTTTAAAAAGGAACTAAACAGAACTCCTGGAGTTGATATCTATAATAAGTGAAATGAAAAATGCCCAGGAGAGTTACAAGAGCAAACTGGAGCTGGCAGAATAATCAGTCAACCTGAAGATAAGACACTTGAAATGAGTCAGGCTGAGGAGCAGTGCAAAAAAAAAAAAAAAAAGTATTAAAAACAAAAATACCCAAGACAGCTATGGGACACCATCAAACACATCAACATACACATTATAGGAGTCTCAGAAAGAGAAGAAAGGGGCAGAAGGAATAGTCAAAGAAATAATGTCAGAAAACTTCCTAAAATTAGCAGAAGGCATGAATATGCATACCAACGAAGCTTAGGGAACACCAAACAAGGTAAACATGAAGAAAAACACATCCTGTCATATACTGAACAAATTGCTGATTGCAAAGGACAAGGAGAGAGTTCTCAAAGCTGCAAGAAAAAAGCAATGTATTATGTACAAGGAAGGCACTTAACAATTAAGTGCCAATTTCCTATTAAAAACCATGGAGGCAAGAAGGTAAAGAGTTACATCTAGTAAAAACAAGGGTTATACCATGTCTCAATGATTCTAAATGGACGGTGCTGGAATTTACCATATTTGGTCACATACTAAGTACAAGCAGAACAGCAGTTATTTTCTCTTCTCTCTCAGTGCCTTCACTTGCATCTTCTCTTCTGCTCTTTTGCAATAATCTTCCTTGTTTCCCTCTACATCTCCCCATTTCCAGTGCCACCCATTGTGTATTTCAGGCCCTTACTCTTTCTTTCTAGATTACCATGGCAGTTGGTCTCCTAACTTCTTTTGTGGTCTCCAGTCTTGCCTCTCTCTACTCTATCCTGCAAGCAGCTGCAAGGGTGATTTTTTTCACTCTAAAGGACAAATAAAATGACATTGCTCACTAGTTACAAACTCTCAAAATGGCACCTCATGTCTGTCAGATGGGAGTTCAGACTCCCTCTCTTGGCTTAGGCATCCTCTATGATCTGGTTTTTACCTACCTACATGTCCAGTCTCATCTCTCATTATTATCCCACTCTGAGCTCCCACCTACTGAAAGTCCTCAAGGTGCCATGTGCTCTCACGACACCTCCAGACTTGCAGTGTGTGTCACTACTTGTGCAGATCAGCCTGGGCTGACTTACTGCTTCTCAGGGAAACTGCCTGTGCCACACTCACTGAAACCACCATATCCAACAATGAAATACTGGGGACAACTGAATCTTATAAGTAGGAAACTGAGTAATTAATCTGTGGTTCATTTATAGTACTGAAATAAATAATGACAGCAATTGAAATGAATGGACTGAAGACCCACTTCAAAATCATAATTTGAGAGAAAAAACTGGCAAAAGAATACATATAGTATGATAGCATTTATCTAAGTTTTCAAAACTATAAAACAATGCTGCATATTATTTATGGATACACAGTATAAAAATTTTAAATGTATGGACATGATACAGGAAAATAGGAGGAGGAGGGATGAAATCTATATTATTAACATTGTATTTCCTTTTCTTTTTTTTACATGAACAGGTACCAGCAATCGAACCCAGGGTCTCTGGCATGGCAGGCGAGAATTCTGCCACTGAGCCACCATTGCACTGCCCTGTATTTCCTTTTTAAAAAGAGTTAACTAAAGTAAATACAGAAATGCTAATATATATTAAAACTGAGCAATGCACAGGGCTATCTGGAATATTTTTGTTTGTTTGTTTATTGTATTTCATAATAAAGTATTTTGAGCAAATTTTTAAAGGAAATTTCCCATTCAATGTCTGCCTTACCCTCGAGGGCAGGCACACCATCTGACCCACCACTGTATCCTTGGCATGTAGCACAGTACTGGACACTTGAAAAAAATGGCTGGAATGAACACATGATCTACCACTGTCCTATCAGCCTAGTCCTAGATTTTAAAATTCTTAATGAGATTTCCTTCTAAGGTCCTTCCAGCAACGTCTAACAGGCACATAATAGAAGGTGCATGCTCAGCTCAAAACTGCCTCCACCCAAAAAGGACAGCTGACATTCCAGGAATCAAGATACCCTCTAAGAGTATTTCCTGGGAACCTGATGCACTGGAGGGGTGAGACTAGGCACTGCCTCCTGAAGCCTCCGATCACTTCAGCAGACTTTCCAGAAAATATGATTTACCAGGAGGATCAGAGTGCAGAAAAATGGCAGGTGAAGAAATTTTAATAGAAGGCTTGCTTTATGTTTTAGACTTACACTCTTTGATAAACAAGTAGGTGAGTGTTAGCATGACCGTGTGGCCACTGTACAGATAGTCCCCACACATGTGGTGAGAGCCGGTAATAGACAGGCCACCTCCAGCAATGAGCTTCATTATTCTCCGCAGCTGGGCTTCCCAGTCTCCAAAAAGCTGGAAGGAAAAGAGAAAATAAGATTCATGACTATGTGTTAGGATTACTACTTATATCCAGAAATAAAATTTGTATTAAGATACATAAAATCTCTGCCATGAAGTTTTCCCACTCAATATTTAGCCTCCCATGGGCAGCCCTTGAAAAGAGCATGCCTTAAAGATGAAGCTTGTAGCTTTAGAACTTTCCTCACACGTTAGCACTTTAATAGCACATTTTAACAGACATTTTGATGTTTACCCAATGTTTTTATTACAATGAAAGAGAAAAAAAGTAGATTGATTTACAATACCTTTATATGGAAGAGAAATTTAAATCTCTTGTCTAGGAAAAATTTTTACCATCATGGGTCTAACATACAACTGTTTACTGGATTTGCTAAGGCAGCTGGACAATGGGGCAGCAAATATGTGATATCTGTGTGTGTGTGATTATATGTGATTCTTTGGGACCAAACTGAAAAAAGGGACTGGGTAGAATATACCTCCAATTATCTGAAATTATATGGGTAGAACTGGATGTTTCTCCTTTTGAATAAGAATGAAAATAAAATCTATAAACAAATCTACCTGTCTCTAACATAAGTCTGGGCTGGACACTGGAGTTATAAAGAACTCGAACAACTCATTTATTGCAACTTCTATTTTCTCTGTCAAATAAAATATGTGAATTGTCTATATTTTATATCTGGCAGCATTCTTTTAAATTCTGGCTGACTAATCCAATCACCATGATTCCTTTTCAACATTTAACTGATAATATTCCAGCTTTGGGAAACATAAATTTCATTGCAATTTCCCTTTAAAAGTTTTATCAAGACTTCTAGTTAAAGATGGCAGAGGAGACACATTTCCAAATTCAAAGTGATTCACTGAATGCCCAGCACAACAGAAGAAAACAGACCTATACAGCAAAACTCAGCAAAATGGAATTTCAGAAACTAAGAAGGGGGATCTAAGAAGAGGCTCTAACATTTCCAGCAATCAAAAGTAAACATCTTCGTACACATATCAAGAATCAAACTTTTCAAAAGTAATACTGGAAGTTAGAAGGCTTTGGAACAATGCCTTCAAAATTCTGAGGTAAAATGGCTTCCAACCTAGAATTCTATACTAAGCCATATTAATAACTAAGTACGAAGGCAAACTAAGGTTATTTCCATACATATATGGCTTAAAATCTTTATCACCTATGTACTCTTTCTCAGGAGATTAAAGAGGATATGTTCTATAAAAAGGGAATAGATGCAGAGAGAAAAGGAAGTAAGACTTGCTCAAACGTCAACGAAGTCTAGAAAGCAACCAGCCCAAATTGGATGGTCAAAGCTCTGGAGAGATGACATCAAGAAAAAGACTAGTAGAACACACTCAATGCATCTGATTGCATTGAAAGAGAACTACAACTTGGGAGTGAATAAATACAGAGAAAACTAATAAAGCAAAAAGCAAGGCAATTATTGACTCTACAAGAAATAAAATATTGTGCTGAAAAGTTAAAGTAATTATAGGAAACTGCAAGACTTAGCTGTGAATAGCATTCACCCAAATTTAATAATGTAAGCACTGAACTATTGAGCTTAACAAAGGCAGGGAAACATACTGAGAAGATGGGGTATAAGAACATGGGTAATGGGACTGATGGGGGCAGGGGGTGGGATGCGGGAGGAAAAGGCAGAGTAGGACACCAGTAAGCTGGCGGAAGCGGTGGTACTGATGGCAATAGGGGGGACACTAAATACTCGCCTTCCACAGTAGGTAGACAATAACAGAGAAAGCCTATATTAAAAGTTATGAAGCAAAAATTTTGTTTTATGATTAAGAACATAAAGGTCAACACATATAAAATATCTATAAGAAGAGTTACAGATAAGGAGGTAAATACCAGGAAATTGAGTTGAAAGGGAGTAAAAAGGGGGGATTAGAGTGGGATTAGGATCAGATAACTACTATTACTCATAATAAATTCTGCAGAACCATTTAATTTTTTAAATTGCATGCATGTATAAACATGATAGAATAAAAAAGTTTAAATTAAAAGCTTGGTCCACTTCTGTCATAACAAAGAACAATGTGGAAAAAAATTATGGCAAAAATGCTTTGGGTATCTCTTCACTTTACATTATTTCAAGCAGTCTTTCCCAGATTTCCTCTGTGCTCTGAAAACTAAAAATCGCATTCTCAAGGCAGCATCACCCCATAATTTGTCTTCCTATTTCATCAGGAAAATATATGTAGAGACATTTACGTGGTGTGGGTGGAGTGGGGTTAAGAAATAAACAGGGCACTTAGGCCAATCACATGTAGTGAGGAAAAACAGCATAAAGTTAATGCTGCGTTTCTTGTAAGTGCTCTTAACCCCCCTAAACTTTCTTTTAAAATATCTTTGCAAGGTTTTCAAACTTCTGCAAGAGAAGGCCTCTTTAAGCTTGGTGGAAACAGAAAAGAGGATGGCAGGTTACAATTAGGTAAAACATTTAAATACATTTAAAAAACAAAAGTAAAAAATGACAAACTGGCAAAAACAAAACAAAACATAAAAAAGCAATCCTGCAGCATAAACAAGTTAACACCTTTAACTTGTTATATATTTGTTTATATCAAATACAAAGCACATATAAACCAAGTAAAATAACCAATTTGGGAAACAAAACTTATAAAGGGTCAAAAAAAATCTGGATTGTGGGAAGATTAGGAAGATTAGGGCAGAGTAGGAAGCTGCAGGAATCAGTCCCTCCACCAGAACAACTATTAAACAGGCAGGAACTGTCTGAACCAACTATTTTAAAACTTCAAAGCCCAGTAGAGCACTATAGAGCATCCAGGGAAGAATGGGAGAAAGGAACTGATAAATTAAGGTAAATAACAGTAAACTGCTCTCTCTAAATAGCAGTTACCATCATCCAGGCCCCACCTTTGTGGCAGGCAGCTGTGAGACCTGGCTGCTGGTACGGCTTAATGGTGCCAGAAAGGGACATGAAGGTCCACATTTCCAAGATCTGGGAGTAGGCATGTGCTGATCAATGATCATGGCTTTTGATTAATTACTTCAGATTGCTGGGAGCCCATCTCCAAAGGTGGCCACTGTTCCACAATTTGCTCTGGAAAAGGTGGTGGAGGAAACTTAAAGATGGTACACTTCCTTAGACCTGCAGAGGACAGTTAAAGGGCTGTATTTGCTCAACAGGTCAAGAAAGCAAACTTTGGAGAGCCATGGAAGATCACGACACCCCTCCTCCCTAATGCCCTCTTCAGCCATTTAGGAACCCACCAGTATTTCCTTTATGGGTCCTTGGCCTTGATCCAGACAGGAAAGAATGACTTTGGAAGCCCCTTTGGAGTATCCCCTCTCCCCATCAGAATGTGTCTTTCACGCAAAAGCAGCTCGAGACAAAGAAAGCAATGTAAGATATAACTGAGGCAGACAGCCTACGGCAAAAGCTTACTTGCTTTAAGTCCACCAGTGGAACACATGGAAGAGGGAGAAGGTCTGTCACCTAGGAAGTAGAGAGGGCACTCAAACTTCTTTATGTGTGTAAAGAGGAACTCTTAAGCCAGTAGCAAGCACAAGTCCAGGACAAGACACAGGTCCAGAAAAGACAGAGAGGATCCTGTACTTTGCATTTGCCTTGAGCAGACCTTGATAGGAGGGCTGATGATCAAGAAAATCACTGTCATATCCACCAGCGGGTTGCAAACTCAAGAAAAAGACATCTCAAGGAGTAAGTCCAAGAACTAACATTTTAAAATATTAAAGTGTACAGTGTGCAACAAAAGATTACAAGACAAATACTCAAATAGGAAATATGGCCAATCCAAAGAAAGAGGATAAAAATTCTGAAAACATCAACAAAGAGGACCAGACTTTGGATATACTAGACAAAAAACTTAAAAAAAAATCTTCAAAATGCTCAAGGAGATGAAGGAAAATGCAGAGAAAAAAATAAAGGATATCAGAAAAGCAATGAAAATAATATGAGAATCTCAATAAAGAGATAGAAAATTTTTAAATGGACCAAACAGACCTCTGGAGTTGGAGACCTTAATAATGGAAATGAAAAATTCCCAGGATGGTTTCACAACAGATTGGAACTGGCAGAAGAAAGAAAGAGTGAACTTAAAGATAAGACACTTGAAATGAGTTAGGCTGAAGACCAGCAAGAAAAAAAATCATAAAAAGCAAAAATAGTCTAAGACAGCCATGGAACACCACCAACCTTAACAATATATGCATTATGATGTACCAAAGGAAAAGAAAGAGAGAAAGGGGCAGAAGGAATATTCAAAGAAATAATGATAGAAACATTCCAAAACTTAACCAAAGACATGAATGTGCACATCCAAGAAGCTCAGAGAATACAAAATAGGATAAACTTGAAGAAAAATATCCTGTGTGATGGTTAGGTTCTTGTGTCAACTTGACCAGGTGATGGTCTTCAATTACCTGGTCAGGCAAGCACTGGCCTGTTACTGCAAGGATATTTAATGGCTGGTTGGATAAGGCTGATTTATTAAATCATCAGTCAGTTGATTGCATCTGTTACTGATTACATCTACAATCAACTAAGGGCATATTTTCCACAATGAGAGAATCCAATCAAATTGGATTTGATCCAATCAGTTGTAGACTTTAAGGAAGAAGAGAATTTTCACTACTTCTTTACTTAGTGAACCTCTCTTGTGGAGTTTTGTCAAGACCCTTCATCGGAGTTGCCAGCCTCACAGCCTGCCCTATGGCATCCTCACGGTTGCATGAGACACTTCTATAAATCTCATATTTACAGATATCTGTTATTGATTGTTTCTCTAGAAAGCTCTGACCAATACACCCTGTAACATACTGATCAAACTGTCAAATCCAAAGGACAAGGAGAGAGTTCTGAAAGATGCGAGCAAAGTCTTATGTATAAGAGTCCCAACTAAGTGACAATTCCTTATCAGAAATCACAGAGGCAAGAAGGCAGTGAGTTAAAATATTATAAGTGCTGAAAGAAAACAATTTCTAACCAAGAATTTTACATCTGGTGAGATTTTCCTTCAAAAATGAGGGAGAGATAAAGACATCCTTAGATAAACAACAGGTAAGGGAGTTCATCACCACTAGCTAGCCCTGCAAGCAATACTAAAGTGAGTTCTTCAGACTGAAAGGAAAGAACAAATAGTAGGTTCAAGTGGTATAAGGAAATAAAGATTTTCAGTAAAGGTAACTATTTGGGGAACTATAAATGCCAGTATTATTGTATTGCATTTTTTGGTATGTAACTCTTCTTATTTCCTAGAGATGCTAAAATGCAAATGCATAAAAAGTAATGATGAAGTTATAGTTTTGGACACTGTACAAAGATATAACTTGTAACAATTACAAAAAAAGTTGGGGGGACAGGGAAGTACAGGAACAGTGTATGTGTATACTATTGAAGTCAAGTTGGTGTCAAACAAAATATTATTGCTATATATTTAGGATATTAAATTTTAACTCTATGGTAACCAGAATGAAAAATATATCCAGATAAAAATGAGAAGGGACTCAATATAATACAATATGCAAAAACCAAACCAATGTGAAAGTAAGCATTAATGGAAAACTGACAGGAAAAAAAAAAGGTATACAACTTACAAAGATTAGCAAAATGGCAGAAGAAAGTTCCGAATTATCAGTAGTGGCTTTAAATGTAAATGGATTAAACTCTGTGGTCAAAAGGCAGAGGTTGTCATGATGGATAAAAAAGCATGACTCAACTGTATGCTGTCTGCAGGAGACTCACCTCTCAAAGATAAAAGAAAGTGAAAGGATGGACAAGAAAATAAGTAGTAGCAAATTAAGAGAAGTACCAGACAATATAGACTTTATTTAAGTTAAAAAAATTTATGAGGGAGAGAGACAGTCATTATATATGTCATTATATATTGATATAGGGGTCAATTCCAGAAGAAGACAAAACAATTACAAATATATACCCCAAAGTAGATAAAGCAAATACTGACAGATTTAAAGGGAGGAATTAAAAGTTCCTATATTAAAGGTAGGAGACTTTAATAAACTACTTTTAATAATGGATAGAACATCTAGAAAGATGATCAAAAGGGAAATTCATGACTTGAATGTTACTCTAAACCAACCAGATATTCTGTGTGTGTGTGTGTGTGTGTGTGTGTGTGTGTGTGTGTGTATAAAACACTTCACTCAACATTCTCCAGAATAGACTGCGTAGGATCACAAAACAAGTCTCATAAATTAAAAATATTGAAATCATACAATGCATATTCTCTGACCAGAATGAAATGAAGCTAGACATCAGTAACAGAGGGAGAAACTGAAAATTCACAAATTTGTGGAAATTAAACAACATACTCTTAAATAATCAATGAGTTAAAGAATACATCAGAAGTGAAATTAAGAAATACCCTGAGGCGAATGAAAAAAAAAATACAACATTCCAAAACTTATGGTATACAGCAAAAGCAGTGCTGAGAGGGAAATTTATAGCTCTAAATGTTTACATTAAAAAAGAAGAAAAACTTTGAATTTTTAAGTTAGAGACTTAACCTAAAAACTGGAAGAATCAGCAAAAGAAGAGCAAACTAAATTCAAAGTGAGCAGAAGAAAAGAAATAACAAAGATCAGAGTGGTGATAAATGACATAGTGAATTAAAAAACAATAGAGTCGACCAAAAAAAAGTTGGTTCTTTGAAAAAATCAAGTAACAAACCTTTAGCTAGATGACAAAGAAAAAAAAAGGACATAACTAAAATCAGAAATGGAAAAAGGGAACTTTACTACCAACCCCAAGGAAATAAAAAGTACTATAAGAGGATATTATGAAAAACTGTATGCCAATCAATTAGATAACCTAGATGAAATGGATAAATTCCTAGGAACACACAAACTATCTATACTGATTTAAGAAGAAATAGAAGACCTTAATAGTTCAGCAATGAATAAAGAGAATTTATCAGTAATCTAAAATCTCCCAACAAAATGTTAGGACTAGATGGCTTCACAGATGAATTTTACCAAACAGTCCAAGAAAAATTAACAGCAATGCTGCTCAAACCATTTTAAAAAATTTAAGACGGAACTAATCTAACTCATTTTATGAGGCCAAAACCACCATGATACAGACAAAGATACTACAAGAAAACTATAGACCAATTTCTCTTATGAACACAGATGCAAAAAATCCTTAACAAAATACTAGCAAACCAAACCCAATGCACATCAAAAGAATTATAGACAGTGATCAAGTGAGATTCATCCCAGGTATGGAAGGGTGGTTCAACATAAGAAAAGCAATGAATGTAATATACTGCATTATCAGAATGAAGGGGGAAAAAAGGAAATTCAATTTACAAAGAAAAGGTGCTTGACAAAATCCTGCACTCTTTTTATTGATAAAACACTTAGAAAACTAGAATAGAAGGAAACACCTTCAGCATGATAAAAGACACATATGAAAAGTATATAGCTAACATATTTAATGGTAAAAGATTGAAAGATTTCCCTCTAAGATTAGGACAAATACAAGGATGCCCACAGTTACTACTGTTATTCAACAGTGTACTGGAAGTTCTTGTCAGAGCAATTAGGAAAGAAAAAGAAATAAAAGGTATCCAAACTGGAAAGGAAGAAGTAAAACGTTCCTTATTTGCAGACGATGTGATCCTATACACAGATAAACGTTAAAAATTCTATAACAAAGCTCCTAGAGCTAATAAATGAATTCAGCAAAGTGACTAGGAATAAGATAACCCCCCCAAAGTCAGTAGTATTTTTATACACTAGTAATGAACAATCTGAAGAAATTCCACTCGTAATAGTAACTAAATGAATCAAATATCCAAGAATAAATGTAACCAAGGATGTAAAGGACTTGCACATAGAACACAGCAAAATATTCCTAAATTAAATCACAGAAGACCTAAATAAATGGAAGGACATTCCACATTGTTGATTGGAAGGCTAAATATTGTTACAATGTCAATTCTTCCCAAGTGATTGACAGATTCAATGCAGACCCAATAAAAATTCTAAAAACCTTCTTTGCAGAATGGAAAAGCCAATCATCAAATTTATATGGAACAGCCCCAAATAATCAAAGCCATCATAAAAAAAGAACGAATTTGAAGTACTCACACATCATGATATTAAAACATATTAAAAAGGTACAGTAAGCAAAACAGTATGGGGTGGTGTGATGGTGGCTTAGCAGAATTCTTGCCTGTCATGCCGGAGACACGGGTTCAATTCCCAGTGCCTGTCCATGCAAAAAAACAAAACAAAAAACAGTTATGATACTGGCACAAGAACAAACATACAGACTGATGGAATTGAATTGAGAGCCCAGAAATTAACCCTCGCATCTATAGCCAATTAATTTTTGGCAAGGGTGCCATACCCATTCAATGGGAAAAGAACAGTCTCTTCATCAAATATGGTGGGAAAACTGGATCTCCATTTGCAAAAGAAGGAAAATGGACTCTTACCTCACACCATGTAAAAAAACAACTCAAAATAGATCAAAGGCCTCAATATAAGAAGCTAGAACTATCAAGTCCTAGAAGAAACCCTAGGAAAGCATTTTCAGGGACTTGTATTAGCAATGGTCTCTTAGATTTTATACTCAAAACACAAACAACAATAATAATAAATGGTAAATGCTGATTCATAAAAATTAAAAACTTCTGTGCATCAAGGACTTTATTCTGAAAGTAAAATAACCTACAAAATGGCAATGATCTCCTCAAAAATGCTCATTTAAAAGGAGAGAATGAGGTGAAGGCAGAGGCACTGCTGAGTAGGGAAGAGGAAGCCTTTGGAACACTTACTGGGTTAAAATCAGGGGTTTTCTACTAATTAGCTGTGAGGCCCTTCCCAGGCAGCTGAACAAGTCTAAGCCTCCATTTCTTCATCCATTCAATTGGAAAAGAATAGTCTCTTCATCAAATATGGTGGGAAAACTGGATCTCCATTTGCAAAAGAATTTGGGGAAGCTATATTTATTACTATTGAAAAAAATTATCTGGGAAAATAATCATCAATATTTAATTAGCAAGTGAACCAGTCATATCTTTTGACTCTGTTATATTGCTTCTAAGAGACTATCTCAAAGAAATTATCTTAAATATGAAGAAAAGCTTTAGGTAGAAATATTCAACCTCACCATTATTTATAAAACCAACAAACTAGAAAACATCGTCCTGGGAACTATAAAGTAACTATTCCCTTGCTATTTAAAGCCTCGTCCATGGACAATATGGGCACACCAGGACTCTGCTGTAAATAAACGCTCAAGTCCTGGGACTAGAATATTGAACCAGAAATTGAGGTGATCAAAAGCACACTAAACGTTGAGAAGAACTGAACTAGGCTAAAACCACATAAAAAAAAAAATAATAATAACTTTACAATGACTATGTAGTAACTTTATATCATAAACATTTTCCTTTATTAAAGAAAACCCCAAGATATTGGTATAATTATAATTTTTAAAAAGACTATGCACAGAAAAAGTCTAGAATATAACACACCAAACGTTAACAGGGTTTGCATGGAAATTGATAGGATAGAGACTCGAAAAATAGAAACTAGGAATTGATAGAGACTAGAAAGTCTCTATCCCATAGGAACTCCCCACTTTCTGATCCCTGGACTAGAGAAGGATTCTCTTGGGAGTTCTTTCTGTGCACACCCAGACTGCAGTTCAGGGATTTGGTTTGCCTTTGAATCTAAGCCAGGAGATAGGGGAAAAAAAGCAAAAGCATAAAAGAACAAAATGAAAACAGGACACTTGCTCTGGATCATTCATACTTTGTGTCTGCATATCTTTCCCTGGGCTGCCCGCTACCAATTACTTTCAGAGACCTTAAATAGCTGTGCCATTCATTCTGTCTGGTGTTTTGAATTGCATTCAGTAAAAAAAAGGATGGAGTGTGTTTACTCCATTGTAACTGGAACCAGGAGCCCCCATCAGTAGGCTCCTGAATGTTCATTTGTGAAAGCAGAGATATTCCTGGGGACAGTCAAATACAAACCTCCTCAGTGCACACTACAAAGCTATGACAAGAAAGTCTCATATCTATACTTTTACATGAATTATGGTTTCCCAAGTCACAGAAAGTCAATTTTCAGTAAAAATAAAGCAATTTTCCTCAACTTCTAATGAATGGCCAAGAAATTAAGTAAACCAGTCAAATGACTTAGACGAAATAATCCATAGAAATAAACTAAAAGCAAAAGGCGGAAAAGGCTTCTGGAATGAGACAGACCACTTCAGTCCATTTAGAACAAGTGAGCCTGAGGTCATTAAGAAAACAGGCTTTACTCAAGCTGAATAACACAAGGCCCTGATGATGGTCTGGCTTCACCATTCAGTCTGCAGATGGCCTAGAGCATTGGTCTCTTCTTCTAACCACATTTTGAAGGGCAGTGAGATTCATTGTGTCGCAGCCTCTTACTAGTAGGTGGAGAAAATGGAACTAAAACCCATTAAATAATCCTGCCTAATTCACTGGCATTAGTACAACTGTGAGGAAGGGCTGAAAGTGAGTGCTAAAAAGAGGTAATTCTACTTAAAATAATCCTTGCCCCTTAGTAGTAATGCTTTATCTACAGCAGTCTTGAAAAGTCAACAAGGCAGGTCCTATCATCAGTTCTGGGTCCCTTGACTGCCCAGTGTTTGAGCTGGGTTTGGAACCCAAATCCTCTAACTCATATACTATGGTACTATTTCCAAAACTATGTGCTAACTGTACTGCCACCCCTCACAAGTCTGGATTAACCAGGAACTGGATATATACAAAGCAGCTTTTCTTTGAGCAGTCAAGGTACCTTACAGAGGTAATATCATACTAACATTCCATTCCAAAAAACAAGGGTCTCTCAAATATTCATTCATTCAAGTAATCTACTGACTACCACCAAGGCAAATACCGTTCGTGTTGCTCCTAAAAAAAGTCTTTCTCTAGTCTAGTTTGCTAGCTGCCGGAATGCAATATACTAGAAACAGAATGGCTTTTAAAAAGGAGAATTTAATAAGTTGCTGGTTTACAGTTCTAAGGCCAAGAAAATGTCTCAATTAAAACGAGTCTATAGAAATGTCCAATCAAAGGCATCCAGAGAAAGATACCTTGGTTCAAGAAGGCTGATGAAATTCAGGGTTTCTCTCTCAAGTGAAAAGGCACGTGGCGAACACAGTCACAGTTTCTCTCTCAGCTGGAAGGGCACATGGCGAACATGGTGTCATCTGCTAGCTTTCTCTCCTGGCTTCTGGTTTCATGAAGCTCCCCGGGAGGCATTTTCCTTTTTCATCTCCAAATCTCTTTCTCTCTCCAAAATGTTTCCTCTTTTGTAGGACTTCAGAAACTTATCAAGACCCACCCAAATGGGTGGAGACATGTCATCACCTAATCCAGCTTAACCACTCTTGATTAAATTACACCATCCAGGGAGATGATCTGATTACTGTTTCAAACATACAGTAATGAATAGGGATTATTTTACCTTTATGAAATGGGATTTTGATTAAAACATGGCTTTTCTATGGGATATACATTCTTTCAAACCAGCGCATCCTCCAAAACAGAAAATTCACTGTTGTCTATGAAATACCAAGTATGTTACTCTTAAATATCCAGACCAAAGATCAGACTTGCTAACTCAATCAAGCAGCTGGGAGTAGAAGGAGGATCAGTGGAATCATCAATCCATGCTTTGAACAACCTGAAACTGAGAAATACATGCCACACATTGCAATCTCCCTCAGCATCAACTATCAACTCCCCAAATGACTAAGGCCCCAAATAGCAAACCTATGCTACTTGCCAAATTTCAACTGGCATTTACTACCTCTCCTAACCAAAGACAGACACTTAAGAATTAATATGGGTTATGAAAGCCCTTTAGCATGACCTTGCAAGCTCCTACAGGATGTCAGTTGTCTGTAAGTAAGATGAATGTTTTAGATTTCATAGCAACAGTGAGCTGCTCATAACTGTCCCTTATAATTTTCATGTACCTTTTTTACTGTTACCAAGTTGGGCAGTAAAAAAAAAAGAGTGGTAGGATGGTTTTGCACACAAAAAGAATAGCTTTTGCTTGTATAGAGATTCTAACCTTTCAACAGAGTTGCTCTAACAGTTACCTCATTGCATCCTCACAATCCTATCAGATGGTTAGACTAGATGAAGACATGAACAGAGAAGCAATTGAGTAGTTCCATGAGGTCACCCACAGTAACTCAGCTGGGATCAGAACCTAAATGTGTTACTCTCCCTGCCAAACAATTTTGCCTTTGGCTCTCTGAAAAGAACTTGCTATTGTTACCACTTCTCCATATGACAAAGGCTGGACAATGTCATTCCCCTACTTTTTGGCCATAACTAAATTTAATCATGTGTGTGTGTGTGCCACTTAAATACATAATTGAATGCCAAGACAATATTTATTAGTTATTCACTAAAGAGCTATTTTTCATAAGTCGATTTTCCATTTAAATCAAACTTCCCTATCTCTATAAAGTCTCTTTTAATGGAAATCTTTCCCAAATTGCGTATTTTCTGCCTTTCTGAACAAGGTTCTATGAATTTGATCTTAACTTTACCTGCTTATTATTGGCTATGTTGGAGTGATGCACCAAAAGTCTCCAAGTTCATTTTTATAGGAGCATTAATAAAACCCTTAAATCCCAGTGATCATATTTAAATATCTAGGTAGTCCTGACCAAGCCATTTCACTCGCCCTAGCCTCAGGTCTCTCATCTGTAAAATGACAACAATCCCTGCCCACTAAAATGAGATTATATTTGTAAGCATGACTGCTAAAACATAAAGTGCCCTATATGTGTTAAAGCAGAAGGCAGAATTACTATTACTGAATTAGGTTGACCTTTTTTTTTTGGTGGTGGTGGTGGTAGTGAGGTTCAGCCAACCACTAGAATTTGGATAATTCCCCTTAAATGCTCAGCCCTTAATGAAGCTCATCTGTGATCACTGACAGTCACTTGAGAGACTTATCTTGAATTCTCAAATGATCTCATGATAGCAAGTAAAGACATTTCACTAAAAGTACCTCTTCTTAGAACTTATATATACAGCTTGTTAAGATTTTCCCCTTACTAAGCTCTGAAGGATTTGGCTGTTTGTACTTCTCCATTCTCAAACGTACTTGTCAAACCTTATACCAGGTGGAATTTCTTTTTTGTGGGGGACGGGGGACAGGGGACAAGGGAGGGTTTCTTATTAACTATCACCTATAAAATTTTAAACCTTAACCAGCTTTCCTCTCCCCTCAGGAAAAATGTTAAAAATTTTTTTCAAGGCCTCCTTTTGTGCAGATTTACAAAAGCTTCACACACACCCCAATTTATATTTTGAAAAATGCTGTATCTAAAGAATAGTACAATGAACACTAGTAGACCCTTCACTTAGGCTTATTCATTGTCAATATTTGGCCACTTTTTTCCTCCTTTTTCACATGTTTTTCCTGAACTATTTGAAGATAGGTTGGATACATTAAGACTCTTCATCCCTAATTACAAAACCAAAGACATTTTCCTCCATGATCACAGTACCATTTTCACACTCATGAAATTTATCATTCACACAATACTATCGCATCTAATATAGAATCCATAGTCAGACTTCCTAATAGTGTATTATTATCCTTCATAGTTTCCCCCCAATCTAGGATACAATAAAAAATACACACACAGCTTAGTTGTCATGCCCTTAATTTTCTTTAGCCTAGACCATTACTCAATCTTTTTTACCCCTTCTCTTTCATGAAAATGACATTTCTGAATAGTCTAAACTAGTTTCTTTCAGACTGTCCCTCAATTTGGTTTTATCTGATTGTTTCCTTATGTTTAAATTCAGGTTAGATATTTTTGGCAGGCATATTACAAAGATGATATGGTGTCCTTTTTTGTTCTTCATATCAAGAAGTATCTGATATCAGTATTACCCATTCTGGTTTGATCATTTGGTTATGGGTGTGTCTACCAGATTTCTCCACTGAATAAATACTTCTGCCCCTTATAATTAATAAGTATATTTTGAAATTCTGGTTCCCAATCTTTCACCCAATAGCTCTGGCATCTGTTGGTGATTTAAGAAAATTACTTGATACAGAACAATGATTCTCTATTTCTAATATTGCTTTTACATGTATTAGTTGGTCTCTTCTCTAAAGAGCTCTCCCTACCCCCACATTTATTTTTAAAAAACCTGTTTTCTTAACAGTGTGGTATAATTGATTACTGTCATTATGTATCATGATTGTCTCAAATGTGGCCAACGGGAGCCCCTCTAGCAGGGAAACATGGCTTTTGAATGGAACCCACCGGCGTGTAGTATTTGGGTAGTCCTAGAACCCTTCCTCTGAATCAAAGTCCCATTGTCCGTCTGCCTGTATTCTAGCACAATGGATATATCTGATAGCAAGTTAAATGCTTCATGTATGCTTATATGGTGTTACTACTGAGGCCATTTGGAATTCCTTAGTGAATGCTCTCTGATTCTGGCGACCTCTTCACACCAGATGGCTGTTGACATTAGAAAATCTTAGTCATCCTCCTGATGTCTCTTAAACATGGCCTTCTTTACCCTGATTTATGGTATCCATAACTCAGATGACCATGCAAAAGCATCCTGATAGAAAAGAGACTTGACCAAACCTCTTGCCTCTGCCACTTACTACCTATAAAATATTAGGCAGGTCACTTACTTCTGAACCAATTACAATTTCCTCCTACTCACTGCTGTGAAGATTAAATTAAAACAACAGATTTAAAATAGCACCTGGCACATAAGTTGGTGCCACTATACATTTACCTCCCTCTCCCCCAAACAGTCTACTTTCTATTTCTCTGGAAAGATATCTAAAAGACAAGTGTGATCATATTATACTCTCTGTTAAAACCTTTCCTGGCTTTCTACGGCTCAAAGAGTTAGGATACTCCTTAGATGGGTGACAAGGCCCTTTAACACCTACCCCAGCCTGCCTTGTGCTGGAATAGTGATAAATTTTGAAGATTCTCTAGAAATGTTTCTAGAAATAGAAACATTTCTATTCTCTAGAAATGTTTATTCAGAAAATAAGCAACCTGCTTGTTTATCAAAAGAAGTCACATCTACAATCTGCTTGCCTCATAATTTGGGAGTGTGGATCTTCCCTTCAGTAAGAAAGTGTTAGAATTATATAATCATGTAAAAATGCATATATCTAATGTTAAATATAAGGAGAAATGATAAGAATTATGTCAGAAAAAAAATCCATAAAGAATGGACTAATAAATATACTAAAACAGTAAGAGTAGATAAGACTATAAATGATTTTTTTTATATGCTATATGGTGGGGTCATATTTCACTGTTTTTTCCATGTGAGTATCCCATTATTGCAACACCATTCGTTGAAATTTTCGTTTGTTTTTCTTTGTTTTTTTGCTTGTTTATTTGTTTTTTGGGGAGTGCATGGACCGGGAATCGAAACCAGGTCTCCTGCATGGCAGGTGAGAATTCTACCACTGAACTACCCTTGCTTATAAATCATTTTTAAAAATTCCGTTTTGTATTTTTTTCAATGTATCTATAACAATATGAAGTTTCTTTAAAATGGAAAAAGTTTTCTTTTAAAGAGAGGGAGGAAAGAATGATTTAATGTGTTGCTACTTTTATTTTTTACATCTCTGAAGAAGAAAGGGAACAACAGTAGAGAGAGAAAAAGGGAAGTGCAAAAGAGAGTTGGGGTGGGAAAGTTTATCGGAAATTATATACAAGAAATAGAAAAAAAGGAAAACAAACAAAAAGGAAAATTAAATTGGCAAGAAACTGGGAAGAGAAAGCAAAAAATTAGGTAAAAATCAAGCACTGAGAATTTTAAAGTTCCACACAATTCAACAGGATGACAATGAAGTTATTTTGGCAATGGAACACAATATATAATCTGAAATACTGAAAAGATTAACAGGCTGATCAGAATAATAAAATTTCTCAGGATGAAAGGCAGCTTGGAACACTCTAGATACTACCTGAGGGTAAGAAAGAACTAAAGAAGGTTATAATCCCTAAAGAGCAATGAATCTCTTGCCATGGAAAATGAGCTCCTCCTTGAAAAAGGGACTCTTACTACATCACAGATCAGCATTGATGGAAAAGAGGTGCTTTGATCTTCCTAATCTGTGCACTGCATTAAAGCTGACAATAGCAGAGAATGAAATGAAGACCTTTTTGTGGTTACATTTGTACCTTAAAATTCCCACTGAGCAATCACCCTCAATGCACCCAAATGTAATTCTTATCCATGGCTATACTCGCTTGTGTTGGGGTTGGTGGGGATGGTTGTAAAAATACATGTTGTATTAGTTAGGGTTCTCTAGAGAAAAAGAATCAACACGAAATATCCGTAAATATAAAATTTATAAAAGCATCTCACGTAACTCTGGGAATGTAGAGTCCAAAACCCGAAGGGCAGGCTGTGAAGCTGATGACTGTGATGGAGGGTCTGGATGAACTCTACAGGAGAGGCTTGCTGGCCGAAGCAGGAAGAGAGCCTGTCTCTTCTGAATCCTTCTTAAAAGGCTTCCAATGATTAGATTAAGCATCACTCATTGCAGAAGACACTCCCCTTGGCTGATTACAAATGGAATCAGCTGTGGATGCAGCCAACGTGATCATGATTTAATTCTATGAATGCCCTAATAGCAACAGAGAGGTCAGTACTCGCCCAACCAGACAAACAGGTATTACCACCTGGCCAAGTTGATACATGAACCTGAACATGACAGTCCACTCCTTGTCAACTTGGCAGCTATACATATCACCTTAAACCACACCTAATTTCTAAATAGAAAACAATAAAAGACACATTTTTTCCCCTCACCTAACAATACTCAACTGTCTTGCATATAACCAGAAATACATTAAATCTCCCCAGAATAGGGTGCAAGTTCTTGGGTAAAATTTATTCTTAAACTTGATATCTTACAACTTAAATAGTATAACATGAACAAAACAGCAGTACAGTCCTCATTTCTATAGCTGATCACGTGGCTGTAGTTCATATTTATCACCACCTTCTTCCACTACTCATTTCATGTTCCCTTTACCCTCAGCAAGCACTTCAGCTGGCCATGCTTCTTTGCCTGATGGGGTGACCCAAATCTTAATTCCTGAAGTTTCAAAGCCATTGGTAGTCCTGCCTGGATTGGGTTGTTGTAGTTTTCCATTGGTAGTCCTGCCTGGATTGGATTGTTGCAGTTTTCCATTGATTTTAATCACAGGGCATGGTAGTACTAAAAGAGGCACTAGGGGATCCCCTATATTCCAGGATAACTCTTCTTTACTTCCACTGTGTAGTTGTAGTCCTATTTCCTCCTGAAAGTCATGGTCGATCACCCCAGCCAGTAATGTAATCCCCTTCTTATCTTGTTGATCCAGGGGCATGAGTTGCCCAAAGTGACCAGGTGGCAGTCTTAGATTCCAGTTCAATGAAATCATTGGTGTTTCTCCTGGTTCCCCCTTTTGGAATTAAAACCTGTATACCAGCAAAGCTCAAGGTTGCAGGGACAGGAAGCAAAAGTTTTCCTAGTAGATCACCAGGTATAATAGTAAGTGGTGCAACTCCCATTTCCACTGCTTGGTTCCTGGACCCATGGATCCTAGCTATGGGAGAAACAACACCATACAGTGGACACTGATACAGAGCATACACAGCTTCCTGGAGAACATTACCCTAGCCCTTCAAGGTATTGCCACCTAGTTGGCACCGTAACTGAGTTTTCAAAAGGCCATTCCACCATTCTATCAATCCAGCTGCTTATAGATGACGGGGAACATGGTAAGACCAGAGAATTCCAAAAGCATGTGCCCATTCCCAATTTCATTTGCTGGGAAGAGTGTCCCTTGATCAGAAGCAATGCTGTATGGAATACCATGACGATGGATAAGGCATTCTGTAAGTCCATGGGTGGTAGTTTTGGCAGAAGCATTATATGCAGGGAAAGCAAGCCCATATCCAGAGTATGTGTCTATTCCAGTTAGAACAAATCGCTGCCCCTTCCATAAAGGGAGTGGTCCATTGTAATCAACCCGCCACCATGTAGCTGGCTGGTCACTTCAAGCAATGGTGCCATATCGGGGGCTGAGTGTGGGCCTCTGCTACTGGCAGATTAGGCACTCAGCAGTGGCTGTAGCCAGGTCAGCCTTGGTGAGTGGGGGTCCATGTTGCTGAGCCCATGCATAATCTCCATCCCTACCACCATGACCACTTTGTTAGTGAGCCCATTGGGCCAGACAGGAGTTGCTGGGGAAAGAGGGTGACTGGTATCCACAGAACGGGTCATCTTATCCACTTGATTATTAAAACCTCCCTCTACTGAAGTCACCCTCTGGTGCGCATTCACATGGGACACAAATATTTTCATGTTTTTTGCCCACTCAGAGAGGTTTATCCACAAATGTCTTCCCCAGATTTCTCTGTCACTGATTTTCTAGTTATGGTCTTTCCAAGTCCATGACCATCCAGCTAAACCATTAACCACAGCCCATGAATCAGTATACAAACACACCTCTGGCCAGTTCTCCTTCCAAGCAAATGAACAACCAAATCCACTATAATAAGTTCTGCCCACTGGGAGGATTTCCCCTCACCACTGTCCTTCAAGGACACCCCAGAAAGGGGTTGTGGTGCTGCAGTTTTCCACATTTGGGTGGTACCTGCATATCATGCGGAGCCATCTGTAAACCAGGCCAGAGTTTTCTCTTCCTCAGTCAATTCACTGTAAGGAACTCCCCTAGCGGCCATGGCTTTAGTCTGGGAAAGAGAAGGGAATGTGGCAGAAGTGGAGAACATGGGCAGTTGGGCCACTTCCTCAAGAAACTTACTTGTGCCTTCAGGACCTGCTCTGGCCCTATCTCGTATATATCATTTCCATTGTATGATGGAGTGCTGCTGTGTACACCCCACTTTATGGCTTGGTGGGTCAGACAAAACCTAGCTCAAGAAAGGTAACTCATGTCTCATGGTAATTTGGTGGCCCATGGTTAATTCTTTAGTAGCAGGCCAGAAGCTGTTCCTCAAAAGGAGAGTAGTTATCTGAGGAGACGGTAAGGCTATGCTCCAAAATCGTAAGGGTCTATGTTGATTCTCCTATAGGGGTTTGCCAAAGGCTCCAAACAGCATCTCTATTTGCCACTGACACTTCCAGCACCACTGGATCTGTAGGATCATATGGTCCAAGTGGCAGAGCAGCTTGTACAGCAGCCTGGACCTGTCGCAGACCCTTCTCTCTTGTTCAGGTCCCCATTCAAAATTAGCAGCTTTTCTGGTCACTCGATAAATCGGCCAGAGTAGCACACCCAAATGAGGACTATGTCGCCAAAATCCAAAACGACCAACTAGGCATTGTGCCTCTCTTCTGGTAATAGGAGAGCCCAGATGCAGCAACTTATCCTTCACCTTAGAAGGGATATCTCGACATGCCCCACACCACTGGACACCTAGAAATTTCACTTAGGTGGAAGGCCCCTGTATTTTTGTTGGATTTATCTCCCATCCTCTGACACACAAATGCCTTACCAATAAGTCTACAGTAGTTGCTACTTCTTGCTCACTAGGTCCAATCAACAGTGTATCATCAATATAATGGACCAGTGTGACGTCTTGTGGGAGGGAGAAATGATCAAGGTCCCTGAAGACAAGATTATGACATAGGGTTGGAGAGTTGCTATACCCCTGAGGTAGAACACTGAAAGTATATTGCTGATCTTGCCAGCTGAAAGCAAACTGTTTCTGGTGGTCCTGACTAATAGCTATTGAGAAAAAAGCATTTACCAGATCAATAGCTGCATACCAGGTACCAGGGGATGTATTGATTTGCTCAAGCAATGACATCACATCCAGAACAGCAGCTGCAATTGGAGTTACCATCTGGTTGAGCTTACAATAATCCACTGTCATTCTCCAAGACCCATATGTTTTCTGCACAGGCCAAATAGGAAAGCTGAATGGGGATGTGGTGGGAATCACCACCCCTGCACACTTCAAGTCCTTAAGAGTGGCAGCAATCTCTGTAATCCCTCCAGGAATCTGGTATTGCTTCTGATTTACTATTTTGCTAGGTAGGGGCAGTTCTAGTGGCTTCCACTTAGCCTTTCCCACCATGACAGCCCTCACTCCCCAAGTTAGCCAATGTGGGCATTCTGCCAGTTGCTCAGTATGTCTATTCCCACTATGCATTCTGGACTGGGGAAATAACAACAGAATGGGTCCAGGGGCCCACTGGACCCACTGTGAGATAGACCTGAGCTAAAACTCCATTGATCAGCTGACCTCCATAAGCCCCTACTCTCAGTGGTGGACCAGAGTGATGTTTTGGGTCCTCTGGAATTAATGTCACTTCTGAACCAGTGTCTAATAATCCCCCAAATATCTGATCATTTCCTTTTCCTCAATGCACAGTTACCCTGGTAAAAGGCTGTCAGTCTCCTTGGGGAAAGCTTTGAGGAAGATTAACAGTATAAATTTGTGGCAGTGTAACAGGGTTCTACCCCAAAGGGACCTGGCTTTCCCTTCATTTAAGGGGCTCTGGGTCTATAGACAGTCAAGTCTGGAAATTGATTGAGGGGCCGTGACTCAGTTTTTGTAATTTAAGTTAGACTTCTGTTTACTTGACTTAGAACTCTTTCATTTATACAGCTCAAACAAGAATTTAGAGGACTACCCATCTATTGTACTTCTAGGTACCCCATGATTTACTAGCCATTGCCACAAATCTCTGCAAGTCAGATTATTTTGACTCCTGCTTTGAGTTTGCTGTCTATTACAATAGTCATGTCCACCCCATCTTTGTGATCAAGCACTGCCACCTGGCTTCTGCCAACTCAGGATCTGGTCATCCCTATTGTGGTTAAAGATTCCAGTTCAGTGAA
Source organism: Tamandua tetradactyla (assembly GCF_023851605.1). Lineage (NCBI taxonomy): Eukaryota > Metazoa > Chordata > Mammalia > Pilosa > Myrmecophagidae > Tamandua > Tamandua tetradactyla. The sequence continues at coordinate 46,947,213 of NC_135339.1, forward strand.
AGAAGTTTCCACAGATAATATCTGACTTACAGAGCAGTGCAACTACACAGAGCTCTTCAGGGATGATGGTGCTAGTTTCATAAATTCTTTTCTCACTGTTCTGGTAAAAGGTGCATCCTCCAGACATTCCTGGGGTCTAAGAGCAGGCTTTGCATGATAAACCCACTCTAACATTCCAATCTCTCTAAGTCTCTGGATCCCCTCATCTACACTATTATACCAGGGCAGTTCTGGCATTTCAACCTCAGGTAATGACGGCCACCTTTTGATCCATGTTTCAGCCAACCAACCAAACAAACTGTCAATGCCTTTTCTAACCCCTTATAACATAGAATGCAGAATCTCTGCTTAATGGGCCCATATCAATAAATTCAGCCTGATCCAGCCTTATACTCCTCTCACCATCATCCCATATCGTTAAAATCCATTGCCACACATAATCCCCTGATTTCTGCCAATATAAATTGGAAAACCCACACAGTTCTTTTGGAGTATAATGTACCTCCTCATGTGTGATACTCTGTATCTCACCTTTAGGGGCCTGTTGGGACCTTTAGTCTAGAAGAAATGCGGGGTTGGTGGGGGTGTCTCATGAAAAGAATTCGAAGTATCTTCCAAGCCATTTGCTTCAGGGCATTCATTTGCAGTTTCATCTGGTGAAACAGGATTAATCACTCTAGGGCTAATCTCTTCAGGTGGAGGTTGGGTGGCCAACTTCTCAAGGTGGGCTGGAGGTGGGGTGACTATGTTCTCAGGGCAGACTATTACAGGATTATCTAGAGATAATAAGCATAATAAAACCCTAAGCATGACCTAGGGTTTCAACCTCAACACCAACATCATTATTTATCCATATGTCACCATCCCATCTTTCAGGGTTCCACTCCTTTCCAATCAATGTTCTCACTTTAATGGCAGACACCATGCAAGACTGAGATTTCAGTTACATTGTAAAATTGCTACCTTAACAATAAGAGTCTGATTTTCAGAGATCTCAAGCCTATGGTTACACGAAATAAGGCTTTCCTTCAGGACACTCATAGAAGTGTTTGCACTGTCAGATGGCATGTAAGCTTCTCATTTGAAGCCTTAAGGCCATCCCTTTCAGTCATTAATGTATACAGTGTATCTAACAACAACCAGTCAACATCTCTATACCTCCTAGTCCCACAAAACTCCACAAAGGTGTCAAAAACATTATCCCCCAGACCCTGGCTTCATACAAGTGAAGCATTAGAAGAACTGAATGGTGATATTTTGACTATCTCTTTTGCCAACTCACCCCATGAACTGGCAGTATCATTCTGACTACAGGAATCAGAGTCCTTAGTGCCTCTGAGTCCAGTCAGAATAGAAAACCAACCATAAAAATCCATTTTTAAGATTCTGTTTTTTAAGAACCACTCCTGGTACCAAGTTGTATTAGTTAGGGTTCTCTAGAGAAAAAGAACCAACATGAAATATCTGTAAATATAAAATTCATAAAAGCATCTCACATAACTGTGGGAATGTAGAGTCCAAAATCCGTACGGGAGGCTGTGAAGCTGACAACTCTGATGGAGGGTCTGGATAAACTCCACAAGAGAGGCTTGCTGGCTGAAGCAGGAAGACAGCCTGTCTCTTCTGAATCCTTCTTAAAAGGCTTCCAGTAATTAGATTAAGCATCACTCATTGCAGAAGACACCCCCTTGACTGATTACAAATGTAATCAGCTGTGGATGTAGCTGACATGATCATAACTTAATTCTATGAAATGTCTTCATAGCAACAGACAGGCCAGCACTTGCCCAACCAGACAAACAGGTACTACCACCTGGCCAAGTTGACACATGAACCTGACCATGACACATGTTTTCAAATTCAAGAGAACCATTTCACTTAAAATCCCATCAGATTAATGCATTAGCGAGCTGAATTCCCTTGCTATCGCTTAATCTCTTTTCAAAGGTTTTCAAATCCAAGGTAACTATAGGGACCACAAACCAGAACCAAACATGCCTCTCACTTTAATGCTTTAGTCACAATTAGATTAACTCATCTGATTATTAAAATGAGAGCTGAAAACAGTATAAGCTATTTCTGTTCATTAATCCCAGGTGTCTGTATACCTATGATAGGAACAATGTTTTTGACACCTTTATGGAGTTTTGTGGGACTAGGAGGTATAGAGATGTTGACTGGTTGTTGTTAGATATACTGTATACATTAATGACTGAAAGCGATGGCCTTAAGGCTTCGATTTGTTGTTGCTCTTCAGGAGTTTGCTAACTCAGTTAGAAAACTTTCTTATAGGAAACTTAGAGCAACAAAAAACTCTCAGATGTTTTGGCATTTTTCTTTTTTTATCAAATTACAAGCAATTGTAACAAGATACTACAAGGTTGTTGAAACACCTGCTTTGGAGAAAAGCTGTGATGAGATTAACAGGGACTAATCAAGATGCCAAAAATGTGGAAGCCTCCAGTGTAAACCCTGTACACATAAAGACTGGGATATAGGACATATGCTTCCACAGAAATTCCTAATCTAGGATGTGAACACACTTATTCCCCTTTCAACATTTTCCAATGACTCATCACTGTTGAAAAGCAGCATTTGATAGGCCTACTTTTCCTCCTCACCTCATCTTTTCATATATGACCATTTCTCCAAGCTGTTACATACTGTGAAGATGAATGCAACAATGAATCAAATGAAATTCAAATGAATCAACAATAGGACCAATTTTCATAGTTACTTCTGCATATCCTCTGGAATCTTTTTCTTAGAAGTCAAGCATTTTGAGAATTAGCATTAAGGGATGCAGTAAGTATATTAATTATGGAGTTTAAAGTGATGGTAGAACCAAGTTTAAGCTCACATGACTGTGTTAAATGGAAAGTCATATTCTAAAGCTCACCTCTCTTATAGTTTAGCGATGACTGAGTAACTGTAACAGTATCTAGCAAACAACAGGCAATAGCCTTAAATGGAGTATGAAATTAGAGAATATTCAATTCTGGATGTATTGTACTTAAATGTCCTAATTCTGGGCCTTTTGATCCATACCCATGCTTTAACCACAGTCTGGAATTTGATGATGAATAACAAAAACTTATTTTTTAGTTCTGATTTCTTCCAACTTCAGACCTATATTGCTATCTGCCCTGGACACAACCAGTTAGATATCTCACAGGGATCTCAAACCTGTGTGTTTAATCTGAAGTCATTAACTCCCATTTTCCCCTACCTTGTAGGTATCTCAGTAGTAGGACCCAGTTTGTCTTTGAAATCCCCCCTTCTATCCTCATGCTTTATGTTAAGTCTATTACCAAATAAGAACAAATAAAATGAATAAAATAAAATAAAAAATAAATAAATCTATTACCAAGTTGTATTGATTCAGCCTCGTTCATTTTACTCAACTCTGTCTCCACCTTTCTATTCCTAGGGTCACTGGCTTAGCCTGAGGCCCCTGTTGCAGCATTTTACAATTTATTATATTAGGTAGAAGTATAGCCTAGGTGATTTTAAGGTGCTCTTCCACAAAGGCAGGGACTATATCTCCCTTGCTCATCTGTCATGCTCTTAGCACTAACACACAAGAGGTGCTTAATGCATACCTATTGAATAAATGGATGAGTAAATGAACTCACTAGATGAATGCATCTAGGGGTTGAAGCATGATGATGATACCAACTTCTCTTCTTATTTCTGTATGGCACTTTACATTGACAGAACCCAATATATACTGTTCCTTTTCACTCCTAAAATCCCTTAAGGCAGGTACAAAGCTTTATTTTGCCAGTAAAAAAATTAAGGCTCTGAAAAGTTATGTGACCTGCTCAGTGCAACTGCCACACAGCTACTAAGTGTTTGCTGAAAACAGTCTTAATTTGACCTTCATGTCTTTCTACTGTTGGACAGGATTGTATTTTTACATGGGTAAACTGTTCCTTATCTATGTAACAGTTCAAGGAGAGGTTGGCAAAGACATGGTGGTGATGTTGTGTAGATAGCAAAAGAACTTTGGAATGGGTGACTCAATATTGTTCCTTTCAGTTTTAAGCCAAGACTTATGATTAACTCAGGCCTGAATATAACTCTAAAGTAGGCAAAACTAGTATACTTCTCCCTAGTGCCACCCCTTTCTCCCATCTGACAATGTTTCCTAGTGCTGCAGTAGACCCTTAAATGACTGTTGATGTTCTTAAGCTTGATCTGCCATCCAAGGGCAGCACTTAGTTTTCAAGGCCCTTTTCTGACTCTTCTCTCTAGCATCAGGAATTTTTCTGTTCTACAAGTGTAAAAGAGAAAGCTGAAACTAATTTTAATCAAGTCTCCAAAGCCAACTTTCTTTTTAGGAAATCTGGAGGAGAGAGGAAAAAATTGACACCACAAAGAAGCAAACAGACAAATCCAGTAAGTGGGTTATTCTACAGGACTGATCTGATTTTTACAAGAAGTCACTGGCAGGAGAAAAAACAAAGGGAGAAAGGACTGTTCTAGACTTAAAGAGACTTAAGAGAAAGAACAACCTATGTAATGCCAAAATCTTGTCTAGATTCTAATTTAAACAAACCAATTGTCAAAAGACATTTTAAAGAGAATCAGGACATTCCATGGGCTGGTAATTGCTGATATTGAAGAATTACTGCTAATCGTGTTGGACACCTAAGAGCATTATGGTTATGCAATAAAGTATCCATTATTTTTAGAAACACACTAAACTATATTGCAAAATCCAAGACAATTGCTTGGATTCATTTTTTTAATTCAAAATTAGGAAAAAAATAAAGGAAAAGAAAAAAGGGATAAATGAAACAAATGTAGCAAATCTTGATATTTACTGAATATGGATGCTGGATATATAGTTTTTTATGTTACTTTCTCTATTCTGGGACAGGTTGAGGTTTTTCAGAATAAGAAATTATTCTGAATCATTTCCTCCCAGAACCCTGTTTTAAAAAAAGTAATTAGATTTAATGAGTTTTAACTAATCAGTCAAATTCTTAAGGTGTGTAACAGTTCACCATCACCCCCTCTACCTACCTTGTAATAATTTATTTTCTAAAGATTCCAATTTCCAGAAGATCAGGACAGAATGATGGACCCAGTGGGCATTTTTGGCAACATAGTAAATAAGTGATACACTTGAGCTTGATTTTTGTGCAGTGTCTGCAGTTACCAAGAAACACACAAGCTGTTCTTAGCTACAGTGTCTCTGTGCTGATGACTCAAGCTGACTCTAAATAACAATGGCTCACCAAGCTTAAGCTTGCTTGGAACTGGGTGGGGTGGCAGAGGCCCTCAAGAGGCAACACGTTAGAACTAGAGCAGGGAGAAAGGCTATATAGTATAGCTCCTCAATGGCAGATCCATCCGCAACTTGCACTTGACTAGAACCCATATTTAGGTAAATTTAGGTAAAGTGGCATGGCATTTCCCCTAGGTAGAAATGTTTCCCCAATTTACAGACATTTTAAAGAAATTGAACTAAATGTGGGTGAATGTCTTAAATTGTCAGCCTGCTACTGAGAGTATGAAGGAAAGTTCTTCTTCTTAGGAGACAGTAAATTACCACATGGTAGAGCAGCTGCTTGTCAAGCCAGACTTCCAGAAATAGAATCACATCTCACTGGATCCTCAATGATAACAAGATGTTTCCCATAACCCAGGAGCTGCAGGTCAATACAATACTATATTTGAGAGCTGTTTATAGAGGACAAAGAAGACGTGAGCCTGGTCTCTTAGGAAGAGCTAAAGAAAGACAAAATCAAGGTACAGGGAGCTAGGACTGCTGATAGATAAGAGTGGAACACTGGAAACATTTATTCTTAGTGACAGCTTCTCTAGACTTAAGGAAATGGTTTACAACAAAAACAGAAAAAGTAAAGTAAAAAACTAGCTACTTCTGTATGCAGATGTATAAATCTATGAAAGAAGAGGGACTACAGTAAGCAAGCAATCTAAAGGCATCCCAAATCTCAAATGGTAAAGACATATGGGGCACTTCTCTAACACAAGCGCAATGCACAGACTGTAATGAGCATCTACCCAACAGCAAATTAGGTGTTTTCAAAATGGGAGATGTGTGTAAGGGTACCTTATACACATTTATAATTATTTTAATGAAATGATTCCAAACATGTCATATTCCATATTTTCTTCCATCTAAATCAAGGCAAGAAACTGGCCTCTTAGAATTCTTATTGTATTAAAGAGTCTGAACATAGGTAAATATCTTTAAAATTAAACATTCTGATTACATCACAAAGTTCTGATGATCTCCCTAGTTAAATGCTTCCAAGGTAAAGTTAGAGGGTAAGGTGTGTTAGGTGAATCTGATGGGAAACTAGAGATAATAAGAGAAGAATAAAAAGTGTATTTTTAAGAAAGGCTTATTTATTTATTATAAATTATTAATAAATAAATATAAATAAATTATTAATTTACTTTAAAAAAATTAAATAAATAGCTAGCTAGCTAGATAGATAGATAGATAGAAAGGCTTCTATACTACCAGAGAAGATCAATAAGGCAATATGTCTAGAGACTACTAATCTTATTTGGGTGGGTGGGTGATTGCAAGGGACTAGGAATGGTGTCTCGCTCTGCTGTTATGAATTTCTACTACAGGGATTAACAGAAAAAAGGGAAAAAGAAAATAATATATAATTTGAAACTGAGCTTTCCCTCTAAAAGAGGGAAAATGCCTATAAGAGCTTCTGGATCTGTGTCAAGGGAACAAGTGACATTTTAAAAGTCTGGCAGAAAGCCAAAGAACTATATCCACACGGAAAACTTAACTGCTTCTAACACACTAACTAGTGTGTTATTTCCCCATCTGGGAAGCACTGGCAGGGCTTGAAAATTCTGAGAAGGCTGGAACCACCTGGCCATATTGTTTTTGTTAAAGGTGGAAGGACTTGACAACATTCTAAAGAAAATTTCACCTTTGGCCTTAGTCAAAGGACCCCTGGGCATGACAAGAGACAACCAAAAAGGGAAATTATAGTGAGGAATGGTTTACCTTCGGAGAACAGTTGAAATGCATACTGGGTACTGGGAGTGTAGTTACATACATTGTGATACACCGATACAGGTACAGCGTGCCAACTATGCAGAAAAATCTTCTGCTAATAATAGACCTAGAAAAATGGAAAAACAGGGAAGATTCTCAGTCAAGAAATCATGCAGGTTCATTTTACTCAAGTTTTCAGTGATCCAACAAAACAAATCCAAAAAATTTGTTTGCAACAAGAAAAACTATGGCTAACAGCAGATTATGATGATTTCAAAAATAATTTTTTTAAAATATATATTAGCTGTCCCAAAGAGTTTAAAATGCTCTACATTTTTATTAGTTAAGCTTCTTGAGGACTTAAACATGGGCTGACATTCAACTGCAGTACAACTGAGGTACAAGTGAGGCCTTAAACATGGACTGACATTTAACTGGGGTTCAAGTGCTCTGAGTGAGCATTTTGAAGGAAAAAAATAGAAGTTCTAAATATATTTTCTATCCCAAAAGGAAAGTTATTCATGATATCTTCATGAGAACTCAAAAGTTTTCTATCATTTAAGGAGTCAAAAACATTAAACAATTTTATTCAGACATCCAGAAAAAATCTGGAAACTGATTGTCTCAGCTGATCTCTAAAGCAGTATGAGGGGAAGAATCCAGCCTCCTACCTTCCCACTAGCTTCTTTTGCTTACTATGTGGCCTCAGGGAAGGCTATTAACTTGCCTGAGCCTCAGTTTTCTATTTTGTTGAATAGGGTTAAGAAGATTAGAAATATTATATGGAAGATCCCTGCAATATAATAGCCACAAGTGGTAGCTATCAAGTAGATGAATAACAAAATAAAAAAAATTAGCAATACAAACCTTTTTTCATTTCAAGCTTATTAGTGGTTCTAAGGGAATTGATAAATCCTGAGAACATGCATATTAAGTCTAATAACTTCCCCTACTATCAAATTCCATGTCTGTTTGTACATCTTAATTAAAGTAACATTAAGTGTATCTTTGGACAAGAATTTTCCCTCCCTTACCTTTCTACTACTATTCTGCCACAGGCCAGAAGCATAGGCCCTGTGTGGCTCATCTTCAACCTTAGGGAGTTCAAGTCTTCCTTGGCCTGGGGCCATGTGAATTAAATAAACAAGGAGAATTAATTAACAATGGGCAGGCTCTCTCTTAGAATATTTAACATTTAATCACTCCATGAGTATAGCGTATTTCTATTTTTATGCAGGATGGGCATTCTTACTTAAATGAGATAGACAGAGGAGAATTAATTTCATTTGCATTTTCCATTTTAACAAGAAGAAGGTAATGACATGTATAATTAAAAATTAATTTTAAAAACAACCTACACACTTATGATAGCATGTCATTCATTCACAACCGCACAGTCCATGGAAGTTACTGAGGTTGTCCAGGTAAAATCTGGATGTTTGTCTCATCTGTATTTCAGATATTGGTCAGAATTGCTTTCTATAGAGATTGTCTTTGCTTATTTTCTCTTAATGAAACTGTGCGTGCCACCTCCAAAGACAAGAATCTATTTAGCATAAAGTTGATATGAAAAGGTATGTGCCTCTAAGATGCAAGTATAATGAAAAGCAGAATATAGTAAAACATAAGGAGGAACAAACAATCCTAGAGAATATAAATCTATGTCTTTAACAAAATATTCAAAAGAAACATCAAACTCAAATTGGCATTGTAAGATATAATGGTCAAAAAAAAAAAAGATATAATGGTCACTGGCAAATTCACTTGAACTATTTAAGAAATACCTAGGGCAGGAAACTGTCTAATCTAGATCTGTTAAATTCTTTAGAGAGTAAGAAATAGAATGACTATTATCACTCAACTACAGTAACAACTACTAACAAAGTTGCTTGCTTTGCCTAATTGTATAATGGTACCGAAAAGATGTATACATAGGTGTGGTGCATCCACACACACACACCAAAAACTATATTTGCATATGTCAAACTCCAATTCATGTAAGGAACAATGAATGAGTGTTAAATGATCTGAGAATGAGGTGTATGAAGAAATGATAAAGGCTGAGAAAAGATAAATAATTTATTTAAAATATTTTAAAAGCAACAAACATGATTCAGTCCCATTTTATTTGACTTGAAATGAGAAATTCAAATGACTTTCCAATGTGAATTTGTCAAAGTTAACAAGGTGACAAGTTGGAAGGGAATGCTTTTAAGAATTTTCTGATCTTTGGCATTTACTTAATCTTTTTGATATTCAGCTAAGAATTTCTTCAGCGTATAATGCTAAACAAGGATCTCCTACTACAAACTGAAAAAAAACAGGGTATATAATTGTTTCAAAGACTTGTGTATGTATTTCTGGGCATTATGTAACCAAACCATTTACACATTCAGAGTTCTTATTTATTAAAGGCTTAAGAGCTCAAGATGTTTTTCTTTTTTTTACATGGGCAGGCACCGGGAATCGAACCCAGGTCCTCTGGCATGGCAGGCAAGCATCCTTACCTACTGAGCCACCGTGGCCCGCCCAAGATGTTTTTAAAATAAAAGATTTAAAGTAATTTAAAAATGTAGCAAAGCTAGGAAAAAAACAAGAAATATCACTGGTGAATAAATGAATGTTAAGAATAGGATGCATAATACAATTCTTGAAATCACATTGGTTTTCTTCTCACATGGGATACCTCTTTCCCTTCATATTTGAAAGAAACCTATTTCTCATCTGTTCACATTTTCAATCACCATTACCTCACAGAGACTTGTATTTGTCATGGTTATCTACTCTTCTCTCAAGTTTTTGAGTACTAGACTCATTAATTATAAGAAAGAAAGAAAAAAGTACTATAAATTTGATATGGAAATATGAATAAATGTGTTACTATTTTATAGAAAATTATTAAGATCTCCTAGAAAAGCATGGTATGCCTAGTACAGGTATAATAATCTTTACTTATAAAAGAAAAAATGCTCAGAATCTGATTACACACCACCAAAATTAGCCTTAAAACATCAGTGCTAAAATGTTTTTTTGATATTTGGTACAATAGTCTAAAATTCTAAAGGCAAAATGGTGAAAGAAAAAAATTAATATATCTGAAAGTTCTTTTGCTACCCCAAACTAACTAATCTACTTTCTAATCTACAGTTGTACAAACATGCACAACTTTTTTAGTGTTCACAACTGAACTCCTAGCTCTTTAGAATCGCTCTTGGCTTTTACAAATAAACAGGACCTGAAATACAGGAGTTGGATTAAGCAACAAGTCAAAGAATGAAAGGTAATAAACAAGTAGGAGACCACACATGACCGTAACATAGTTAGGGAGGTCCCAAATCTTTGGAATGTAATCATCAAGGTAAACATGTGAGTCAGTTATTTCAGTATGTGAAATATGGACAATACACTGCTGTGCCACATCTTTATTTATATGCTAGTACTTCCTTCAACAATATCACTATGTGATTGTGACCAGCTTACTTAATTTCCTTGTATATTAACTTCCTTGTCCACAAATCAAAGGGTTAGAAATAAATGGAGGGGTGACATCATAAACATAGCAATGTAAGACAGCTACTGAAAACCTCTACCCAGAGATTCAGTGAAAAAAGGACAAATCTCACTTGTTCAGAAGTATGGAGGAAGGTAAAGCCTGGAGAAGGATCCCATAAATACTGAATCAAAGAAAGAGAAAAACATCAGGTAGGAAACATCTGCCCATTTTGGCTGATCCTCTCCCTTCCCCTTCACTCGGTCACATGCAGCTCAGGAAGTGCCCAGAAGCAGTGGCCAGGATCCCATCCACCTTTCACTGAGGACACAGACTATAAAACTTCTCATAGCAGGGAGACAAAACCCCTCCTTTATTCTGACACAGAGACCCAAGCCCACAGGAACCCATGGCAAGACTCAAGCAACAGTGGGGGTGGGTGGGTGGGGATGGAATACAAAAGGACAGCAAGGAAGAACTTCCAAATGGAGAATTAGGGAGGGACTGCAGGATCTTCCCCCAAAACAAGCAAGAAGCCAAGCAGAAGCTGCCTGAATCAGGTGTTTAGGGACGTGGTTGACAGGGGGGTACATTTCAAGACCCAGGTTAGTGAGGGACAAAGAGTCTGAAAAAATGTGGACAGGAAGTTTAACCCTGGTGCCCATCCTCCACCCTTGAGGGAAACAGCAGTGGGTAGCCTAATCGTTGCCTGGGGGATGGCTGGAGATTGGGGTGGCTCGGGGAATTCTTCTTCCCAAATACAGAAGGGGACACAGCCCCATACTGTGTAAGATTTTTAATGGTGAAGTAAGGAAACAGGAACCCCACAGTTTCAGACCTGCCTGGTCAGACACTGCTGGGCTCCAGAATGTAAACAGCTTCTGAGGATGATTAAGTCACCAAACAGTGCTATCTGGTGGGCAGGCTGGACAGTGCACAGAAAACAACAGAGCACTTCAGAGCCTCTCCAGACCCTATCCCAGGCCCCATCAGAGTTGGTCTACACCCCATGCATGGGTACCTAGCCCTGTTTTGATTAAGAAATACTAACAACCCAACTGCTAAAGCAATGCCCTTACAGAAAACCAGACAACAACTAAATACTAGACAAAAGAGAGAAACAGAGCTTCAGAATAGACTTATCAAGATAATGAGATGACCAGATAATAGCAAAGTCATAAGGCACACTAAAACACAGGACATGGCCCAGTCAAAGGAACAAACCAAAAAATCAAAGGAGATACAGAATCAATTAATCAAAGATGTTCAGGTTAATCTCCTGAATCAATTAAAAGAATGAAGGAAAATAGGTCTAAAGAGATAAACAACATTAAGAAGACATCAGAAGAACAAAAAGAAGAACTTGAAAGAATAAACAAAAATAAGAGACATTACAGAAATAAAGACACTGCATTGAAATTAAAAATATACTAGAGACAGACAATAGCAAATTTAAAGAAGTATGAGAAAGGATCAGCAAGTGAGAAGACAAGCAACCAAATGTGAAGAGACAAGAGAACAGATGGAGGAAAAAAACGGTAAAATTTGAGCAGGGTCTCAACATAAAGCACAAGAATATATGTCTCATGGGTGTCCCAGAAGAAGAAAAAAAAGGCGAAAAGGCCAGGAACACTATTTGAAGAAATAATGGCTGAAAATTTCCCAAACCTTATAAAAGACAACTGCAAATCCAAGAAGTCAAACACACTACAAACAGAATAAATTTGAAAGACCCACTCCAAGATACATACTAATCACACTGTTAAATGCCAAAGAGGAGAAAATTCTGAAAGCAGCAAGAAAAAGTGATTTACCATATACAAGGGAAGCCAATTAAGACTCAGTGCTGATTTCTCATCAGACATCAAGAAGGTGAGAAGACAATAGTACAATATACTTAAGAAACTAAAAGGGAAAAATTGCCAACCAAGAATTCTCTATCCAGCAATGCTATGTTTCAAAAATGAGGGAGAGTTGTAAAAATTCACAGATGAACATATGTTGAAAGAGTTCGTTAATAAGAGACCAGTCCTAAGAAAACTGCTAAAGGAAGCTCTTCCTTTTTCTTTTTCTTTTTTTTTCTGACTGAAGAAAAAAGAAGAGAGAGGCCTGAAGGAGGGTACAGAATTGAAGAGTATTAATAAGGGTAACTAAAAGGATAAAGAGAAAAAATTAGATCTGACAAATAAAAACCAGAGGAAAAGATGGTTGAAATAAGTACTGTCTTTTCAGTAATAACTTTGAATGCAAATGATTTAATCTCCCTAACCAAAAGACAGAATGGAAGAAGAAATATGGTCCATATACATGCTCTTCATAAGAGAGTCATTTTATACCCAAAGATACATATAGATTGAAAGGGAAAGGATGCAAAAAGATACTCCATGCAAGCAGTAACAAAACAAAAAGCTGGGGTACCTATACTAATATCTGACCAAAATTGATTTTATATGCAAAAGCTATATGAGATAAAGAAAAACAAAATATGTTGATAAAAGGAGTAATTCACAAAGAAGAAATAACAATCATAAATATTTATGCACCTAATCAAGGTGCCCCAAACTACATGAGGAAAACACTGGCAAAATGAAAGAGAGTAATAGACAACTCTACCATAATAGTGGGAGATGTCAACACACCACTCTCCCCATTAGACAGAACATCTAAACAGGATCAATAAGGAAACAGAGAACTTAAATAATATGATAAATGAACTAGACCTAACAAACATATACAGACTATCCCACCTCAAAACAGCAAGATATACATTCTTCTCAAGTGCTCTATGGAATGTTCTCCAGAATAGATCATATGCTAGGGGACAAACAGATTAACAAATTTAAAAAGACTGAAATTATGAAAAACACTTTCTCTGATAATAACGGAATGAAGCTGAAAATCAATAACAAATGGAGAACAGGGAAATACAGAAATACATGGAGGTTAAACATGCTCTTAAATAATCAGTGGGTCAAAGAAGAGATTGCTAGAGAAATCAGTAAATATCTTGACACTAACGAAAACAAGAGCACAATGTATTGCAACTTACAGGATACAACGAAGGAAGTGCTAAGAGGGAAATTTATAGCCCTGAATGACTACACTAAAAAGAAAGAGTCAAAACCAGCAAACATACTATGCAACTGGAGAAAGATAGCAAGCTAATTCCAAAGCAAGCAGAAAGAAAGAAATAACAGGAGGGGGCCAAGATGGCAGCTTGGTAAAGTACGCACGTTTTAGTTCTAAAACTAAAGAGTAACTACTAAATAACCAGAAACAATACAGAGCAGCTCCCGGAGCCACAACAGAGACCGAACACGCAGCGTGGCCCAGTCTGGACCAGCTGGACCGGCTGCGAGTCTCCGCGGTGGTGAGTTTCCCGAGCCGCGTGCACTTTCCCAAGCCGCGGCGGCCGGCGGCCGGTGCCCCTCCCTCACGGGCGGCTTCCCGGACCAGCTGCGAGGCTCCGGAACAGCGAGTTCCCCAAGCCGCAGCGGCCGGTGCCCCTCCCCAATAGGCGACTTCCTGGACCGGCTGCGAGTCTCCGGACCGGCTGTGAGTTTCGGAACAGCAAGTCCCCCAAGCTGCAGCAGCTGGCGCCCCTCCCCCACAGGCGGCTTCCTGGACCGGCTGCGAGTCTCCGGACCGGCTGCGAGTCTCTGAGCAGTGAGCTCCCCAAGCCGAGGTGGCCGGCGCCCCTCCCTCATGGGCGGCTTCCCGGAGGGAAAGGAGGGACTTTCCAACAGTACAGGGACTGAGTCCGACTGAACACCAATAGTGGCATTAATGAACAAATTCTGACTACTGAAAATAGGCCCCCAGCTCAGGCGAAACTGATCAGGGCGGAAGTTGCCTATTGGGCTGGCTGGAAGGGAGGAAAGGGGATGAAACAGAGCCTTCTGCGGCTGTTTCTACAGAAGCTTGGTTGCCTCTGGACTCAGCGCTGGGATTACACAGGCTGCAACTGCCCCAAACGCAGAAACAGCCTACTTTCAGGGCTGTCTCCCATCTGAACCTTCCCCATGGGAGGGGTGAAATGCAACTCAGGTGGAATCCCTCTCTCAAGGAATTCAGATCCCAGGGTTTCACAATTTGAAGCCATTAAAACCAGCCTACAACCTTTCCTCTGTCTCCACCACGCCCCCAGCAAGGAGAGCCTTCCAAAGTTAAAGGAGCCACAACATATTTTGCTGGTGGGACCCGCAGACAGACAAGAGCCACATACTGGGCAGGATAAGAAAAACAGAGCCCAAAGACTTCACAGGAAAGTCTTTCAACCTACTGGGTCTCACACTCAGGGAAAACTGACGCAGGTGATCCCTTCCCCCCGAAAGGAGGCCAGCTTACTCTGGGAAAACCCGGCTGGAGTCTGTAATACCTATGTAGACCGTCCTAAGGGTAGGGAGGGAAAAGGCACCTTACAAGCAGGATAAGAAACAAGAAAATAAGAACTGAAAATTTACCCTCTGTTAAACAAAACTTAAGCTAGAAGCCCAGAAAAAGCTGAACTGAAGGTCAATGAACAGACAGACAACAAACTCATCTAGCAAGAAAACCCTAGGTAAGATAAGTGATAGCAATCTCCAGAATAAACTAATTAAGGTAATTAAATGTCCAGACGCCAGCAAAAAATAACAAATCACACCAGGAAAATTGAAGATACGGCCCAGTCAAAGGAACAAACCAATAGTTCAAATGAGATACAGGAGCTGAGACAACTAATTCTGAATATACGAACAGAAATGGAAAACCTCTTCAAAAACCAAATCAATACATTGAGGGAGGACATGAAGAAGGCAAGGGATGAACAAAAAGAAGAAATGGAAAGTCTGAAAAAACAAATCACAGAACTTATGGGAATGAAAGATACAGTAGAAGAGATGAAAAAAAAAAACAATGGAAACCTACAATGGTAGATTTCAACAGACAGGTTAAAATTAGTGAACTGGAGGATGGAACATCTGAAATCCAAAAAGAAACAGAAACTATAGGGAAAAGAATGGAAAAATTTGAGCAGGGGCTCAGGGAATTGAATGATAATATGAAGCGCACAAATATACGCATTGTGGGTGTCCCAGAAGGAGAAGCGAAGGGAAAAGGAGGAGAAAAACTAATGGAAGAAATTATCACTGAAAATTTCCCAACTCTTATGAAAGACTAAAATTACAGATCCAAGAAGTGCAGGGCACCGCAAAGAGAATAGATCCAAATAGGCGTTCTCCAAGACACTTACTAGTTAGAATGTCAGAGGTCAAAGAGAAAGAGAGGATCTTGAAAGCAGCAAGAGAAAAACAATCCATCACATACAAGGGAAACCCAATAAGACTATGTGT
The DNA here is from genome assembly GCF_023851605.1 of Tamandua tetradactyla. Classification (NCBI taxonomy): domain Eukaryota; kingdom Metazoa; phylum Chordata; class Mammalia; order Pilosa; family Myrmecophagidae; genus Tamandua; species Tamandua tetradactyla. Next base: position 46,963,039 of record NC_135339.1, read on the forward strand.
AGATTTCTCAGCAGAAACCATGGAAGTTAGAAGACAGTGGGATGATATATTTAAATTACTAAAAGAGAAAAACTGCCAACCAAGAATTCTATATCCAGCAAAATTGTCCTTCAAAAATGAGGGAGAAATTAAAACATTTTTAGACAAAAAGTCACTGAGAGAATTTGTGACCAAGAGACCAGCTCTGCAAGAAATACTAAAGGAAGCACTAGAGACAGATACGAAAAGACAGAAGAGAGAGGTGTGGAGAAGAGTGTAGAAAGAAGGAAAATTAGATATGACATACAAAATACAAAAGGCAAAATGGTAGAGGAAAGTATTACCCAAACAGTAATAACACTAAATGTTAATGGACTGAATTCCCCAATCAAAAGACATAGAATGGCAGAATGGATTAAAAAACAGGATCTTTCTATATGCTGTCTACAGGAAACACATCTTAGACCCAAAGATAAACATAGGTTGAAAGCGAAAGGTTGGGAAAAGATATTTCATGCAAATAACAACCAGCAAAGAGCAGGAGTAGCTATACTAATATCCAACAAATTAGACTTTAAATGTAAAACAGTTAAAAGAGACAAAGAAGGATACTATCTACTAATAAAAGGAACAATTCAACAAGAAGACATAACAATCATAAATATTTATGCACTGAACCAGAATGCCCCAAAATACATGAGGAATACACTGCAAACACTGAAAAGGGAAATAGACACATCTACCATAATAGTTGGCGACTTCAGTTCGCCACTCTCATCAATGGACAAACATCTAGACAGAGGATCAATAAAGAAACAGAGAATTTGAATACTACAATAAATGAGCTAGACGTAACAGACATTTATAGGACATTACACCCCACAACAGCAGGATACACCTTTTTCTCAAGTGCTCATGGATCATTCTCAAAGATAGACCATATGCTGGGTCACAAAGCAAGTCTCAACAAATTTAAAAAGATTGAAATCATACACAACACTTTCTCGGATCATAAAGGAATGAAGTTGGAAATCAATAATAGGCGGAGTGCCAGAAAATTCACAAATACGTGGAGGCTCAACAACACACTCTTAAACAACCAGTGGGTCAAGGAAGAAATTACAAGAGAAATTAGTAAATATCTCGAGGTGAATGAAAATGAAAACACAACACATCAAAACCTAAGGAACGCAGCAAAGGCAGTGCTAAGAGGGAAATTTATTGCCCTAAACGCCTATATCAAAAAAAGAAGAGGGCGGGCCGCGGTGGCTCAGCGGGCAAAGTGCTTGCCTGCTATGCCGGAGGACCTCGGTTCGATTCCCGGCCCCAGCCCATGTAACAAAAACGGAGAAACAGAATACAATAAAACAAGAAAATGTTTAAAAATGTTTCCCTTGGGCGGGCCGCGGTGGCTCAGCGGGCAAAGTGCTTGCCTGCTATGCCGGAGGACCTCGGTTCGATTCCCGGCCCCAGCCCATGTAACAAAAACGGAGAAACAGAATACAATAAAACAAGAAAATGTTTAAAAATGTTTCCCTTTCTTCCTTCCTTCCTTCCTTCTATCCTTCCTTCCTTCTCTCTGTCTTTATAAAAAAAAAAAAAAAAAAAAAAAAAAAAAAAAAAAAAAAAAAATGTTTCCCTTTCTTCCTTCCTTCCTTCCTTCTATCCTTCCTTCCTTCAAAACAAAAAAAAAAAACAAAAAAAAAAAACAAAAAAAAAAAAGAAGAAAGGGCAAAAATTCGGGAATTAACTGTCCACTTGGAAGAACTGGAGAAAGAACAGCGAACTAACCCCAAAGCAATCAAAAGGAAAGAAATAACAAAGATTAGAGCAGAAATAAATGAAATTGAGAACATGAAAACAATAGAGAAAATCAATAAGACCAGAAGTTGGTTCTATGAGAAAATCAACAAGATTGAGGGGCCCTAAGCAAGACTGACAAAAAGAAGAAGAGAGAGGATGCAAATAAATAAGATCAGAAATGGAAGAGGAGACATAACCACTGACCTCACAGAAATAAAGGAGGTAATAACAGGATACTATGAACAACTTTACGCTAATAAATACAACAATATAGATGAAATGGACAAGTTCCTAGAAACGCATGAACAACCAACTTTGACTCAAGAAGAAATAGATGACCTCAACAAACCAACCACAAGTAAAGAAATTGAATCAGTCATTCAAAAGCTTCCCAAAAAGAAAAGTCCAGGACCAGACGGCTTCACATGTGAATTCTACCAAACATTCCAGAAAGAATTAGTACCAACTCTGCTCAAACTCTTCAAAAAAATTGAAGTGGAGGGAAAGCTACCTAATTCATTCTATGAAGCCAACTTCACCCTCATACCAAAACCAGGCAAAGATATTACAAAAAAAGAAAACTACAGACCAATCTCTCTAATGAATATAGATGCAAAAATCCTCAACAAAATTCTAGCAAATCAAATCCAGCAACACATTAAAAGAATTATACATCATGACCAAGTAGGATTCATCCCAGGTATGCAAGGATGGTTCAACATAAGAAAATCAATTAATGTAATACACCATATCAACAAATCAAAGCAGAAAAATCACATGATCATCTCAATTGATGCAGAGAAGGCATTTGACAAGATTCAACATCCTTTCCTGTTGAAAACACTTCAAAGGATAGGAATACAAGGGAACTTCCTTAAAATAATAGAGGGAATATATGAAAAACCCACAGCTAATACCATCCTCAATGGGGAAAAATTGAAAACTTTCCCCCTAAGATCAGAAACAAGACAAGGATGTTCACTATCACCACTGTTATTCAACATTGTGTTGGAAGTTCTAGCCAGAGCAATTAGACAAGAAAAAGAAATACAAGGCATCAAAATTGGAAAGGAAGAAGTAAAACTATCACTGTTTGCAGATGATATGATACTATATGTCGAAAACCCTGAAAAATCCACAGCAAAACTACTAGAGCTAATAAATGAGTAAAGCAAAGTAGCAGGTTACAAGATCAACATTCAAAAATCTGTAGTGTTTCTATACACTAGCAATGAACTATATACAAGCTGAGGGGGAAATCAAGAAACGAATTCCATTTACAATTGCAACTAAAAGAATAAAATACTTAGGAATAAATCTAACTAAAGAGACAAAAGACCTATACAAAGAAAACTACAAGAAACTGTTAAAAGAAATCACAGAAGACCTAAATAGATGGAAGGGTATACCGTGTTCATGGATTGGAAGACTAAATATAGTTAAGATGTCAATCCTACCTAAATTGATTTACAGATTCAACGCAATACCAATCAAAATCCCAACATCTTATTTTTCAGAAATAGAAAAACCAATAAGCAAATTTATCTGGAAGGGCAGGGTGCCCCGAACTGCTAAAAGTATCTTGAGGAAAAAAAACGAAGCTGGAGGTCTCACGCTGCCGGACTTTAAGGCATATTATGAAGCCAAAACAGCATGGGACTGGCATAAAGATAGATATATCGACCAATGGAATTGAATAGAGTGCTCAGATATAGACCCTCTTACCTATGGACATTTGATTTTTGATAAGGCAGTCAAGCCAACTCACCTGGGACAGAACAGTCTCTTCAATAAATGGTGCCTAGAGAACTGGATATCCATATGCAAAAGAATGAAAGAGGACCCGTATCTCACACCCTATACAAAAGTTAACTCAAAATGGATCAAAGATCTAAACATTAGGTCTAAGACCATAAAACAGTTAGAGGAAAATGTAGGGAGATATCTTATGAATCTTATAACTGGAGGCGGTTTTATGGACCTTACACCTAAAGCAAGAGCACTGAATAAATAAATAAATAAATGGGAGCTCCTCAAAATTAAACACTTCTGTGCATCAAAGAACTTCATCAAGAAAGTAAAAAGACAGCCTACACAATGGGAGACAATATTTGGAAACGACATATCAGATAAAGGTCTAGTATCCAGAATTTATAAAGAGATTGTTCAGTTCAACAACAAAAAGACAGCCAATCCAATTACAAAATGGGAAAAAGACTTGAACAGACACTTCTCAGAAGAGGAAATACAAATGGCCAAAAGGCACATGAAGAGATGCTCAATGTCCCTGGGCATTAGAGAAATGCAAATCAAAACCACAATGAGATATCATCTCACACCCACCAGAATGGCCATTATCACCAAAACAGAAAATGACAAGTGCTGGAGAGGATGTAGCGAAAGAGGCACACTTATCCACTGTTGGTGGGAATGTCAAATGGTGCAACCACTGGGGAAGGCAGTTTGGCGGTTCCTCCAAAAGCTGAATATAGAATTGCCATATGACCCACCAATACCATTGCTAGGTATCTACTCAGAGGACTTAAGGGCAAAGACACAAATGGACATTTGCACACCAATGTTTATAGCAGCATTATTTACAATTGCAAAGAGATGGAAACAGCCAAAATGTCCATCAACAGACGAGTGGCTAAACAAACTGTGGTATATACATATGATGAAATATTATGCAGCTCTAAGACAGAATAAACTTATGAAGCATGTAATAACATGGATGGACCTAGAGAACATTATGCTGAGTGAGACTAGCCAAAAACTAAAGGAAAAATACTGTATGGTCTCACTGATATGAACCGACATTAGTGAATAAACTTGGAATATGTCATTGGTAACAGAGACCATCAGGAGATAGAAATAGTGTAAGATAATGGGTAATTGGAGCTGAAGGGATACAGACTGTGCAACAGGACTGGGTACAAAAACTCAGAAATGGACAGCACAATACTACCTAATTGTAATGTAATTATGGTAAAACATTGAATGAAGCTGCATGTGAGGTATAGTTTTTTTTTCTCTATTATCAGTTTATTTCTTTTTCTGTTGTCTTTTTATTTCTTTTTCTAAATCGATGCAAATGTACTAAGAAATGAATATGCAACTATGTGATATTAAGAATTACTGATTGTATACGTAGAATGGAATGATTTCTAAATGTTTGTTAGTTAATTTTTTTTAGTTAATTAGAAAAAAAAGAAAGAAATAACAAAGATTAGAGCAGAAGTAATGAAATGGAGAATAAAAGGAATAATAAGAAACCAATAAACCCAAGTGTTGGTTCTTTGAGAAGATCAATAAAATCAACAAACCCTTAGCAAGACTGACAAAGACAAAAAGAAGATGCAAGCAAATAAAATCAGAAACAAGAGGCAGGACATTACCACAGACTCTGAAGAAATAAAAAAAAAGATCACAAGAGATTATTATGAACAAATGTATGCCATCAAGCCAGACAAGTTAGATGAATTGGACAATGTCTTAGAAACAAATGAACAACACACACTAACTTGAGAAGAAATAGAAGACTTCAACGAAACAATCACAAGTAAAGAATTCAATCAGTCACCAAAAACCTACCAACAAAGAAAAGGCCAGAGCCAAACAGATTCACAGGCAAGTTTGTCCAAGCATTCAAAGAAGAATTAATACTATTCCTGCTCAAACTCTTCAAAAAACTTGAAGAAGAAGAAACACTACCTAATTCATTCAATGAAGTCAACATCACTCTAATACCAAAGCTGGATAGAGATACTAGAAAAAGTCACATCAATCTCTCTAATGAATATAGATGCAAAAATTCTCAACAAAATACTTGCAAATAGAATCCAAACACAAATTAAAAGAATTATACAACATGACCAAGTGGATTTTATACCAAGCATGAAAAGGCAGTTCAACATAAGAGACTCAATTAATGGAATACACCACATTAAAAATCAAAAGGAAAAAACTACTTGATCATCTCAATTGACACAGAAAAGGCATGTGACAAAATCCAGCAGTGAAAACACTTCAAAAGGTAGGAATCAAAGGAAATTTCCTCAACATGATAGGATTGTTCTAGTTTGCTAGCTGTCAGAATGTGATATACCAGAAACAGAATGGCTTTTAAAAAGGGGAATTCAATAAGTTGTCAGTTTACAGTCCCAAGGCTGAGAAAATGTCCCAATTAAAACAAGTCTATAGAAATGCCCAATCTAAGGTATCCAGGGAAAGATACCTAGGTTCAAGAAGGCCAATAATGTTCAGGATTTCTCTTTTAGCTGGAATAGCATATGGTGAAGTCTGCTAGCTTTCTCTTAGGCTTCCTGTTTCATGAAGCTCCCTGGGAGGCATTTTCCTTCATTTCCAAAAGTCACTGGCTGGTGGACTCTCTGCTTTGTAGGTCTCCGGTGTTCTCTGCTCTCTCAGAATCTCCTCATTCTTCTGTCGTTCTCAAAAGGAACTCTCTCCATCATGATTCCGCAGCCTTCTAAAGCTTTCTCCAAGATACTTCTTTTATAGGATTCCAGTAAACTAATTAAGATCCACCTGGAATGGGTGGAAACGCGTCTCCACCTACAAGCTTAATACCCATACTTGATTAAGTCACATCTCCATAGAGATAATCTAATTGAAGTTTCCAACATACAGTACAGAATAGGGATTAGAAGAAATAGCTGCCTATACAAAATGGGATCAAGATTAAAGCATGGCTTTTCTAGGGTACATAAATCTTTTTAAACCAGCACATTTCTCCCTTTGGACCTTAAAAAAGACATGTTTTTTCCATATACAAAATGCTTTCATTCCACAACAATATCAGAGAATCTTAAAGCATTTCAGTAACAATACAAATACAATTCAAAGTTAAAGTTAGTACAAAGTCAGTTACAGGCATGGTCTGTCCTAAAGCAAAGTTCTTCTCTGGTTATGGACCTACAAAACTCAGAACAAGTTATTTACTGCCAACATAGAAAGGAAGAACAGTCATAGGATAAATACACCCATTTCCATAGGGAGGAATTGGAAGGAACACAGGAGTCACAAGACCCAAGCAGTTTTGAAAATGTGTAGGGCAAACTCCTTGGATTTCAAAGTCTGAAAGTCATTTATCTTTGGGGCTTCAGAAAGTGACAATCCTACCCTTTCCAAAGGCCTATGCAGAGGTCTGCCTCTCTTTGAATGCAATCTTGGGGGACACTGGGAGACTATCTTTTTCTCAGCTTCATCCTCCCCAAGGATTGGGGTTGCAGACCTGGGGTCTCTGCCATTTCTGGGGCACACGCTCAACCCCTCCAGCCTGTGGCAGCCAGGCTCTCCCCAAAGCCCAAGGAATGTGCCCCATCCTCTCCAAGGCCTGAGGTGGCATGACTCTACCACTGCAGTAAGTCTACAGAAATGTCCAATCTAAGGCATCCAGGCAAAGATATCTAGGTTCAAGAAGGTCAATGATGTTCAGGGTTTCTCTCTTGACTGGAAGGGCACATGGCGAAGTCTGCTAGCTTTCTCTTTCAGCTTCATGTTTCATGAAGCTCCCCAGGAGGTGTTTTCCTTCTTTATTTCCAAAAGTCGCTGGCTGGTGTACTCTCTGCTTCATGGTTCTGTGGCGCTCTCTGCTCTCTCAGAATCTCAAACCTTTTCCAAAAATGCTTCCTCTTTTAAAGAATTTCAGTAATCAAGAGCCACCTGGATTAAGTAGAGACAGTCTCCATCTAATCAAGTTTAATACTCCCACTTGATTGAGTCATTTCCACGGAGATAATCTAAAGTTTCCAATATATAGTACTGAATATGGATTAGAAGACATGGCTGTCTTTGCAAAATGGGATTAGGATCAAAATATGGCTTTTCTAGGGTACATAAATCCTTTCAAACCAGCACAGGAATGTATGAAGAACTCAACAGCTACCATCATATTCAAGGTAAGAAACTGAAGGCTTTCTCTCTAAAATCGGGAGCAAGATAAAGATGCCCACTGTCACCACAGTTATTCAAACCTGTGTTAGATGTTCTAGCTAGAGCAATTAAGTAAGAAAAGAAATTAAAAAATATAAATTGGAAAGGAAGAAGTAAATCTGCCACTATTGGTAGATGACATGATCCTATATTTAGAAAATTCTGAAAAAACGACAAGAAAGATACTTGAGCTAATAAGTTTCAGCAAAGTTGCGGAATACAAGATCAACACACAAAAATCAATGTTGTTTCTACACACTAGTAATGAGCTATCCGAGGAGGTAATCAAGAAAAAACTCCATTTACAGTAGCAACTAAAGAATATTCAGTAATAAATCTAACCAAGGATGTAAAGGACTTGTACACAGAAAACTACAAAACAGTGCCAAAAGAAGTCAAAGGAGACACATAAACGGAAAGACATTCTTTGCACATGGACTAGAAGGCTAAATGCCATTAAGATATCAATTCTACCCAAATTGATCTACAGATTCAATGAAATACCAATAAAAATTCTAAGGGCCTACTTTGCAGAAATGGAAATGCTGATTATTAATTTTATTTGGAAGCATAAGGGGTCTCAAATAGCCAAAAATATCTTGAAAAAGAAGAATGAAATAGGATATATCATGCTTCCTGACTTTAAAGCATACTGTAAAGCCACAGTGGTCAAAACAGCATAGTACTGGCATAAAGACAGACAGACTGATAAACTGAGAGTTCAGAAACAGACCTCAAGATTATGGTCAAATGTTTTTTTTCTCATTTTATTTTTTGTGTGGGCAGACACTGGGAATCAAACCTAGCTCTCTGGCATGGCAGGCGATAGTCAACTGATTTTTGACATAGCTCTCAAGTCCATTCAACTGGGACAGAACAGCCTCTTCAACAAATGGTGTTAGGAGACCTGGATATCCACACCCAAAAGAATGAAAGAGAACCCCTATCAAAAATTAACTCAAAATGGATCAAAGATATAAATATAAGAATCAGAACCATAAAACTCCTAGAAGAAAATGTAGGGAAACGACTACAAGATCTAACAATCAGTGGTTGCTTGCTATACTTTACACCCAAAGCACAAGCAATGAAAGAAAAAAACACACAAATGGGAATGCTTCAAAATTGAATACTTCAGTTCTTCAAAGGATTTCTCAAAAGAGTGAAAAGGCAATCAACTCAAAGGGAGAAAATATTTGGAAATCTATCTGATATCTAAAATATAGAAGAAATCCTAAAACTCAATAATATAAAGATAAACAACCCAATAAGAAAATAGGCAAAGGGCATGAATAGACATTTCTCCAAAGAGGAGATACACGTGGTTAAGAGGTTCCAGGAAAGACGTTCAGTTTCATTAGTTATTAGGGAAATGCAAATTGAAACCACAATGAGGTATCATCTCACACCTACTAGAATGGCTACTATTCAACAAACAGGCAACTACAAGTCTTGGAGAGGACGTAAAGAAATTGCAACACTTGAATTCACTGTGCTGGGAATGTAAAATGGTATAGCTGCTATGGAAGACAATTTGGTGGGTAGTCAGAAAGCTAAGTATAGAGTTATGTTAGGGTCTGGCAATCCCGCTACTCGGGATATACCTGGAAGATCTGAAAGCAGGGATGTGAAAAGAGTTTTGCACACCAATGGTCATAGTGAAATTATTCATAATTGCCAAAAGATGGAAACAAACCAAGTGTCCATCAACAAATGAATGAATAAGCAAAATGTAGTGTATACATATGATGCAATATTATTTAGCAGTAAGGAATGAAGTCCTGAAGCATGAAACATGGATGAATCTTGAGGACATTATATTAAGCGAAATAAATGAGACACAAAACTACAAATATTTTATGATCTCACTGCTATGACCTAATTATAATATGTAAACTCATAAACAAAATATAGAATATAGGTTAGTGGGATATAGCATGAGGCTAAAGAATGGGAAGCGTTTGCTTAGTATGTGCAGAATGTTTAACAAGGGTGAAAACCATTATGAAATGCACAGAGGTGATGGTAACACGTTATTGTGAGAATAATTAACAGAGCTAAGTGGCGTGTGAATGTGGTAGAAGGGGGAAGTTAGAGGCATGTATGTCATCAGAAGGAAAGCTGGAGGTTAAATCATGGTAATGTATATAGCACAGTGAATCTTGTGGTGACATTCATAACATTCCTTTGTTGATATTTTCATTTACTCTAATAACAGCAAAACAAGTGTGTGTCTGTAGGTGCATATACAGTCCTTTTCGCTTTCCTTCCTTTCTGCTTTCCTTCCCTTCATCAAAACTTACCCACCTTGAATCATATGCTCAGGGACTTGTTCAGTCACAACTAGCAGTACTGAACAATTAAAGTTTACTCTTGGGCTACTGCAGTCCCTTAAAAGTAGCAAACTCTAATTTTAACAGGGGTTTCTAAAAACTTACTGTACTCACCTGTACTGGCTAATGTTTACTGAATTCTAACCATAACACCTGGCATTATGCCACACTCAAAATATTTGCTATTGTTATTATTATTACTTGTTCAGTTACATGAGAACACTTGCACTAGGCATTATTCTAGCATTCAGAATATAACAATAAATAAAAGAGAAAAGAAGTCTCCTCATGGTTCATATATTTTAATGGAGGCGGAAGATAATAAACAAAATAAGTAAAACACAGATTTTGTTAATTAGTTCTAAAGGGTAGAATTAACCAAGGAGGAAAGATAAAAAGTATCACTGGGAGAGGGTAGTTGCAACTGGAGATAAAGGGCTCCCAGAGAGGCGTGAGCCATGAGAAGAGGCTGGTGCTGAGGTCCAAGGCACTAGTGTTTATTGAGCAAATGATGAGGCCAGAGAGCTGGAGTGGAGGGAATGAGGATGAGGTCTGGGTTCTGCAAGACCTTCTTGGTTACTGTGAGGACTTTGACTGTAACGTTATATGAAATGGAAAGCTACTAGGAGGTTTGGAGAAGAGTGACTTATGCTGACCTCAGATCACTCTGCCAAATAGAAAAATGGCTGAAGGGAAGCCAAAAAGAGAAATAGAAAGACGAGTAAGGTGGCTCCTACATAACCCAGATAAGATATGACAATGGTTAGACCTGTGACAGCAATGGATATGGTGAGAACTGTTTGGACTTACAGAAAGACCAGACATGAGTGAAAGAATGCCAAGAATGAAATCAAGTCTGGCCTGAGCACTAGAAAGGACAGTGTTGCCATTTACTAACATGGAGGGGGAATGGGGCATGGGGGAAGGATAGTGTGCCAGTTTGAAAAGGTTTATGTAACCTAGAAAAACCATGTTTTAATCCTAATTCTATTTTGTAAAGACAGCTGTTTTTTCTAATCCCTATTTGGTATCGTATGCTTGAAACTTTAATTAGGTCATCTCCCTGGAGATGTGACTCAATCAAGAGTGGTTGTTAACCTAGATTAGGTAGAGACATGTCTCCACCCATTCTAGGTGGATCTTGTATGGTTTACTGGAATCCTATAAAAGAGGAAACAATTTGAAGAAAGCAGGAGATTCTGAGAGAGTAGAATGACATAGCCACAAGAAGTAGAGAGTCCACCAGCCAGCAACCTTTGGAGATGGAGAAGGAAAATGCCTCCCGAGGAGCTTCATGAAACAGGAAGCCAGGAGAGAAAGCTAGCAGATTACACCGTGTTTGCCATGTGCCTTTACAGATGAGAGAGAAACCCTGACCATGTTCACCATGTGCCTTCTCACTTGAGAGAGAAACCCCAAACTTCATCGGCCTTCTTGAATCAAGGTATCATTCCCTGGATGCCTTAGATTGGACATTTCTATAGACTTGCTTTAATTGGGATATTTTCTCAGCCTTAGAACTGTAAACTAGCAACTCATTAAATTCCCCTTTTTAAAAGCCGTTCCGTTTCTGGTACTGCATTCCGGCAGCTAGCAAACTAGAATAGATGGGGTACGGTTGGGAATAAGAAGGATGCCAAGTACTCTGTCAAATGCCTTGTATGTATAATCGCATCTAATCCTCACAACAGCATTGAGACAGGAACTATTATTATTATTTCTGCTTTTTTATGTGAGGACACAACTGCTACTCACTAAATCAAGGATGATTTACAGTGTTAAGACAGACACCATCACTGTGCTCATGACCAACTGTCATGCTATCAACAGGCTGATGGGGGACAGCTGTGGTAACTTCAAATCAGATCGTGACTAACTGGACATTCATGATGGCTTGTTAAGAGAGGAGACAATCCCTGGGCGAGCTATAAAATAGAAGGCAAAGGATACCATTTAACAATACATATACCCACACTTCCATTATAAATAGATTATACATATATGAACATGCACAGAAAAATATCAGAAGGTATATGAACTCAAATATTATCATTATTTATTTCTCAGATAATTTTTTCCTTTTTGTTTATTGTCTCCTAATTTACCTACAAGCAAGATGCATTTCTTAGAAAGTCTTCAGTGTTAAAAATAAGTAAAAATTGATCCATGAAAACTGTAATTTATTATACCTATTTATTTTCATATTCTCTCCCTTTTACCCTAACTCAGTTAAAAAAACCTCTTTTAATGTTCATGACAACTTTAAAGGCAAATAAGAAATGACAGAACTTAAGGAGATAAACAGGGCGTATCCAGTTTCCCAACAATTCCTAGGGCTTAGGTCCATATTTAGGTCTTAAGATCTAAAATGATAAAGATCAGAAAAGATGAAAGCAAATAAGGCCACTCCAGCTAAAGCAAGAAAGAGAAGTACAATGCAGTCTGGGATGGAATCACCTAATCCTTAGAGTGAATCCTTCCCACTCCAAGTACTGTCCTCAGTAAATAGAAGGGAAGAGAGGAGGTGAAGTATAGGCCTGCAGAAAGCTGGGATGTCCAAATTATCGGGGAAGTTAAGAGGACAGAGAAGGTTCCCAGGAAAGGAAAGAAAATAGCTCCAGCCCAGGCTCTGCAAACCATGGACAGCAGTTCAGAATCAAAGGGAAGAGAGAAAACTAGCTAGAAACAGAAAGGAAAAGAACAAGGTTGGGTACTCCTGGCCTGTGGTCTTCTGTGGAGAACCAGGACTGAAGTTGGTAGGAGAGGGGAGATTTCCCAGAGTGGGTATTGCTACAGCTGGTGAGAAGGACCTACACCTAGGAGGTTAGGAGACAGGAGTCAGATAGGGCAGGGTTAAGTACATCTTCTAAAATCTATGGTGGAACAGCAAAATGTGACAGAGATCATGATTCGCAGGTCATCCTGAGCCAATGCCCATGTCTTCAGACAGTATAACATATAAACGTTATTATCAAAAACTGATCTGTTTGTATTCTGTCTGTTTTATGCATATGGAATGTACACTACTATGTCTATCAAGAAAATACATTTTCAGGGGACTGTTGCCTGTTATATGAGGAAATTTCTAGGCTGGATTTTTAATGACAAGCCTTTGATCATGCTACTCTGTTGTGGGATCTTGAATAAATCAATAGCTTTTCTGAGTCTCAGTTGTCTTCACTTAGAGAGGAAACTAAAACCACCTAATTTAAAGGTTGATTGAGAAAATCAAAGAACACGATACATGTTAAAAAAATTCTTGTTACTCAAATATCAGTTGTTTTGGAAACTGCCACTTGACAATAGTGAAAATGATTTTTGACAACATACATGAAAAGGAATGGACTTAAACAGACTTCAAGTATTCATACAACAGACATGTGTAGAAAGAGAAGAGAGGAGGAAGAGACAATCCCTGAGCCTTTAACTCACTTTACTGCTTGAGAGGACTATGACTGCTTATCAGCCCATTAAGTAATAGGAAAGATGTCCCAAAAAACAGCTAAAGGGAATTTTTGTCTTTATGAGTTCCACTTAGATGGAGTCTGGACAATATGCTTTCAAAAACTGAGATTTACTATAAGAACAAACAAAAATTCCCCAGAACATAACCTCTATGCAACTTTGCTTTGCTCATTCTGCATCGCTAGAACAGTCTTTAATAATTCTTGGTAAACTGCTAAATATAAATACTTCTAAAGTTCCATTAGACACTGCCCTTGCAGTCCACAGTACAAGGCCAATTTACAATAAAGTGAAATAACCTTAAGGTTTTTCTAGAACTTAGAAATTAAACTCAATTAATGGAAACCGAGAGACCTGCCTTGTTTTAAATGTTCTCTATATTCAGTGATTTTAAGAACTTTAATCACAACCAAACATAATAAAAACAATGGGAAAAATGGCGACAATGTCTGTAGTCATAAACTACCTTGGAGCTTAAAAGAAGAAATAGATTAAGCACTTTGATCCAATCAACTTAATGTGAAAAGGAGTGCTGATGAAATTAAAACAGGGTGAAATGAAAGATAAGTTAATGGAGAGTCTAGTCTGTTGAGTAAAGCACATCAGAAACAATTGAATTGGCATCTGTAGCAGTGGCCTATCAACACTGGGATTATGTCCTTGGAAATTAGATTCCAGTCACAGAAGAAAGGTAAAAGCTACAGATAAACTTCCCTTATGCTGGCAGATATTCACCCAACAAAGAAGGCCCTGAAGCCATAGCATTTATCCAAGGCTAAATACAAAAGTTTCCAAGCTGATCTCTGAACATAAAATATACAATGTTCCCAAAACAGCTAAAGTCTATCTTGGTACTTTCAGAAGTATAATTCCAGAAAAGCCACATCGGAATATTCTATCTGTTCCTTCCTGTGGGATCAACAAAGCCTCTAGAAATAGTTCTGAATACAGATATCATAACTGGTCTTAAACAGTATCTGACAACACCATTTCCCTTTTCTAGTTCCTTATCTTTTGGCACAGGATCAGTGTTCAAAGAATTCACAGTGGCCATTTTCATTCTGCCAGTCTATGTAACTTTATGTAACCGCTTTGTTAGCATGTCCACTACCACCACCAAAGCAACTGTATCCCTCAGGTCTCTTGGCCCCACTTCACATCCCAACCATCCAATGATTCCCCTAGTTCACCAAATGACCACCCAACTGACTATTACTTCTTTTAAAACTCTGACTTAGAAGAAGCCATGGTTGAAAAAACATGTAAGGATATACACACAACTTAATTTTGTTCAGAAATAAAATACATTCAAGCGAAGGTTCAAGAGCCCCCAAGTCAGTGAATTCTCTCATTAAATTCCATATAAAGATCAAATATTCACAGAAAGAACCCCAAACCTTGAATAAGATAGTACTGCAACAGTGGCCAATCCTGTGGCCACAGAAAACAAACAGCTCTAAGTCTAATAGGAGCCATGGCTTCTTACCACTTCTTACCACCCCAGCACAAAATTTATTCACTGAAAAAATATCAAATGAATCAAAAATCACAATTTCCCCCATATTGACTACTGGAATAACATCCTCACTGGTCCTCCTGCTTTATTCTCCATACTGCAGCCAGGGTGATTCTTTAAAAAGACAAATCTGTTTGTATCATTCTACTCTAATGCTTACTTACCATCACAACTGGCATAAAACTAACTTTATAGTCCGTGATGCGCCACCTGATCCTCTGTCCACCTCTGCCTTCATATGTCATTGCACTAACCCAGCTCCCTCCAGCCACACAGGCCCTTTGCTGTTCCTTAAGAATGTCTCAAGGTTTCTGTACTTGCTGTATCTCCTGTCTGGATTATTGTTTCCCCAAGCTCCTACATAGTGTTCTTCTTGGCTTACGTCTCTCCTCAAATGTCATCTCATTAGAGGCCTTTTCTAATCACTCTTCACACCATCCCAACACTCTCTTTCTTTCTTTTTAGAAGTTTTTATTGGCCACCTATTCCCCAAAGGGCACTGTGCATCTGCTGCCTCAATGCCTCAGAATTTTGGTGTTGCTGATTTCAGATACCACTTTGCAGTCCATGATTGTGTAAGGTTGTGGTCTTGTGGATAGCTTGCATAGTTACTACTGTCCAGGGTGTCACTGAGACCGAAGTCCTCCCAGTCTTCTAGCAGGCAGCAAGCAGTTGGTGGCCATCTCAGCATCTAACTTGACCTTGATGTTCAGCAAAGCCTCGTACTCTTGGGCCTGGGGCTGTGCCAGTTCTGACTCCAGGTGCAGCAGGACCCCGTTGAGCTGTTCCATCTGCAGGGCATGGCAGTCTTCCCCTTCCCACAGGCTGTTCTCTAAACTGGCCTGTGGATTACTCATGGAATCCAGGTTGATTTCCAAAGACTGGACAGTACGTCTCAGCTCTGTGACTATCATCTCAGCAGCCGCTATCTCAGAGGACTGAGAGGTGACCACTGTGGTGTTCCCTTCGATCTGCTGAGACCAGTACTTGTTCAGCTTCTCTCGGTTCTTCAGAGCCAACTCGTCATACTGGGTCTGGATGTCTGCCATGATCTTGCTGAGATCCTGAGACTTGGGGGCATCCATCTCCATGGTCAGTTCAGAGCTGGCAATCTGGGATTGTCGGCACTTTACTCCCTCCTTATGGTTCTTCATAAAGAGCAGCTCCTCCTTAAGAGTCTCAATCTCTATCTCCAGCTGCAGCTGAATGATGCTGGTATCATCAATGACTTTTTGGAGTCGATGGATATCACTCTCCACAGACTAGCACATGGCCAGCTCAGCCTTGTACTCAACTCTGAAGTCATCAGCAGCCAGTCAGGCATTATCAATTCGCAGAAGGATGCAGGCATTGTCCATGGAATTTTCAAAGATCTAAGACCTCAGTTCCTCAATGGTCTTTTGGTAGTAGCCCCAGTCTCTAACCTGGGGTCTCCTCTTCTCTAGATGTCCCTGAATTTTGCCCTCCAGTCTCTGATTCCCAGTCTCTAGGTTCTTCACCCTGTCCAGGTAGGAGGCTAGGTGATCGTTCAGGACCTGCATGGCCTCCTTCTTGCCCTGGATGCCTTCCATTCCCACCAGACCCCCAGCCAACCCATTGGCTAGGCCTCTGGACTCCCAGCCGTCCATGGAACTAGAGAAGCAAGACACAGAGTTTCAGGAGAATGAGCTGCTGGCACCTGCATTGACATCAGCTGGACCAGTTGGCTGGGCAACTGGAAGGAGCTCAGAGATCAGTTGTTGGTGGAGAAGGTGGTGGAGCAGGTGGTGAAGCTCATGTCTGAGGAGGAGGGCAAGAGGCCAGGACTCAGGATATGGCTGCCCTCTCTATCTCATTACACTATTTTCCTTCACTGCCCTTATTTCTACTTACTATCTTTTTAAGTCTTTTTTTTTAATCAGAGAAGCTGTAGGTTTAAAAAAAATAATGTAGAAAATAGAGTTCCTAGACAGCCTCCCTTAAAAACCCAATTTTGCCTATTATTAACATCTTATATTAGTGTGGGAATTTTGTTACAATTAATGAAACAATATTATTATAATTATACTATTAACTGTAGTCCATAATTCATATCAGTGTTCACTATTTGAGTTGTACAGTCCTATGTTGTTGGTTTAAATTTTTTTTTCTTTTTGTTTGGGTGCATGGTCTGGGAATTGAACCCAGGTCTCCTGCATGGAAGGTGGGCATTCTAACCACTTAACTACTCGTGCACCTAGTTTTAAATTTTTATTCCTTCTTTTACTGTAATACACACACAATCTAAAATTTCAAATATATAATTCAGTAGTGTTCATTATATTCACATTGTGCTACCATCACTACCATCCATTACCAAAACTTTCATCACTCAAACAGAACCTCTGTATCAATTAAG
Source organism: Tamandua tetradactyla (assembly GCF_023851605.1). NCBI lineage: Eukaryota > Metazoa > Chordata > Mammalia > Pilosa > Myrmecophagidae > Tamandua > Tamandua tetradactyla. The sequence goes on from NC_135339.1 coordinate 46,980,467, forward strand.
CATTAACTCTCCATTCCCTACCCCTACCCTCACCCCTAGTTTCTGACTCAGTGAATTTGCTTCTTCTAATTATGGCATTTCAGTGAGATCACAGTATTTGTTCTTTTGTGTCTGAGCTTATTTCACTTAACCTGATGTTTTCCAGGTTCATCCTTTGTATGGCTGAATGATATTTCACTGTATCTATATATATATATATATATATATATATATATATATATACCACATTTTGTTTATCCATTCATCTGTGGGTGAACACTTGGGTTGCTTCCATCTTTTAGCTATTGTGAATAATGCTGCTATGAACATTGGTGTGTAAATATTTGTTTAAGTCCCTACATTCAACTCTTCAGGGTACATACCAAGAAGTGGCATTGTCAGGTCATAGGAACCATCAAACTGTTTTACACAGTGGCTATACTACTTTACATTCCCACAATGAATGACTGTTCCAATTTTGCCACATCCTAACACTTGTTATTTTCCATTTATAAAATAGTAGACAATCTAGCAGGTGTGAAATAATATCTCACTGTAGTTTTGATTTGCATTTCTCTAATGGCTAATGATTTTGAGTATCTTTTCATGTGCTTTTTGGCCATTTGTATATCTTCTTTGGAGAAATACCTATTCTAGTTAATTTCCCCATTTTAAAATTGGGTTGCTTACTTTCCTGTGGATTGTAGGTTTCTTTTATATTCTGGATATTAAACCCTTATCAGATATGTGGTATCCAAATATTTTATTCCATTCTGTAAGTGGAATCTTTTTACTTTCATGACGAAGTCCATGATGTACGTGTTTAATTTTGATGATGTCCCATTTATCTACTGTTTTCCTTTGTTGCCCATGTTTTTTGTGTAAAGTCCTAGAAACCATTGCTTAACATGAGGTCCTGAAGATGCTTCTGTACATTTTCTTTCAGGAGTTTTAAAGTTTTGGTTCTTATGTTTAGATCTTCGATCCATTTTGAATTGATATTTGTATATAATATGAGGTAGGAGTCCACCTTCATTCTTTTACATAAGGATATCCAGTTTTCTCAGCACCATTGTGAAGAGATTATTGTTTCCCAATTGAGTAGACAAGGTGTCCTTGTCAAAAGTCTACCGGCCAACTCTCTTTCCTGGCTTATATGCTCTGGGAAGAGCCAGCTGCCAAGATGTAATGACACTCAAGCTACCTTAAGGGGAGGTCCATGTGATGAGGAATTGAGCCCCCTTGCCAATAGCCATATGAGGAAACTGAGGCAAATGAAGGTGAAATGGCATGCCAAAGGTCACACAACAGACATGTGAAGGGGATAAAGATGTTTTCTCCCCCATTTAACAGAGGAGGAAACCGAGGTATAGAAAGGCAAACCATATGGTTGACTCTGAGCTCCTGGAGGGTAGGGCTGGCATTTTACTTGTCTCTGAATGCCCAGTGCCCAGCACAAGCCTGGCATATAGTTTATTCAGCACAAAATAATCCCTTGCTACAATTTTACTGAGGTGTCTAACTAGGTCCCTGACCAAATCGGTCTCTAAACTGGACTTCAGTTGCTGACCCAGCCCCAGCCTAGGCTTTCTTGTTGGTACCAGAGGGCACAGTGCTTCATCTGTAGAAGTCTCTGTTAGATTTCCTTTGAGGGAGTCTGTGGCCTGCCATTCTCAGGACAGCTGCAGCACACAGTGGCAGGCACGACTTCAGGGTGCAAGTGTAGATAATTACAGAGATACTGGATACCCTATTGGGAAGCTACCTGTAGAAATGTCTACAGGCATCCTATTCCTTCATGCAGTCTCATAACTTCAGAGACTGCCTGGCCTTCGTGACCTGATGGTGGGCACAGTCTTATCTGACAACTTGGGATGCTTTGGCATGTGGACATTCTCTTGGCCACCATCACCATCATTCATCAATGGCAATCTGATTCTTCTTGGGTTTCAACAACTCCAGCAGTGACTGTGTCCCAGGCTGGGGCTGAAAAGCTTTAAATTTTGACAAAATCCAATTTACCCATTTTTTCTTTTGTTGCTTGTGCTTCTGGTATAAAGAATACAATGCCTAACGCAAGGGCCTGAAGATTTTTCTGTTTTCTTCAAGGAATTTTATAGGTTAAGTTCTTATATTGAGGTCTTTGATCCATTGTGAGTTAATTTTTGTACATGGTATTCTTTTGCAGGTGAATATGTAGTTTTCCCAGCACCATTTGTTGAAGAGACTATTCTTTGCCCAGCGACTGAATTTGACATCCTCATCAAAAATTCAATTAGCCATTTCTCCAAGTGTTCGGCCTTAGTGATATGGGGCTTCAAAATATTAATCTTATGGAGAGTAGCCTTCAAAAAAATGGGTGTGTCTGATGTGGCCTCTCTTTCAAAGCCAACCCTGCAAGTAAACTCACTGCTCTCGCCATTATGTGGATTATAACTCCCAGGGATATAAATCTCCCTGGCTACATGAGACAAGATTCCTGGGGATAAGCCTGGACCCAACATCAGGGGATTGAGAAAGTTTCTTGACCAGAAGAGGGAAGAGAATGAAACAAAATAAACTGGCTGAAAGATTTTAAGTAGAGTCAAGAGGTCATTCTGGAGGTTATTCTTACGCCTTATGTAAATATCCTTTTTTCAGGTTTTAGTATATTAGAATACTTAGAAGGAAATTCCTGAAACTGTTAAGCTGTAATCCAGTAGCCTTGATACTTAAATATTATTGTATAATTATATACCATTTTCAGTGTGCCCATGCATTTGTGAAAACCTTGTGGGTGACACTCCCTTTATCTAGTGTATGGACAGATGAATAAAAATAAGCACAAAAATGAATTATTGAGGGGGGATAAAGGGTATAGGGTGTTTTGGTCTTCCTTTTTATTTTCATTTTTTATTCTTATTTTTATTTTTTTGGAGTAATAAAAATATTCAAAAATTGACTGTGGTGATGAATGTACAACTATATGATGATACTGTGAACCACTGATTGTACACTTTGGATGATTATAGGGTATATGAACATATCTCAATACAATTGCATTAAAAGAGGAATGGATATAAATAAGTACTTTGGATTTAAATCTCAAAAGTAATATGCCACAGTAGTAATGGGTTTGGTTCAAGTCCTGGAGATTAAAAAAGAAAACTCTCTTTAATATATAAATGAATTTCTTAAAGATGTGTTGGCAGTATTGTATTACCAACAGATTATTAGGGACAGTGTGAATGGCTGAGTATAAGCCGTTTTGTTTAAGTATGAAGGTTGCACAGGCATTGATAAGCACCAGTGCAGGGACTCACTGCATAATTCTGTTCACAGATGAGGGACCCACGGAGCAATCACCCAGGAGCCTTTTCTGTTGTAGTTTAAAACAGCCTTGAGAGGTTTATGGCAATATCACAGTTAATGAGCTTTCATTTTAAATTGTGGACATTTTTTAATGGTAAGATTTGTACTGATTCAATAAACTTATCATTCAAAAACTAATACTCAAAATATAGTTATATAATTAATTTAAGAAATCAATTGCCCATAGATGTGGGGGTTGATTTCTGAACTCCTAATTCAATTGATCTATGTCTATCCTTGTGAATACTTCATTTCTCTTAATGGCTGAGTAATACTACATTATGTGGATATAAGATTTTATTAATTTTTAAAATTAAAAAGAAAAAGCCACTGGCTATAGATGCGAGGATTTATTTTTTGAACACTAAATTTCATTCTAACCAGTTTATATGCCCATCTTTGTGCCATTACCACATGTTCTGATTACCAAGGCTTTGTAATAAGTTTTAAGATCAGGAGTCTTCCAACTTCATTCTTTTTTAAGGTGGCTTTGGCTATTTGGGGCCTATAACCTCTCCATGTATATATGATAAGTGGTCTTTGCATTTCTGTGAAGGTTGCTGAAATTTTTACTGGGTTTGTGTTGGATCCGTATATCATTGGGTAGAACTGACATCTTAACAATATTTAGTGTTCTAATCCATGAACATGGAATGTTCTTCCATTTATTTGTCTTCTCTGATTTCTTTTAGCAATGTTTTGTAGTCTTCTGTGTACAAGCCTGTTCTAGTTTACTAGCTGCTGGAATGCAACACACCAGAGGCAGATTGGCTTTCAATAAAAGAGGATTTATTTAGTTAATGTATAGTTCTTCAGAGAAAGTCAGCTAACTTTCAACTGAGGTTCTTTCTTACATGGGAAGGCACAGGGTGATCTCTGCCGGCCTTCTCTCCAGGCCTCTAGGTTCCAACAACTTTCCCCAGGGTGATTCCTTTCTGCATCTTCAAAGGCCTGGGCTGAGCTGCTCTGGCTATGCTACATTGCACTCTCTCATTTAAGCACCAGCAGATTAAATCAAACATCATTCAATGCAGCAGGCATGCCTCGTAGTCAACTGCAGATGTAATCAGCAACAAAGGAGGTTCACATGCCATTGGCTCAGTCCACAGCAATAGAACTAGGAACCTAACTACCACAAAGTCCTTTACATCCTTGGTTAGATTTATTCCCAGATATATGATTCCATTAGTTTCTCTTATAAATGAATTTTTTTCCTTGAACTCTTCTTTAGATTGTTCATTACTACTATATAAAAACACTACTGATTTTTGGGTGTTGATCTTATTCCCAGTCACTTTGCTGAATGCATTTATTAGCTGTAGTGGCTTTGTTGTGGATTTTCTGTATCCACAGGAAAATCATGTCATCTGCAAAGAGGAAGAGTTGTACTTCTTCCTTTCCAATATGGATATCTTTTCTTTCTTTTTTTGCCTAATTGCTCTGCCTAGAACTTCTAGTACAATGTTGAATAACAGCAATGACACAGGACATCCCTGTCTTGTTCCTAACCTTACACGGAAAGCTTTCAGTCTTTCACTATTAAGTATGATGTCAGCTGAGGGTTTTTCATATATGCCCTTTATCATGTTGACGGTGTGCCCTTCCATTCCTAGGGTTCAAAGTGCTTTTATCAAGAAGTGCTGGATTTTTAAAAATGTCTTCTCTGCATCAGTTGAGATGATCATGTAGTTTTCATTCCTATGCTCTGTTAATATAGTGTATTACATTAATTGATTTTCTTATGTTGAACCCCACATGCATACCTAGGATAACTCCCATTTGATAACAGTGAATAAATATTTTGATGTGCTGCTGGATTCAGTTTTATGGTATTTTGTTCTGCATTTATATCCATAAGAGAAATTGTGCTGGACTTTTCTTGTGGTATCTTCATCTGGTTTTGGTATTAGGGTAATACCAAATTATTATTTTGATAATAATAGGAATTAGGAAGGAAGTAGGGGCTATTACCTTTTCAATTTTTTGGAAGAGTTCAAGCAGGACTGATGTCAATTATCTTTGAATATTTGGTAGAATTCACCTGCGAAACCACTGGTCCTGGGCACTCCTTTTCTGGGAGGTTTTGATTCCTGATTCAATGTCTTTACTTTTTAATGATCTGTTAAGATCTTCTATTTCTTCTTGAGTCAGTATAATTAATGTGCTTCTAGGAATTTGTCCATTTGATCTAGGTTATCTAATTTGCTGGTGTACAGTTGTTCATAGTAGGCTCTTATAATCCTCTGTATTTCTGTGGAGTTGGTGGTAATATCTACCCTTTCATTTCTTAATTTAGTTATCTGCACCCCTTCCCCCTTTTGGTCATTCTAGTTAAAGGTTTGTTGGTTTTAATGATCTTTTCAAAGGATCAACTTTTGGTATCATTGATTCTATTATTTTTTTATTCTTGATTTCACTTATTTCCACATTAATTAAAGTCTCCTACTATTAATTTAGAACCATTTATTTCTCCCTTCAAATCCGTCAATATTTGCTTCATATATTTTGGGGCTCTGCTGTTAGGTCTATATTTATTTATAATTGTCACATTTTCCTATAGAATAGACCCATTTATCAGTATGGTGACCTTCTTGGGCCCTTCCAACAGCTTGCCACTTGCAATTATATCTTCCTGTATTTACTTCCTGCCTGATCCATACAAAAACTCAGTAAGAACATCAGGGTCATCAGCTCATTGCAGCATCTTCAAGGTCTAGAAGAGTATTTGCACATAGCTCAATGAATATGAACTGAATGAATTTTAAATGAGCACTTTCTGAATGATAGGCACTGTACCAGGCTCTAGGATAAAATCATGACTAATGAATAGGATCTAGTCTTTTCTCCTGAGAAACTTAAAATCTAGCAGTGAAGAAGACATAAACACAATTAATGGAATGGAATGTATTATGAACTGGATGTGTTTGGGAGAAGCTGTGTGTAGAGTAGCTAGAGATGAAGCAGGACAAACTGGGGCCAGGCTACAAAGGACCTTATACTTCGTTCTAAGGAGTTGGCCCTTCATCTTAGCACCTGCTAGGCAGCACTAAATAGCAACGGAAAGAGCAGACAGATCTGAAATCTGTACTGACAGAATTGACAGAATTTAATGACTATTTGGAGAAAAGGAACTGAAGAGCTCTCCTAGATTTCTAGGAAATGTCACTGGTTGAGTAAGAAGGAAGCTGGGGAAAAAAAGATAATAAATCTGGCTTTAGAAAAGGTGAGCTTGAGATACCTATGATTACCTTACTAAGTTATCATGATTTCTCAGGTGATGAGAAAACCCTTAAAACAGAAATTTTACCATCCTGCTCCCTGGCCTTCTCCTAACGCCCTAACAGAGCTGAGCCACACATATCTCCCACAGGTGCCACCATGTTAGCCATGCATGAAAATTCCATAGAGTCTTCAGGCTTTATCAAATCTTTAAATTTAACATATTCTTTATCATGCTTTCTTAAAACAAGGGATACCTGTTTTGCAGTGAAGTCTGATACAAATGCAGAGATTTCCCAGGATTTTTTCCTAGTCAGTGGCTTGAAACTCCAATTCTAAATGGGGAGATAACATTGTTTACAATTTTAAAAACAAAAAAATTCTCATGGATAGGCATTACTGTTGCTTTCCACTCTCAATGTCATGGAAGTCCCATGTGAATGGTATGTAGGGATGTAAATATAAACATATACACATACAGACACAAGGGGGAAATGTTAAAAATGAAAGGAGATAAAAAAATTTAAATACAAAAAGCAACCTATGTTTAAGAGTTAAGGACAACTGTATACAACATAAGTATAGAACCAAGTGCCACAATGTCACAAACTCAGCAATAAGTCTTCCAGCAGTTCAAACACCTGGCTGAAGTGTATGTTGTTGGGGAGAGTCGGTCAAATTCCAGTAACCTAATTTCTCAGTTAATAAATCATCCTCTATAGTTTCAGCCAAATTCTTTCTAAAAAGTAGAAGATATAGAAGCAAGAAAGAATAGGCTGATTTTTTAAAGGTTCCCAGGACTATTAAAACCAACGTAAAATGCCCTCTTGGGAATTACAGGTCCAATAGGCTTACCTCAAAGGAGTTGTACAAAACGTGCTCTAAGTGGCAAAATTTCTTGTGGAGGTTGGGAAGAAGCGTCAAGACTCAGGAGGGTCAACCCAAATAGAGGAAGAGGTTAACTCTTTATTAATTGGAGTATTTTATAACCAGAAGGATCCATTTATCTACAAATAAAACTTCCATATTACAAAGGCCAACTAATTAGAAATAAGTGGTCTTTCCAGCATTATAAAGCATTTTAATCTTCTCTGTAAGAACCAGAAAAAGGCAGTTCCAACAATACCCACTGCTCAATGTGTCAATTTTTATCTTTCTATCTCTTACAAGTCAAGTCTGCCACAGGCACTGAGGAGAGGTAATGAGGAAGGAGATGGCAAACCCAGGCGTCCCTGGTAGAATACAGGGATGCTTAGGATAACCATGACAATGGTCTTTTTCTAGCTCCCACATCCCTATCTTGCTGAAGTGCAACACAGTTGAATGTATTCTGGTCACAAACACTCTGAAGCTAATAAAATTCAAATTATAATTGGCCTAGTCAATGATGTCAGAATCAAAACATAGTTGCCTACAATAATAAAAATTATCTCGACTCAAAGGCTTTTATTTTATCCATGAAAAAAACAAGGCTCCTGAGATTTAAGAATTTACCCAAATCATCCACCATGTTAGGGCATGGCTAGGGCTGGAACCCAAGCTGCCTGCATCCCAGCACTGGGTTAATTTTGCCTGAGGCACAAATCAATGGGTATATTATTGCTCAACAATGTAAATATATAAATGACTATTGTACTGGCAATAACTACCAATGAAACACGATATTAGAGAGCCTAAGGGGAAACAGAAGAGAAAATTCCCTACTGATAAAAATATAAGAGTAATACACTTCCCAGAAATTAGTCCTATGATTAGGCTATTTTCTTTTATTTATAAGAATAATGTTATCTATAAAGTCACAGTTCTCTGAAAGATTTGGACTCACATATGTACAACTTACAGTTATATTCCAGAGCAGTAAGGATTGCGTGTATAAATTTTGACGAAAACCAGTAAAGAAAGTCACATAAACAAAAAAACAAACATCAGGAAAAACCCAGGAAACATAATTTGAGTTGATCTACACATTGTAAAGGAAAGTACTGGCACCTTTTCCAAGAGAATTTTATGGAAAAAAGTTTGTTTGGGACCATTTAAAAACTCAAAAGCAGCACTGAGATTTGACAGCTGAGAGAATGTTTTTAATAAATTCTCAGCCCAATATTTCTAAAGTCTATTCCTACCTTATTAACTTCTTAAGACTAAAAGAAACAACAAAAGTCTTCCATGAAATCAAATGCAGTTCAGACCATCCTTTCTATTTTAAATTTAGTTTAAACTTGAGGACTGGCAAGCCAGCTCCAAAATAAATCCCAGACACTTAACTTCCTTTTCAAAAGTTAAGATAGTTCTTTCCTGGCAAAGGGTCAGGAAATGGTTTTAATTTCCATTTGCAGATTCATAATATATATATATATATATATATATATATATAAAAGGCCTTGTAAAATACCAGGAAAAGACTCATTTCTCTTAGAGAATGTTTACCATAAACTCAGACTGCATTTTGTTTTGATTTAAGATGATTTACTTAATATTCAATCACACTATGGGTCATGAAACACAGTCCACCAGACAGAAACTTAATTCCTTAAAAAACCAATTTCCAACTCCTATGTGTGAAAGCCATAAAGATGTTCTGCTGATGGGAAAATTAGACATCAAATGACTAGGGCTTAATGTAGGTGCTTAGTTTGCTAAAGGGAACCCAGGCAAAAAGTCTGTCTTAAGGATCTGTGTTGAGTTTAGAGCTTGGGACATTAAGCCACTTTGGGAGCACCTGAAACTAAAAAGAAGTGCCCCATTTAAAGTTTCAAGAAACCTGAATGGAGTAGCCACACATTGCTTTAAAGTACAATGGCAGTTTAGAAAGTGAAAATCCATACAGATTAATACATATTTCACCTACCTGAAGGAAGTCACACCCTGAGGATATCTTTTCTCCAATTCCCAACCTACTAAAGAATATCTGTTCTGAACTCTATACTTGATACATTTTAAATTACATCTTGCTAAGATTTCAGATGTCTGACTCTTGCGGGAAAAATCTATACAGGCATTCGCGGTACTTTAGGACAACTGTTAACTCTATTTGATGGCTAAATAACATGGAGAATTTGGGTGATTCAAAAGCCTGTATTCTGTGAATGTGTCTGAGAGTCTTCTTTCCTGTTCAGTGAAAAGAGAAGAACATCACCTCTTAAGAACCTTATTCATCATTCTGTACTAATCTTGTGCCAAGCAGACAACAAACAGCATTTTCTTAAAGCTGCCAGAGCTTTAGTTAGTCTAACAGGATGTGTTTTTTTTTTAAGGAAATAATATGCTTCAATTCCCACTGCTTGACAAATGTAATTTTCAAATAAAAATCAGATGTCTATAGCACAAATCCCCAATGGTTCAATCTGAAAGTTTTGGCTTTACTTACTTGTATTTTAAGAACAGCCACTGAATTAACCAGAGTCCTACAAGGATCATGCCGTTAATTTCACAAATAGAAAAGGCCCACTGCACCCGGTTAAAATGGTCAAAAAACGTGTCCAGTAGTGGAGGCTGCACCTCCTTAGGAGGTACTCGTTCGTGGATGACTGAGATCATCACTGTGGTGAGAACAAAACAAGAAAGTGCATACAGAAAGGCCAGAAAAGTCTTGCTCCACTCCATGGGGTACTGGGAGCGCTCTGGTTCTGGCATGGGGATCTTTATCATTTCCTTTCTATACCCATTTGGCATCCCGTTGGGTTTGATGTTGGTGTTGAAGCTGTTATTAGTGGCGTGGACATTTGTGCCAATGTTGAGGTGCCCGTTGGCATGGCCGTTCTTGTGTGCTTCCATGTGGTGCTCCATTTTCAGGGTCTCTATCATGTCCAAGAGCCGCTGTCCGTTGTCAGAGGAGACTCGGCACAAAGGGGGCTTTTTGAAATCCTCTTCAGTTAGGCTGATCAAGTCTTGGCCTGTAAAATGCTCCAAAGACTCACAGTATTCTGGCATAGCATTCTCCAACAGCCAGTCTGCCACCTTCTTGGGTGACCAGTACACCACTTCCTTCATTGTATTGGCAGACAACATGCAGACCCCAGCTTGCTCTCAGGAGGTCATCAATCAATATTCCTACAGGGAAGGACACCGTCCTTCCTTGGCTCATTCATCCTGTCAGCCTTGTGAGCAGACACTTATTTGGCAAGATGGTTAGGGTAGTTTTTAAACACTTCATATAGCTGTGCAGGGTTCCTGAGTGCCTGTGCATTAATTCACCTCATTTTTGAAGAAGATTCTTCACTCTGTGGAGACAAGAGAAAATATCAGGATGTTGGGATATCTAAATCAGCAAAATGATTTAGAATGCAAAATCAACGTGCAGACGGAAATGGGAAATCAATTATGAGTAAACTCCATAGATTTCAAACACATTATCTTAAGGGACTCCCTTGTTAGTCTTCCATAGAAGAGCTTAAAATTGGATCTGAAAATTTACAGGGTCAAAGGGGAAATGTTTACAGACTCCCAATGGCTATTTTTTCCAAGAAATAATTCTAAAGCTCTTTGGACACTGCTCAATAACTATCAGTGATTCTCTCTGCACTTATATGCTTCCCAAAATAACCAGAAAAAATATGGCAAATTTGCTTAATTCCATCCAGTAAATAAATGCTTAAAAATGTACATAACAACACATAGCAACTTAATAGACATCACAGAAGAGAACAATAATTTCAAATATGCTATAGTCAATTAAGGAAAAAAATTCCATTCAAAACAGCAACTAAAAAAATCAAGTATCTAAAAATGAACTTAACTAGGGATGTAAAGGATTTGTACACAGAGAACTATATAACATTGCTAGAAGAAATCAAAGATGATCTAAATAGGTGAAAAGACATTCCCTACTCATGGATAGGAGGGTTAAATGTAGTTAAGACGTTAATTCTACCCAAATTGATCTACAGATTCACCCAAATTGATCTACAGATTCAACACAGTACCAATCAAAATTCCAACAACCTACTTTGAAGACTTGCAAAAGCTAGTTACCAAATTCATCTGGAAAGGAAAAAGATCCCGAATAGCTAATAGCTAACAGCATTTTAGCAAATAGCTAAAAGCATCCTAAAAAAGAAGAATGAAATGGAAAGATTAACACTGCCTGATTTTAAAACTTATTATAAAGCAACAGTGGTCAAAACAGCATGGCACTGACACAAAGACAAGAGTACTGACCAGAGGAATCAAATACAGAGTGCAGAAATAGACCACCAAATGGTGGTCAACTGATCTTCAACAAGACCCCTAAGTTCACTGAGCTGGGACAAAACAGTCCTTTCAATAAATAATCATGGGAGAACTGGATATCAGTAGCCACAAGAATGAAAGAGGACCCTTACCTTATACCCTGTACAAAAATTAACTCAAATTAGATCAAACACCTAAATATAATAAATAGTACATAAAGCTTCTAGAAGAAAATGTAGGGAAACATCAAGTCCTAATAATAGGAGATAGCTTCTTAAACTTTATACCTAAAGCACAAGCAACAAAAGAAAAAATAGATAAATGGGAACTCCTCAAAACCAAATGTTTTTGTGCCTCAAAAGGCTTTGCTAAAAAAGTGAAGAGGCAGCCAACTTGAGAGAAAATATTTGGAAATCACACATTGGATAAAGGTTCTGTATATCTGTATACATAAAGAATTCATATAACTCAACAACCAAAGAACAATCCAATTATAAAATGGACTAAAGATACAAATAGAAGTTTTTCTGAAGAGTAAGCACAGATGGTTAAAAAGCATATGAATAGATGCTCATTCTTATTAGCTATAAGGAAAATGCAGGATCAAGACTACAATGAGATATAACCTCACCTATAAGAATGGTTGCTATTAAACAAACAGGAAACTACAAATGTCGGGGAGGATGTAGAGAAACTGGGACACATGCACTGCTGGTGGGAAAGTATAATCGTACAGGGCTATGGAAGACAGTCTGGAGGTTCCTCAGAAAACTAAATTATCAAGTGTCCTATGACCTGACTTGGCAATATCACTACTTGGTATATACCCAGAAGAGTTGAAAGCAGTGACACAAACAGAGATTTGTACACCAATGTTCATAGCAACGTTATTCACAATTCACAATCGCCAAAAGATGGAAACAATCCAAGTGCCTATTAACAGAAGAGTGGATTAACAAAATGTGGTATATACATATGCTGGATTATGCAGCAGTATATTCCAGATGGATGAGCCCTGAGGACATAATGCTGAGTGAAATAAGCCAGACACAAAAGGATAGGTACCATTTTTATGACCATGGTAAAGGTAAAATCAGAGGCTTATAATACAGAATATAGGGGACCTAGAGACACATGGAACCTAGAGATGAGTGAATGCTTATCTAATATTACCTTATTAACTGTAAGGTAACAGTGGTGAAGGCAGTTCACTAGTGGGTCTATAAGTAATATTACCATATTGAAGGTGAATATGATTGAAAGCAGTTATACAGACTCATGTGCCTCACCAATTAGCACTAGAAATATAAAGTTCTTACATGAATGACTGCAAAGGTATGAATCTTATACAAAGATTGTATGATTTGGGGGTATGGAAGAAAATTGCCATTGCATGCTACGGGCTATGTTTAACAGGAAAACATCAACAGTACTGCAGCAATACCGGGTGTATGTAATGGGGGGTAGGACAAGAGTTAGGGGAGGTCTGGATTTTTATTTGGTGAAGGTATATTTATTGGTTATCTTTCTCTGGGGAACAATGAAATTATCTAAAATTGACAGTGTTAATGGATTGTTGACTTTGGACTTTATACATGAGGCCCAGTAGATGAAGGTAGCTGAAAGACACACTGACTGAAAAGTAGATTGGTGAATGAAAGTGTATACATATGATCAAACATGGTGCTGCTACAAAAAGGAAGAAGTTGTGAGGCATGCAACGATGTGAATGAACCTGTGGGACATTTGGTGAGGCAAAATAAGCCAGAAACAAAAGGGCAAATATTATACAATCTCATTTAGAAAATACTTATAAGAAAACCTGGGCCTAGATTGTAAACTCTTATAGCAGTTACATTGAGAGCAGAGCAGTAATTGTTATTTCTGGATTTCTGAGAAGCTGTTTTATATATATGTAATCTGGTATTCAGAGATAAGAATGAAGCCAATTAGGCTGGGATTAAGGTAACTCAGGATACAGGGGTAAGGAAGACATTGTATGTATTTTGGAACTTCACCTACACTTTGAGACCTAAGGAAGAAGGTTTATTTTGTCCAGAACCTAAATTTTCTATAGCACATAGTCTAACTCAACCTGTCTGGACAGATCATTTAAACAATCCAAACACAGGGAGTTCAGAATAAGAATGAGAGCCTTTAATCCTGTAGAGCTTAATGTAATGCCTGGGTACACCCCAGAGAATATTAAGCAGATAACTAAGAAGCATTGGCAAAGTTCCTTGAAGGATAGGAGAAAAAATAGGGAACTATTAAACTTTACCACCAGGGAAACCCAGGATAGTATGTCAAACATTAGGGACACTCAAATCAATAGGCTAAGCCTTTGATCTTGAGGCTAAAACCTATCTTGATCTTGAAGTAAAAACTTTTAATTGTGGAATTATAACCCATACCAAACTCTGAAATCTGTTCTACAACTAATTGTTACAATGTACTTTGAAATTAATTGATTTTTTGTATATATTAATTTTTCACAAAAAAAAAGAGAGAAGGAGGATTATAACAGAGAAGACAGGAAGAAATGAGCATGACTGTTGAATCATTATATTGACATTTCTTTTGGTCTCCAATGTCTTGGAGCAGTTAGAAGAAAAAATGAAAAATCGTCAAACTGTAACCTACACCAAACTTTAAAATCTGTGCTATAACTTCTTATTAAAAATGTACTTGGAAATTTATTGCTTTGTTGTATAAATGTTATATTTCACAATTTAAAAAAAGTTGAAAAAAATCATATGGTACAACAATTTTTACAGTTTCCACAAAAATCAGTGAATACTCCTTCCAAATGTGCTTGGGGCCCCAAATATACAAGAGCTCTAAATGCAGCTGCCTGGGTTGCAGCTCAGGTAGAGTGAAAAGCCAAGGTCCTATCTACTATGTTGGCCTTTCTTTTCCTAGGTGGTTCCATGTAACTCCACGTTAGAAAAACTAATGATCTGATAGAACTAATTTTATGAACAAGGAAACCGAGGTCCAGAAAAATGAAGGAACTTGCCTATGGTTAAAGTGGCAGCTCACATAAACAAGTTAAAGTTAAGTTTCTGAGTATATGGTCTAGTTCAGAGTATTTATTTATTAAAATACTTAACTAGTTGTGTGATAATACCAAAATGCACATCACACTGTATCTGTGTATTTATAAGGGAGATTCAAAAGCTGGATTCAAAATATTATAATTTAAAAATTTATCTATGTAAAAATAAAAATATGCACATTATGATATATATAAATGTCATATCTATTAATCATACCTATGGTTAAGGAATATAACATTGCATAAAATAATTGGAGAGGAATAGATGCAATATTAACTGAAGTCATACTCATTGATGGGCTTTAGAGTACTTTCTACTTTCCCCCCACCTACTTTTTTTCAGTAAACATATATTACTTTTATAATAATCATTTAAAATAAAAAACAAGCAAAGTTAAAAATAAAAGACCTAACACTATAAAAAAGCATCACTTTAATAAAGAATGGCCTTTGGCATAAAACAAACCATGGTTTGACTCTAAGCATCTCCCATGCATAGCCTTTTATACGAGCTTCAGCTTATTCATCTGTAAAATGGGGTTACTTCACAGCATTTATGAAACTTGATGACACATAACCTAGCTCTAAAATTGCATTTTTCAAAGGGTACCCAACCCACCTTTTTTTTTCTTCCTCAAACTTTCATATATCCAACAGCCACTGTCCAACCGATCTCACTATGAGAAAACCTTGTCTACTAGAGGAATAACCTTTTTTCTTCAGTGATGAATGTTGTGTTAACTGAAAAAAAAAATCCTGCAGAGATTTGGAAGTTTGGAGCGCTAGAAATTACTGGTAACAGTCTTCTCTTAAGCATATTTAGTAGATTAATAATCTAATAAATGAACAAAGTTTAAAAAAAAAAGGATTCTGTGGCCAAATAAATCTAGGAACTGCATATTGTAATCTCTCCTAAGACAACTGTACATATTTTCATGCTAACTTCTCCAGTAAGGCAATTATTGTTCCAGTTCTTTAGCAAGAAAATGATTTATAAAGATTTCTCAAATTGATGTGCCCATAACTCCTATTAACTTCGCATGGAACATAAATGGGAACTACTGACTTAAAAGAGCAACAGTCCCACATCTGGTAGCTGGCACAAACAAGACTTAAACTCAGGCTTCTTGTTTCAAAATCTAAACTTGTCTCTACTGGATCCAAAAATCTGACACTGGAATGAGGTTGGGATTTAGGTCCATTCCCAACTTGCAAATTCAAAAATCAACCAATCAAATGGCAGTAAAATTTAAAAGATACTCATATGCCAGACCTTGGGCATTTCCTCTTCTGACTGTCCACAGTGCTGTGCACCTACCACATCCAGTAGTGGTTGTGTCTGTTTAGACTCCCAGAGGAGCCTATGACCTATTTCGGAAGCTATGACGACCCTAGGGATCTATGTATCTCACATTCCTCGTGTTCAGGTGCTCAATATCTGGTCAGTAGCTCAAAAAATGTCCTTTAGACCTAACAAGATGTAGACAGCTTAACGGAAAACAAACCTACTGCAAATACCCTTGATACTGAAAACCACTTTAAAAACAATTTGGATGGTTGAGAAGAATCAAGGTGGGCATTCTCCAGAAAGAAAAATAAAAACCTAGGTAGCCTCTGGCTGCTTAAAAATCACTGGAGAGGAATTTCAATTGCTACTGGCAATGCCCAGAGAAACATGAGAAGATACACCTGCCAAATGTGAGCTCTGTCACAAGGTCCTGCAGTAAAAAGGATTTCCTGGCATCCTACCCCAGGCTTCTTCTCAAATACTCTTTAGCATAGTTAGGATACGAGCCAAGGGAATCCCCAACATGTTAAAGCAGCTGTAAGAACACTAATGAAAAATTCTTGGTGGAATGTCCAGGACCAGAAGAACTGAACAAAGATAGGGGCTTCTCACATAAGTTCTCCATTTTGCTCCTTGTCTAGAGTAGGAGATCAGCTGCAGTGACCCACACTGCTTGCCAGAAGGGGAAATCACCTCAGAACATAGAGACCAGACCCAGGCCAAGGCAGTATTTCACTTCTCCCTGATGGGAAGAACACTCAGATAATATCTTCTTTTGAGAGATACTATTCTTTAAAGTATGAAAAAAATCAATAGGTAGAAGATGATTTAATATAGGGCCTTCAAATATCAATGTGTCTTTCTGAAGGTACCTAACATCTACTCTTCCCATTATTTAGGAGAGAAACATACTTTTTTTTCAAATTTAAAAAAACTATCCCCACTGTGCTGGTCTGAATCTGTGGTGGATCCCAGAAAAGCCACATTCCTTAATCCTCATTCAATACTGCTGGCTAGGAGCTTTTTGATTATTCCCATGGAGATGTGATCCACCCAACTGTGGGTGGTAACTTTTGATTAGATGACATCCATGGAGTTGTAACTCTACCCACTCCAGGTGGGTCTTGATTAGTTTACTGGACTTCTTTAAAAGAGGAAACATTTTGTAGAGAGCCTACAAAAATGAGAGATCTGCAAGGGAGCCATAAGAACCATGAGAGCCCACGCAGCCAGAGACCTTTGGAGATGAAGAAGGAAACCACCCCTAGGGGAGCTTCATGAAACAAAAAACCTGGAGAGAAAGCTAGCAGATGTTGTCATACTCGCCATGTTCCTTTCCAGTTGAGAGAAGTCCTAAACTGCAACAACCTTTCTTGAGTGAAGGTAACCTCTTGTTGGTGCCTTAATTTGGACATTTTTAGAGACTTGCTTTAATTGGGACATTTTCCCAGTCTTAGAACTGTAAACTTGCAATTCAATAAATTCCCCCTTTTTAAAAGCTATTCCATTTCTGGTATATCACATTGTGGCAGCTAGCAAACTAGAACAACCACCCTGCATATTCTCACAGGCATTTTTTTGCAGATATTTAGCATTTATCTGTGCTGTTGCAGAACAAAGAGCAGTAGAGAGCATGATTATGACATGGAACTGTCTGGCTTCAAATTTCTGTTCTGCATTAAGCCTTGGTTTCTTTATCTCTTATAGCGAGATCAAATAACCAAGTCTTTCTTTCTCTACTTCTCTAACTTGCCCTCATTCTTCCCCTCTCACATTCTGCCCAGCCTCCTTTCTATTCCATTGCCTTTATTTCTTCTGTTTGAGAGGCTTTTCAAACAGCCCATTCTTTGTTAGCCTTCAGGCCTCACAGAAAGGCCTTCTCTGATAGCCTACAAGCAAGCCCAACTCAGCAATTTCTACATAGCACTCAATGGTGGGAATCTGCCTGCAAGGCCTGACCAGGACATGAATCTTGAAGCTGCATTTGCAACCTTAAGGACATGCTGTTTGCTGACAATTTGGATGGTGGGAGGGTTGATACAAATCATGGGTGATGGTGCTAACACTCCCATCACCACTCCTTGATGCCCACACTGCCCATCCTACCCAGTTGTTTTCCATCATATTACCCTGCACATTTTGATAGCCTTTATCACTCCTGAAATTATCTCTTATATTAGTTTACTTAATACTATTGTTTGTTCTCTCATATTACATAACTCGAGAGAGCAGGGATCTTGCTTATCTTGTTCTTCACTCACTGTTCACTCAGCAGCTCTCCACTATGGGAGCCACTAGCTAACTGTAGCACACCTACAAGGTGGCTAGTCCAAATTGAGATGTGCTGTAAGTGTAAAATATACACTAGATTTTGAAGACATTATGAAAAAAGTAATGTAAATTTTCTAATCAATAATTTTTATAAAGATTATATGTTGAAAATATTTTGATTATACTGACAAAATATATTCTTAAAATTATTTTCATTTATTTCTTTTCAAACTGTTAAATGGGACTGGACTGTTAGAAAATTTAAAACTATATATATGGCTAACTTCATATTTTTGTTGAACAAGACAAACCTAGATCATTTTCTGGTTCACTGTAAGTACAATAAACACTACTTGTCATCATTGCTGCCACTGCTGTTATCCAAATAGGAGACTGGCTTTTATTCCAAATATTTTCTCATTTAAATAAAAGTTAAGTAGAATCTTTACATTTGAGGGATTTTATTTGGGGGATAAGAGGAGAAAAACAGTAGAATTAAATATATGTTTGTACATGCATTCATTCTGGCATTGCAAGCATCTAAGTATCCAAATGAAGGAATGCTAATCTTGCAAAGGCAAGTCATTAGACAATTTCTGGTAGCTAGATAATCTCTTAGGAGATAGCAAGACAGAATAATGGCTTCCATTAATTAACTAGGATTAATTTTCCTTAAGTTAGTCACTGCATTTCCCCAACCTGGAATTCTCCCCCTTCTCCTCTTCAGCAAATCTACATTCTGCCCTTTAGTCTTTAAGGACCTTCTTGTGAAGTCTCTTCTGGCTGTTTTATAACCCTTTTTTTTTTTTTTTTTTACTTCCCTTGAATTCCCTAACATAAATTTAATGAAATTTAATTTAAATTGCTGTGTGTACAGTGTAATGGAAAGATGGAAAGAACACTGGTTGTGTAGGTCAGGGAGCGCGTTTGAGACCCAACTCAGCTATTTAATTTTTTGACAAAGTCCTTTAGGCTCTCCAAGCCTTGGTTTCCTCTGGAAATTAGGGATAACAAATATGTTACCCACCTGTACATAGGCTGCTACTTCTCTGAAGAAACAATTGCGTAAAAGGAATGAAAGCTTTAAAAATTATCCCCAAATAGTACATCTTGATCTTTTTTTTTTTTTTTTTTGTTATTGTCTTTTTTTATTTTTGCCATCCTACTGAATATTAAGTGGAATCTCATGGTTTTGATTTGCATTCCCTGGGACTATTGATGTCAAAGATCAATCTAGGTGCTTATTGGCCAGGTGTCCTTTTTTTTTGGGGGGGGGGATTCTATTCAAATTGCCCATTTTTTAATTTTCTGTCCTCTTATTACGGAGTTGTAAGAATTCTTACATATTTAAATATGTCTCTTATCAGATATATGATTTGCAAATATTTTCCTCCATTCTCTGAGTTGTCTTCACTTTTTTTTTAATAGTAGTTTCAAAACTACTGTCGTTTTTTTTTTAATTTTTTTATTAATCAAAAAAAAGAAAAGAAATTAACACAGCATTTAGAAATCATTCCATTCTACACATGCACTCAGTAATTCTTAGTATCATCACATAGATGTATGATCATCATTTCTTAGTACATTTGCATCGATTTAGGAAAAGAACTAGCAAAACAGCAGAAAAAGATATAGAATGTTAATATAGAGAAGAGAATTAAAATAATAATACTAATAAAAATATATATATATATAAAGGAAAAAGAAAAAAACAAAAACAAAAGATACAAACACACAAACAAACAAACAAAAAACCATATTTCAGGTGCAGCTTCATTCAGTGTTCCAACCTAGTTACATTACACTTAGGTATTATTGTGCTGTCCATTTTTGAGTTTTTGTATCTAGTCCTGTTGCACAGTCTGTATCCCTTCAGCTCCAATTACCCATTATCTTACCCTGTTTCTAACTCCTGCTGGTCTCTGTTACCAATGATATATTCCAAGCTGATTCTCGAATGTCGGTTCACATCAGTGGGACCATACAGTATTTGTCCTTTAGTTTTGGGCTAGACTCACTAAGCATAATGTTCTCTAGGTCCATCCATGTTATTACGTGCTTCATAAGTTTAGTCTGTCTTAAAGCTGCATAATATTCCATCGTAGGTATATGCCACAGTTTGTTTAGCCATTCTTCTGTTGATGGACATTTTGGCTGTTTCCATCTCTTTGCAGTTGTAGATAATGCTGCTATAAACACTGGTGTGCAAATGTCCGTCTGTGTCTTTGCCCTTAAGTCCTTTGAGTAGATACCTAGCAGTGGTATTGCTGGGTCGTAATCCATTCTGCCATTCTATGTCTTTTGATTGGGAAATTCAGTCCATTAACTTTTAGTGTTATTACTGTTTGGATAATATTTTCCTCTACCATTTTGGCTTTTGTATTATATATATCATATCTGATTTTCCTTCATTCTACGCTTTACTCCATACCTCTCTCTTCTGTCTTTTCGTATCTGACTCTAGTGCTCCCTTTAGTATTTCTTGCAGAGCTGGTCTCTTGGTCACAAATTCTCTCAGTGACTTTTTGTCTATAAATGTTTTAATTTCTCCTTCATTTTTGAAGGACAATTTTGCTGGATATAGGAGTCTTGGTTGGCAGTTTTTCTCTTTTAGTAATTTAAATATATCATCCCACTGTCTTCTAGCTTCCATGGTTTCTGCTGAGAAATCTACACATAGTCTTATTGGGTTTCCCTTGTATGTGACAGATTGTTTTTCTCTTGCTGCTTTCAAGATCCTCTCTTTCTCTTTGACCTCTGACATTCTAACTAGTAAATGTCTTGGAGAACGCCTATTTGGGTCTATTCTCTTTGGGGTGCGCTGCACTTCTTGGATCTGTAAATTTAGGTCTTTCATAAGAGTTGGGAAATTTTCAGTGATAATTTCTTCCATTAGTTTTTCTCCTCCTTTTCCTTTCTCTTCTCCTTCTGGGACACCCACAACACGTATATTTGTGCGCTTCATATTGTCATTCAGTTCCCTGATCCCCTGCTCAAGTTTTTCCATTCTTTTCCCTATAGTTTCTGTTTCTTTTTGGAATTCAGATGTTCCATCCTCCAGTTCACTAATTGTAGCTTCTGTCTCTTTTGATCTACCATTGTAGGTATCCATTGTTTTTTCCATTTTTTCTTCTTTGTCCTTCACTCCCATAAGTTCTGTGATTTGTTTTTTCAGATTTTCTATTTCTTCTTTTTGTTCAGCCCATGTCTTCTTCATGTCCTCCCTCAATTTATTGATTTGGTTTTTGAAGAGTTTTTCCATTTCTGTTCGTATATTCAGCATTAGTTGTCTCAGCTCCTGTATCTCATTTGAACTATTGGCTTGTTCCTTTGACTGGCCATATCTTCAATTTTCCGAGCGTCATCCATTATTTTCTGCTGGTGTCTGGGCATTTGATCAGATTTCCCTGGGTGTGGGACCCAGCTGGTTGAAAGGTTTTTCTGTGAAATCTCTGGGCTCTGTTTTTCTTTTCCTGCCCAGTAGGTGGCGCTCGTGGCGCTCGTCTGTCTGTGGGGCAGTCGGCCCGGGAAACCGCACGTGGAGGCGGGGATCGCTGGCCGCCGCAGCTTGGGGGAGTGCCGGTCCAAATTGCCCAGCTGGCCCCAGACGCCAAGCGTGACGGGAGGGCCCCGCTATCCAACGTTCCCAGTCAGACTGGGGAGCCACGTGTGTGGAGGGGACCCCAGTCGCCAGCTGCCCCAGCCGGGAAAACGCGCGCCCCTCGGGTATCTCACCGCAGTGGATTCTCCCTGCCCGTTCAGCCGTTCCAGAATGGGGTACGCTGTCTTTTTGGTCTCTGTCGTGACTCCGGGAGCTGTTTCGCATTGTTTCTGTTTCTTTAGTTGCTTTTCTGAAGGAGGAACTAAGACCCGCGCGTCTTACTAAGCCGCCATCTTCTCCGGAAGTCCCCTGTCTTCACTTTTTTGATGATATCCTTGGTTCAAGAAGGCCGATGAAGTTCAGGGTCTCTCTCAAGTGAGAAGGCAGATGGAGAACACAGTCAGGCTTCTCTCTCAGCTGGAAGGGCACACAGTGGCCACGGTGTCATCTGCTAGCTTTCTCTCCTGGCTTCCTATTTCATGAAGCTCCCAGGGAGGTGTTTTCCTTCTTCATCTCCAAAGGTCACTGGCTGGTAGACTCTCTGCTTCATGGTGCTGCAACATTCTCTACACTCTCTACATCTTGATCTTTTGATAACATCCTACATCCTTTCAACACCCAACAGTGCCCACAGTCACATTTCATAAATATTTACTGAAACTGTCACAACTGAACGGTATTGTAAAAGCCTAATCATTCCGACACAAATGAGCAAAGACAACCTTCTAAATTTCAAGAGAAAATAAACCATTTTTCAAGTAAGTCTGAAGCTTGAAAAATAAAAGCATACATGCTTTTTTCCTGCAGCTGATATTGAAGTTGTGCAAAAGCAAAAGGAAAAAAGTCCACTTTTATGTAAGTGAAAGCTACTTGTACTTTAAAGGTCACTACTAAATGGTGGAGATTTAGTCAGAGACCCCAGATCCCATGTGTAATGTGTAGAAGGAGAGATGTGAAAATCACTTTCCCCTGGACTCACACTCTTGATTTAGAATCTCTTGTGGCATTTTTTTAAAAGAAAAGGCAAAGTATTTTCAAAGTATTTTCTATACCCAGGAGGCTGTATATACGTTGGTTTGGACTCAGAAAACAATAAAAATCACAACTATCAACTAGAAAGCCACCTCAAATCCATTATGGATCCATTACTGAGAGAATGTTAGGAAATAGTGTGTAGTCCAAATCATTATACTTATTCTTAAAACTAGGGAGAAAACTAAAGGGTAAAATCTCTACATTAACTTTTTATCCCAGAATACCACAGAATTTTGGAGATGGAAGAGTTCAATCCATAATTTTTAGAGATAAGAAAAACTAAAGTCCATTGAGATTGTGGTTTATCTATAATCTCACAAATAGGGAAGAGTTGGCCCTGGGGCTACACTAAAACCCAAGAGGATTTTCAGCGCTCTTCCCTCAATGGCCTCACAGATTCGAACATAAATAAAAAATAGTGTTAGAAGGTCTTAAAAAAAAAAAAGTATGGGTCCTATAGGATAAAGAGCAGGAAAACAACATGTTCACTATAGCTTCTAAACCCAGCAGGATTTTGTATCTGGCCTCAATTAAGTAAAAAACAAATCTGCTAAATTCAATTTGGCTCCAAGTTTTAAAATAGTTATGAGGCTTTATCAAAGCCAGATCTTTAAAAACAGAAAATTAAAGTAATAATTCTGGCAATGGAAAAATACATTAAACAAACAAAAGATTATAAAATCATTGATGAATATCTGTTTATCTTTACTCAAAAAGAATCAGCTGGTATTGTCTAGAAATAAGACAGTGTTGACTTAACAAAACCTACCATATAAATTACACACTGACCACAAGTTTTCAAGAACTAAAATACCATAAAATGCACAATACTAATATCCATGGAGCAACTGCTCAGAATTGCGCGATAGCATTAACTTGTCCTCGAACTCCAATAGTTCCGTTTCCTGTAGTGGAATAACTGATTTCACTTGCTCATTCCATTTGTTAAGGGATTTATATGTATCTGACTGTGCTTTGGAAAGCATAAAGCAATATTCAAAAACATAAAAATTTTTTATAACATGATTTATTCTTTCTTTGAAGATTCTACAGAATTTTTAAATGAGTGCCACAAAATTAAGAAATGAATTTTAAGATATTTTTAAGGCATGATGGGCCCAAGTTGAATAAACACAGCTGGGATGCCACTGAAGAACCCACAGGGAGGTTTCAGATGTTTTTAAATGCTGATAATGATAAATGAAAGGAGGAAGTAGTGCCTGCATAATTAGTTTTACAGACATATACAGAACTGAACTCTCTGCTTCCGGCATCAAAGATCTCTAAAAACAAACTTAAAAGTACAATAGGGTGTACACATGATTTTATTTACTCTTATATAATCAAACAAAATCTGGTGGGTGCACAACATTTAGTTCAGATTTTATAAGAGAAAATATAGGTGATAAGAGAAAATAATTTTTCTTGAGGCATATTCTATGTTTTTAAACATAGAGTCTGCAATGTAAAATCAAATATAGATTACTCCTTATATCAGCTTTCTTTAAAAATATAAATAGGTTTGTAGGCTTCTCTAAATAACTAGGGCCTTTGCCCTATGTATATAGTTAGGTTTCCAAGTTCTTCAAATTCCCAACACACAATGGTCCTGGGATGTGTGTTGATATACACATCACTAACAAAGATAAAGCTGAAATCAGAATGGAAAGGCATAATGAAATTCTGGTCTGAGATACTTTCCATCATTCCAGAAAGAAAATCAAGAAGCCATCAGAATTACAACTGTCTCATCATCCATATTTTCCTCACTATTCATTACCTAGTTGTGCTGGTTTGAAATGATGCATGTACCCTAGAAAAGACATGTTTTAATCCTAATCCCATTTTGTAAAGGTAGCCGTTTCTTCTAATCCCTATTCAGTATCGAACGTTTGAAACTGTAATTAAATCATCTCCCTGGAGATGTGATTTAAGCAAGAGTGGTTGTTAAACTGGATTAGGTGACATGTCTCCACCCATTTGGGTGGGTCTTGATTAGTTTCTGGAGTCCTATAAAAGAGGAAACATTTTGGAGAAAGAGAGATTCAGAGAGAGCAGAACAGAATGACATAGTTAAGAGAAGCAGAGTCCACCAGCCAGTGACCTTTGGAGATGAAGAAGGAAAATGCCTCCTGGGGAGCTTCATGAAACAGGAAGCCAGGAGAAGAAGCTAGTAGATGACGCCGTGTTTGCCATGTGCCCTTCCAGATGAGAGAGGAACTCTGTGTTCACCATGTGCCTTTCCAGGTGAGAGAGAAACTCTGTGTTTGCCATGTGCCCTTCCTCTTGAGAGAGAAACCATGAACTTCATCGGCCTTCTTGAACCAAGGTATGTTTCCCTGGATGGATTAGATTGGACATTTCTATAGACTTGTTGTAATTGGGACATTTTCTCGGCCTCAGAACTGTAAACTAGAAACTTAATAAATTGCCCTTTTTAAAAGCCATTCTGTTTCTGGTATATTGCATTCCAGCAGCTAGCAAACTGGAATACCAATCTACTACAAAACACAAAAAGTCAGATGAAAACTCTTTGCCTTATTTTCTTTACAGTAAGAAAAAATTTGCATTGTTCTAATGACAACTAATCACTATAGCCTTCCAATGGAGGTTCATTCTTAGAACCTAATTACCCAAAACTCTGAAGATAATCTACTCCTTCCCATCTGATTAACTGCCTATGTCTGAAATCTGCAGACCTATTTTAATATTTGCCTAATTAATCTGTAGCACTTATACAGTGATTCACTCTAGTGGCACTCAAGAATGTTAGGAAATCACTGGTGTTTCCAAATTCCAATCATATCAAGCTGATGTAAACTGATGATTTCATCTGCCCCCAAAAGCCTGAGAAAGGCTAACACAGGCTCTCTAGTTATATCTCACACCACTCCATTCCCTTCCTTTCTTATCATTCTTCATCTTTCTTAATGATAGCCGAAACTCTTCCTCATTTATTGCTTGTTTGACTAGAATAAAAAGATTGTATGCACTTCTGTATCTATCATAAAAGTAAATCAGGGCTGTAGGGAAAAAAAAAGTCAAATGTCTCAGGAAAAGGATAAGTCCATACTTGTTTTTAAGAAATTTCAATACTGTATTCTAAGGCATATCGACAGTACCTGGCTTACATTAACTGTCTCAGTTTACTCATCCACGAAGTCAAACTAACTCTGCATTCCTGCAGAGCTGCAGTATTAGAGAGTGAGCACAGAATTTAGTTGGTACATAATAACAGCAGCTTTTTAAAGTATCCATGGGAACAAAGTCCAGGTCCTTCCCCTTTTCCCTTTATTCCACAAAAACCAATAACGGTCACCCAATAAACTGGGGACATGGAAGTGGGTTTGGCAACTGAAGACTGGGGATGGTGTTAAAGCCAGCATCAAGAGATGACAGAGGTTACTGTGCCCCACCATTCCGTAGTCCTTCCTCATACCTGCCTTTCCTTTTCATCCCTCCAGAATAAGAAGACATAAATAAAAAGGCTGCCCAAGAAAGCCATTCTATAGGGGAGGTCTCTTTCTCAGACTTCTTCAGGGCTAGGCATGGAAAACCAAGGAAGGAACAAGCTGGATTACAGAGAATAGGGATTGGTGAGGACTGTGGCAAACATGAGAGGATAAGCTACATGCAACACAATTCAAATTAAAACACTTTTAACAGCAAAAGTAAAAAAGCATGCAAAAAGAATCTGCTTCATGGGATTGCCACTCTGTAGCTTCACTCGCTCTCTCATACACTGTATCCAATTGGTTACCTAGTCCTGGAGACTCTACCTTGAAGACTCTCAACCAGATGACATGTACCACCACTTTATCCCTGCTTTTTTCATACCCATTTATTTTTGCTTTAGTTTCTGCCTCAAGTCTGGATCAATTTTAACCCACCTCTATACTGCTGTCAAACAGCTCTTTCTAGTATATAGTGTGACCTACTCACCTGAGGCTTAAAACTCTGGATGGCTATCCTACAAAACAGCCTATTTCTTTACCTTCTACCCTTCCCCTACTGGGACTAGGCCTGTATTATAACCATGCTCACTTGTTAAGTAGTTTCCCTCACAAATCATTCACTGCACATCTCACAAGTTATTCGTTCTGCCTAGAATACCCGTGCTGGTTTGAAAGATGTATGGATGCTAGGAAAGCATGTTTTAATCAAAATCCCATTTCATAAAGGGAGAATAATTCCCATTCAATACTATATGTTTGAAACCGTAATCAGATCATCTCCCTGGATGATGTGATTTAGTCAAGAGTGGTTGTTATGCTGGATTAGGTGATGATATGTCTTTACCCATTTGGGTGGGTCTTGATAAGTTTCTGAAGTCCTATAAAAGAGGAAACATTTTAGAGAATGAAAGAGATTTGGAGAGAGCAGAGATGCTGTAGCACCATGAAGCAGAGTCTACCAGCCAGCAACCTTTGGAGATGAAGAAGGAAAATGCCTCCCGGGGAGCTTCATGAAACAAGAAGCCAGGAGAAGAAGCTAGCAGATGATGACGTATTTGCCATGTGCCCTTCCAGATGAGAGAGAAACTCTGTGTTCACCATGTGCCCTTCCTCTTGAGAGGAAAACCCTGAACTTCATCAGCCTACTTGAACCAAGGTATCTTCTCCTGAATGCCTTTGATTAGACATTTCTATAGACTTGTTGTAATTGGGACATTTTCTCGGCCTCAGAATTGTAAACTAGAAACTTATTAAATTCTCCTTTTTAAAAGCCATTCCATTTCTGGTGTATTGCATTCCAACAGCTAGCAAACTAGAACAATGCCCTTCCCACTATATGCCTTCTTTCTTTTAGGGTTACTACCTTCAGACAGTTCCATCTCATTTGCCTTAGAATTTCTAGATTCTAACACAACAGTACACAATTAATTGATGTTTGCTGAACATGTAAATTAAAGAGAACATAAAGTAGATGGCTTCTGTTTTCACGACATAATGGGCTGAGTTAATGTGCAATTCCTTGTACATCAAAAACATTAAAAAATGCTACATAAAATATAACTGCTGAGGGGTGCAAGGGTAGTTCAGTGGTAGAATTCTCGTCTGCCATGTGAGAGACCCAGATTCAATTCTCAGCCCATGCACATCCCAAAACAAATGAAGAACAAGCAAACAAACAAACAAAAAACCAAACAAACAAAAATTCAACAAACGATACTGCAAGCAGGGGATACTCACATGGAAAAAGAATGAAATGTGACCCTGGCCATATAGCTTACTGTATATATATATATATATATATATATATGTAACTGCTGAAATTTTAGTGCCATAATCAGTCTCAAAATAAAGAAAGGGCCCAGCAGGTGAGTGACTCTGGCTTCTCACACTCTCCCTCCTGTGGCAGCTTGTCATTTGCTGCAGCCACTTGCCTCTGCAGCTTTCTAGCATTTCCACAGGTGACTGACCTATGGTAGAATACAGTAAATTCGACCTGACTGGTACATCAAATAAAGCATGGAAGTGTGGCTGGTCAAGGTTCCTAACTACTTGTCATAGCAATGGGTTAAAGCCCTCAGAAGAGGGCAAGTTGGAAACTGCAGATTGCCAAAAATCAAGGAAGGACCGAGTTGTCATTTACTCTGAATGAAGAACTTGCAAATACTCATGATATTGGAAGAAAATGAGCTTCAGTCAGTGCTCCTAGAGAACATCCATCATCTTGCAAAGTGCTGGGGGACAGATGTTAATAGTATTTACTGAGAGCCTATCAGATAAGCTTTCATTGGAAGGGATAACACTGCAAAAAGCTGTAACAACAAATTATGAACCTGTTGCTAATCATCAGGACAATGCTGAATATGAAAGAAAAAGAAAGAAGATGGAAAGCAAGCTAATAAATGACATGTTTTAGACATGCTTTTCTCAGTTTTTGAGAAATGCCAATAGTATAATCTTAGGAACTTGATCGACATCACAAAACAACCTGTGATGTACGAGAAGGAAATCTTAAGGGACCCACAAAAACACATGGGAGCTGAAGCCAGAGTATAGACACCATCAAGGAGAAGAAAAGAGTGACTAAGAAGACTCTATGCCAGCACACTAATGAAACAACTAATGGGGGATGTCCTAACACAGTAATAAGCAAACTGCATTGGTACTTGAATACTTGAGCACCATCTGTTAATAGGGGAAAAGTGGTACTTTATTTTCTTATGCTACTTTTTTTAAACCAATAATTCTTATAAAGTTTCTTATGTGATTTTTGAGGAGAAAGAACATATTTATTTATAGACTTACCTTGTATTCAACCAGATTATTCATGAAGGAGGTAGGGATGAGTGATTAAAGAGGGGTTTTCTTTTTAACTTCTAAAATGCAAAATTAGGAAATATTTTCTAAATGAGGACACTCCATCCTTGCTGTATTTCTGAGAAGCTGAGGTAAGACAGATCCAAAGTGAAAAATATAGCAAGAAAATAGCCAACTACAGAAACATTTAAAAGGAATAAACAGCCAAAGTTCCTCATTCTGAACTGTCAAAGAATATGTCTCATTTTTTAAAACAGGTAATCACATATCATGCTCAAACATACATTAATAAAAGGAGAGCAAAAGTTTGTACTATGAGCACTGTTTTCCTTAGCTTATTTTTATCTTAGTGATATTGATATGAGGAATGGAAAAAATTATGGTCAACTAGGGGGGTAATTTTACCTGCTTTTCAAGTAATTAAAAAGTAAATACCTCTCTATAGTTATGCCTAAGAGTTACTTTTGGAGAACCTCTTTTGTTCTTTTGTTGATCAGATGTGGCCTCACTCTCTCTAAGACCAATGCTGCAAGTAAAATAACTGCCCTTCCCCCTACAAGGGACATGATATCCAGGGGGGACAGTCTCCCTGGAGGAATGGGGATGACTCCCAGGGATGAGTCCAGCCCTGATACCATGGGATCAAGAATTCCATCCTGACCAAAAGGGGGAAAGGAAGTATAACTAATAAAGTATCAGTGGTTGAGAGAGTTCAAATAGGGTTGAGAGGCTACTCTGGAGGTCACTCTTATGTAAGCTTCAGTTAGACACTGCTATCTATCAGAACTTGCCAAACCTCAACGAAAACCATTCCTGCCAATCCTAAAGAGCACCTAGGGCAATATTAAGATCCTACAAAGGATCCATGCACTAGGGTAACTTTCTAGAAAACTACAACCTCCAGATGAGTCTCTAGACCAGGTAAATCCTGAAACCTAGAGGGCCTAATCTCTCCAGTACATCAGCTAGTTCCAAATCCCTACCCCATATTACTGACAGCCCCTTTCAACATGAAAAAGTTAGAATGGCCATAGCCCAAATACCCCTAAAGAGCGGGATAGAAAGATCAAAGGTGATGGTGGAGTTATACAGAGAAGGCAGAGTTCAACATATGAATGATTGCTGAATCAAATTGATATTTTCTTTTAGTCTCTAGTATCTTAGAGCAGCTAGAAGTAAAAACCTAAAATTGTAGAACTGTAACCCATACTAAATTCTGAAATCTGTTCTAAAACTAATTGTTGTGCTGTGCTTTGAAATTCATTGCTTTTTTGTATATATATATTTTTCACAAAAAAAGAAAAAAGTTGATTGTGATGATAAAAAAAAATGCTTTTTTTTTTTTTTTTATCATCTTTCAATGTTCTGAAATAGTTAGAAGGAAAAATCTGAGAGGATGGTATGGTCCTGTAACTATTTGTTGAAGAGTGCTCTGAAAATTACGGATTGTTCCTTTCTTTGCTTTGTATATGTTTTATTATGCAGTTTAAAAAGTTAAAAAAAAAAAGAAAAAGAAAATACCTCCCTAGAATTCAAGTGGTATCTCCCCAACCAAATTTATAAACTTCAAAGACTGACTATGCACCCAGAATTCTGCTGCACACTCAGCAGGCATACACTGACCAGGATATGATAAATTAAAGTCGGGATGTACATCTGCAGGAGGAAGTGGGAGTAAGGCCAATATTTCAGACAGAAAATGTTAATGTCTTAAGTCATTTCTGTGGGGGTGAAAATGTTTCTCTTTCTTTTAAATTAATTTAAAAATAAATCAATCCATGCATACAGTTTAAATTTTCTCTAGCACAAATACTATATCAGGCAGTCCAAAATCATACCCACAATCAAGAACACCAAAAAAAAAAAGAGAAGCTTTCACAAACTTAATACAGTGAAAGGTGTTTTTTTTAACATGTTCATTCTGTAAGCTACTTCAAGTTGCTTACAATCAAAAAGTAGTAATGCCAAAGATTTAAGAAATGCTATATAATCAAAACAAAGCAAGGAAATATCTGTGTATTAATATAAGCATTTCTTCTTTACCATTTCATATTAGCAACAGAACACTAGAACTCTGAAGTTGAGTACCATTGCACTAAGAAAAATTTCACCCTTACATTCTCAGTAAAATAAAATTCTGGCTAAAGGGGCTGGTCCCAATCCCTACCCTACTTCAAACTGGTTACTGTATCTCATTTTGGGGCAGGAACCAAACATACCCTCTTTGCTTTTCAATTCTTGCTGACTTGAACAAATGGATAGTGTAAGCTACAGAAATCTATATAGATTAAGAATTCTGGATATCTGTCAAGTGCTTCGATCACATATATCTTCCTCCCCAAACTTGTTTTTTTTTTTTTTGACATATGCTACTACCCTGAAACAGGCCTGTGTCTCCTTTACCCATACCTTTTCTTCCTGTGGTGACAATTTCTGCCAGATTGAATTCAGTGACTGCTCATACTTTCCAGTACAAAGCTGTTCTCATTTGAAATTGTGTTCTGGTATTTCTGAAAATCTGCTTTCTTCAGCTTATTTTAGTTACCATTTACCTCATCATACTTGACTGCACCTGCCTGGGTCTCTTTAAACGTACAACGTCTATTCAGCAGAGCAGTAAAACTAGGCAGTAGTCAAGTGCCATTACTTATGAATTTTTTGAAATTGCCTAAAATATGACGGTTGGTCATGGACAAGATTCCCCTATTTACGTTTCCTTGGTTGCTCAAGCAGATATCATGCAATGGGCTGGCTTAAACAGTGATGAAACATCAAGGGGATGCGTCTTCCCTGAAGACTGTGGCATTCTGGGGCTGGCTGTTAGTGATCCTCGGTCCTTAGCTTGCACATAGCAAGGAACATGGCAGCAACACCTGGTCTCTCCCTCCTCTTCTGGGTTCCACTGATATTCAGCTTCTGGCTGCTCCCTCCATGGCTTTGTCTGAATCTCATTCCTCTTATAAAGGACTCCAGTAATAGAATTAAGACCTGGCCTGATTGAGGCAGGCCACACCTTAACTGAGATTACCTCATCAAAAGGTTCTACTTATAATGGGTTCACACCCACAGGAATGGATCAGCTTGAAGAACATGTTTTTCTGGGGTACATACAGTTCCAATCCACCACACCCTTTTCCCACCCAATTAATTTATCCTTTTGTTCAGGACTCTCCTGCTGGGATAAACAGGATTTTGACAGCCAGAGAGCAGGAAATGGATATCCGAATCCCTTATAACCACTGCGCAACTAAGACAGGAAAGCTGATAGGGGAGCTTCTAATATCTCTAATAAGATGTCACATCATAAGAGAACAGGAAGGTCACATTTAATGGATGAGATGTTTAAATTTGACTTGTATATAGACTTAGGGGATGTTTTAATTGATAAAATATAATAAGATTCTGTTCTTTGGGCCTTTAAAAGATTTGAAATTATAAGTTGCCACAGTAATATATACAGCGATATATCTTTTTTTTTTTCAGCGATATATCTTTTAAAAAGAAATCAAATTCTCCTTATGTGCCATGATCAGTTCTTATGGATTGTAGGAGTTAAAAGGTTGATGTTTAACCTAAAGCTTGCAGACACAAGTCTATGAGGAAATGCAGACTTGAACTTTCAGGATCTGGAACATCAATAGAAGCTGAGATGTGCAGATAAAGCACAATGAGGTGTGGAAGAGACTTGCTTAAGGGAAATTAACATCCTAGCCTTAGAAGTATTTACTTCCTGGAACTTGTTTTTGCATTGTATAGCTTTGGCATGCAAACAACCTTTATCACCTTTCTTTCTAGTATATAATTTTGTACTTGGCTGAAAATAAACTTGTCTGAAGACTGATGTCTCCGGATCCCCTGATTCCTTTCTCTCTCTCGTTTTTACTTCAACATTCCTTGGGGTCATAGCTGCAGCCAACAGATGGCGACCACAAAGGGACTGTAAGAAGGGACTACTTTGCTTTCGTGTTAAAGTATCCAAGGAAAATGAGTGTCTCCGGATGCTGTGGATTCGCAACAAGAACACACCTAGGTCATTGTTGTAAGTCTTTTAAAGTTTAAGGTAATTTTAAATTTCCTTATAGCATCAGGGTAATGGGAAATCATAGCGGGCGAATGGAGGAGTATATTTGTTGTTGAAAACATTGTTAGAAACTACAGGAGTCTCAATGAAGACTTCAGAGTCACTAGAGCTCTTTTCTTTAGTACGGAAGCATTGTTATAGGTTTCAGCATTAAGGCTGTAATGTTTTAAATCTTAAGTAATGGAAATTGGTTATGAAGTCTTTGCAGTGAGCATAACAAATCAGGGAAGATATTTCTGTTTCTATTTGGGCATTGTGTTCAGTCAGGCAATGAAACCACCTAGCACCCACTTTCTCTTAAACTCTGTGTGGTGTTTTTTCTCAATCTCCCACTGCCCCTTCTGACTCTGTTTGGACAGTTGCTTGAGCTGGACTCAGCAATTGGTGCCCAGACAGGGATCGGATAGGGGAACTCTCAAAGCATAAAGTGAGGAGACACTCCAGGGACTCCACTACAAATACTACAAAGAGCTATTAAGAGCTACAAAAGGGTAAGGAGCAAATTGGAGATATTTTCAGCTAGGTGTAAAACATGGGGTATTCAAGTTCAGCAGAAAGGAATCTCTATAAATCTATACTGTCCACTAGAGGCACAAAATTTTCTCAGTCTCAATTAGAAACTTTTCTTTGTCATGTACAGGATTATTGCCCATGGTTTTCAGAAGAAAATACAGTTAATCCTCAAATTTGGGCAAAAGTAGGAGAACAATTAAGAAATAGATATGAGACACTTAATCTTAAACATACTCCAGTATGCGCTTTTTCTCAGCTATCCAAATATATAATTGAGCCCACTGCTGACGTAACACTCCAACCCATACCTTTAACTTGGAAAACAAATGAGCCTTTGTGGGTTGAGCAGTGACCCTTATCTATAGAAAAGTTAGAGGCTCTAACTCAGTTAGTTCAAGAACAGTTTAAAGTGGGTCATATAAAAGAATCTCATAGTCCCTGGAATTCTCCAGTATTTATTATAAAAAAGAAACCAGGAAAATGGAGAATGGTAATTGATTTGATAAAAGTTAATGCTATAATTCAACCCATGGAGTCATTGCAACCTGGTTTGCCTACACCAGTTATAAATTCCTAAACAGAAAATATCCAATAGGAACAATGCAGAACAAAAGTCAATACTCATTAATGGTTCCTATGGAATTATAACAGATTGGTCACTTAAGGGGTTTGCAATTCAGGACTGTAGTTCTGACTTAAAGTGTTCTCTTTGTTAAGTTACCTTGGTTTAATCTAAGTAATTATTCTACTGAAATTTATACCAATGCTACAGATAAAATCTTATGACTCAGAATGGGAATGGCAGCCCCATCTCCTTTTGTTAACTTAGATTCTCGACAAACAGCAATTTGGAAACTGGCCATGAGTTTAGCTCCTATTCATATTTGAAAAAGAAATATATTTTAAGAACTTTAAAACTGAAAATTCTTGTTAAAAACTATATATTGATGCTTTGAATATGCATTAACTGAAGTATTTTAAGTATTTAACATCTAACATTTAATTTTGATGGTAATTATATGTGGTAAAATATTTGTTTAAAATAATGACTTAAGGATAAAAAATATAAAAGACCTATTTTTATTAATAGGAAAAAAAAGAGAATAGTTTTATCCTAAAATGAGATGAATAATTGTTACAAAATGAGGAAAATGTAGAACAAAGCCTAAACTAATGTAATAGTTGCCGAGGGTTTATAAAAATGGAAATTATGGTCAAAATCAAGAAAGATTTAATTAGTCTAAAATGATAACGTTTTCTTGGACTCAGCCTGTTCTAATGAAAAGATATAAGAATTTTTTTCTAAATAATCAGTGTAAAAAGTAAAAAATCTGTGTTTTATCAAAATAACTTATGTTAACTTTTATCATGTTATCTTTATAAAAAATACTGATTTCCTTCTGGGTATCATTATACTGGCAAAAAAACTGTTTTCGTGCCCCAAACCAGGTGGCTTAATCTATTAATCTAAATAATATTGCTGTAATTGAATCTATTACTGGCTAAATAATATTCAAATCATATAAATACCTAAATTCCTTCAAGCTAAAATATTTTAATGCTCTGTCCAGTGTTTATATAAACTACATACGTATAAACTAAATTTATTCCAAAAATAACCATGGCTTATTTTGGGAGCAGATCAGATTTGAGGGCTAAATGCAAAGGAAAAATATACTTGTGGAGTCTGTTCTATTCACCTGTTGTTGCCATTGCATGCAACTGATGTTGCTATCACATAAACTTGGTAAGAAACAGTTCAAATGTGCACTCTAGCTGAGAGGACTGGCTATCCTCCTGGAAGGTGTACTTTAATAAAGAAATCTAAGTCCCAGGAAGCTCCTAGCCAGTTCCCAGAGGACCCAACTGGGCCTGGTCATGTAAGCAAATTAGAATTTGACCACTATTGTAGGAAAATATCATAAAAACTGCATGCAATAAATTTAAAATTAGCAAAAACGCACAATCAATTAAAAAGAATCTTCATCCCTGCATTCCTTTTCAATCAATCCAATGAATTCATTTTACAAAATCTGGTCATTTACTATGGGTACATGTCACTATTGACACTTTATATTACAAAACCTGTTTGATATTTTACAAGGAGACTTCAATTTATTAAGCGAAAGACAATTAACAGCCGTGGCTGAACAAGAGTTACAATTAATTGAACAATGCATTCAGGAAGGACAGCTTGCTCAAATAGATCTAGAAAAGCCTGTTGATTTTATTATTTTCTTTACCTTGCAATCTCCCACAGGCCTATTTTGCCAAAACAATGTTTTAAAATGGATTTTTTTAACCAAACAATCAACAAAAACGTTTAAATACATATTTGCAAAAAATTATTTCTTTTATAGTCAAAGGTCACCAAAGATATTATCAATTAAGAGGTCACAATCCTAATCGCATAGTGTGTGAAATCTATTTATCTTCAATACCTCTTGACAAATAGCGTTAAGTGATTTTAAAGGACAAATTAATAATTATTTGTTATGTCAAAACTTTTTACAATTTTTAAAAAAGAACGCAATGGATTTTGCCTAAAATAGTTCGGGCTTCCCCACTAGCTATTACTGTCTTTACTGATGATAATATTAATGGGCAGGCTGCATATGTCACCCCAGCGGAAAACAAGTTAGAAAACACCTTATACCTCAGCCCAGTGCACTGAATTAGCAGCTGTAATTCAAGTACTGCAAAATTTTCCACAATCTCTTAATATTGTTTCTGATTCGGAATAAGTCTGCCAAACAGTTACTCACATTGAGACAGCTTCTTTGTTTAAAGGAAATGAATTGCCCTGAATGTTTTTACATTTACAAACATTAGTCAGAAGTTGAATTACTCCCCTTTTTATCATGCATATAAGAGCTCATACTAATCTTCTGAGTTCTTAGTCATTACAAAATCAGCAAGCAGATACTCTTGTGGGGGTAATTCAAGATCCCATGACATTTCGCAAATTGACTCATATTAATAGCAAAGGGCAGTGAAAGAAATTTCTGTCTCTATCTAAACAGCAAGCTCAGGGCATTATTAGGACTTGTCCAACAAATGGACGTTTAAATGCACTCCCATTTGCATCAGGGGTTAATCCTCGAGGACAAAAAGCAAATGAATTATGGCAAATGGATGTTACTCATACTTCACATTTTGGTAAAAAACAATATGCACATGTTATCATAGACACCTTTTCTCATTTCATCTGGGCTACCGCACAATCTGGAAAACACTTCTGCCATGTTCGATCACATTTACTTAATGCTTTTGCTGTTATGGGATGCCCTCAATCTATTAAAATGGACAATGGTCCTGCTTATACAGGAAAGTAGTTTCATAAATTTTATTCTACTTTTCATATTACTCATATCACGGAAATTCCACATAATCCCCCTGGGCAAGGAATTACTGAACGAGCAAACCAGACACTAAAGTCTAGGCTAATAAAACAAAAAGGGGGAGATGATGATCAGGAGGATAATGTTATGAAAATAAGTACACCTAAAGATCAATTAGCAAAAGCACTGTTTACTTTAAATTTTTTAAAAACATTGATGATAATTCATCATAGACTACTGCAGAACAACATTTTAGTAATTTGGAAAAGAAAAATGATACAACCCAATCAGAACTACAGCTGCAGCCAATCTACTGGAAAGATGTTAAAGATGAGTTATGGAAATCTGCCATGATAAAGGTGTGGGGTAGGGGATTTGCTCTTGTCATTGCAGATGACGGAACCTCGGTTTGGATTCCCTCGAACAGAATAAAACCCAGACATGTCAACCCGGACGAAAATAACTAAACGGGTAATGTATATTATAGGACATATAACTTTAATTGCTGAAGGACAGGGACATAATTATACTTATTGGGCTTATATTCCTTACCCACCTTTGCTGCAAGCCCTAACATGGGCAGATCCAACTTTACCAAAATAAGAATACAAGTTTAGGATTCCCAGGTCCAGCAGATTCAAGACCTCCAAAACTACTTAAAGAAGAAGAAAAATGGTATCAAATTTAACTGTTCTATTTTTAGGAAGACCCATATGCATAACTCTATGGAAACAAATGATACTTGCCTGTTAGATGGGAAAGAAAGTTGGAATGGATGGCAGTTATGTCATATGGATTGAGCAGTTATCATAATTAATGATTCCTATGGAATTGTAAGAGATGCAGCCCCTGTGGGGTCTCCCATCTCTAACCTGAAGATAACTGAGACTATATGGACAGGCAAGCTAAATCAGAGTTTAATACATGGAGGATGATTTGTGCCAAATTCATGGGATGATAAATATAACATTAGTCAAAGAAATTGACAGAAAATTTTCCTAGGACTGGGACCAATTTATATAGCGAATTCTAGTAACTATAACTTCTCTTTAAATAGCAGCCATAAACACTATATGTAAATATGTACTAAAAATCCATATGTATTTGTTAAATGTCATATGCATATAAGAAATTGTTAGGTCGGGGGAACTGGGAAGGGCACTGCAACTGGAGCCGCAGAGGTTGTGTCACCCCTCCCAATCTGACTCCCGGAACTAATGAACTGCCCCTTCCGGAATTCATCTGACCCCCATCCTTAAAAGCTGCCCAAGCCGAAGCCTGTGCACGCACTCACCTCCCTCCATCTTGGGTTTGGTGAGCTCTGGCTGGGAGCGCAGAAATACCCCCCCAACACACACTTTAAATTTCCTGGTCTACCTTTCTTCTTTCTCATCCTTTTGCCTCCCAAACCTTTCATCTGGTGCCGAAACCCAGGAGTATGGAATACCTCAACTCTCCTAATAGCTTCCCATCATAAACCAGTTCTCATCTGACTAAAAGATCCGTCCTCATTCCCGTCTAGGCCACAATTTCCTATCTCCACAACCCATTGGAAAGGACTCCAACCCATCATTAACCGGCTCAAGGGAAAGGGACTCCTCATACCCACTAACTCGCCTTATAACACCCCCATCTTGCCTGTCAAGAAACCTGACAGTTCTTACCATTTAGTCTAAGACCTCCGACTAACTAATGAGAGTGTCATCCCCATCCACCCAGTAGTTCCCAATCCATATACTCTTCTCTCACATATTCCTCCTCACGCTACTCATTATTCTGTCCTGGACCTTAAAGACGCCTTCTTCACGATCCCTCTAGACCCTGCCTATGCCCTCATTAATACTACTCTTACCCAGGTATCTGTCGACATTTCACGAGCTGAGCAGAATCTCTCCAGTCACCTCGCCCAAACCTCTGCGTCACCAGTCTCTCTTACATGGTTCCAAATCCTCCGACAAACCTTACATTTCCTCAACCAAACACAAATACTCCCTAAAGTAACCCACTGTTTCCTCTGTGCATCATTAAATAGGCCATTATTGGCAGCTGTCCCTATAAATCTAACCCAAATACACAATCATAGCCCTGATTCCTGCCATACCACTCTAAAGAACATCCCCCTGTGGGAACCAGAGCCTGATAACCTTCCCTACCCCCTTAAAACCTGCTACCTCACACACACAACTGCAAATCAGACACAACTTCATAACAGATGCCAAACTAACGTCACTATCTACAACACAACCCATGCCACCAAAGGACAATATTTCTGGTGTAGTGGAATCCTTACTGAGTGCCTTAACTCCATTGCCCAGGGACCATGCTTTCTGGTAACTATTGTTCCTCAATTAACCCTCTATGGGGAGTCCAAACTAACTTGGCTACTACCCTCTCCTCGCTCCAAAAGGGCTGCATTTCTTCCCATCCTGGTAGGCATCAGCCTAACTGCCTCAGTTGCAGCCTCAGCCACAGCAGGAGGGGCACTGGGACACAATATTCTAACCTCTCAGAACTTTGAGATTCAACTACCGGTAGCCCTGGAATCAATATCAGAATCCCTCTCCTTTCTACAACGTCAACTTACCTCACTATCCCAGGTAACTCTTCAAAATCGATGGGCCTTAGACCTGCTAACAGCTGAGAAAGGAGGAACATGCATATTTCTTCAAGAAGAATGCTGCTATTATGTCAACGAGTCAGGTCTGGTGGAACAAAATATTCAAACCTTGAACAAACTAAAAGAGGACCTCTACCACAGAAAACAAGGAACCAACCCTGCCTTAGACTGGTTTTCTTCCCTCCGGCAACATGGCTCCTCCCGCTACTAGGACTAGTTATCCTAATCTGTCTCTTTTTTCTCCTAGCTCCCTGTCTCCTCAACTTCTTTCAGGGACACATGAAGGAACTGTCACGGGTAGCAGTCAGCCAAATGCTCCTGCTTCATTACCATTGCCTACCCTCCTTACCAGATTCCTATAGCTAACCTCCTCCCTCTCCTGACCATGACAACCCCAGCCTATCACCCCATGTCACCCCAGTACAGCAGGAAATAGCCAGAAGAATTTTGATGCCCTATTATCACAAAAAGGCTGGAATGTTAGGTCAGGGGAATGGGGAAGGGCACTGCAACTGGAGGTGCAGAGGCTGTGTCGCCCCTCCCAACATGGCTTCCGGAACTAATGAACCGCCCCTTCTGGACATCACCTGACCTCCATCCTTAAAAGCTGCCCAAGCCAAAGCCCATGTGCGCACTCACCTCCCTCCATCTTGGGTTTGATGAGCTCTGCCCGGGAGTGCAGAAATAACTCCCACACACACTTTAAATTTCCTGGTCTACCTTTCTTCTTTCTCACCCTTTCGCCTCCTGAATCTTTCAGAAATCAAACTTTTAATTGTGAAAATTGTTCTCTATTCACTTGTCTCCAAGTATTTTTATTGCAGGAAAATGAGACAATTGTAGCAGCAAGGACAAGAGGTATGCTGCCGGTGCAGATGTCAAGATCCTGGCAATCCTTTCCAGAAACACAAGTTCTGATCCATTTGGCAAAATAATATCTGAAAAGGACTAAGAAACTAATTGGACTCATTATTGCAGTTGTTACTGAAATCATTGGAATTATCACAGTGGTTGTGGTTGCTGGAACTGCACTGCATCAAACTATACAGATGCAGTATTATGTTAAAGGATGGTATAAAAACACCAGTGAACTGTGGCATAGTCTATCTTATATTGATGAGCAAATTAATATAGACTAAATGATATAGAGACAGCATTGGTTCATATTGGAGATCAAATGTATAATTTAAATTTCTTACGAAGTTTGAAATGTGACTGGAATAAGAGCAATTTTTGTATTACCCCTTTCTGAAATAGAATGGGAAAGATAAAAAAGGCATCCTTTGGGGCTTTCAGATAGTTTAAGTCTTGATATCTTAGAATTACAAAAAAGGGTGTTAGAAATATCTCAGAATAATTTACATATAGCCTACAGAAATGATATTATACAATCACTCAAGAGCTAAAAAATCTTAATCCTATTTATTGGTGGAAATCTTCTCATTTTCTGATAACACTGGGAATAGGAATTTTACTTTTTATACTACTTCTTTTCCTCTTAAGTGTCCTGAAGCACCGTCATGTCATATCTTCTAATCATAAACAAACACAAGCTTTCAACGCAATGTTTGTAAAAGCTTTGAACTCCTCCCCTAAATAAGCTATTGCACTTGGCTGGTAGTCAATGACGGGTAAGAACCTTACTTCAGAGAATAAGGGCAACCTAAGACAGACATAGTCACCACAGCTTTACAAAAAAGGGGGAAATGTAGGAGTTAAAAGGTTGATGTTTAACCTAAAGCTTGCAGACACAAGTCTATGAGGAAGTGCAGACTTGAGCTTTCAGGATTTGGAACATCGATAGAAGCTGAGATTTGCAGATAAAGCACTATGAGGTGTGGAAGAGACTTGCTTAAGGGAAATTAACATCCTAGCCTGTTTTAGTTTGCTAGTTGCCGGAATGCAACACACCAGAGACGGATTGGATTTTAATAAAAGGGGATTTATTTTGTTGGTTCTTCAGAGGAAAGGCAGCTAACTTTCCACTGAGGTTCTTTCTTACATGGAAGGCACAGGATGGTCTCTGCTGGTCTTCTCTCCAGGCCCCTGGGTTCCAACAACTTTCCCCGGGGTGACTTCTTTCTGCATCTCCAAAGGCCTGGGCTGAGCTGCAAGTGCTGAGATGAGGAATGCCGAGCTGCTTAGACTGTGCTACATTGCGTTCTCTCATTTAAGCACCAGCCAGTTAAGTCAAACGTCACTCATTGCAGCAGACACGCCTCCTACCTGACTGCCGATGTAATTAGCAACAGATGAGGTTCACGTACCATTGGCTTATGTCCACAGCAACAAAACTAGGTATGCTCACCTGGCCAAGTTGACAACTGAATCTAACTAACACATAGCCTTAGAAGTATTTGCTTCCTGGAACTTATTTTTGCATTGTATAACTCTGGCATGCAAACAACCTTTATCACCTTTCTTTCTAGTATATAATTTTGTACTTGGCTGAAAATAAACTCGTCTGAAGACTGATGTCTCCGGATCCCCTGATTCCTTTCTCTCTCTCGTTTTACTTTAACATTCCTTAGGGTCATAGCTGTGGCCAACAATGGATTTCAACAGAAAATGTTGCAATTGCTTCTAATGATCTCTAAATACATTTCTTTTGAAGCTTATTTTTATTGTTGTTAGTAGATATCAGTAAAATAATAGTAAATACTTACAGAGCCCTTAGAAAAATTATAAAATAAAGAGAGCTTCCCACGTATCAAAGAGAAACCTCAAAGCCAGCGTGGAGAAGATAAAACTGTAACCCAGCAGGATGCCAGACTTCGACCCTAGTGGCTAGATTTTTAAAATCCAAGTGGGAAGGTCAAAAAAGGAAGAGAAATCAGCAAAGTATATAAAAGTATAAAGGCAGTGTTATGGTTTAGAGGCTTTATGGATCCTAGAAAATTATGTTCTTAAAATTAATCCACTCTATGGGTGTAGACACACTGTAAGTAAGAAACTTTCGGTAAGGAGGATCTTAGGTTAAGATGTGACCCACCTCATGCAGGGTAGGTCTTAATATTCTTACTGGAGTCCTTTATAAGAGGATGAATTCAGGGAAAGCCACAGAAGGTAGAAGGAAACCACAGAGGCCAGAAGCTGGAAGCAAGAAACCCAGAAGAAGGTATTGTCCTGATGATGCCTAGATTTGGACATTTTCACAGCCTCAAAACTGTAAGCTTGTTAACTAATAAATTTACCCACTGTTAAAAGTCAACTCATTTCTGCTATACTGCATTTCAGTATCTTTAGCAAACTAAAACAGGAAGATGAAAGATTTTCTCAAGCCAAGAAAGACTCAAGCAATCCAGTACCCATGTAATCTTTTTTATTTTTATTTTTGGCAGGAGGCAGTTTGAGGATTGGAGTTGGTGGGGAGAGTATGCCCAACATTGGTAACAGATTGATAGCAGGTTGAAAAAAGAAAAGGTAGTATCTCAACACAAAATAAAAATTAAAATATCTGAAATAACATTTTACATTCCATTAAGGATTAGAAATACCCATGATTTTAGTAAACAAAGCTTTCCCATTTTAGTGAGAAAATCTATCAATACTTATAAAACCTACACTTACAAAATTAACTTAACCCACTGAGGTAAGAGAAAATCTTAATTTAAGGAGCATGACTCTGGGGACTAACACCGTGCTTCAAAAATAAGCAGTAATTCACAGGCTAATAGGAGAAATCAAGTTCAAGTCTACCCCTCCAAATTTTTAAAACTTGCTTTGATAGCTAGAAGAGTTCAAACTAAATTCAGACTAGAGAACCAAAGGGTAAATTCTAAATTGATAGCACTGAAATGTGAACTCTTTAGGCAGTGCTTGCCATGGAAGGCACTGTCCATGTTCCTGCCATGCTACTTTTCTTCTCTCATATAATGGC
Organism: Tamandua tetradactyla; assembly: GCF_023851605.1. Classification (NCBI taxonomy): domain Eukaryota; kingdom Metazoa; phylum Chordata; class Mammalia; order Pilosa; family Myrmecophagidae; genus Tamandua; species Tamandua tetradactyla. Next base: position 47,024,139 of record NC_135339.1, read on the forward strand.
TTCCCTTATCTTCTTCCCTGGTTTGTGCTCCTGGTCTCCTGTGGGTAAAGAGAATCAATGATTTCAAAGAAAGCCAGGGTAGGTTTCTTCTACCTTTATCTCTCCACACCCCCAAAAAACACATTTAACTTTTTTTTTTTTCTGACAGCAACTATGCCAGTTTTGAAAAAGGAGTATCATTTTCTCTCCAGTCACCATGGAATATGACTTCTTGGTTCTTAAATTGGATCTGGCAATTTTCCAGACTTCCTGGATCCACCTCCGCTGAGTTTCTAATTCAATCGACTAGCACCAAAAACTAATAGCACCAAAGATCGGCTGTTTAGAAAGATGATACTTGTCCATTATATGTAGTGGAGTACAGGCTGTAAAGATTACAGCTATAGCTTTCGACAAAAGTAAAGTATCATCAGGGGCAGCATGAAGTCTATAAAATTACATACTCATGCCAGCATAAGATGAGTCCAAGTTAAGTAATGGATGATAAGAACTAGAACTTTGTTTTCTAAACCTTCAACTGATGCTCTTTCCACTCTACCCCTGTGACTCTCATGTGTTTCTAGTGACTCCATAACTAGCAATGTGGCCATTTCCACTGTTTCTCAGGCAAAACATACCGCATAACTGAGCTATCCTGGAATTTCACCTAAAGAAGACTAAGTCAGGATGCAGGACTCCAAAGACAAAAGTCTACAAATTAAAGAACACCATTTACCAGAAGAAAACACGCTGCTACTATTATTGTACATATTTATTCTTACTTTATACACAATTTCATAAGCTTTACTCTCGGGCTTCCAGAACTATAGCTTAATGCAACAAAATTAGAATCCTGCAACTAATCTAAGACAACACTTGAATGATAAATTATAAAAACTTATGTAAGTTGCAAATTTAGTTAACAAAAGGCATAATAAAACAATAAAAATTAGATCCAAGATCTGAACAAGCACAGATAAGGCCATTTTGCATTAGATCAAATAAATTCTTTACCTTTAAAAATCCTTGAACATATTATCACTTATACTGAAATAACTGAAGTTCAAAATGAGTCATATATAAAATATTCTCTCAAATTTATATTTATTTATGAAGTCCCTAACATTAACATATGAAACCAAGGTTATATAAACCACAAACTTAAATAAATATTCATAAAAAGATTACAAAGTACTCCATAAATAAAATTACAGTACAAATGACAACACAGGATAAAATATTTTTTAATCTAGTGCAAATACGAGGAGTCTTTAAAAACCGGTAAGAATAAGACTAAATAAAGATAACAAACAGGCCAATCTCACACTCAAACACACACACACACACACACACACACACACACACACACACCCCAAACAAACCAACAAATGTGGGGTGTTGGTGTGGAGGGAGGGGTTCAATCTCACTAATTTTTAAAAAAGAAGAAAAATGGAAAGTGAAATATTTTTCAGTTATCAAGTAGGCAATAGTTAAAAAGAATTATAATTTAGAAGAACCAGTGTCACCAAGGGTCCAAGTCAGGTCAATTCTACCTTGTATTATGACTTCATCTACTTCTCTTCATTTTTATTGCAACCATCATGTAAATTAAGCCCCCCAACACACCTGATATGAATTAATGCCACAGCCTCCTCAATGACGCTCCTGCTCTTGTCATCTGTGCTGGTTTGAAAGGATGTATGTCCCCTAGAAAAGCCATGTTTTAATCTAAATTCCATTTTGTAAAGGCAGAATAATTCCTATTCTCAATACTGTATGTTTGAAACTGTAACCAGATCATCTCCCTAGATGATGTGATTTAATCAAGAGTGGTGGTTAAACTGGATTAGGTGACGACATGTCTCCACCCATTTGGGTGGGTCTTGAGAAGTTTCTGGAGTCCTATAAAAGAGGAACCATTCAGGAGAATGAAAGAGATTCAGGGAGAGCAGAGAATGCTGCAGCACCACAAAGCCGAGTCCACAAGCCAGCGACCTTTGGAGATGAAGAAGGAAAATGCCTCCCGGGTGTTAGGTTGGGAGAACAGGAAAGGTCACCATGACTCAAGCTGTGTGAAATGTGCCGCCCCTTCCGGATGCAGGCAGATGCAGTTCCCGGAACAAGGAGCTGAACCGTTGAGATAGGACCCTTGCCAAACATCACCTGACCCCCTTGCTTAAAAACCGCCTGTGCCAAGACCCAGGCGCGGACTCACCACCCCATACCGTGGGTTCTGTGAGCTCCGCCCAGGAGCACAGGAATAAAACTCCTTCACTCTAAGGTTTTTTGTCTGCCTTCTCTCTCTTTCGCCTCCAAAACCTTTCACCAGGGAGCTTCATGAAACAGGAAGCCAGGAGAGAAAGCTAGCACATGATGCCTTGCTTGCCTTCTGCCCTTCCAGCTAAGAGAGAAACTCTGACTGCATTCGCCATGCGCCCTTCCACTTGAGAGAGAAACCCTGAACTTCATCGGCCTTCTTGAACCAAGGTATCTTCCCTAGATGCCTTTGATTGGACATTTCTATAGACTCATTTTAATTGAGACATTTTCTTGGCCTCAGAACTGTAAACTAGCAACTTATTAAATTCCCCTTTTTAAAAGCCATTCAGTTTCTGGTATATTGCATTCTGGCAGCTAGCAAATTGGAACACCATCCCATCTAACTCCCCACGCCCCATTCTCCAAAAGCAATAAGACTACTTAAAGTGTATGGCTCCCATCCTTGAAACCTATAATGGCTTACTACTGCTCTTAGAACAAAATTCCATATTTGTTACATGGCATACAAGACCAGTAATGCCTTTCCGCCTTCAAGTATAACCACTCCCCTCTATACTTCAATTACCCTAGTCTACTTTTAGTTTCTAACTACCTTGGTATCTTTGTACATGCTGTTACCTCTATCTGGAAGATTCTCAGTCTGTTCTGTATGACTGGCTTCCACTCAATTTTCAGGCCTTCACTCCTATGTTATCTCTTCAAACGAGCCATCTGATTATCTTTTCATCTTATTTATGTTACTTGTTGAGTGTCTTTCTGCTCCCCTAGAATGGAAACTGGATGAAGGTGGATCCCTTATCTTTTTCATTATTACTATCCCCAGGAACTAACATTGTGCTCAAAACATAGTAGACACTCAACATGGATAAATAAAGCAACAGTAGAGGAAGAAAGTAGTTGACTCTTTGATTCTAAGAACACAGGTCTTAATTTAGCTCCAGATTCTTTACAGTATAAGAGTGACCAGATTATCCTCTTAAAACTCATTTTCCCCATCTATTAAAAAACAAAACAAACTATAGAACTATTTAGAGATTCCATCAAAAGAAAATAATTTAAAAAATATCTTAAAAAGAAATAGACCTGTGATTTTCAGATGAGATAACATACTTCCTTTAATCAATACTATGTCCTCCTTTTAAACTAGCTTTACAAAGAAAGGTAAACAACATAGAGCCCCATTAGCCTCTAGAAGAACCTGATTTCTTAAACATATAAAAGTAATCAGACATCCAATTTTTATACCTAAGGAGAAGGTTCAGAGAAGTACCCCAATTTTTACTCTTAGCTATAAGCAAAGAATAAAATTCAGAGTCACTATGATATAAATACTAAAGTAGTCAAACAAAATTTATAATTTTCTACTCAAACGATGATGAATTAAAAGAAAAATACTGTAATTTTTATCCTTTTTTAAAAAAAGTTGTATATATAGCCACTTTTCGTCTAAAATCAAGCTCTTGGTCTTTTCAAAGTAGACATACTCCTGAGGAGGATTTTTGCAAATCAGATTTTAAAGGGTGTCACAGTGGGAAGTACAACTTAAATGCAGGATCTTACAGATGTTTCCAGAAGCTTCTGAAGGAATGCTGGTCTCTAGATCCTTTAGAGATTAGTCATTCATTAATCTGCTGAAGCAACTGAGTCACTGGTTGGAATAATCAGAGTCTAAAGGTAACCTGAGCAGCACCCTAGTTATTCATTACCTAATAGGCCCCGACTACTAAAATATAACTGCAGGCATCATTGTCTGTGCTGGTTTGAGGCTATTATATACCCCAGAAAAGCCACGTTCTTCTGGTCCAGTCTTTTGGATGCAGACCTGTGATGGGTGGGGCCTTTTGATTGGGTTGTTTCCATGAAGATGTGACCCACCTAATTATGGGCAGGACCTCCTCTTCCATGGAGATGTGACCCTGCCCATTCAAGGTGGGTCTTAGTTTGCTGGATTCCTTTAAAAGGAGAACATTTTGGAGAAAGCTCAGACACAGACACTTGCAGATGCTGAGAGAGCCCTTTGAAACCAGAAACCTGGAGAGGACAGCAGATGTTGCCATATGTCTTACCATGTGACAGAGAAATCCTGGTCTTGATCAGCCTTTTCTAAGTGAAGGTATCCTCTGCTGATACCTTAATTTGGACATTTTCATGGCCTCAGAATTCTAACTTGTAACTTAACAAAAGCCCTTGTAAAAGCCAATCCATTTCTGGTATATTGCATTCCAGCAGCATTAGCAAACTGAGACACTGTTCTATGCTGTCTTTTTACCCAGATCATGCAATACTCACCCTTTCAAAATACTGTATGCATTAGCACCTAAACCATTTGATAAACTGTCAGCCTCACATACACTGTATTATCATAATGAGAAAAGGGGGCATGACTCACTTAAAAGCTTTTCAAAATCTTGTCAAAAGATCTAATGGCGTAAACTGTGAAATCAAACAATTTAATCTACAAATGTCATGGGTTATTTCAGTATAAAAGAAAGAAGGAGACAAGGAAAAATGAATTGAATTTGTAAGAACAAAATATCAGTCATGAAGATCAAATCTGGAAAAATAACTAAAAACAGCAATTATATACTACATCTGGGGTAAAAGAATCTCTCAATAAGGGGTGGGGAGGTGGAGTCACTTGTAAAATTTAGAACCTAAAGATGCCAAATGATGGCTTACAAGTTATTTCTGGAAACTCTACATTCTTACCAAAAAATAACAGTGACTTGATCAAGTCCCATTCCTATGATAGAGAAATTGTACTGTACACATAATAAAAAATTCTCATGACATAAAATAAGTTCTCTTTTTATAGAGCTAACTATATATTATAGCGAGAAACCTACTCATTAAAGGAACTTGACAGCGAGCATTCAGAAGACTATCAAAGCATTCTGGCAAGGCTACAGCCACATCAATTTCACTAGACACAGCTCGAATTTATCTTCTATTTATAATCTAATATGCTTCTTTCTTTGGTATAAACAGAGCCAGCACTAAAGAGCAAAAGACCTAAAATTATACTGTTTACAAAAGCCAGTTCACAGAATTAAAATAAAACCAAACACATTAAGTATCTATCATGCACAGGCATTTTCCTGGGTATTCTGCAGGATCCAGTGAAGCATATACCGTGGCTCCTGCCTAATGAATTAACATATACAAAATGAAAACCCTGTTCTTCTTTTCCAAACCTACTTCTCCTGTATATCTTCTCCAGCTCAGTAAGTCTCAATTCCACCCAGCCACTTACTTTGGCCAGGACTCCCGGCCCTCTTGCATGCATGCTATCTCTCTCTCCTTCCCCCTCTCTCTCTCCATTCAATCCATTTGAGCCATTGCCATCAGCTGTACTTTCTAAATATATCCAGAAACGAATCACCTCAACACTCCTATAGTTTGCTATAGCTGCCAGAATGTAATACAACAGAAATGGACTGGCTTTTATAAAAGGATTTACTTAGTTAAAAATTTACAGTTTCTCACAGTAAAGGCAGCTGGCTTTCTTCTGGCTTTCTCTGTCACATGTGAAGGCACACAGCAACATCAGTTGGCCTTCCCTCCCGGCTTCTTGGTTCAAAGCTTTCCCCAGGGTGATTCCTTTCTGCATCTCCAAACGTCTGCATCTGTGTCAGCTCTGAGCTGAGTTGTTCTGGGTTCTGGTGTGCTCTCTTTTGACTCCTTCTTTTAAGCCTCTAGCTAATAAACTTAAATGTCACTCATTGTGGAAAGCACCCCACCTTAGCCAACCACAGATGTAATCAGCCATAGATGAATTTCACATTCTGATGATTTAAGTCCCCAGCAATACAACATCAGGGCACTATCACCCAGCCAACCTGACACCTGAACCTAACTACTGCAATTCCCCTCCTACCTGCTGTTCCTGCTTCCACCTTTGCCCCTTTATGATAACTCCCATGCTTAAAACCCTCTGCTCCTGATCTCACTCCAAGTGAAAATCAAAACTTTTACTTACTAGGTCCCATGTGGTCTGACCTCCATCACCCTGTGACCTTGTCTTCTTCCCTTCTTCTATTCTCACTTATGCAGCCATGCTCTTTCCTTACTTGCCCATTTCTGCTGTAAGCACACTGGTCCTCTTACTGTTCCTCAAATATGCCATATATGATCCTACCTCAGGGTCTTTGCAAATGAGGTCCCCACTTCTGGAACATTCTTTTCCAGAGATCTACAGAGCCTACTCTCTTGCCTCCTTCAAGTGTTGTTCATATATCCTTTATGTCAACAGAGCCTTCCTTGACCATGCTAAGATCTCAATCCTTTCTCTTTACCATTCCATACACTCTTTTCCTGATTTATTTTTCTCCACAGCTTGTATCCCCCACCATGTTTCATACTATATATTATATTTCTTTTACAAGTTTAATCTTTGTGGTCTGAAATGCATAAAGAAACCTAACCCAGGATCGAGGACTGGAATAACAGAACACGTAACGTAAGGAAAGGGTATAAGATCTAGCTTATGGTCATGAGTATTAAAAAAGCATGACTAAAACCCCATGATGATGATAGAGCCAAGATGCTTCAGGACTCTGTCCCCCACTGAAGCTTTGAACAGCCAGCAAGAACTGTCAGAAACATCTTTCTTAAAGTTTCAGAAATTAGTTAAAGAATTGCAGGAAAAGGGTGAGTACCAGATCAAGACAAAGGCCACTTAAAAGCAGTAGGATCTCCTGGTTCCCTGGCTGGCTCCTCCTCCCAGTGTGGATACCTGGTGTCAATTCCAGAGGGAGCAGAACAACCCTAATGAACACACCGGGAACATGTATGTCTGGCCTGATTTGTCTGGTGGTGCCTAAGGGACCTGCCATCTAGAACTTGCCTTGGTGTAGAAGACAACTCACAGAGCACTCCTATGGAACACTGGGAGAGCAGTTAAATCATGCTGCTGGGGAAGGGGATTGCTGACTATAGGATATAAAATGCAGTGCCTGGAACCATGAGGAATCTGTTTCCTAGGGTAGAAAGGACATTTCTATCCTAAATAGGGGAATTCCTAGGGCTACATGCACATGCCCAAGAGAAAACACATGGACAGAAAGGATCAGGACAGCCCCTATCTTGGCCTGGAGCTATTCTCCAAATTCACCGTATGGATAAGCCCTCAAGTAGATTACCCCCACAAGTCAATATGTAAAGACTTGGAAAGTGTTTCGTTTTATTCTTCCTTCCTTGTTTTTTTCTTTTCTTTTCATTAGCTGTAGGCATTGAAGGAACGCTCTGGCAATAACACTAGCTGGATACAAGCATAAGGAATAGACATCACAGAGTCTAAAATGCTAGTGATACACAAAGAAACAGAAAGTGACAGTCCAAGCAAAGAGGAAAATTAAATTATCAATGAGAAGGACCAGATCTGGCCCATTCCAGACAAAGACTTTTAAAGAATGATCCCAAATATGTTCAAAGAAATAAAGGAAAACATGGACAAAGAAATAAATCAGGAAAATGATAGATCAACACAAAGAATATTAATAAAGAGATGGAAAGTATCAAAAGGAACCAAACAGAGCTGAAGACCATTATAATAGAAATTTAAAACTCTCTAGAGGGGTTCATCATGCAGACTGGAGATGGAAGAAGAAAAAAAATCAGAGAACTTGAAGATAAGACCATTTAAATCATTCAGCCTGAGGAGCAGAAAGAAGAAAGAATGAAGAACAGGGCCTGAAGAACCTGTAGGATACCATCAAGCATACCAATATAAACAATGTGGGAGACCCTGAAGAAGAGAGAAAGGGCAGAGAGAATACTCAAATAAATGGCTGACAACTTCCCAAATTTAATGAGACATGAATTTACATATCTGAGATACTCAATGAACTCCAAACAGGATAAACATAAGTAGACCCAAGTCACAGCATATTATAATCACATGCCAAAGCTAAAGAGAGAATTCTGAAAACTGCAGGAGAGAGGCAACATGTCACATATAAAGGAGTTTCAAAAAAGATTAAGTTGCCAGGGATGGGGGACAGGGGCAAGGGGGAGTTAATGCAAAATGGGTGTAGGGCTTCTGTTTGGGGGAGAGTTTTAGTAATAGAAGGTGGTGAAGGTATTGCAATATCATGAATATGATCAATTCCATTGAATGGCATGCTTAGAAGTGATTCAGATAGAAATGTTTATGTTGTATATAGGTTCCCCCAAACACACACAAAAAAAACCCATAAAGATAATGACAATTAAATTCAATACATGCACCTGGATGGGATCTAAAAAGGGATAAAAGGTTCAAAGAGACATTATTGGAATATATTTAAAAATTGGAATATAGACTATAAACTTCATATCAATATTAAATTTCTTGAACTTAATAATTGCAGTTAAGGTGGTTATATAAGTGAATAACCTTGTTTTTAAGAAATGAACATGGCAGTATTAAGTGTTCAAGGCGTATGATATATACACTTACACTCAAGTGTTCAGAAAACGAACTGATAGAATGACACGACAAATGTGGCAAAATTCAGACCTGGGTATCTGCATATGGGGTATGTTGGACTTTTCTGTATGGGATTTGTATTATCTTTGTAACTGTCCTGTAAGTTTTTATAAGTATTTCAAAATAAAAAGTTAAAAAAGAATGAAAGCTGGGTTAGGAGGCTGAGTGACCAAGCAGGAAGAGGAAGTAAGGAAGTGGGATTGAGCAAGTACCTGGAATTTAAAGGGAGAGCAGATCTGGAGGCTGCCCTGGGAGGATGGTGCAGATGACTATAATTGGAGGACTATAACTGGAGGGTACTGGGAGAAGAGATAGAGAGGAGGACCAAGGTAGAGACTGCTGAACTACAGCACGTTAAGAGATAAAATGATTTAAGGGCATGACAGTGCTTGTCAGACTAGGAAGTTATGAAGCACTGAACACAAAGAGAGGTTGATGGTTGAGGATAGTAGAAGGCATCAAAGATGATATAGAGAAGAAATCTCTAAGAGTTATGTGCTGCCTTATAGCAATCACAGCCCATGATGGATGGTTTATCAGCTAGAGTGGATATCAAATGACAAGAGAAGGTGGGAGGGCTATAATTTGAATGGTTGGCCAAAGCACAAACTTTGAGAAGGAAGCCCCTGCTACGGAGGTGAGGGTAAAGCCACCATGGGAGAAATGAGCTGGGGACAAGCTGTCTTCCAGAGCGGGCTGCATTTTTCTCAAGTCCAAGTAAAGACAGAGATAAATTAGTACAGGATGAAAAAAAAAAGCTTGCCTTGACAGTAGCAGCTGAAGTTGCACACTTAAATGAGACAGGGAAAGAAGATGGCAGAAGGTAGGCACTAGCTTGCCCAGGTCAAATAATTTGATCACAATGAGGAATTACATAAATCTCAAAATAGCAAAGAATATAAGAGTTAAATAAAGACTTATGGTCCATATGACTATAACACAGAGGGGGCCATTCAGAAATTTGGAGGACCTGACCACCCACCAATTCTTTGACATTGATCATTAACATTTTCTTAGTCTTATTTAAGGTATTATGAAAATGGAGTTTCAAGATATGCCCTTCTAGCCAAGAGACACTCCCTTCAAAGAATACTGTCCAGAAGCCCCTCTTATATAGCAATTCTGTAGTTGTATTAAGTAAACTGAAAGAGTTGCAGAACACTTGAAAATTCGACAGTATCAAACATTGGGTTTAGTGTGATTAGTGCCATTTTTTGGCATTAAAAAATATTGAATGAAAAAAGTTATAAAATAGCATGTAGAATACAATAAATATTTTGTTTTTTAAAGACAAATTTATATTGTGGGAAAAATACTGAAAGGATTAAATTAAATCAGACCAGTTATTTCCAGGCACTTGAAATAAGAGTGAACTTCTTTTTTACCTTTCATTTTCTTTTCCTTCTTTTGAAATCGTGGGTGATTTCCACTATCTGGGTGTTTAATATACTTCTCCCTTTGTTCTACAATGAACATGTACTAGGTTTATAAACATTAATTTTAATATATTCCATCATAAGGACTTTAACAAGTAAGGAATATCAAGTGGTATAAAGTATAAGTGTATAAAGCAAATTCAGCACTACTGAAGGGACTCTCGATTAGGAGAATGCCAAGTCACACACACATTTACATGAGGCTTTAGCATGAACAGGGGCTAGATGCAAATTGTAGCCAGTTCCACTCAAAGTGGGCAGAGAACAGAACTGTGAAAGAGTGACCTATGTGCGTATTGCTGCTGCTCAGAAAAATTCAGTATCCCTACACTCCACCTGGAGTGTTTTTCCCAGTCCACCATGTAAACAAAGGTCTCTCACATCTGAGTCTTCTTACTCAGTCTGTGAATGCTCTGCTTTTTCAGTGATGGGAGCCATGCAGGGAATTCTGAGTAGGAAATGCATATCTAAGTATAAGTCAGAGCAGTTGCATATAACTTAGACATAGGAAAACAGAGACTTATATATAAATTTATTTTTAAGGGGGCAAGCTTAGCATATTAGAGCTAATAGAAACTATGCGTCAAAGAACAGATTTGGCTTTTAAAGAGCTGTGACAATTTTAATTTCTCTCCATAATCATCACCATTGGAGCTGTGAATAAAGCCTATATAGGACCTTATACCTAATAAGTCTAAAGTACTCTACAATATTTCTTTGAAAAGACTCTAAAGGTGACTTTGCACTCTTTTAATATCAAACCTAATCTCATTCTTCAAGAGTAGTTCATATAAAAAAAATAGTTCACATGCAAACCACTGTGATAATATAATGCCTTCAAAAATAAAAAGATATCAATAAACTGAATTTTGTGATTATCCTCACATTCTCCCTGTGGCATGCAAAAAAAATGCCCCCTCCCCAAGATATTCACACTTAAGCCCACTCTACCCCAGAACCTGTGACTGCGTTACTCTATATGGCAAAAGGGACTTGCAGATATGATTAAGGTTAAAACATTGAGAGGGGGATATTATTCTGGATTATTTGGGTGGGCCCTATCTAATCACAGAAGTTCTAGAAAGTGGAAGAGAATGGCAGAAAAGTAAGTCAGAGAAATATGACTTGAGAAGGATTAATATGCAGCTGTGGCTTTGAAGAGGGAGGAAGGAGCCACAAGTTAAAGAATACTGGCAACTTCTAGAAGGTGGGGATGACACAACAGCCAGCAAGAAAAGAGAGACCTCACTTCTACAACCACAAGGAACTGAATTTTGCAAACAACTCAAATGAGCAGAAAATAGATTCTCCCACAGTGTCTCTAGAAATAAGCATAGCCTGCCAACACCTTGATTTTTGTTTGGTGGGAACCATACTAAACTTCTGGCTTACAGAACTGTAAGGTAATACATTCGTGATAAGTTGCTACGTTTGTGGTAATTTGTTATGGCAGAAATAGAAAAATAAACTTCCTTTAGTACTGCCCCCCATTTTCTTCCCCTAAACTATGTCACAGTGACAATACCAGAATGAAAATTCCCTGCAGTCAAGGAGATTTCATTTTTAGAAATACACAATCCACTGACAATTCACCTTCTTTATCTAAGCCCCACTGTCATTCTCAAGCCCCTATCTCTTCATGATCTTAGCTAAAATGAAGCAGAGTAAGGTTTTAGGCTGACGAAGACTTTCCTGACTACAAAGTTTAGTTGCATAGTGTAATAGTTAGCTAAGAAAAATTATATATTTCTTTAAATAGGAAATCTTCAAGAAAAATGGAAATCAGCTATTAAATGACAAGTTTTGGTGCCAAAGTAAACAGATGAAACTTATCCTGAAATAAATGTGGATGCAATTAAGGGGCAAAAGCACCATGGAAACTTTCCCAAACAGGGCAGCTTGTCAGCTCTCAAATTATTTTCACACCTGGGCCAGGTACAAGTTCCCTATTGTGGTTGAGGGGCTGGGGCACTGTCATAGGGGAATAAGGCCTAATTTGAATTTCTCTAGACCTTAAAAGTTATTATTCAATGCAACTATGTGATGATATCGTGAATTACTGATCATATATGGAGAGCAGAATGATCAAAAGTTAACAATGTGTGCGTTCATTTGGTGTTTTTTGGTATTAAAAAAATAAAACTGTTTTTGAAATTAAAAAAAAAAAAGTTATTATTCATCCTTCTGGGTAACAAATGTTTCAGTGTTTTGTGCCAAAGCCCCACTGGTTCAGCCTCTGGAATGAATAAGAGAGCGTTCCTTGGAAGATTAGGACACGTTGTGTTTGCTGATGGAAGATGTTCTTGTCACATCTTCTGATCCTTAGATGTATACTTTTGAGACCACAACCCCCTCCTTACTGGCACCCTGTACTTCACTGTATTGCCCTGAAAATATTACTTATCCTTTTACCAAGGTATCCAACTACCAGTTCTTTCAATGATTTCAATTATTTTGCTTCTACATTTTAAAGCCAGTCTATCTTCTTATAGTCTTAAATCTGCATTTATGCATTTCACTTTTTACATTTTACTGTATTTATTCATTATAGTTTTTACACCAACCTCTTTCCTGTAAAAGTCTTTCACATTTGTTAATGAAGACATCTTCCCCTCCTTCTTTTACTGACTTCACATTTCTTTTTTGTTAGGACAAAAAAAGCACCTAACAGTTCTTTTTAAATTAAGGACACACCAGAGACAGATGGGAGAAAGGAAGGAAATAGAAACTGAATAGACTACAATTCACTCAAGCTTTATTTAAATTTTAGGACCTATGCCTAAAATTTTTAAATTTAGCTATTTCTATCAAGTATCTAGCCTGAAAAATGTACATTATTCAGCACAAACACAGATCATAAACACAGAGACTGAGACAAAAGAAGTTCTCTGGAAGTCAGAATAATCTAGTCGTAGAATGAGTTTCTTCATTCACAGCAAACCATGAGGTATGATTTTAAATGTTTTAGGAACCTCAAAGGAGTATTCACACACTAATTAGAAACTTTTAATCAGAAGTACTGTATACTTACATGAAGACATATAGAGAGAAAACTTTCAGTGGACTAATATAGAATAGGCTCTAAATAAATATTTGTTGACTGAATGAATGGTATTAATCATTAATAGCATCTAGCAAATTTGAGCATTTCCCCTTAATACCTTAGCTCCCACTAATAGCTATTATCCATCATTAAGGAAACTGTGTCTAAGAAAATGACAGCATAATGCTTTAAACTTAAACCGGCATTGTTCCAGAACAGTGAGGAAGGATTTTTGTTTCTAAAGCCCATTGTTGTATTGAGTACCTATTACTAAAGCACTATGACAATGAGTAGTTCATAATCTAGATAAGGACAAGAAAGAAAATATGCTAAGGCAGGGCACATGGAATACAATGTGCCCACAGCATGGAAGAATGCTAAGATTCAATAAAGGCAAAAATATTTGACAGTTAAAACTGTCAAAACCTTTATGTAGGGCAACGTGACACTGTTTCTCAAAATCTACAACATATTTTATGTTCCAGAAATTTAAGTCTAGGGATTTCACCTATAGAAATATTAATGAGTCAAGATATGTGCTCAAAAATATTTACTGCAGTCCTGTTTATATAGCAGAATTTCCAAAAGCTGGAATGAGATATATCTATATATAGAATGAGATATATCTATATACACCAACATGTATGGAATTCAGACATGTTTTTCAATATTTTCATTCTAAAGTGTATATATACATATATATACACACACACACACACATTTGTGAATATATACATTTAAATGCATATATGTGCACAGGCATATATCTATAAGCACAGAAAAACCTAGAAGCACATACACAAAAGAGACAATAGGGGACAGGGATACAGAATTGGAAAAGGTAACAGAATTTCATTTGTTCACACATGATTTGTATACAATAATTATGTATCATTCTGTGAGTTTTAAAAAAATAAAGATCAGAAATAGAAGAAGAAGAATAGGAAAAAGAAAAGAAGGGTGAAGAAGAGAAGAATTAACTAAGAATTCTTTCGTCTAAAATGACATACATCCTTTTAAATATTAGTGGCCATTGGGAACAGCTGCCAAAGTCAGGTGGTCATAGGAGTTCACCTTTTCCTACAGATATACCACTCCTATCCCTCTATGGGAATACACATTGCTTGGGACATGCCCCAACTCTGCATCCTCACTCTGACAGGTCCCTATGCCAACCTCATCAATTGCTTCCCACCTCATTACACTGTCAGACTGTCAGGTCTGGCTGATGGCTGATGGTAGTTCCAGCAAGAGCATGGGGAAGAGAAGGAAGAAGGAAAGTAACTCTACAGAGGCGCTTCCTCCTCCCCTCCTTCAACAATCCTCAAACCCAACCCAACAACTCAACAATTCCTGAGGCGTGCTTAAATTACAAAATGCCTAGTAGACTCACTAAGCCTGAGCATTCCTCAGAAAGACCCAAAAACTTTATTTCTTTGTATACAACCATGGCCTACCACGGTCACTAAAATGAACCTTTCTCTTCTATCCAGGATCTGAATCCAAAAGAGACAGGCTTCTCAAATGTACACTTTTTATCCTCTCTTTCTGATGTTGCTAGCAGAAACATCACTAAAAAACTTGCTAAATGTATGTGGTTGTCTGAGAAGGAGCATGTGAAAGAAGCTGAAACTGTCTTCTCATCCATCCAAGGCTAGGGAAAGAAGCATTGCTGGTTACATGCCATGGGTGGAACAACATGCCAGTGGATAGGGACTGGGTTAGCCAGTGTAGGGGTACCTCAGAAGAACATGATCATAGAGTTGGGGCTACTTAGATCTGCAACATGTCTGGGGATCCAAACTCAAAAGAAGCATGAACTTCCTCAATTTCTCTCTTCAAGTTCCTTGGGCCTTTCAGAGTCCCAAGAATCAAAAGAAAATCTGGGCGGGCCGCGGTGGCTCAGCGGGCAAAGTGCTTGCCTGCTATGCCGGAGGACCTCGGTTCGATTCCCAGCCCCAGCCCATGTAACAAAAACGGAGAAACAGAATACAATAAAAACAAGAAAATGTTTAAAAAAAATGTTTCCCTTTCTTCCTTCCTTCCTTCCTTCTCTCTGTCTTTCCTTTAAAAAAAAAAAAAAAAAAAAAAAAAAGAATCAAAAGAAAATCTAAAAGAAATCAAAGAATATCTAAATAGGTGGAAAGATATTCCCTGTTCATGGATAGGAAGGCTAAATATAGTTAAAATGTCAATTCTACCCAAACTGATCTACAGATTCAACACAGTACCAATCAAAATTCCAACAACCGACTTAGAAGACTTGGAAAAGCTAGTTACCAAATTCATCTGGAAGGGAAAGATACCCCAAATAGCTGAAAGCATAAAGTGGGAGGATTAACACTCCCTGACTTAAATAGTAGTCAAAAGAGCATAATACTGATACAATGATAGCAGCACTGACCAAGGGAATAGACTCTAGAGTACAGAAACAGATCACCAAATCTATGGTCAATGGATTTTTGAGAAGGCCCCCAAATCCTCTGAACTGGAACAAAACAGTGTTTTCAATAAATGGGCATGGGAGAACTGGACATCAATAGCCAAAAGAACAAAACAGGATCCCTATCTTACACCCTATAAAAAAATTAACTCAAAGTGAATCAAACACCTAAATATAAGAACGAGCACCATAAACTTTGTAGAAGAAACAATAGGGAAACATCTTCAAGACCTAGTAATAGGAGGTAGCTTCCTAAACTTTACACCCAAAGCACAAGCAACAAAAGAAAAAATAGTTAAATGGGAATGCCTCAAAATCAAATGCTTCTGTACTTCAAAAGACTTTTTCAAAAAGGTGAAGAGGCAGCCAACTCAATGGGAGAAAATATTTGGAAATTACATATTGGACAAAGATTTGATATCCTGTATACACAAAGAAATTAACACAACTCAAAAACAAAAGAACAAACAACCCAATTCAAAATGGGCTAAAGAAATGAATAGGCATCTTTCTGAAAATCAAATACAGATGGCTCAAAAGTACATCAAGAGAGCTGATTTTCATTTGCTACAAGGGAAATATAGATCAAGACTACAATGAGATATCACCCCACAGCTATAAGAATGGCTGCTATTAAACAAATAGGAAACTATAAATGTTGGAGAGGATGTGGAGAAACTGGGACACTTACACACTGCTGGTGGGAATATATAATGGTGCAGCCACTATGGAAGACTGTTTGGCAGTTCCTTAGGAAACTAAATATCAAGTTGCCCTATGACCTAGCAATAGCATTACTTGGTAAAAACCCAGAAGAGCTGAAAGCAATGATACAGACAGACATTTGCACACCGATGGTCACAGTAGCATTATTCACAATCACCAAATGATGGAAACAAACCAAATGCCCATCAACAGACGAGTGGATCAACAAAATGTGGTATATACATAAGATGGAACATTACGCAGCAGTTAAGATGAAATGATGTCCTGAAGCACATGACAAGATGGATGAGCCTTGAGGACATAATGCTGAGTGAAATTAGCCAGACACAAAAGGATAGATACTGTACGATTCCACTTTTATGGCCAGCATAAAGGTATAAGCAGAGGCTTATAATACAGGATATAGGGGACTTAAAGATACATAGAAGTTAGAAATGGCTGAAAGGTTAACTAATGAGGTTGAACTCCTATGTAAGGGAATAGATAGAAATGAAGGTGGTTCTCTAGTGGATCTGTAAGTAATATTAACATATTGTAGATGAACAAGATTGAAAGGGGTTGTATAGACCTACGTGTCTCACTGATTAACACTTGAACTATAAATTAGTTCTTGTAAGAACTACTTCAAAGGTATGACAGGTGTACAAAGAGTGTTTAAGTCCAGGGTACGGGGGGAAACCGTTATTGCATGCTATGGGCTATATTTAAAAGGAAAACATCAGCACTACCCCAGCAACAGCAGAGGTAAATAATGTGAGGAGGGACAAGAGTTAAGAGGAGGTTTAGATTCCCTATTTGGCGAGGGTGTGTTTATTGGTTTTGGGAACCAAATTCTCTTGGGAACAATGAAATAATCTAAAATTGAGAGTGTTGATGGGCTGGACTTTGGGTACTATAGATGATCCCCGATAAATGCAGGTGGCTGAAGGATATATTGACTCAGAAGTAGATTGGTGAACAATGGTGTATACTTATGAAGGAATGCTGTGCTACTATAAAAAAGAATGAAGTCCTGAGGCAAGCAACAATGTGAATTAACATGTGGGACATTTGGTGAGGACAAAATAAGTCAGAAACAAAAGAGCAATTGGTATGTTCTCCTTTAGAAAATGCTTACAAGAAAACAGTGGCCTAGATAGTAAGCTTTTATAGCAGACACATTCAGTCTGGAGTGATAATTATTTCTGGATTTCGAGAGGTTGATACATATATGTAAAACCTGACATTTAGAGATAAGAGATAAGAATGAAGTCAATCAGATTGGGGTTAAAGTAATTCGGAACAGGAGGATAAGGAAGACAATGCCTATATTTTAGAACCACACATACTCTTTGAGACCAAAGGAAGAAAGGTTTATTTGGTTTGAAACAAAATTTTCTGTAGCACATAATCTAACCCAATCTAATGTATAGCTCATTTGAACAACTGAAACACAGGGAGCCCAGAATAAGGAGTCCTTTAATCCTGTATAGATTAATGTAATGCCTGGATACATCCTAGAGTATATTAAGCAGATAATCAAAAAATATTGGCAAAATCCCCTGCAGGATGGGAGAAAAATATGAAACTATTAAATTTTACCATCAGGGAATACCCTGATACTGTGTCAAACTTTAGAAACACCCACATCAATAGGCCATGCCCTTGATCTTGAGGCTTACTCTTGTTAAAGTTTATGTAGCTAGTGGAAAAGCTTAGCCTTCCTACAGGTATCCCTAAGAGTTACTTCTGGAGGACCTCTTTTGTTGCTCGGATATGGCCTCACTCTCTCTAAGCCCAACTCTACAAGTGAAATTATTGCCCTCCCTGCTATGCGGGATATAAGATCCAGGGGTGAAAGTCTCCCTGGCGGCATGGGAGATGACTCCCAGGGATAAATCCAGCCCTGGAACCATGGGTTCAACAATTCCATTCTGACCAAAAGGGGGAAAAGTGTAACTAATAAAGTATCAGTGGCAGAGAGAGGTCAAATAGAGTCGAGAGGCTACTCTGGAGGTTGATCTTACGCGAGCTTCAGTTAGACCTTGCTACCTATCATAACCTGCCAAACTCCAACGAGGACCATTCCAGCCAATCCTAAAGAACACCTAGGGCAATATATAAGATTCCATAAGGGTTCTATATACTAGTGTAACTGTCCAGAAACCTACAACCTCCAGATGGGTCCCTGGACCAGATAAGTCCTGAAACCTAGAGGGCCCAGCCTCTCCAGAACATCAGTTAATTCCATCTCTCTATCCTGTATTAGTGACAGACCCTTCCAACATGAAAAAGTTAGAATGGCCATAGCCCAAATACCCTTAAAGAGAGGGATGGAAAGATCAAAGTTGATGGTAGAGTTTTAAGAGAAGATAAGATTTAACAAATGAGTATGAATGCTGTATAATTAAATTGATATTCCTTTTAGTCTCCAGTATCTTAGAACAGCTAGAAGTAAAAACTTAAAATTGTGGTATATGTGCTATTTTTCACAAAAAAGAAAGTCGATTGTGATGATAAAAAAAAAAATTTATTCCTTCTAGCCTCCTATATTCTGGAGCAACTAGAAGCCCACGACAAACTCTGAGATCTGTCCTGTAACTACTTGTTGAAGAGTGCTCTGAAAACTATTGATTTTTTATTTTTTTGCTTTGTATATATCTTATATTATACAATAAAAAAGTTATTAAAAAAAAAAACACAGCAAATGAACTTTGAGAAGAACTACTGTGTAAAAGTGTGGCCCTACTTAGGACCACAAAATAGCCTTTTTAAATTAAAAAAAAAAAAGTGAGTGAAAGAAGCGATAGGACAGTAGGGGGAAAAACCTTTTGTGAATTTCTGCTATTATCTTTTCAATTTATTTTATATCAAACTCCTTTTTGACCCTAGAGGCCCATTTTTGTTTCTGATCTTAAAGGCTTTTCAAAGCCAGTGGTACCCAGCAAATGAGCTGAGAATGAGAGAAGCCTCAGTGAGTTCAGGCAGGATCGGTCTGTGGCAGTGCAGATTATAGGGGAGCATGTCTGCTTTAGCAGTGCCTCCTCTCCTACCTCCTGCCTTTCAAGGGTTTAAGTACATTGTGGGAGGAAAACTGGATGGTTCAGGAAAGAAACTGTAACCACTCAGCTGGCTAAAACCTGTGTTGTAAGATTTGGAAAAGAAGAAAGTGGTAATTTGAGCAATTCCCACTTTAGCAGCAGGTGTCCTAGCTATAAAACTCAATGTAAAAGGTAGTTTTTTTCCCTTCTCCTTTTTAAAAATTTCTTTTATCACTGAGATTAAAACTATTAAATAAAATTAGGTTAGATTATATGTGGATATCTTTTATATTAAGTAATTTTTATGTTGTGGTAACCTTAGGACTTAAGAACTGAAGTACATTTAATTCACTTCTGACCTATAACTTCCTATGACATCAATCAATATAAAGGTAAAAACATTCACGTGTATAGTAACAGGGAATTAATCAAATGAATCAGTATCCTTATTTGCAATTCCACACAATTATAAATTCTTTTTAGAAAAATGCTGAAGGGTATGGAAAATGGGAAGGATATGGGAAAATGCATATGCTATTCTACATTGCTAATTTAAAGCAAGCTTTGTGCAATATACGCATGACATGATCATGTTTCTAAGTCTACACACCAAGCTGTTAACTCCTGTATTAGTTGTGACTTAATTCTCTATCTTGTTATAGTTCAAATATTATTATAATGAATTTCTTATGTTTTCAATAAAAGGTTATAAAAATATAGAGTTGTTTTAAAGATGGATGCCCTTGTCCAACACACACACTCTTCCATCCCATCCCTACCCCACACCTTATCTTCTGCATTAACACAGAAAAGACCCAGGATGCTGACACTAAATTTAGTAGACAGAACTAAGTTACCATTCTTCTCAAAAACAGTCCCCGGTATATTTCTGGTCTGATGAAACTAAACTTCCTAGGCCTATCACACTGTGCTTCATTTTATAAGCTTCCAGTTTTCTCAAACTGCCACAGGAATGATATAAACAGCAACACAGTATGCTAACTGATGCAATGTCTTGGTAAATATAACTTGTAGGCAAGCACATAAAAGTCAACCCCCAAATCGAGGGAATTCCTTTGATCTTACATGTCCTAGGGACCACTGTGTTCAGTTCATCTTCCTAGGGCAAGGTATTCATTACCCAAATGTTCGTGGACTCCTGACCTTTGCCACTTGCGTCATATAATTCTATCTCTATGTGGGTACAGCAAAAGGAGGGAAACAACTGCCACGTAAGCCAATCCTCTGGGCTGAAAGGGTAACTTAATGACTTATCATTCAGACGTCTGTTCTCACTGACCTTGTAAGGGAAGTCTGTTTTCTTAAAAACTGGTTAGTTCTTCTCTTATGGATAACGTGAATTTTGATTGTTTCCATTTGGTTTTGGCCAACAGAAATCACAGAAGTTTGCCAAATGAGTACGTCAAATATACGACTACACTGAACCAAAAATTCAGTATTGGGACCTAAAATTCTTGCTCATCCTAAAATGAAATGTTCATCAGCAGCCATAAGAATTCCTTCTTCAGGAAAGAACAGTCAGGGCAATGACATAATGATGACTTCCCCTGACATTTCAAATACATTCTATACAGTATTTTATATCACATTACTGGGCAGAATTCACTCAGTCTTCAAGATTCACACCCATTTGGAAATTCTGCTTGCCATTCAGTTATCCTTGTCAGTGTTATGGGTTTTCCAGAGGTACACCAAACGCTGGTGTCAGGTACTGTGAAATAGAGATCAAAATAAATCTGAGATGACATGAAATAAAAGCCAACAGCAAAAGCTTCAAGTTTTATTATAGCTGTCTTTGTCTTTTGCTTTAAGCCATATCCAACAATTTCAGGGGCAGAAAAACAACTCAAGTTTGACTCAACTTTCAGGTTGATTCTAAGTTGAGTTTGCCTGGTTCATTCAACACCAAATTATTAGCAACTAAAAATTGGTAAGAGTCTTTTCTACCTAACCAGAAAGTAAAACCACTGAAGTTAGGGGCTACTTCTCCAGGAAGCCAACAATGAATCAAATTAATAAATTGCCATACTATTTATACACAGAACAATTTTGTTATTGGCACAGACCCCTTTTAGCTTTTATATAATAGAAGGGCTTAGTTCAGAATCTCTCTAGTACTACCAGAGTGAATTGGAAGTTTTGTCTCATATCTTAATAACAAACGTGAAATTCAGACAGGTCTCTTTATTCAGGGATATTAAGCCCTATATCCATTCCCTGCTCTCTCTAGCCATCCAGTTTCTTCTTTGTGATTAGATAAAAACAAAAAACAAACAAACAAAAAAAACACTTTCATAAGTTATTGGCATGATTAGAATATTCAGTGTTTAGAATTATAGATGCAATCATATTAAAAAATCAAGTTAAACAAATTGGTGAGGTCTCCAGACAGTCTATAATAACTACTTCATTTAAACCATTAAGAAGCAGGTATAACAGTTTACCATAATTGAAGTTCTCTCAGTTTCTAGTTAACCCTCAGACTCGACTGATCGATCACTCCCTCACTAAAAGCATACCAAGGCATGTAGTGGCTAAGCAACTACTCATTGCCATTAACATGAGCTGATGAGCCTGGCAACTCTGCACTCCTGCTGACTGATAAACAAAACCACACTCAGTTGCATTTATTTCTAAACTTGCTTATGTACATTTCTGTTATTATATAACTTAATTAAATATGAAGTAATGTATGAAATTTGATTTGGAAAAGAAAGTGAGCTGTAGTTTCCTTACAACTGAATTGAATGCTTTAGAAAGACTTCATAAAGCTAAGTAGCTAAAAATAAAAAGGACTCCTGCAAAATTAGATATGGTTCAGAAAACTGCAATATTCTAAGGGAAAAAAGTACATAAAATCTAGAAAGATTCAGTATCGAACTGCTTTGAAAGCTGTTAATATCCTGGTGGTTACTACTGTAAAGAAATAAAGACTGGGCGTTGTTGATGGTGCATTATGATGAACAAGGAACAGAAATTAAAGGAACCACATTCATATAACATACTGGATACTACATAAAAAACGGACAAATTCTGAACATTTCTATTTCTAAGTTTAATAAAATGTTTATGGTGTGTATAATTTTTTTCTTTTC
This sequence comes from Tamandua tetradactyla, assembly GCF_023851605.1. NCBI lineage: Eukaryota > Metazoa > Chordata > Mammalia > Pilosa > Myrmecophagidae > Tamandua > Tamandua tetradactyla. The sequence goes on from NC_135339.1 coordinate 47,046,651, forward strand.
TTGCGACTGTAATCATCCTACTATGGTTCCCAATTGTACTAGAGTTAAGAGGGCTTCCTCAGAACAAGGTCAAGGTCTGAACTCTCCTACTGTAATTCCTTCCTTTCCTTGATTAGGAACTTAAAAAAAAAATGAAAGGAGGGAAGTTTGCCTTGAGGAAACTCTCACCCTCACCCTCACCTCTTTTCAGTGGCTATCCCCTCAGAAACCTCACAGTAGGGCTTTCAGTTAAGCTCTGCTGCTGGCCCAAAATACTACTACTTCTCTTTTGCTTTACCATTTACAGTGCCACTATCTTAAGTCTAGGGTTTTTTCGGCAGAGTTGAACAAAACAAGGCAATTCACTTTATAAGGTAAACTTTCTCTTTCCTAGGATGTCTGCATTTCAGAAGATCAATGTTCACCCATCTGCAGCGGTAGCAATTCAAAAGCATACAAAAGGAAGGAGAAAAAAAAAATCAGACCTATGGAGGGGGAGATATTTGGAACCAGGGTAGCAAGGAATAGGTTCGTCTTAAGGCAAATGAGTTACAAAGTAAAAAGAACTTGATTTTTAACTTTTGTGACTCTGGGAAAGTAATCACCTTTCCAAGTCAGGTTCCGTGTCTATTAAAATGTGGATATGATCACCTACCTTACAGGATTAAATAAGACAAAGTGTTGAACAGCACCTAGCATACTCCAGGCACACAGAAGGTGCTCAATAAATCATTGCTGCTTTTAGGAGTCTAACTTCTCACATTCAGCCCCACCTCACCCCCAAAATGGCATTATTATTCACAATACTTCCTTTCCCTGATTTCTGACCCAATAGCTGGGTCCCAAAAACAGCAACTTCAGGGGCGCTAGTCTGAAGAAAGGTGTGTGGGTAAAAGGCAGCATTACTTGCTCCACTACTCAGCATACTCTTGGAGGTTTTGAAAGTACTGGATGTTCAAAATGTGAACATCCATTGGTTGATTTGTATTATGAAATGTACTCAAAATAAAAGTTTCTCTTTTGAGTTCAATACTCCCAACCCACTCTCTTCAAATGAATCATCACCTAAGATCACTGAAGGGGTTGCTAGATTTAGAGATACAAGTTGTACACTCTTTGCAAACAGCAGTCCTTGAGATGGCTTTCTCTATACCTAGATGGAGAGTTCACTCTGTAGGCACTGGGCAGGATACATGGTCACAGCCAGAATCTGTTCATAAAATCACTCTCCAGTTCAAGAGAAGTATCTTGAATCATGAATCATGCACATCCACAATAAAATGAGATGAAGATGCCAAACAGCAATGGAACAAGAAGGCTGGTGGGCCTGATCAGATTCTTAAAAAGAAAAACAGCCATGACATTTAAAGAGAACTGAGGGAAACAGCTTTTTCACTATTTACCATATACACATTTGATCACAGCTTACTCACCTTCCAGGAAAGAGAAAACTAAGTTATAAAAGTTCTGAGAACAAAGTACCCTGGTTTATTTAGATGTCAATATTTCTTTGCTTCTGTGCATATGAGGTTTTTTCCCCCCTGGATAAACATCTGTTGTCACATACTGCTTTGATTTCCCCCTTTAGAAGACAAACAACTTGAGGAAGCCACCTCCTTCCCATTTGCCAAAAGGATACAATGCAACAACTGTTACCTAAGCAACCAGTTAGATTTTGAAGGTATTCAGCCTAAATCTGTTCTTTTATCTAACAAAAAGGTTTTTTTCCATCCCCAGGTGCTAATTACCGATTCACAAAGAAGCTACTAACAACAAATGAGTCAGGGGGCCTATGAAGCACCGACAGTGATGGGATCTGCCTCAAGAAGGAGTGGCATCAAGAAGGAGAATTCTGAGGCTAAGCCATCTCACTTATTTTCACCATGTGACTTGCAAATACCTTTGCTTACTAGATGCATTTCTAAGACTAGAAATCTCTCTCTTTGAAGAAATATTTTCATTCCTGAACTGTGTGCTCTGGCCCACTAACAAACATTTTAGGATATAGCTAATATGATTCTGCATATTTTTCCTTTCATTAATAAGAGACAGGCATGGGTTATTTGTCTAATCTGAGCTTTTTAAAAATAGAGGTTTTTGCAAAATAGAAATTATTCACTTGAAATTTCAACTAAAAATAAAAGGGTATCTACTTGAAATGAAAACGCCCAAATGTGTAACATATTAAAACAATCAGACTGTGCGCAGTGCTACAACTGCAGGAAGTATGAGATGATTTCAAAATTTGATTAAACATATTATTAATTACTAAATTATGAAATAATGAAATTTTCCTAAATCTTTAAAATTATCAACTTCAAATTCAAAGTGGTTTATAAGTCTTCTTTAAAAAAACCTTTTTTAAAATCTTATTTTAACACTTAAGAGAGTGGTTTAGTCCAAATGAGTTTCATTGCTTTTCTAAGCAACTCCCTTCACTTATTACCAAAACAAGTTTGAGAAATCATGATTAAAAACTTTTACTTCTCAGGAGGCAAGGTTCTGGTAAGGTTCTGCTATGCTTTGGTAGCATGTCTCCTCCAATGCACATACAGTTCTCAACCAAACGCTCCAATTACTATCAAGCTACCTCACGAAATTAACTACTGCTAAAAATCGTTCAATAGTTCCACTTTTGATAGGGTAGGTATTAATTGCCAAGGAAGCCTCACAGTCACAGGCATAGACTGCCTCTGTGCAATAGAAGGCTAAAGAAAAAACGTATTTTTATTCAGGACAGTACTAAGCCCTAATATAATGAACAATTCTACCCAGGAGTTTTAAATGGGCCCAGTTACTCAAAAGAATAGAAAAGAAATATTAGCCAAGGATATTACATTCTTAAAGCTGAAATGTCCAAGAAAGCAAATTTATAGAGGCAGAAGGTTGATTAGTGGTAGGCTGGGGCTTAGTTGTAAAAGGGCTTGAAGAATCTTACTGGAGTACTGGCTGCAAAACTTGATAAAAGTTATTAAAAATCACTGAGTTATATCTCTTAAAAACATAGGTTTCATGGTACATAAATCATACCTCAATAAAGTGGTGATTTGTTTGTTTGTTTTTTAATACCAAGTGAGAAGGTGAGCATTTGTACTGGGACTGGAATATATACTAAGGAAGTAAGTGAGGGTGTACTCAAATTCTCAGTTTTGAGACTGTTGATCTTAATAACTTCTAATAGTCTGAATTTCAAATGAGGGAATTAGCTAAACTACAGTACTTTCATACATAAAATATATGCAGCTATTGAAAACAATTTAGGGGAAATGAGAAAACAATATAAATGTCTATCAATGAAAGTAGCACAGGGAGAGAAATTATGGTACAGCCATCCTATGAAAGTGGTACAGTACATGCTAAGTATTCAATGTAAATGTATTATATTATATATAATGACATGTACAGAAATATCCAAGATAAAATGAGTGACAACAAGTGCTTAGCAGAGCAAAATAGATTAAGACAGGAAAAATAAGTACGGAGTATCTGTGAATGTACTTATGTACGTGCATGTATCTGGAAAAAAAAAAACAATCTGGTGGAAAAAACACCAAATTGTTGACAATGCTTAGTTCTGGGGTTAGAAATGAGGAAAGAAGGACAGGATTTTCTGCCAAAGTTCAAGGAAGGAATGTGTACATTTATACACCAAGGTCACTAGACAGATGGAATTATACATTTTTTTTTTTTAACTGTCTAAAAATTCTTATGAGAGAGGAAGGTTAGTACAGTGTCCAAGAGATTCTGGAGCCAGACAGCCTATCTTAAAATCCTGGCTCTTTTGTTTACTTGCTATGAGACCATGAGCAAATTATTCAACTGCTCTGTGCTGCGCATTCTGTAATCCTCTATAAGTGACAGATATTAACAGCATCTACACTGCAAATTGTGAGGGTTCATTAAGTATACTATACATACAAAACACAACATAAATACTCTGCATTAGTTCTCATCAGCACATAGACCTATATTTTATTAATAAGAAGAAAAAAAAAGGAAAGAAGCTTCTTTGTATGGGAAAAGTGTAATGAGATTAAAAACAGAAGCACAGAATTATTTGTTCCTTTACCACAAATATGTTCAATATCCATATGTGAAGAGGGTGCGTCAAGCACTAATTAAACTCTTTACAGTTGTAGGATCTTGTCTTGTGATCAGTACTGATGTAATCAACCTCCAAACAGGCCAGCAGCAGGCCAGAGGGTGCCTGAAAACTCCCAAAGGCCATGGCTTAATATGCTGTGATCAACTCATAATCCTGCTGCCCAGGCAACTGTGCTGCCTCATGCTGGTGATAATTAGTGTGTTGTGACCAGACAAATGGAAGAGGGCTCCTAGAACAAAACAAAAACAAAAATGCTGCAATATAAACCTAATAATTGACCTCAAAGGACCTGTGGCCTCATCTTGGGACATACAATATAAACCAGGGTCACTTATGTTGATACTTGAGCCAGCAATGGACAAAATCATTAATCATCACATTCTAATAACAGATAAAATTCTCTGCTCTAAACCGGTGAGCTCTAAACCAATCCCCTTCCAGTCCTTATATTCTAAGAGGTACTTTAAACTTGAGTAGTCCTGAAATGATTCTCCAACAGTTAACCTCTTAATCTGCACAATACTCTTATTAAAACTCTTTCTTAAAGGAAAAACATTTGTTGAGTGTTTATCATGTACCAAATTCATCTATTTTTCTCTAAGTTCTTTCAATTAGGTATTTTAATCTCCATTTTTATAAATTAAGAAAACTGGGGGTTCAGAGAAAGTATAATTCTTACAGAACTGAAAATCAAATGTAGATATATTTGTTTCCAAAGACTGCTATGCCACTGCAAATCCCTCCAACTTCATTCTCAGGCATCACATTCTTATTTTAACTGTAAAACTTTCTTCCAAAAGCTGGAACAAAAATATCTAACCAAAAATATCCTACAAAAGCTCCTAAAATTTTTTAAAAATATATATTTTTTACATTTGCCAGAAAATTGACATTAAAATTTTATTTTTCATGTGTTTGTTTCTCCAAGGCCAACTGGTTTTAACAAAGCACCAAGATCTCACCCACAGATCCATTCTCATTCAGGTTAACAAATCACACAAACTCCTGCTTTCAGAAACTAATTTTTCAAAATATAATCCATTGCCTCATTCATTTATACTCCTGTATAAAGTGCCAAAAGGCAAATTCACAAATGCATTTCTGTCAGCCTTATTTTTATTTATAAGCTAAAGCTAAAGATGCAAGGAGGATCAGAGAGGTACAAAAGAAATCATTTGTAAGCTTTCCTTCAAACAACAGAATTAGATGTTTTTAAACATCTCCATTTTCTTTTCATTTCAATCTAAAGTTTAAGAAAGAAAATCGTCATTACCACATTACAATAAATTTCTTTGGTCAAAAGACTTAATTAATGGCATTATCTATGAATTATTTCATAGTTTGCATGAAAACAGGTGCTGCAATAAGCATCATAATCATTCAAAGCAACAATGGCTGGTTCTCTAATGTTCTGGCTCACAATTATTTTTGCATAAAATGCCACTGAACAGTAACAAATGTCAAAATTTAGCATTACCTTTCTCTAAAATAAGTCTATTTCTGGTGCCTGCCCATACAAAAAAAAAAAAAAATAAGAAAAATAAATAAATAAATCCACTTTCCTATTGTAGACTTTTAGTTTCAGTAAACTCAAATTAATGTAATTAGTGGCAGCCCTAAAACTACAAAGAGTAAAACAAGCCATTAGACTTCTCATCACAGGTCAAATGGCATGACAAAGTGGACACAATTGTACCAGAAATTAAGATTAATTTTCAGGGAGCAACACTATATGTCAGACCAAGAAAATATTATACTACAATATTGCCACTTATCATTAAAACGGTTTCCACATGTATGAATAAAGTATGTAAACATAGACCATTTGAATTGTCAGAACATCCTTAAAGTTTTCTGTGGAGACATTTAATTAAAATACAAGATAAACCAACCATTCTCCTGGGATTCAAGTCTCATCTTAGTTTATATAGTGTATAACAAGCTGCTTACTCAATTTTTGTTAAGAGAATCATTAAATTTTCAAAGGGAGTTTGTTCTCTGAAGAAATCTGGAAATAAGTTCTTGACTTATTCATAATTTTAAAAGCAGATTTTTAAAAATGAGATATACAATTTTAACAATATTCTGCTCACAAGAGAACAGACATGATTATCTCTTACTGGCCAGTCTAGACAAATAATTAGACAAATAATAATTTGAAGACAGAGAGAGGAGGTTCAACCACATAACACTTGGCACCAAAACATTGTTTCCATGTTCAGTGTTCTATAAAACATCATGAGACTTACTTTTTTAACTCAGAAATCACTGCACCTATCTAAAAATTAATTATGTAAGTCTTCTAAAGATAGGAAACATTCTGGATCTAAGAGGTAGATGTCAGGCATGTAAACATCTAGTTGAATAGAACATCTCAAAATGAATCTGTACTTGAGCTATCTATTTCTGCTCATTCTCCCTCCAGCAATTCCTTGCCTCCATTCATTTCATTCATTCAACATACACTGTTCTTTGTGAATGAAGCATTATTGTTCATGCCCAGGATACAGATATGAGTGATACCCACTGACCACTCGCTAGCAGGAATGATCTTATAGGGTGACTAAATCTTAATATTTTTGATTAGGCTAATCATAAGCTCACTTGTTCTTAAGAGGCCCAGTAAACTGGGCAAATAGGGGAAGGAAATCGATGCCTATTATTCTTTAAGAACAGTCTTGGTGTAAATAAGATAGTATGGGGTATATAGGGACATTACAAACACTAGGAATAAAGGGGATAACCTTTGATCCCACTAAAACTACTCAACCTTAAAAGCATCAAAAATTCGGCCAACTCCTCTTTCCACTTTCCTTCATTTTTTTGGTAACTTTTTTTTTTATTGTAGAATATAACATATATACCAAAAAAAAAGCAATAGAATTCAAAGTACATTGTAACAAGTAGTTACAGAACAGATTTCAGAGTTTGGTATGGATTACTTTCACAATTTTAGATTTTTCCTTGTAGGTGCTCCAAGATACTGGAGACTAAAAGAAGTATCATAATGATTCAGCAGTCATACTCATTTTTTAAATCCTATAGTCTCTGTTAAACCTCTTCTCTTCTCCTTTGATCCTTCTCCCAATCTTTAGGGATATTTGGGCTATGCCCATAACTTTTTCATGTTGAAAAGGGGTATCAACAATATAGGATGGAGGATGGAACTAGTTGATGCTCTTGGAGAGGCTAGCCCCTTTGGGTTTCAGAACATATCTGACCTAAGAATCACCTGGAGGTTATAGGTTTCTAGAAAGTAAACTTAGTGTATGAATCTTTTGTACAATCTCAGATAGAGCCTTAGGTATTCTTTAAGGTTAACAGGAATGATATTGGCTGGGGTTTGTCAAACCACAGGAATTAGCAATATCCATGTGAAACTTGCCTCAGAGTAGCCTCCAGAATAGCTTCTCGACTCTATTTGAATTCTCTTAGCCACTGATACCTTATTTGGTTACATTTCTTTCCCCTATTTTGGTCAGGAAGGCATTATCAATTCCACGATGCCACAGCCAAGTTAATCTTTGGGAGTCATGTTTCATGTTGCAGGGAAACTTTCACCCCTGAAAGTCATATCCCAGGTAGGGGGCAGGGTAATGCTTTTCCTTGTAGAGTTGAGCTTAGAGAAGAGAGGCCACATCTGAGCAACAAAAGAAGTTCTCTGGAAGTAACTCAGGCATAATTATAGGAAGACTTAGATTCTCCACTACAGAGATAAATTTTAGAAGAGCAAGTCTCAAGGTCAAGGGCTTATTATAGGTATGCCTAAGTGTTACTTCTAAGGACCTTTTTTGTTGCTCAGATGTGGCCTCACTCCAAGCCCAAGTGTGCAAGTGAAATCATTGCCCTCCCCCCATGTGGACATGACATCAAGGGGTGAAATCCTCCTTATCTCATTCCCAATATTAGGGGGAATGTTTTCATAAAGTATGATGCTGGCTATGGGTTATTCATATATGTCCTTTATGATACTGAGGATTTCCTTTAATGCCTACCGTTTGACGTGTTTTTATCATAAAAAGATGCTCAATTTTGTTGAGGGCTTTTTCAGCATCAATTGAAATGATTATGTAATATTTCCCCTCTGATTCGTTAATGTGCTGTATTATATTAATTGACATTCTCAAGTTGGACCATGCTTGCATTCCTGGTATATGTGTCACTGGTTCAATTTCCTAACATTTTGTTTAGAATTTTTACGTCTATGTTTATTAGGGAAACTGGTCTATAGTTTTCCTTTCTTGTAGCATCTTTATCCAGTTTTAGTTTTAGAGCAATGTCAGCTTCAAAAAATTATTTAGGGAGTGTTCCGTTTCCCTCACAGTTTTTGGAATGGTTTGACAGAATTAGTGTTAGTTCTACTTGGAATGTTTAGTAAAATTTCCTTTGAAGTCATGTGGTCCTGGGCTTTTCTTTGTAAGTAGATTTTTGATGACTGATTGAATCTCTTTACTTGGGACTGGTTTGCTGAGATCTTCTATTTCCTCTTGAGTCAGGGTACGTTGTTCAAATGTTTTCAGGAATTTGTCCATTTTCTCTAAGTTGTTTAGTTTGTAGGCATATAGTTGTTCATGATATTTTCTTTATTTTTAAAAGATTGCTTGTTATTTTTAACAGAGTCCATGGTAATGACCCCCAAATCATTTGTGATTTAGTTTATTTTCATCCTCTCTCTTTCTCTTTGTCAGTGTAACTAGAGGTCCATCAGTTTTGCTGATTTTCTCAAAGAACCAACTTTTAGTTTTTATTGATTCTATTGTTCTTTTGTTTTCCAACTCATTTATTTATGCTTTAATCTTTGTTACTTCTCTTCTTCTATTTGATTTGGGACAAGTCTGCTGTTCTTTTTCAAGTGTCTCTAGGCAAGCAGTTAAGTCCTCAATTTGTGCTCATTCTTCCTTTTTTAATAGAGGCATCTAGGGCAATAAATTTCCTAGACAGCACAGACTTTGCCACATCCCATAAGTTCTTAGATGTTGTAATCTCATTTTGACCCATTCCCAGATATTTGCCAATTTCTCTTGCAATTTCTTCTTTGACCCACTGATTGTTTAACAGTGTATATTTAACTTCTATATATTTGGGAAAGTTCTGGTTGGTGGTATATTGATTTCCAGCTTCATTCTGCTGTGGTCAGAGAAAGTGCTTTGAATAATTTCAATCTTTTTAAACTTATAAAGACCTGTTTTGTGCCCCAGCATGTGATCTAACCTGGACAATGCTCCATGAACACTAGAGAAAAATGTATATCCTGTTGTTTTGGGTGTAACAATCTATATATGTCTGTTAGAACTAATTCATTTATCCCATGGTTTAAGTTCTCTAATTCTTTGTTGATCATCTCTCTGGTTGTTCTATATAGAGAGTGGTGTACTGAAGTCTCCCATTATTATTGTTGAAACATCTATTGTTCCGTTCAGTTTTTCCAATGTTTGCCCCATGTACTCTGGAACTTCTTGACTGGGAGCATAAATATTTATGATTGTTATTTCTTATTGGTGAATTGTTCCTTTTATTAATATTTAGTGTCCTTCTTTGTCTCTTATGGTATCTTTATATCAAAATCTATTTTTCTTACATCAGTATAGCTTTCTATGCTAACAGAAAGCTTTATGTTGGTTAGAATGTGCATGGAACATCTTTTTCCATACTTCAACTTTCAATCTATTGTTTCCTTGTATCTAAGATGAGTCTCTTATAAGCATTATATAGACAGATCATATTTTTTAATCCACTCTGCCAATTCGTAGCTTTTAATTGGTGAGTTTAGTCCATTAACATTCAAAGTTACTGCTGTAAAGGTAGTTTTTTAATGTACCATCTTATCCTTTGTTTTTTATTTGTCAGATCTATATATTCTTTTCTCCCTCTCTCTGTTATCAAGTTATCCTTACTGATATTCTTAAATTCTGGGCCCTCCTCCAGACCTCCCTGTCTTGTGGTTTTGTTTTGTTTTTAAGCCAATTTTTTTTTAGGGCAGGTCTTTTGCAGACAAATTCTCTCAGCCTTTGTTTGTGAAAATTTTAAACTCTAGCTCACTTTTGAAGGACAACTTAGCTGGATAAAGAATTCTTGGCTGGAAGTTTTTCTCTTTCAGGATTTTAAATATATCATCACCGTGTTATTACCTCCATGGTGCCTGTTTAGCAATCTGAACTTAGTCTTATGTAGATTGCTTTGTATGTGGTGAATCACATTTTTCATGGTGATTCCAGGATTTTGTGCTTCAACATTTGACAGTCACATTAGTATTATCTTGTAGTAGGGCTATTTAAGATTTAGTTTAGTTGGAGTTTTCTCAGCATTTTTGATACGCGTATTTTAATGCCTTTTATAATGGTTGGGAAGTTGTCTCCATTAACTCTTTAACTGATATTCCTAGCCCTTAACTCTTCGCTTCTCCTTCTGGGACACCAACAATCCTTATATTTGTATACTTCGTGTCGTCCATCATTTCCCTGGGATTCAACTCCACTTTTTCAATCTTTCTTGTCATTTTTCTTTTGGTGCTTAAATTCAATTGTCCTCCTGTCCTTTACTTTGCTTATTCTTTCTTCTCCCTCTTCAAATCTGCTGTTGTGTGTCTCTGGTATATTTTTCATTTGGTGTACAATCTCTTTCAACTCTGTGCAATCGCTATTATACTATTTATTCTTTCAAATTCTTCTTTATGTTCTTATAGTGTTGTCTCTTTTTTTTTTTTTTTTTAGGTTTTCCATATCTTTATTATTTTATTCTTATTTATATGCATTTTTAAACAACCTAAATTCATTATCTTACATTTCCTAATGTCAGAAGTGTGACCAGGGTATGACAGGGCTAAAATCAAGGAAGACAGGGCTCTGTTCCCCTCTGAAGGTTATAGGGGAGAATCCACTGCTTCCCCTCTTACAGTTTTTTGAGCCCACTTATGTTTCTTCGGTCATGTCTCCTTCCTCCACCTTCAAAATAAGTAACTTAGGATCTCTCTCTCCTTTTCTTCCATAGTCATTTGTCCTCTCATCAACTTGTTTTTTTACTGCCTTCTTCTGTTTTTTTATTATTTTTATTTTATTTTTAAGTAGTTTTATGGAGATATCTTCACATACATACATTTCATCCAAAGAATACAATCAGTGGCTCACAATATAATCACAGTTGTGCACTCATCACCATAATCATTTTTAGAACATTTTACAATACTCCAGAAAAAGAAATATAAAGAAAAAACTCATACATCACATACCCCTTATCCCTTTAACTGACCACTAGTATTGCAATCTATCCAATTTTTTTAACCCTTTAAATCACCTATTATTTATTTAGTAGTTTTCCTTATTTGTTTAACTCATCTGTCCACACCCTGGATAAAGGATGCATGAGCCACAAGGTTTTCACAATCACAGAGTCACACTGTAAACTTCATACAGTTTTAAGAATCAATGCTACTAGAACACAGCTCAACCATTTTAGGTACTTCCCTCCAGCCATTCCAATATGCCATAAATTAAAAAGGGATATCTATATAACACATAAGAATAACCTCCAGGATAATCTTTCTACTCTGTTTGAAATCTCTCAGTCACTGAAACTTTATTTTGTCTCATTTCTCTCTTCTCCCCTTTGGCCAAGAAGGCTTTCTCAAAGCAATGAAGCTGAGTCCCAGCTCATTGTCAGGAGTCCTGTCCCACATTGCCAGGGAGATTTATACCCCTACGAGTCATGTCCCAGTAGAGGGTAGGGCATTGAGTTCACCTGCAGTGTTGGCTTAGAGACAGAGGCCACACCTGAGCAACAAAAGAGGTTCACTGGGGGTGTCACTAAGGCATAATTTTAAGTAGGATTAGCCTCTTCTTTACAAGAATAAGTTTCATAGCAGCAAGCCCCAAGATCAAGGGCTTGGCCTACTGAACTGGTTGTCCACACTGCTTGCTAGAATATCAGAAATTCCTTAGATGAGGAAGTTTAGGGGACTTTGCAAATACTGTTTTGTTCTCAGACAAATTACTATGGGATATATTGGGGTATCACACTTACCTATACAAACCAGTAAGATCTCACACCCTATTTAAGATTCCATGTAATTATGTGCCTTAAATAAACTGACCACACAAGTTAAATTAGATAATGTGCTACCCAAGATAAATATTTTACACCAAATAAACATCACTTTCTTTGGTCTCACACAAAAGTTGAAGTTTTAAAATACAGACCATATAATCTTTATCCTGTACTGATTTACCTTAGTCCTATCCAAATTAGGTTCATTCAAATCTCTAGTTGAAGTCGGATCACTTTTTCAATGTCTTTAACACTTCCTAAATGGGCTAATACTGACATTCATAGCGTTAGAGCACTAACTCTGAGTCTCAGGTGTCACATAAATACCCAAAGTTTCAGAGAACAATCAAGTTAAACACACTATCTCAGAATTCAGAAGGAGCATTGCCATATGATCCAACAGTCCCATTACTAGGTATATATTCAGAGAAACTGAAGTCAAGGACACTAACAGACATTTGCACATCAATATTTATAGCATTTTTTATGATTGCCAAGAGACGAAAATATGGAGGAACCTGAGAAAGAACAGCAAACTAACCCCAAAGCAAACAGAAGAAAAGAAATAAAAAAGATTAAAGTAGAATTAATTGGATGGAAGAACAAAAGAACAATAGAGAGACTCAATAAAGACAAAATGGTTCTTCAAGAAAATCAATAAAATCGAGGGGCTACTAGCAAGTCTGACAAAGAAAAAAAGAGAGGATACAAATAAACAAAATCAGAAATGATAAGGGGTGTCTTACCACAGACCCTGAAGAAATAAAAGAAATCATAAGAGGATCATATAGGAACAGCTATATGCCAACAAACTAGACAACTTAGATGAAATGGACAAATTCCTGAAAACCACAAACAAGCTACACTGACTCAAGAAGAAACAGAAGGTCTAAAAATATCAATCACAAGTAAAGAGATTCAAACAGTCATCAAAAATCCTCCTACAAAAAAAAATCCCAGGGCCAGATGGCTTCACAGGGCAATTTTATCCAACCTTCCAAGAAGAACCAACACCAATCTTGCTCAAACTTTTCCAATAAATTGAGGAAAAAGGAACACTAGCTAACTCATTTCATGAAGCTCACATCACTTTAATGCCAAAAATCAGGTAAGGAATCTATAAGAAAGGAAAACTACAGACCAATCTCCCTAATGAACACAGACGCCAAAATCTTCAACAAAATATCAGCAAACCAAATTCAACAGTACATTAAAAGAATTACACACCACAACCAAGTGGGATTTATACCAGGTATGTCAGTTTGAAAGGATTTATGTACCCTAGAAAAGCCATGTTTTAATTCTAATCCAATTTGGTGGGAGCAACCATTTCTTGCAAACAGTATTCAGTACTGTACGTGGAAACTTTATTAGATTATCTCCATGGAAATGTGACTCACCCAATTGTAAGTGAGTATCTAGGTCAGTATCTAGGAATGAAGTTAACTAGGGATATAAAGGACTTGTACACAGAGAACTACATAACATTGCTAAAATAAATCAAAGAAGATCTAAATAGGTGGAAAGACATTCCCACCTCATGGACAGGAAGGTTAAATGTAGTTAAGATGTCAATTCTACCAAACTGATCTACGAATTCAATGCAGTAGCAGTCGAAATCGCAACAGTCTACTTTGAAGATTCGGAAAAGCTAGTTAACAAATTCATCTGGAAGCGAAAGAGACCCCGAATAGCTAAAAGCATTCTAAAAAAGAAGAAGAACAACAACAAAAGTAGAAGGATTAACCCTCCCCATTTTAAAACTTATCATAAAAGCCACAGTGGTCAAAACAGTGTGGTACGGGAACAAAGACAGAAGTATTGACTAATGTAACTGAATCAACAGCACAGAAACAGACCACTAAATCTATGGTCAACTGATCTTCAACAAGGCCCTTAAATCCACTGACCTTGGACAAAATAGTTTTTTCAATAAATGGGCATGGGAGAACTGTATATCAATAGCCAGAAGAATGAAAAAGGAGCCTTACCCTACATTCTATACAAAAATTAACTCAAATTGGATCAAACACCTAAATACAAGAAATAGTATCATAAAGCTCCTGGAAGAAAATATAGGGAAACATCTTCAAAACCTAGTAATAGGAGGGAGCTTCCTAAATTTTACACTCAAAGCACAAGCAACAAAAGAAAAAAATAGGTAAATGGGAACTCCTCAAAATCAAATGCTTCTGTGCCTCAAAAAACTTTGTAATAAAGGTGAAGAGGCAACCAACTCAATGGGAGAAAATATTTGGAAATCACACATCATATAAAAGTTTGATATCCTATATACATAATGAAATCACACAACTCAACAACAAAAGAATAAGCAATCCAATTATAAAATGGACTAAAGATATGAGTAAACATTTTTTCTGAAGAGCAAACACAGATGGCTAAAAGCACATGAAGAGATGCTCATTCTCATTAGCTAGAAGGGAAATGCAGATCAAGACTACAATGAGATACCACCCCACACCTATAAGAATGGCTATTTTTAAAGTGTTCTGAGAAATCATCATAGTGATGAATATACAACCATGTGATGATGTTGTGAGCCATTGATTGTACACCAAATATGGAATGTTCGTATCTTAAGAATGTTTATGTTCATATGTTGTTTTGTTCTGTCAATAAAAATATATATATTTAAAAAAATGGCTGCTTTTAAACAAACAGGAAACTACAAATGTGGCAAAGAGGTGGAGAAATCGGGACACTTATGCACTGCTGGTGGGAATGTATAATGGTACAGTTGCTATGGAAGACAGTTTGGCAGTTTCCCAGAAAACTAAATATTGACTTGCCTTATGACCTGGCAATACCACTATTCGGAATATAACCAGAAGAGCTGAAAGCAGTGACACAAACAGATTTGCACACCCATGTTTACAGCAGCACTATTCACAAACATGAAAAGACAGACACAATCCAAGTACCTATCAACGAATGAATGGATTAACAAAATGTGGTACATACATACAATGGGATATTATGCAGCAGTAAGACGAAATAATGTCCTGAGCCACATGACAAAATGGATGAGCCTTGAGAACATAATACTGAGTGAAATGAGCCAGACACATAAGGATAGATACTGTATGATTCCACTTTTATGACCATGGTATAGGTAGAATCAGAGGCTTACAATACAGAATATAGGGGACCTAGAGATACACAGAAACTTGAGATGGGTGAACAGCTGCTGATGAGACTGAATTTAATTGTAAGGAGGTAGATAGATGTGAAGGTGGCTCACTAGCGAGTCTATAAGTAATATTACCATATTGAAGGTGAACATGACTGAAAGGGGTTCTATAGACTCCCACCAATTAACACTACAAATAAAAATAAGTTCTTGCATGAACTACCACAAACGTATGACTCTTGTACAAAGAATGTATAATTTTGAAGACTAGGAAGAAAAACATTATTACATGTTATGGGCTATATTTAACAGGAAAACATTAACAGTACCACAGCAATATCAGGTGTACATAATGGGGAAAGGGACAAGAGATGTGGGAGATCTGAACTTTCTATTTGGTGCGGGTATGTTTATTGGCTATATTTCTCTTGGAAACAATGAAATTAACTAAAATTTAGAGTGTTGATAGACTGTTGACTTTGGACATTACACATGAAGCCCAGTAGATGGAGGTGGCTGAAAGATGCCCTGACTGAGGGTGAGCCATGGTGGCTCAGCAGGCAGAGTTCTTGCCTGCCATGCTGGAGACCTGGGTTCGATTCCCAGTCCCTGCCCATGTGAAAAAAAAAAAGATGCACTGATTGAGAAGAAGATTAGCAAACAATGGTGTAAACATATGATCGAACACAGTGCTGCTACAAAAAGGAATGAAGCTGTGAGGCATGCAATGATGTGAATGAACATGTGGGATACTCGGTTGGGCAAAACAAGCCAGAAACAAAAGTGCAAATATTATATGATCCCATTTAGAAAATACTTATAAGAAAACTTGGGCCTAGAATGTAAGCTCTTATAGTAGTCACATTTAGTCTGAAGTGGTAATTGTTATTTCTGGATTTTGAGGGGTTGTTTTATATATATATATAAAAACCTGATATTTAAAGACAAGAATGAAGCAGATCTGGTTGGGATTAAGGTAATTCAGAATATAGGGGTAGGGAAGACATTGTCTGTACTTTAGAACATCACCTACTTTTTGAGACTGAAGGAACAAAGTTTTATTATGTTCAGAACCTAAATGTTCTGTAGCACATAATCTAATTCATCCTGTCTGAACAGATCATTTAAGTAATGCAAACACAGGAAGCCCAGAATAAGAATGACGGCCTTTAATCCTGTATAGGTTAATGTAATGCCTGGATACATACCAGAGCATATTAAGTCGATAATCAAAAATTGGCAAAGTATTATGTGATGATATTGCAAATTACTGATTATATATGTAGAACGGAATGATCAAAAGTTAGAATGTTTGTATTTGTTTGGTATTTTTTTGGGATTAAAAAAAATTTTTTTTTAATTAAAAAATAAAAGTATTGGCAAAGTCCCTTGAGGGATGGGAGAAAAATTACATAACTATTAAACTTTACCACTGGGGAAACCCTGGATATTGTGCCAAACATTAGGGTCATCCAAACTGATTGGCCAAGCCCTTAATCTTGAGGCTCTTGTAAAGTTTATGTAAACAGCAGAGAAGCTTAGTCTACCTATAGATATGCCTAAGAGTCGTGTCTGGAGGACATCTTTTGTTGCTCAGATGTGGCCTCTTTCTCTCTAAGCCCAACTCTGCAAGTGAAACCATTGTCCTCCCTCCTACGTGAGACACGACACTGAGGGATAAAAGTCTCCCTGGCGGCATGGGAAATGACTACCAGAGATCAGCCTAGCCCTGGCACTGTGGCATCGACAATGACATCCTGACAAAAAGGGGGAAAAGAAGTGCAACAAATAAGGTGGCTCAGAGAGTTTAAATAGAGTTGAGAGGCTACACTGGAGGTCACTCTTACACAAGCTTCAATTAGACATTGCTACCTACCATAACTTGCCAAATCCCACCCAAACCATTCGTGCCAATCCTAAAGAATACACCAGGCAGTATATAAGATTCTACAAAGGTTCCCATGCACGAGGGTAACTTTCCAGAAACCTACAACCTCCAGATGGGTCCCTGGACCAGATAAGTCCTGAAATGCAGAGGGACCAGCCTTTCCAGAACATCAAGTAGTCCTATCCCCCTATCCCATATTATCGACAGCCCCTTTTAACATGAAAAAGTTAGAATGGACTTAGCCCAAATATCCCTAAAGAGTGGGAGAAAGATCAAAGGTGATGGTGGAGATACACAGAGAAGATTGGGTTTAACAAATGAGTATTGAGAGCTGAATCATTATGCTTATATTTCTTTTAGCCTTTAGTACCTTAGAGCAGCAAGAAATAAAAATCTGAAGTTGTGGAACTGTAATCCTACCAAATTCTGAAATCTATTCTACAACCAACTGTTGCTATATACTTTGAAATTTATTGCTTTCATGTATATATGTTACTTAAAGAGAAAGAGGAGTACAACAGAAAAGATAGGATTTAACAAATGAGTAAGACTGCTGAACCACTATATTAATATTTCTGTTGGTCTTCAGTGTCTTGGAGCAGCTATAAGTAAGAATAAAAAATCGTGGAATTATAACCCATATCAAACTTTAAAATCTGTCCTGTAACTACTTGCTAAAATGTACATGGTAATTATATATATATATTTTACAATTTAAAAAAGTTAAAAAAAAAAAGAGGAAATATTGAGAGAAAAAAATTAGTGATCTAAGCCTGACAGTATACTAGCTGATTTATCTTCTATTTCAGTTGCCAGTGAATCAAGAGTGACTTTTCTTTCCAATCTTTCACTTTTCCCTCATTCTGGCCAAAGAGGTAAATCCCAGGAATTCCAAGAAGCTAGCACTCTTAAGAACTGGGTTAACTCTACACGTTTATTAGGACCCTACTGAACTCTCCCAAAAGATTCCTACCTGGATTCCCATATTCAGGTCATTTTGTCTCCCATTTACCCCTCTTGCATCTGATATTGCATTCTATCACCTTCCACACCCACTAAGGGAACTAACTGGCTCTCATCTTCATAATTTGATTGCCACAAATCACATGCACAACTGTAATGTTTTTAAAACATGAAAATAGAGCTTTCTATTAAAAAAAAATCTTCTGAACAATGCATTTCAGTGGATTTTGAACCAATTTGTTAAAAACATAGAAATGCATCCAATGTAGCATAGTCCCTGATCCGAGGGAAATTACAGTCATCTCAGGAGAGAAACACATTTACTGCAATTTGCTAAGTGATTTATTATATAATGTGTCAATGAAAACACAAGTCCAGAAACACTCCCACATTCCTTAAGGAAGAGGAAGCATTAGGTAAAGGTTCAAGGAAAAGATGCATTTAAGTTGAGACTTAAACCTTAAAAGATGAGTTAGGAATTCACTTATATACAAGAAGTGCTCAGCTCAAGAGATATCAACTGGGTCAGTCCTGAGCCTGTTTGCTCTCACCTATCCTTTGCCCTTTCCTGTTGCCGTGCTCTGTATTATCACAAGGAATTGACCCTGCTATATTCAACCAACGGAAGTCACTGGCAGAAGACTGGAGAGCACAAGGAATGGAGAAAGCCCCGCATCTCTGCTGACATCCCTGGGTCTCCTTTGTGGTTTCAGCTCCTATCTGCCCCTGAGCTCCGATACCAGTCTCTACCATTTGTTCATCCAGACTGGGATGGTAATGACTTCCTGGTTAATATTTAGATTTTTTCAATGTGCCCTATTTGGCTTCCTGCTATACCATATCACCACAGATCTAACTTCACTAAATTCCCTCAGTTGTAAATACAAGTGGCTTCCTTTTCCCTGCTTAGTCCCTGACTTATCAAATATAATAAAATGGCAGCAGATACATATGCTGAATATTCACTTGGCTCGTCTTGAAAGCTGTCAATGTCCTGCTAGGATCCAAAGTTTAGACTTGAGGAAACACAGTTTTCAATAATATACTTTCTTGTGGTCTAAAAGAGCCAAAGTCAAATGCCAGAAATGCTTTTTTGATTTATATATAAATTCCTTGAAAACAGACTGAATGTCTTAATATCCATTTTCTTTAAATCTGAAAATTTTCCCTCAATTTTACCTATATATGGAAAAATTCACTCAAAAATAAAGAGCTTTCGTATTTAGTTAGTGTCTAGCACAGCACTGTTCAGCAGAACTTTCGATGATGATGGCAGTACTCTGGATCAGCTCTGACCATTCCAAATGTGACTAGTACAATGAAGAAAATGAACTTTTTATTTTAATAAATTTAAATACCCACTAGAGGCTAGTGGCTACGGTATTAGATAGCAAAGATATAGCACATGGTCATCTCTTTTATGTGGCAAGAACTTCTGTTGTTTTTGTGGCGGCTGTGGGTCAAGGGGATGCGTGGGTATAAAGAAAAGCAATGTAGAACTGTTACACCTTTTATTCATTCTGTTCACAATTGTAAAACGTTGTTAACAATCTTCAGTCTACCTCCCCATCCTACTAACCTACTCACATGGACAAATAATTTATGCAATTTATTCCAATAACTTGGTTAATAAAATTCTCAGAGAAAGGGGACTGGAGGAAATTTGGGCAGTTGAGAAGGAGAGATATACAGTGAGGGCCCAGACACAGGAGGAGAAGCTCTGCTTGGAAAGAGGTGATGTTAGATTTCTTACTTTGTGTTTCCTACTCTTCAATAATCCTCTGATTCCCTAATGAACTCTCCCAGCCCATTTTTCATACTGTCTCCAAGAGGATTCCCCTAATGTATTACTGGGACAACATAGTTTTAAGATAATCTACTTCTATCTATCCTAGCACTGAAGAAACTATGCAAGAGAACTTTGTTCTGTACTGGTGACAACTAGTTTCTGGGCTTGTAATATTTAATCTCACATCTATGACCTTTACACAGACATAGCCAAAGTAAACACTAAGTTTCTAGATTCTTCTGGGAATTTTGCTCCAATAGAAGTAAATGCTAAGAATTTAAGGAGATGACTCTTCCAGCCACTACACTGACATTTAGCAAAAATTGTTCAACAGTACAAAACACTTATCATGAGTAGGTAACTTTAGGAAACTGTTTCAGTACATCAGTGGGAATATAGAAATATTAAAAAGATAGTCTTAAATGAGTAGAGTTCAAGTACTACAACTTCTGAAACCCAAACACCCAAAACACTATAGCCTATAATGGTGAGATATTAGTACACTTCATAAGTCTAAACAAAATCTTAGTAACCCAAAACCACACTAAATACTTCTATGAAATTTTGGCTATGAACTAATTTACCTGAGACTTCTGTAGTTGTTTGGTAATTTGTGCAATTGAAACGAGAATTATAAGATAAGCAAAATAGCAATTAGTTTACCTTGTAATTGTACCCACAACAATGTACTCTAGTTTGCTTTACCTGTGTTTATGTAAGTTAGAACAGAAAACATTTCCTGTGTGATTAAGTACTCAGGGACAACTCATTTTTCTTCTCAACATTTTCTAAATGGCCAAAAATATATATACTAGCATTATGATGGACATCAGTTCTTATGCTGCAACTCAAAGAGAAAAGGGCACTTGCAGTGATCATAAGCAATGCTCGGGAAGCCAGCTGGTCCTTGCAATACAACATCATCTTGGTGGATTTGCCACAGCCTAAGGCTGGCCCTTCATCTTGCAAACTCATAAATATTATGATCTGCCACTCAGGAAAGGAATCATGTTAACCAAGATCACAGTGATATAAAAGAAAAAAGGCAAAACTAATACATTATTTTGAGAAATAGAAACCATTGTGTAGACTGGATGCCAGTGCCTGCTGGTCTGTGTGTCTCTCAAAAGCATAACTACTTAAGGAGTCCAAATGTGAATCAGAAGAATGCATAACAGGCAAGGAACAAAAATAGGTTTTACAGCTTCCTGTGTGGCCTGACAGTGTACATTGTGAGAGAGTTAAGGCAGGCTTGGCAGTGTTCAGTGATCAGCACAAGACCATGCTTTAAGCCAGGTTGGAATCCAGACAGTCTGATTTCAAAGGTTGACAGACAGCCCCACCATAGGGATAAGACATATTCAGAGACACGTCAATCCTACACTGGGGTCAGGTTACCTTCTCTCAAAGACAGTACAAAAGACCTAAAGCCTCTCAAATTTGGTCCCCCAGCTTTCTTGAAATTTTGCTTCTCGAAATTCCCTTTCACTCCAAAACGTGAATACTTTTATCAAGCTGCAATTTTATCCTAGAAGCCACTTAGTCTCTTTTGTCCATCTTTGCTCTAATACATTCGTTATAGGCTCGTTTTATAGTTTCTCTTGAAGTTTAACCTTTTAACCAAGTTGGGGAAGGGATCTGCCTGTTGACCCCACATGTATAGCACATATACCACACTTATACTAGGAGCAATTCCACAGTGAAATGAAAGCTTTGGGAATGTTGGGGAAATGAAGGTGGGGGTCTCAAATAAAAACAAAACAAAATAAAAAACATACATCTCCATCAACACCCTATATTTAAATAATTAAAACAATGAATTAAACTCCAAGCTTAAACATTTTTTAAAAATACAAAGTAACGGCCCTATAACAGGGTAATGGGGCATTGTGCTGATTTGAAAGGAAGTATGCCCCCTAAGAAAAGCCATGTTTTGATATAAATCCCATTTCTAAAAGGTAGAATAATCCTTATTCAATACTGTATATTTGAAACTGTAATGAGATCATCTCCCTGGTTGATGTGATTTAGTTAAGAATGGTTGTTAAACTGGATTAGGGGATGACATGTCTCCACCCATTTGAGTGGGTCTTGATTAGTTTCTGAAGTCCTATAAAAGGAGAATGAGAGATTCAGAGAGAGCAGAGAATGCTGCAGCACCACGAAGCAGAGAGTCCACCAGCCAGCGACCTTTGGAGATGAAGAAGGAAAACGCCTCCCGGGGAGCTTCATGAAACAGGAAGCCAGGAGACAAAGCTAGCAGATGACACCGTATTCACCATGTGCCCTTCCAGCCAAGAGAGAAGCCCTGACTGTGTTCGCCATGTGCCATCTCACTTGAGAGAGAGAGCCTGAACTTCATCGGCCTTCTTGAACCAAGGTATCTTTCCCTGGATGCCTTTGATTGGACATTTCTATAGACTTGTTTTAATTGGGACATTTTCTCAGCCTTAGAACTGTAAACTTGCAACTTATTAAATTCCCCTTGTTAAAAGCCATTCCGTTTCTGGTATATTGCATTCCAGCAGCTAGCAAACTAGAACAGTCATATTGTTTCACTGAACCTTGACTTTCAAATGCCTTTGTTCCTTCTATGTATAGAATGTGTTTGGACCTTTGGGTGAGACCCTAGTTTCAAAATGAAGGGAAATCTATCTTTAAGTTTGTTGACTCAGCACAAGTCTAGAATTTTGGATTTTGGTGCCCAATATGCAGAATTTCACCCAAGTTGAGATCCAAGAGCCTTGAAAATATGTAATCAGCCTTAATAAACTTATAGCAGCTCATGGAATTTTCTAGTCTTATCCATATCTAAGATAACAAAGAGATAGAGATAGGGATGTATCTAAAGTAGAGATCGTCTATCAGACAGCAAGAATTGTGGTACTGGCACCATATAAAACTATATTTGCATATTATCTTTTTAATTTGTTATTCATCTGTCTTTTGACTTGGTTTGAATATCAAACTCTTCTCATCTGACCCCATAGAGGTATGAAGTTTTCTGCAACCAGTTCAGGATTCTCCATTAGAATTACTTACTTTCTTGCCAGTACTGCTTACCCAGCCACTAGGGGCAGCCTGAGACTATGAGTGTCTGGAATATTACCTTCTATTCTTGCGCAATCAGGAGAGTTAAGCAAGCTTGAAAGTTAGCTTAATGAAGGCCTCTAAGCACTAACAGGGCTTAGTTTGTGTTATAAATTTCTCAGAAGTGTATTTTAAAAATTTTTTCTTGATAAAACAACATACAAGCACATATATTCTTAACATAGAAACATTCCATACACGGGACAATCAATGGCTCACAATATCATCACATAGTTGTATATTCATCACTATGATCTTTTTTAGAACATTTGTATCATGCCAGAAAAATAAAAAGAAAAAAGAAAAATCTCATACACACCATACCCCTTACCCCTCCCTCTCACTGACCACTAGTATTTCCATCTATCCAATACAAATTTTTTTTTAAATTTTAACATTCGTTCCTCCATTATTTATTTATTTTTAATTCATATGTTCTACTCATCTGTCTATACCGCAGATAAAAGGAGCATCACACACAAGATTTTTGCAATCACACTGTCACACTGTGAAAGCTATATCATTTATACAATCATCTTCAAGAAACATGGCTACTGGAACATAACTCTACATTTTCAGGCAGTTTCCTCCAGCCTCTCTGTTATGCCTTAACTAAAAAGGTGATATCTATTTAATGCGTAAGAATAACCTCTAGGATAACCTCTTGACTCTGTTTGGAATCTCTCAGCCATTGATACTTTATTTTGTCTCATTTCTCTCTTTCCCCTTTTGGTTGAGAAGGTTTTCTCAATTCCTTGGTGCTGAGTCGCAGCTCATTCTAGGATTTCTGTCCCAGGTTGCCAGGAAGGTTCACATTCCTGGAAGTCATGTCCCACACAGAGAGGGGGAGGGGAGTGAGGTTGCTTGTTGTGTTGGCTGAGAGAGAGAGGACACATCTGAACAACAAAAGCGGGGTGGGGTGGGGTGGGGGTGACTCTTAGGCCTAATTTTAAGTAGGCTTAGCCTATTCTTTGCAGGGTTAAGTTTCATATGAACAAACCCCAAGATTGGGGGCTCAGCCTATTGCTTTGGTTGTCCCCACTGCTAGTGAGAATATCTGGAATTCTCCACCTGGGGAAGCTGAATTTTCCCCCTTTCTCACCACTTTCCCAAGGGGACTCTGCAAATACTTTTTTATTCAATGTTCAAATCCTTCTGGGATTTATTAAGGCACCACTGGACAAACCTACAAAATCTCATGCCTTACTCAAGGTTCCATGTACTTACAGTGTTCAATTAAGCTGTTCACATAAGTTATAACCAGAAATGCACTAGTCAAAATATAAATTTTGTACCAAATAAACATTTTTTGCTTTAGTCTCACACATAAATTAAAGCATAAACATACTCTTAATGCTACTTAGTGATATTGCTGAAGCAAAGATTTGTATTCCAATTGCACAAACAGTAACACAAATAGTAAACAGGTAAGCCAAGGTTTCTCAACCTCAGTACTATTGACATTTGGGACAGGATTACTCTTTGTCATGGGGGCTATTATCCTATGCATTTAGGATCTACAGCAGCATCCCTGCCTCTACCTACTAAATGCCAGTTAACACACCCCTCAACCCCAGTTGTGACCATCAAAAATGTGCACAGGCATTGCTAAATGTCTCCTGGGGGGTTAAACAGCACCTACTGTGAACCACTTAATTAAGCTAGTTGCCCGAGAACACACACATATGTGGTTAAAGATTATACTATTACCGGGAAAATGGCCTCCTAAATCCTCGTTAAATGGAGATTCCTCTTATAGTAACTTACAGCTCCTCAAAAGACAGCACTTGTTAGACTGGATGACATAAAGAACACTCAGAAGGTGACCAGTTTCATTTCACCATATTGATAATAATAATGAAGTCCTCTCAGCTTTCATTAAGGTAAACATCCTCAGTGTCTTCAACCACTGTTCCAGTAAGTTTCTAGACACTCTTCCAAACCTGATTACCCCATTCTGGATATGTGCTTTAAACACAAACCCAGTAATATGCCCAACACTGCCTCAAGCAGTGGCAGAGGCAGTGGCAGTTGTCCTAGAACTAAAAGCAATAGCAACAACAAAAAACTAACAGCATAAAACTTACAAAATGTCAGCCTCTGTATTAGGCACTTCACATGGATTAACCAATTTAATCCTTCAACACCTTCAACAGTCCTATGAATTTAGGCATTATTCTTACTTACATTTTAGAACGAAGAAACTGAAGCACAAAGAGCTCAAATAACTTGCCAAAGGTCTGGCTCCAGGGTCTCTGCTCTTAACCTCCATCTGCTGTGCTTCAAAGAACTGTGAGATATCACCTTTTTAATTCTAAATACCCTACAGGACTAATGGGAAAGCCTTATCCCCACCCCCACTCCCACCCCCAAATGTATCAGATGTCCTTGTCAAGGCTCACTGCTGGTACCCCGGCTCAAGTCTGACAACAGTCTACTAATGATCCGTCTTTAGGTACAAGAGGATACAAACCCACTTGTCCATATTGCTGTCCAAGTCGCATTTTTCCATCTTGAGTAGATGAACATACATATGCACTTTGTTAAATGTTTTGCTAAAGAAGACATGTCATACTACGTAAACATCCTCACATACCTGTTCAATAATCCTATCAAAAAAGAAAATGCCAATTGGAGATTAGTGATCTTTGGCAAACAAATGGCAGTTATTTATTATCATCACTTTTTTACTAAGTAATCCCCCCACCTTTTCGATTTACAATTCTGCTAGATGCCAACATAAGTTCTGAATCTTAAGTTTTCAGAATTTACATTTCCCCTTTTATGAAAATCAAATCTTCGGCACTCTTCTGTTTCTCCCAAACCAAGTGGTTTTATGATGACACTGGCATGTTCTTTCAGCATGAAAAGTGTCATCATAAAGTGATACTATTAATAACTTCATAATTCATAATCCTGGTTTTATTCATTTTGCAATTTTCCCATCAATGTCCTTTGCGACACAGTAGAACTCAAGAACTCAAGCCACTTAAAGCAGTTAGAATTTAGAGTGGTTTAAAGTAGACAGGGAGAACATCCTGGTTTTGCCCAGGAAGGTAGGCAAGGTGTTCCATGCCAAATAGTAGGGGTAATGAAATAGTGTGAGCAGTACCCTGTTCTGGAATAAAAGCTGTAATTCATGGTTTCTAACAAGTTGGCATTGTTCTCTTTTATGATAACATCCCAATAGATGATTCAGCCAATGGGATCTCTCAAAACTGGCTGCTCCTGGAGAGACACACAGAATTTCCCACCTCCAGCTAATAAGAAATATTTTAGCATTCACAGAATATGTCTTTCCTGACCTCACCATTCTTACACTAACCAAACTGCTAACATGAATTTTAAGACATTTCACATAGCATAAAATATTGCAGGTGTACACTCACACACAAAGGATTCAATTGTTGGAAATCCATGGATCCAGCTGGTTGGTTTTCCAATTAGAGAAAGTGTGAAGTTCACTTTCTAAGGAACAGGAAGACTATACATGACCTGAATTAAAAGGGCTTCAGAAAAAAGGAACAGAAAGTCACCAAAGTTTGGTGACTAGGAGGCATTTTCATGTATTATCAGGCTCATCCACAGTAGAGTTTGCTCAGTTAATATTTGAAGACCACAAGCTTCAAGAGTAAATACATCATTCCTTAAACTTTTATAGTTTAACACTGGGGCAATAAGAGACTTTTAAATCACTTTCAAGTCTGCTTTGAACCAAGAACTTCCTCTGGATCATTTCACACAGAAAAATCAATACTATTTTAGGAGCAATTGGAGCCACATGGGAAAAATAAAACAAACGCTAACTTCTAGTGTAAACTAAATTAACTAGCTGTGAAATTTTGAGCAAGTAAGGTAGCTCTGCTTATACTATTTCTTCAATTATAAAACAGAGTTGATAATTCTTCCCCCTCTTATCATTATTGTGAAAACTAAATGAAGTAATGCATGTAAAACATCTCAGTGCCTGGTAAAAGAAAGCCCTAAAATGTTAGGCTTTGTTACAACTATTAGATGAAACTCTCATAAAAATCCAAATTTAATTATCCCTTTAGGTTTTAGGCATCTCGAGAGTTTTAAGAGAGTATTTTTCCACTCTCACTACCTGAAGGGGCTATTCTAACCACTTAGGTGACTTAAGGTTATTTTTCCCAGTATCACTGAATGTTTCTCAAAAAAAAAAAAAAAAGGGGATACAAAGGTGTTACCTTTTACACAGAAGCAAATTAAACTCAAAGCAGCTGAGCTTAACAATTTAGTCCAGCTTGAAAACAGAAGCTCAAAAGATAACTAATTAAAATTCCTTCCAAATTAATTTACTTATTCCATTTAGAAGTGAATTCTTTCTAGAGGAAATCCCTTCATACACTCCAAATGCAAAGAAATCTACTCTCTTTTTATTTCTTTATTAACTCTATATGTTCAAAATGGCAGAAATGTAATGATACTATTAATAACTTCATAATTCATAATCCTGGTTTTATTCGTTTTGCAATTTTCCTATCAATGTCCTTTGTGACACAGTAGTAATCACGAGTTTCTGCTTTTCCTGTCCCCTGCCTCCCCACCCTCTTGCTATGTGCACCATACTAACTTCTATGCTGGTGTTGACTAATTTCTTACATAGAAGAGATTTCTCAAGAACTTCACTGAGTTTATTTCTACATAAATTTAGGGTTAAGAGTAGAATAGTAATTATTTGTAGCATTCAGGGAAAAGAACTTAAATCTGATTTCCATTTTGGCACAACTTAATAGCAAACATAAAGCAGAGAAATTGGGGGAGGGGGCAGGGGAGGAAAAGGCAAGTATCATGCATTCTCCCCCCTATATTTATTTCTACAAGTTCCACAACAGCAATTACCTGACCACATTAAATAGAAGGCAGGGCTATGGAGTAAACATATTTACTCCAAAACACGGAAGCACATGCTTTCTTTTGGCATTGAGCAGAGATCTCACTTACCATCTCCAAATCAACCCAAGGAAAGGGTTCTCTGAAGGATGGTTCCCGAAAGCTTGGTAACCAAACTGTAAATATAATCCCACTCCCTCAAAAACTTACACTAGGAAAGTCTGATAATACCAAACTGAAACCACTCCCTGATCCTTGATTCTCAAACCACAGCAGTTAGCGTCACACACTGAAGAGCATTTGTTGATCCAGTCTATTTACAACCAGACCCACCGTTTCAGTAACTGCACTGAGTTTACTCGGTTGTCTTGACTATTGCTGGTCATTAAAGCAGGATCCATTAAAAACGACGATTCTCTTTACTTCGCCGTAGGAAATGGAATTGCTGCTATATTGTGTTTTCTAGAAGGCAACAAGGTATGGTTGTTTCTTTCCTATTTCGATCAGGTCCCACCCTCTGTGAGTGCTACAACTTCTCCCCCAGATACAGTTTTAATCATCCAAGCAAGATCAACACTCACGGCCTCTCCTTCCTGGAGGCAAAAAAGTTCCTGGACACCACGGTCTGTGCGCGGCCCCAGCGCGCTCCGCTCCAGCGGCATGTTGCCTGTCCAAGCGCCCCAAAGGCAAACGCGATAAGCGGCGGTCCCTGGCCAGCCGGGTCGACTTGCTGAAACGGCGGCGCTGGAGAGCCCGGCGAACCGGGCGGCCAGCGGCGCGTGGAATATCTCCCGGGGGACAGCTGGGAGCAGAGACGCTGGAGTCCAACCCCAAAGCCTCCAGCAGAGAGGTCGGCGGGTGTGGCCAGGCAGCAGAGGTTTTTTGGAATGCAGGGTGTGGTCCTCTTCCAGGGCAAAAAAGAAATGAGTCAGCCCGTTCAATCTTAACCAATAAGCATGTGCTCTGTCGTTTAAGGCGGAACTTTCCTTTCTTGATTTATATCAGACTTAGACGCCTTTTACAGTCTTTTTTTTTTTTTAAAGCCTTTTATAACTTCAGTGCAACTTCTGTAAAACGGTAGGTTGCCTTTTTCAAACTTAAGAAATAAAGGTTAATCTTGTTATGATAAATAGGTACTTGTGATTATACGTTAATTTTCATTATAAGCTTAGTAAGATCTTCAGGGAGAGAGGGTTCCTGGCTGTAAAGTATAAGATGTGGCATCAAAGCAGATCCCGATCTGACCTCTGACACTATTATCTTGAGGAAGTTAATTAGCTCCAATAAGGGGAATAAATGCCCACCTAATAGAGTCTGCCAGCCAAATTACATGTAATACATACAAAGCATGTAGCACACTGCTTGACACAGAGTAGGCACTTAAAAAATGCTAAGTCTTGTCTCTCTGTCCTGAATTGGAATCCCCCAAATTGTAGACAAAGTGGTAAATTATTTTTTTATTATTCTTTTCTATGTTAAAGCATTCAAATTATTTTAGAGCTGAAAGAGTTCTTTAGTATTGCCTGGTCTAAGTCTCTTATTTAAGTGGTGAAAAAACTTGGAGGTTTTGGTTTAGGATTCTTGGATTTGACATCTTATTTATACCATAGAAATTTTATTAATATAAAAAAGTTTAAAATTGGAATGATTTAGTGTAAGCTATAATTAAACCAACCTTTAAAAAAAGTGAGAGTGATTTTGGAAAATCTATTATCCATTCTATCTGGATGATCTGCCCTAAACACCATTTTGGAATAAAAATATTTAAAAGGAACTTTTGGGAATTGACAAATTACTGGAGACTATAGAACTGCTAGGTCCTGTGGCTTGCCCTGTTAAAAAGCAAGTTGAGTGTTAGTGAGGGCAGAGAGTTTCTACAGGGGAAGAAGTTTAAAAAAAAAAAAAAGTTATAAATTAACTTTCTTGGCTTCTGAAAAGATCTGTGTTTATCTTCCTCATGTATTTTCAGATCCAGGCATTCATTGCCCAAGATTTCTCTGAAATAGTCAATGATAAAATCTAAAGTGAAATCAACAGCTCTCTGAAAAAAAAAGTTGTCTTTTTCTCCAAAGCAGCATCCAGTACTACACCAGGAATGAAGAGATTCTTATCCTACTAATCCCAGCTCTACCAATAAGTGAACTGGTGTGTGGGTCTAGATTAACTGCTTCATCTCTCTGATTATCTCTTACAGGTCTTCATGTTGGAATACCAATTTATGTCAAAAAGGGCAGGAGTAGGATGGGCCTATAACTCAACATTTATTCTCAGCACCAGGTACTCAAGGCATGAAGTTGGGCCCATCTCCTAGTCAATAAGGCTGATAAAACTCTGTTGACCCTTGTATACTTCATAAAAGAACTTTATTCTCCTAGACATTTGAATTAAGCTAAGTGAGCCCCTTTCCTCTTTCTTGACAATTTACTATCAACAGGTGTGATGCAGGCTTACTAGATTCTTTCACATCCATACCTATTTTCCATTCTTGGTTGAAGCACGTACCCCTCATGCCCAAGATCACTAAGGATGAGTACCTCCTGCCTGCTGTTTCAACTGCCAGGCCCATCCTTCAAGGCCTTTTACATAATAAATGTCAAAGTTCAGCATGCCATCATATTGTAAACTCAATCGATTAAATCACTGTTATAATAGAGATTAAATGGAAAACATTTCACTTTACAGGCAACTTTGAGCAAATATTCATGCAAATTAATACATATTTTTAAGTGCACTGATTTTCCATTTGCAGAACTACTACAACCAATTATACTGGGCAAATGGATAATACCTTGGCTGTCTCACCAAGGTGTGCAACTCTTTTCTATGAGAAGACTACATTAAATCTATATGTATATGGGCAACTCAATAAAGGCTTGCATAGGAGAATCACCAGAAGTAGAATTTTCTTTTATTATCAGCATTCTAATCTAATGTGGTAGACTGAAAAAAAATATATGTTTTTTTAAATTTTTTAATTTTTTTAAAGTACCAATAAACACCGAACAAAGGCAAACATTCTTATTTTGATCATTCCGTTCTACATATATAATCAGTAATTCACAATATCATCACATAGTTGCATATTCATCTTCTATATATATGTTCTTAACCCATTCTTGTGGGTGTGAAGCAATATAAATAAGACTTTTTGAAGACGTTATTTTTAGTTAAGGTGTAGTCAACTGAATCGGGTTAGGCTTTAATCGGATAACTGGATATCTTTATATGCAGAATGAAATAAATAGATAAATATACATACACACACACACACACACATACATATATATATGCACCAGCCATGGAAGAAGCCAGAAGTCAATGGAACCAGAAGGTGAAAAGATAAGACATCACCATGCACAATGCCATGTGACAGAAAAGCCAAAGACCAAGTATTTCCAGCACCCTCACCTCTATTTTGGACCTCTTCTAGGCTCAAAACCATGAACCAATAAATTCCTATTGTTTAAAAGTTACAAATACCCATTGTATGGTGTCTGCTTTAGCAGCTGGGAAATTAAGTTAATTTCAAATTCCAGATCTTGAAATAGTTAAGTTTAAAACATTGAATTGGACCTTATAACACTTTAATCTGATAAATATAGCTGTGTATATATAGCAGACATATATAAATACATTGAGAAACATTGGGGGGGCAGCACACATAAGAGATAGATAATTTAGTTTGTTTCTACTGTCTAGGATCTAGTCAAGCTTAAAGTTCACAGAGCAGGTCCTCTGTTTAGGGAAAAGGAGGGCTTCATTAATATGTTTAGGCATAATCATAACTCAAAGCTCTTAAAAGATGTTTCCAATAATCCTTATGCTTCATTCAAGAGGGAACCTATTACCAATGTGGTCAGGGCATCCTAACAATAGGAAAAGGATAACTGTTTCTAGGATGCCTTTGTGGCCTAAAATTAAAATGCCAAGTACAAGTATACTCATTATACAGTTACCAAAAAAAAAAGTGTAATAGCCCACGAGCTCAATTCTAACGGTGTTAAGAGTCTTTCAAAAGTTGGCCTCCACCTCTCCCAATGAAAAAGTTCTCTGCCAAATAACCAAACTGGCTTCCTCTTACTACCTCCACCTCCAGAACCACACCAGGCCCTCTGTCTGATGACCTTCCCTCAAGCTTTTTAACTACTTACCCCTTCCAAACACCTTTCTCCTATACTCTATTCATTAGCCAAGCCTTAGGGATCATGCCCCTCTTCCAAATGCCCACAGACCTTACTCTTACATTATTTCATAAAACAACTTACAATGCCTTAAGTGTCTTCCTTCTTTTTGAGGTCTATTACCTTGCTCTCTCACTTTATGACAAAAATTCCTCTGAGGCAGAGATTGTGTTTCAGCAGCCCCCCAGAGGCCTAGCAGATCTGAATAAATAGTCATTGTTGTTGATACAATGATGTTTAAATTATATAACCACCACAAAGGAGAAAAGAAAGCTTCCTTTTGACTGCTGACACATCAAGAATAAACAAATATTATAGCTGTTCAAACCAGTTGGCAAGCAGAACCCAAGTGGGAAAAGCATTTCTTTGCTCTTTACATATTTCAACAATACAGAATGCCACCAAGAAAGTATATCTAATACTTACTAAAGGGAAGAGGAGTTTATAAAAGAGTGCCATTACATAAAATCTCAGTTCCCCAAACATTAACCTACTGAAAAGAACAGAAGCAACATGTCATTTTATCCTCCCTTTCAAGGAAGGAATACATATGTACATATATTGAACTATTTTGTCCAAGTACCAATTCTTTCTTAAATATAAACATCTCTCAATGTACATGTTACATCCACAAAGAAAGACTTACCTGGTTTACCTACAAGTGCTCCTAACCATAAATGTAGCAAAGGACAGTTCTTCAAGGCAACTCATAACTACTATAAACACCATAGGTAAACATTTATTTATATGATTTAAAATGAAAAGTTATATGACATTTGCATTAAAGCAAGTTTCTGTCAAGATTCATTACCCTCACCCAGACATACAAACACAATAACCACACACACACAGTCATTAGTATCCTTTGAATAGTGTTATTATGTTTCTGCTTTTGTGAGAGACAAGAATAAACACAACCATTGTTCTCAGAAATCTAATAATAAATCAGCTGTCCCACTATACAGTGAAATATATTATTATAATTGCCCATGACAAAGACACTTACTTCCTAATAAATATTCCCAGTGTAAACAACAAAATGAATTGGTGCTCGGCGGGCCGCGGTGGCTCAGCGGGCAAGAGTGCTTGCCTGCCATGCCGGAGGACCCCGGTTCGATTCCCGGCCCCAGCCCATGTAAAAAACAAACAAACAAACAAAATATAATAAAACAAGAAAATGTTTAAAGATGTTTCCCTTTCTTCCTCCCTTCCTTCCTTCCATCCTTCTCTGTCTTTCCTTCCCTTCCTCCCTCTCTCTTAAAAAAAAAAAAAAAAAAAAAAAAATGAATTGGTGCTTTTTAGCTTGCAGGAAAAGAAATGGTATTTGAAGCAGCATAGGCAAAGCAAGGTGGGAGATACTGCCTCTAACCCAGCAACAACAGAAAGACCAACTCAGAAGGAATTTCATCAGGACAAAATTGCCATTTCTTGTCTTTGGTCTCCCTTCCTCAAGTCTGCTCCTTCTACTTAACTCCCAGCTCTGCCACTAAGAAGGACTACTCCACTTCCCATGGTTGCAATTGTTAAAATTCTCAAGAAAGACTCACACTGGTCCTGCCTGGAATCGTACACCTACCCTAGTGGCCAGGGTACCATGACTGGCCTATACTAGAACCACCTAGTTAGCTTGGTAGAAAGATCAGTAAGTTCTCCAGAAAAAGGGAGCCCTGCTTCCCAGAAGGGGAAAAAGGGTACATTTGTCTGCCCAGAAAACATCACCACCTATTAAAAACTTATATTTTGTTTCTAATGCAACAGCTTATCCAACAGTCCTCAACATGGTAATAAATTACATTCTAAAAATTAACTTCTATAGTCTCAAGTAAATAGCACTTGAAATATATTTCATAGAGACAAAATGTTACCAATACAAGTTGGCTTCTCTGGCTAGCATTGAAAACCTATTTATCACATGATTTATCTGAAGTATAATAATATTTCTAATAACATTATTTATATTTATAACATTATTTCTATAGGAAAATGTATTTGAAATCCCAACTAAAAAAAGAAACTCATGTTCAATTTAATTCAAATATTTACTGAGTATCTTGTAATGATAGTGACTTTCATTTCGCAGACATTATCTTAACACTTCTAATACACCAAAGCAAGTCAGGCGCTGTGTTAGTTAGATTCAGTTGTCAACTTGGCCAGGTGAGCATACCTAATCTTGTTGCTGCGGACATAAGCCAACGGTACGTGAACCTCATCTGTTGCCAATTACATCTGCAGTCGGCTAGGAGGCGTGTCTGCTGCAATGAGTGACGTTTGACTTAATTGGCTGGTGCTTAAATGAGAGATTGCAACGTAGCACAGCCTAGCAGCTTGGCATTCCTCATCTCAGCACTTTTGCAGCTCAGCCCGGGCCCTTGGAGATGGAGAAAGAAATCACCCCGGGGAAAGTTGTTGGAACCCAGGGGCCTGGAGAGAAGACCAACAGAGACCATCCTGTGCCTTCCACGTAAGAAAGAACCTCAGTGGAAAGTTAGCTGCCTTTCCTCTGAAGAACCAACAAAATAAATTCCCTTTTATTAAAAGCCAATCCATCTCTGGTGTGTTGCATTCCGGCAGCTAGCAAACTAGAACAGGCACTAACAACTCCACTGATCCCATGAAGAACGTGGGAGTCAAGATGATGATAGGCCCAGGGTCAACTGTTGAGAAAAGTAAAGTCAGCTTTGAAACCATGCATGTTTAGCCCCAGGGATGGAACTATTATATCTAATACCCAGGTGTATCTACAAATGAGGAGAATGATCACTAATAAATGAGACTGTAGATATCCACATTTCTCTGTAGAGTACAGAAGGGATTAGTGGGCAGTCACAGTCAGCCAGACTTTAACTTGCTAGGTCATCTTTAGAGACGTTACTTCTCTACAGCTGAAAAGAAGAAACTATTTCTCTGAGTAAGCCTTAAATGATATTGATGTTTGTATGACTATGAAGATCATCTGTAAGGGTTTACAAATAGTATCTTCAGAAAAAAAAATTTTTCCCTGTTGAAAAAAGAGGGCACTACCTATATTATTAGTTTAAGGTGTCGGAGAAGAAAAACATAAAAAAATCCAATTGACACTAATGTAACAGTTCAATATAAAGGCAATGGATGAATGTAGCAGTGCTAACAGTTAACAGTGTTTCACACCTTTAAATACTTTTATTGGTTTTGCAATATTTGACACATACAAGAGAATATATTTAACCTATTTAACTAAGGAAACATAATATTAAAATCAACACCCATGAACCCACCATTCAACCTAAAAATAGACCATTACCAATAAGCTTAGTCAGCTCTCTTGAGTGCTACTTCTCCTGTCTCACTGAGAATGATACCCATTTCTTCTCATGCATCTAAAAAAAAAAGCTGAAAAGCCACTGGTCCAGGATGTGATATGAAAAATAAATTAACTTCATGCCTTTTGGAATCAAAGCGGAGAGGCAATCAGAAAAACTGGAGAGAAAATAATTGAATTCAATCATGAAGAAAGGTAACAGCTAAATTGTACATCATTTTAACAAAGAAACTATAAGGAAGACAGACTTATAAGAGCTTTTGGTTTCATTCCATGGTCCAAAGCCAGGACTAGTAATTGGAAATGTGACAGTAAGTTAGATCTCCTTGAGACCTGACAGAACACTAGACATGTGACCTGAAACTATGAGAAGTCAACTCCAAATTATTTCAAATTGAGATAAGCAAATATAAAGTCCGGACAAACTGGTTCTCTCATGCCAGAGGCTTAAGCAAACACTTAAAGACATCTAAAAAGTAAAAGAACCTCCCCAACTACAACAATGAACATACATCACAGAAAAGAGAACCAGTAACTTGAGGGGGGAAAAAAGAATGAAATTAAAGAAAACTAATGTATTAAGGGCTTAATTTTGTTGTAATAGTGTGTTAAGCAATTTATGGTAATTGTGGTAGTATGAAGCTGTTTGTACTCCAGAAAAGCTCATGTTATTTTAATCCATTCCTGTGGGTGGAGATCTACTGTGGGTAGGACCCTTTGATTAGGTTATTTCAGTTGAGATGTGATCACCTCATTTAAGGAGTACTTTATAAGAGGATAAAGAATACACAGAAAACAAACAGAAACAGTTAAAGAAACTAAGAGACCCAGAAAAGCTGAGAGACAAGGACACACACAGAAGCTTAGAAAGGAAGCCGTTAAAGCCAGAAGTGGAAGGCAATGTAATCCAGGAGAGAAGGACCAGCAGACATTGCCATGTGTACACAATGTCCATGTGACAAAGGAACTGAGGATCATTAGTAGC
The DNA here is from genome assembly GCF_023851605.1 of Tamandua tetradactyla. Taxonomy (NCBI): domain Eukaryota; kingdom Metazoa; phylum Chordata; class Mammalia; order Pilosa; family Myrmecophagidae; genus Tamandua; species Tamandua tetradactyla. The sequence goes on from NC_135339.1 coordinate 47,082,977, forward strand.
TGGTCTTCGGGGAAAAGATATGTATTGTTAATGCCTTAATTTGGACATTTTTCCCAGCCTTAGAACTGTAAAATTGTAGGCTAATAAATCCCCACTGTAAAAGCCAACCCACTGCTGGTATACTGCATTTCATCAGTTTTAGCAAACCAAAACAGAATAAAAAATTTTTTGAGATATTTATTTGTGAAATTAAAGAGCTTACTTCACAATTCAAGAGTTATGTATGTCTGATTCTGCTACCAGGGAAAGCACATACACGTCAAGCAACTAGCGAGCGAATCAGGACAAGCTACAAATTGAGAATATGGGAATCTAAAATGCAGCACAAATAAAATAAGTCAGTATATATGTGACAAGGAAGAGAGGGAAAAGAGAAGATATGACTAATTAAGGGAAAACAATAACACACAGAGCATTTTAAGGGCAGCATACAAAAAAGTTGGTATACCTCAATGAACACAGTTTACCAATTACCAAAGTGGTATTCTTCTTTACTGACCAATATGATTTGCCTTTTTATTTTTTTTAAACAGCTACTTGGATCCACAGCATCTGGCCAGACTCCACATTCTAGGATTCCTGAAACTGGGTGTAAGGTTTGGATTGTTTACTTTAAATCTTCAGAAATCCTGACCTTTACCCAGTACATGTTATATAGATATCTGAGGAAAGATAAAGGCTCATCTTCAGTCCCCCAAAGATCTTATTTATATGCCGTGTTTGAATTGATTACTTCTGATGATTTCTGCTAATTATTACTTCCATGTTTGCTTCTGAAGTTACCAAAGACAAACTTACTCAACTTAAGTCACTTGTCAATATTTTGTAATCAGAAGAAAGTGTCTAAGATTTCTAATCATGACTTCCGATTGAAATGGACAAGAATTATTTTTGCAATAAACCACATCCATCTCTGACTCAATAAGAACCATATTTTACCTTGTTTTTTCCAGAGGAAATAACAGAAATAACTGTTTTTAAATTATGTAAGCCTGATTCTGCTACCAGGGAACTGACAGAAACAAATGCTTTGAAATATTCAATGCATTTTGTAAGGTTCAATAAAGAAATGCTTTGAGAAGTAGGTCAATGAGATTTTATAATAAAAACAATCACAACAATCTTAGCTATTACTTAGCATTTTAGGCTTCAATTATTCCCTTTAAACGGCAAGTTAGAAAATTGAAGAAGCTGTTTCTAGAAGAAACATTGCGATATCTGATTCAATTTCCTTTCTTTCTTCCATTTTACTCTTTAAAATTTTAATCAAGCCAGTATGGATTTTAAATTGACCAGATTTTTTTCTCCCCTGGAGGCAATTCACTTTCATTAACACTTCATTTTATAAGCAAAAGCAAATCCACGTGAACTGTTCATTTAGAAGAAATCTAAGTAACTTGCCCCTGCAGTGTGACTAGCTGAAGGAACTCAAAGTAGATGGAACACAGGGAGGGGAGAAAAGGAAGTTCCCTAGGGAGTGAACAGCCCCCTATCTCTAAGCATATCACTAAATAAAATCAGAGAAGGCAAACAGTAGGCAAAGAATGGCAGGGATCAGTTACAAAGCTGAGTTAACAAGTCCTAAATTTCTGTCACAATCTTAAATAACTAGGTATAAATTCTATAGTGATCTCAGCACTTAGCTTGAATTCCACAAGTTATATAAGCATTAGAACATGGATTACCAAGTACTGATTCAAAATCAAACCTTCCGTTTATTAAGCAAACCAAATGCTTACCACCAGGGCTGAGGCAGCTAACTGAGAAACTGTGGTTTAGAAAGGTGTCCTCAGCAGGAAACTGGCAATCAGTGGTAGGCTGGAGCCAAACTCATAACTGCTCACTAGAGCTGATTATTAGATTGTTAAATTCTCAGAAGTTTTACAAGTTAGTTGTCAAACACAATTATCATTAAAAATTAAATTATTAAATAAACTTACAATTAAAATAAATTATGTAAAAAACAAAGGTAATAAATACTGAAAACTCATGATTTCCTAATTCTTGTTGCAATTTTCTAGGCTTTTGATATAATTATTTACATCTATTATATTTGTATGGTAAAAAACTATATAATGGGATGCCAGAGACCTGGGTTCAATTCCTGGTGCCTGCCCATATTAAAAAAAAAACAAAAAAACTAGATAATGGGGTATTACTGCATGTCATCCCAACTTTGTGCTCAGTAGCATTTCATTGGTAGCTTGAAATTGGCCATGGTGGGTGTTTTTACACCACAGAAATCTGCAAACTTTACACCCTCTCCTCCTATCAGGGCCACACTGTTAATACTGGATTGCCCCTCACTACCTACAGTGTGAACCTGCCCCCTACTCCCCATTCCCCACTGCTTGACAGAAGCTTAAGGATTTCAAGCTGGCCAATTCCTGAAGTCAAAATAAAGGCTTGTAATTATAAATCATAACACAAACATAAAGAGATTAACTACATTAATTGTGCCCTTACTATGTACCAGTTACAGCACTTATACTATCCACATAGTTTTTCATTTCATGAAAGCTATCATCTCCAATATACAGATGAGTCAACTGAGAAGGTCAGTAATTACTAAAAAGCACAGAACAAAAGTCAGGCCTAGGACTGCCTGACTCAAAAATATGTAATCTTTCCACTCAGCTACCCTATATACTAACATTATCTTTATCATAATGAAACCACAATCAACCACATATAACTGTTGGATGAGGGAACATTAATGGCCTGTAAAGTAATAAAAATGACATATGAAGTAGAATATGGAAAAAGTATAGACAATTCTATTTTGCTAATATTCACCAAGTTTATTCATATTCATCTATAAAATATACTTACCAAAGTATTCCACTGAAAAATGAGGCGTAAAAAACCACTGGGACCAAGAATATCTGTACTTGAGAAGGGCTACTCCAAGTTTAATTTAAAAGTAGGCCTTATGTGAGGGCTCCTCTTTTAATTCCTTAAATACTTCTCCTTTAAAGAACAAACTGATGTCTCCTATTTAAAATGATACACTTGCCCAAGAAAGATGCAAAAACAAAAAAGTCTCAAATGTGAACACCAATTTTCTGAAGTGTTTGGATATTTATTAAAAAAATTTTTTTCTCTCTTTTTGAACTATTTGAATGGTTTCGCTGTGGTTGCTTAAAGAAAATTTACCCAGCAGTAAACAAAAGTCCAAAAGTGTTAACAAAAAAAATACTTACTGTTTATTTTTTAAAATTCTTATCATCTTGACTTCCTATAAGATACCACCTTCTCCCATGTTCCAGTAAATTCCCTTCACCTGTCATGAGGAAAAATAAAACAGTTAGTTATCTTTTCCAGTGTGTTAGATTTTTCCTTTCTTCACATACCAAACACAAAAACAAAAAGGAAGAAGAGAACAATAACACAGATCACCCCAGAAAAATAATTTGTAATCTGAAGTATATCCACCATTGGGGAATGTGGTGGAAAATGCCCTTAAAATGCCCACTCATATTTTCAGGAAGAGATTTTTACTCTATTTCCTAGAAGACCACAGCATTAGTGAAATCTACTTTCCCTCTGTATTGCTCCCCACAACCCCCTTCTTACTTCTCAAAAGTGACTGACTGATTTACCTGGTAGGACTGGAGGAAATACTCTTAGGGCTGGTCACTGCACAGGACTAGGCAACAAGCACCTCCCTCCAGTTATCTTATACCTGGAACCAGATCATTTCCACTCAATATGCAGAACAATGGATGCTGCTTCTGGGAGAGCCACCTTCTCCCCAGATGTTACTGTATGAATAAAAATTAGGGTTGCTAGGGTTGAATCCATGTTTTAATTTCAGATAAAGAGGGAAGTTGACACTTCTGAGTTCTCTGATCCTGCTTTATCAGTAATTAAGCTACTATCTATGCTGATTCCTATTTGATCTTTGCTCTATGTTTCAGTTTGGCTAAAGCTGCCAGAATACAAAATACCAGAAATGCATTGGCTTTTATAAAGGGGACTTATTAAGTTACAAGTTACAACTGTAAGGCCTTGAAAATGTCCAAATTAAAGCATCACAAGAGGAAAACTTCACTCAAGAAAGGCTGATCACATCTGGGGAAGGCACGATAATGCCTGTTGTCCTTCTCTCCTAGCTTCTGGTTCAAAGGGGTCTCTCAGCTCCTGTTTTCAGTAGCAGTCTCTCTAGCTTCTTCTGGGTTTCATATCTTAGTTTAGCATCTCCAAGCATCTGCATCTGATTTCATCTCTCTGCTCTCTATGTTGGCTCAGAGCGCTTTCTCTCTCTGAGAGCTCTTTTAAGGTCTCCAGTAAACTAATTAAGACCCACCTTGAACAGGCGGGGTCTCAGCTCTCTGGAAACAACCTAATCAAAAGGTCCGATGTACAACAGGTAAGCCCCACAAGACTGGATTAAAAGAACATGCTTAGGACCCACCATCAAGAGATCGAGAAAGCCTTCTTGACTAAAAGGGGGGAGAGAGAAATGAGACAAAATAATGTTTCAGTGCTGAGAGATTTCAAACAGAGTCGAGAGTTATCCTTGAGGTTATTCTTATGCATTATATAGATATCCCTTTTTAGTTTATGGTGCACAGGAACGGCTACAGGGAAATACCTAAAACTACTGAGCTGTGTTCCAGTAGCCTAGATTCTTGAAGACGATTGTATAAAGATATAACATTTACAATGTGACCACGTGATTGTGAAAACCTTGTGTCTGTGCACTTTATATCCAAGGTATGGACAAATGAGTAAAAAATATGGATAATAAATAAATAAATAAATAAATAAGGGGACAAAGGGTAAAATAAATTGTGTAGATGGAAACACTAGTAGTCAATGAGAGGAGGGGTATGGTACATGGTATGTATGAGCTTTTCTTTTTTCCTTTTTATTTCTTTTTCTCAAGTGATACAAATGTTCTAAAAAAAATAATCATGGTAATGGATTCACAACAATGTGATGATACTGTGAGCCACTGATTTTATACCATGTATAGAATGCATGTTTGTGAAGATTTCTCAATAAAAAAAGAGCATGGCTTTTCTGGAGTACATAAGAGCTTCAAACCAGCACACTCCATTTCTCAAATTGCCTCAAACACGCTGCTACTACTAAGTAGAATGCAACTACTGCTCATTTTATGTTATTCAAAGAATTACAAGTAACAGAGCAATGGCAGTGTCATGAAAACAAAAGCAATTAACTCAGCTGATACACTTGAAGAAAACAATCCGGATGGAGACATCCTGGCTGTGATTGTTAAAAGTCCAGGGCTTCTAAATCACAAGTCACATTTGATGTTAAGATTTAGCCTGGTTAAAAAGAATACACTCCCACATCGATGTTGATAGCAGTATTATCCACAATTGCCAAAAGATGGAAGCAACCCAAGTGTCCACAACAGATGAACAGATAAAAAGAATGTGATATATATATAATGGACTATTATTCAGCTATAAAAAAGAATGAAGTTCTGATACATAGACAATATGGATGAACCATGAAGACATCATATCGAACGAAATAAGCCAAGCATGAAAGGACAACATTGTATCATCTCACTTACCAGAAATAATATATATAAATTCAGAGTCAGAAACTAGATTATTGGTTACCAGGGGCCTGACGGGGTAGGAATGGGGACTTAATGTTTCAATGCTTCAGAGTATCTATTTGGGCTGATGAAAAAGTTCAGAGTGTATGGTAACACAACATTGTGAATATGATTTACACCACTGAATTGTATATGTGAACTGGGAATTTTAGGTTGTATATATGTTACCAGTATAAATTTTTTTTAAATCATAGAACTGTGAAAAACAAGAAAACACTCCCTTTCAAATGTACACTCTGTTCTCTAGGACCATGCCAAAACTGCTCTCCCAAGATAGTGGCAAGCACAAAAAACCACAGCTATTCAAGAGCTAAGGAGGACAATACTTGCATTAAGGTGGAAAAGCAGATCGTGCACACATTAAGACATGAGTGTTTTGGATTCTTCGCCTCTTTTCTCTCAAGAAGTTGGTACACTGTGAGGGGATTGGGCTTCCCTATTGGAGACAGTCATTAATGTGCTTGTAGTCAGTCACACTGATTTCCCAGATCTGCCAAGTAAGATCTTAGGCATGTTGTTTAATTTCTCTGAGCCTCAGTTTCCTCATTTATAGAATTAGAGTAATATCAGCACCTACACCTAAATCTTAGGTGGGTTCAAAGAGATAATGCCTGAAAAAGTTTATAAAGCTTATGACACTCAGGAAGTGTTTATTAAATGTTGTTCCCATTGGAGGAAGTACATATCCTCATCCTTAGAAGGACAAAGCAAGTGTCAGGGGGGAGTAAAAAAAATTTTTTTTTAAGTAGTAGTAGTAATATCTTGATAAGCTCAAATATGGACCAGACCACTTCACAAGAAGACCAGAAAACAGGTTTAGATAACGTTTCACTTAGCAATAATGGACAAATGACCATACCTGTGCCTGTATCTCTCTTGGGTGCAAAGTAAGGGTGGCAGCAGCCATTTGCTTGTTGGCAGTGGAAAGATCAGAAATGTTAATGTATGTCACATAACAAACATAGAAACAAAACTGAATTTCAAAGTTTGTAGTTCAGGAGGCCAACATGAAAATCTACCAAATCATTCAGTCTAATGCTATAATTTCTGTAGCTATATAATAATCAAGAATATATCATGCATATTAACAGAACTCCTGGGTCACAGACTCCTAACTATTCCTCCAAATCTATTCTTTCTCTCTCTTCCTTTTGGTAACGGAACTCCAGAGTTTTAGCTTGATACATGTCCATCCAGGTACAGACTACATTCTCAGCCTTCTTTACAGCAATATGTGGCCATAAAACAAAGTTTCAATTAATAACATCACATAGCTTGAAAGGAAAGCTAGTTGTGTCCACATTCTTCCTCTAGCTTTCATGAGTTAGAACATGGATATGGTATTGAAAAGCCAGCTTTAACCACAGAGATAAGAGCAACAAAATAGAAGGGCAACAAAACAGAAGGCATCTGGATCCCTGAATGAATTTGAGGAGCAGAGCTACCTACCCATGATGGAAAGCCATCCTACTCCAAAATATTACATGAGAGAGAACTAAACTTTAGTCTTCTATAAGCCTCTGTATTTTGAGTCTCTTTGTTATAGCCACTTAGTCCATGCCATAATTACTTTAACTGCTACTACAATTTGCATAAAAGAAATTGATCACTGCATCATTTTCCATATTTAAACAAATGTTAAAATCTTAGTGATCATCAGAATTACTGCAGTTTGGGGAGATACATTTTTGGGCAGATAGGCCATTTGATCTCCTGCTTCATGACTAGCTCTCTCTCTTTGAAACTCGTGTTTCAGGCATTGGTCAATTGAATGTATTGGGCAGAGAATCTACTGCTCTTTTTCAGTGACAGCTGCAGGTTTTTCTCTCCAGCCCAGACCTCTCTCCTGAGTTCTATATCGGTCTGTAATGGCCTCTTAGAAACCTCTAGGTGTCTGCTCCAAGTCCCCTCAAGCACAATGTTTCCAAAATAAAATGCCATTAAAAAAAAAAGAAAAAAAAAACTTAGCATTTTTTAAAGGCAGTAACTACATGAACATGGCCAGAAGATTTGCCTCTCTAGGCTGTCTAAAATCCACCTTTTGTTAGAATTAGAAAATCACCATTTTGTCAACTCCAATGAATAATCTTTCTAGTTTTATCATCAACAGTGCTAACAAAACAAAAGAAAAATCAGATATCATATGCCTTTTAGTGGAAGAAACTACAACCACCTCTTTGGTGGTCATATCACAGAATGATCATATGTTAAGAATGTTTGTGTTTGTTCGTTGTTATATTTTAAAAAATTTTTTTTTAAAAAAAGTAAAAATGTGTGTGTACATATATACACAATAAAAGAATCAAGAAAAAGAAAAAACTCAAATTTAATCAAACCCCTAGATTAAGCTACCCACTTACTAAGAAATATATAGAAAAATGAACATAAAAAAACCACAGGAATGTGAGGCGCAAACTACTTCTTCAATAAATCATTCACTGCAAGGGGGCAAAATCATGGATGGGTAACCAGTACATTAAAAAAATACCAACGGATATAGTAACCAATCACAATGTTGTGAATCTTGTTTGACTCCCTATCTAAACTGGAAAAGACAGATAAAAAACCAAAACTATGATATTCATGAGACAACTGAAAATTTGAACACTGATTGGATCATAAAGAACATTAAAGAATTAGTGTTATTAGGTATGATAATAGCACAGTGAGGTTTAAAAAAGATCCTAAAGGATCTATAAAAATAGAAATAGGACTTAGCATTTTTAAAAATTCTTGCACCAACAGAAATAGTACTGCTTTATATTCCTTTCCCAAGGTGGGCAGCTTTTCACCTAAACAGCATAAAGCATTTAGCTTACAGAACAGAAAACTGAACTGTATGACACACAAATGTCTCTGGGTGAGCTCTCATTCACTGGAAGAAAACAGGTTTTAAGACCTTCAGCTTCTACAACACCTCCCCCGCAGCAAAAATAAAAGTATCACTCTGAAGATGAACAGTCAGCTTGAGCTAGCTGACAGTATTCACACATAGTCAATGAGTTGGTATATAGTTAAAACTCCTATTTAGAATCATGACAACACAAAAACCTTATTAATGTACTATTTCCCTGTAACTGATCTCTTTTTAATATTGTCCATTTGAAGGAGTTGTGGTTGACAAGGTAGAGCAGAAACACTGCAGAATGATGGTTACCAGACAACTTTATGTAGGCACTACAAGGGCAATATCTCAGACTAGTGGTTCTCTAAAAATATCTGTGTGAAACTCCAGAAACTCTGATTTAATTGCCCTGTGACAAGGGACAGATATGATTTTTTTAATGTAAACTGTTTGATAAATAGCATACAGGAAAAATATAAAAATTACTACAGTTACATGAATTTACACAAAGTGAAAAATTTCACCTTCAAATCAAACAGAACATTACCAGTACTTCAGAAACCTCTCTCAAGTCTCCTACCAGGCTAGCCACATCCTCTCCCCAATAATAAGTTTTGCCTTTTAAAAAACCTTTATGTAACTGAAATCATACAATACGTACTTATGTCTGGCATGTAGCAGTACTACATTAGGTTTTAGATTTGCAGTTTTCTAAACATTTTTTCTGTTGACTAATGAAACACAACAACTTTTCAGAAATGCATTGGATCTCTTATTTTATGCAACAACTTTTCAAGTCTTTTTCCCACTTCTCTATTGAGTTGTCTTTTCTTATTAATTTGTAGGAGTTCTTTCTTTATTCTGATTACATGTCCTTTGCCCATTTATGCATTTTATATACATATTCTCTCACTCTGTGTTTGTCTTTTTATCCCTCTTTATGGTATATTTTGACAACAGAAGTTCTTAATTTTAAAGAGTTCAATTTATTAATCTTTAATGTTATGACTTGGGCCTTAGTTCTATTTAATAAATCTTTGCTTACTCCAAGATAATGGATATATTTTCCAATACCGTCTTCTAGAAGATAACAATCAACACTCTATCTGTCAACAACAAATTTTCAACAATCCATTTGGGATTGGTTTTTTGTATGATTCATTTTTTTTCAAGTGATCTCCAATTTTACTGGAAGAAAAGAAAGAGCATCCTTTCTCCAAAGATCTTCATTATTGCATTTGCCATAAATTGAGTTAGGCATCATTTCGAAAAAAAGAGAAAGAGAAAGGAATATGTAGCTAGGAATTAGACCCACTGTCCCAAACTATCTCTTTAATCATAACTTAACATGATTCTTAGCAATCATCTATCAACAACTGCCTATAAGCAGATTTTTCAGATGCTTCTTTCTTTAGAGTTCTGAAATTGTTACTGTTTCAGTTTGCTAAAGGTTCCAGAATGCAATATAGGTCGGCTTTTACAATGGGGATTTATTAGTTTACAAATTTACAGTTCTAAGGCCATGAAAATGTCCCAAGTAAGGCATCAACAGGATGATACTTTCTCTGAAGAAAGACCATTGGCATCTGGGGTTCCTCTGTCAGATAGCAAGGCACACGGCTGGTATCTGTTGGTCCTCTGGTCCCAGGCTCCATTGCTTTTAGCTCATGGTTTCAGTGGCTCCTTCAGCTTCTGTGGGTTCTTGCTTCTCCAGGGATACCTCTTTCTCAGCTCTCTCAGCTTTTCCTGCCTGTTATACTCCCACATAAAGAACCCCAGTAAAGGATTAGGACCCACCTTGAATGGGCTGGGTCACATCTCAATTGAAACAACCTAATCAAAAGGTCTCACTCACAACAGGTTTGCCCCACAGGGACAAATTAAAACTGCATGACTTTTTCTGGGGTACACAGGCTTCAAACCAGCACAATTACTATTATCAGTAATATCCACAATTTCAAGAGCTAAGACTATGCCAAACTTTTGTGCTATGTTGCTTCATTTTCTATTGAATATTCACAACAACTCTTTAATGTTAGCACCATTATTTTCTACTTTCCGGAGATGAGGATTAAGAATCAGGAAATTCAAGTAACTTGCCTCAGACCATTTTAGTTAACAGGTGTCAGAGCTAAATGTTTTTGAAGTTCAAGACTATGTTTAAACAACTCAAATAGTAGGTGCATTTTCAAAACTAAAAAAGGCATTTGGCACTCAAATAGATACAGTGACGCTCCACATCATGGAGCAGGGCCAGCAATGCTGATGGCTCATCCTTCATGGCTTCTAACATACAGCAGGCAAAGCTGACCATACAGATGAAAGAAACAATTCACATAAGCCATAGAAAATGTATATGTCACTGTAACTACTTCAGAATTCTTGGAGCTATGGCAACCCTTACATAGTACTGTCACGCAGAAGTTTCTAGAATGAATTATTATGACCAATTTGCCCAAAACCACAAAGTCGAGTATATTTCATCATCTACGAAGCAAGGGATTAGCATTTATTGAGCCCTTTCCATGTACCAGACACCACGGAAGACTTTTTCTATACATTATCTACTTAATTCTCATTATAATGCCATGAAGTAGGTATTATAATCTCCTCCTTAAAATAAGAAAATTAAAGTTTAGAGAAGCTAAAGAACTTATTCAAGAATACATGGCTACTGAAGGGCAAAGTCGAGATTCTAACCCAGGTATGTTTCTACTACCAGGCTGCTTTGGACACTTCAAAGTTATTAGGGCCAGTCTCTATTGCTGAGTTCCTCCTCAGAAAGCATATATATATTATGGAGGAAAAAAGTCTCTTCTGAAGCTAGTTAATGGTGATGAAGAAGATGATGATAATACTAACAAATGTTAATTATTTTAACAACATATCACTTAAATGCCAAAAACCACTTTAAGAACTATACACTTCCTCATTTAGTTCTCCCCCAAACCCTTGGTGGGTAGGATCAATATGATATAGTTGAAGAAACTGTGGAAGAGAAAGGTTGAATAATTTGCACAAGATTATTCTGCTAGTAAACGACAAAGCTGGGATTCAAGGCCAGGCAGCCTGGCTTCAGTTCTTGTTCATAAGCACTACATTACACTCTCTCCTCAGAGAACAGTGAGAAGCAACATCCTGAAGACGACTGAAGAAGAAAGGAAAATGCAAAACAGCAGTTAGTGGGGCCAAAGAATAAGAGCACCAAAACCACTAATGATTCTAAACTACAACTTATCAATAGTCACAGCAAGAAATCCTAAAAGGATGGCACAGGGAAGTGAATCAGTTTTGGGATTCAGTGTTTGCTTAAAGAGAATAGTGACCATAAGACATAAGCTCAGAAGACCTCACTTGGGCCAAAATGCCAGCAGTTCAGGCAGAGCTCCTGACAGCACGAAAGTTACTTATTATGGCAGAATTTCCTGTTACTTTTTCACTGCCATTTCTACAACTGAAAAGTGGAGGAAAAGCTAACCAGGGTTACTGAATTCACAGCAAGTCAGAAGAAAGGAAGGAAAGCAGAGGAGGAATAAGAAACATACTTCTAGGTAAGGAGGAGAATGTGCAGATAAGCGGGTAAGAACAGAGAGAAGCCATATTCCTGGTTAGGCGTCAGGTGAGAGTGTCTTTAAAGCGGCTCCTTTGATCCCCATCATTTATTATCTATGCCTTCTGTAGACTCCTTCCCGAGTGGTCAGGGCCTGTGACTTCTCACCAAAAGAATATGGTAAAGATGATGGCATATACATGACTATATAACATAAAATTGTAATGCCATTAGGCTACAAGTTTTTTCCCCCTTGCTGGCTTTGAAAAAGCAAGCTGCCACATTGTGAGCTACCTATACAGAGAGGGCCAGGTAAATGGGCCTCTGGCTGATATCCAGAAACTGAGGGCCTCAGTACAAGAGTCTGCAAGATATTGAATTCTGCCAACAACCTCATGAGCTTGGGAGCAAATCCTTCCCATTCAAGCCTCAGATAAGACAGCAGCTCCAGTCAACACTTTGATTGCTGTCTTGCAAATACCCAACTAAGTCACACCTAAATTCTGACTCATAGAAATTGTAAGAAAATATATGTATATTAGCTATGCTGCTAAGTCTCTGATAACATTATTATGTAACTACAGAAGCCTAATACAGAAGAGAAGAGAGGTATGTGTTCCTGATGCCACCATGTGTCCTTCTGGGAGTGGAGGAGGAAGGAAGAGATAAGCCTAGGGAGAGTGACCCTGCTTTTACGTATTTATCCACCCTGCTAGTCAACTATCTCTAACTCAGACTCTCATTTTTATCCTCTACCATACTGGTCCTCTCATCCTATTGTCACTGTAGGACAGAATGGAACATATTTACCAAGGAAATAACAATCTTATAAATAGTAAGTAAGTCGGTACACAAAGGCTACTTTGCATGCATAAGACCAATTAGACCAATAAAGCAGTAAGAGGCTATTGGCCATAATATGAGCTATACTATGACCCTACCTACTGTAAAATAATTTTAACAAAACTATTTCAAATTTTATATATTAGACTTAGAGTGCTTTATTAAAACACATGTACTGAGAGACAAGTTGGAGATGTTCTGTATTAGTGGTCTAAAAACTGAATAAAAATTAAGGATGTCCAAAGTTTGGTCGAAATTTGCTAATAAATGCTTTTTAAAAATCAAATACACATATATATTTGGTTTCTAAATACATATATATTAGTCTTTGGAGCAAGCATCTATAGCTTCTACAAATTAATTCAAGTAACAAAGATTTTCAACCAGAATATACAGCTAAGACTACCTCACCTAACCAGAGACTTCTTATTACAACAGACTGTCACGCTGGTGAAAAAAATTCTAAAGTCACATATTTTGGAAGTTGGAAAAAAACTCACTAATCTTCTAGTTGTAGCCTCTCAGGTGACAGAGATGACGCACAGACCCAAAAACTTTAACTGACCTGTTCAAGGTCACTCAGTAGCACCTCCTATTTCCCAGGCTTCTTTATACTTAGGTTTATCAAACTTCAGCTACAATGCCAGAACTAGAGGAATCAGTGGTATCAACTAGTCTATGGTGGGAAAAAAATAGGAGCTAACTTTTTACACACTATGAAGTTCCTATTTCTAAAAATAAGCTCTGTGGCAAGAGAAAAAAATAAGACTGAATAAAACATTCATATTAAATTGTTCCAACTATTTTCAAAAGCAATGCACAGTATTTTCTAAGTAAACTGAGAAGCTCCTAAAATAGGCTGTCTTTTCTTTAAATGATCTTTTTGTTTGTTTTTAATGAATATTAAGTAGGGAAAAAGTCAAAAGAGGGCTGGCAGAGACACTTGCACAAGAGTGTCTATTCCATTGTTTTCATTGAATCATTCAATAGATATTTTAGTGGCACCCACTATGGCAAAGGATTGTAGTACACGCTGTAAATAAGGAGTCTGTCTGGATAGAAGCAAATGAAGCTTACTAATGTTATTGGCAGAAACAAGTGACCAATGCAGAGAGAGAAGTTTCCAGGATGTATTTTTCATAGACTATTAAGCATAAAGACCAGGACTCTCTTTGCTCCTAAAATCTCCCATATTTAGAATAAATAGCAACTCATTTGTCTGTGAAATAACAGTGTCCTTAAGGCAGCAGTGGGAGTTATCAAAACAGGAGTTAAAACACCTCCAGGTCTTATCCCTCCAAAAAACCCAGGAAAGGTTAACAATCCCAGCAGCCTAGCAGCAACATAAAAAAAAAAATTTTAAGGAAAAGTGATCTTTCCATTCAACATCCTCCTTCTTAATCTTTTTCTCAGGGCCAAGAATAAAAATATGCTTAAAAACAAACCAAAAGAAATAAAAGCTAATAACTCCACTGCAGCCAGCAGGTTTTTCTTCTCAACATGAACTTAAACCTCTACAAGCATTACAGTCACTAGGTCATTATTTAAAACTTCCATGTTTCAAATGCATCTAATCCCTTAGACATAATATTACTAAATAATAATAATGCTACTAAGAGTAAAAATAGCCCAAACTGTTTACCATATGCAAGTTACGGTTCTAAAAGTTTCACATGTACTAATTCATTTAATCGTGACTATAGCCCTGAGGCATGTTACTATTATTATCCCAGTTTTACAAATGAGAAAGCTGAGGCAGTTATTAATTCATTGCATCCACCATTCAACAAACTGTTACTGGAAATTTCTTTTCTCTCTGGCCTCATTTTTCCATTTGGAGAACCTTCAATAGCTTAACAGTCCAGACTTCTTCTCCACCTTCTCTCTAGCATAAGAGGAGTAAATTAAGGGAATAATGAGTTTGGGAGAAAGGCCCAATGTGGCCTTTCACTCTCAGTTCCACCAGGTATATACCTAGCAGTGGGGTTTCAGGATCATATGGCAACCTAGGCCCTAGCCTCTTGTGGAACCACACACAGCCCTCCAGAGAGTCAGCTTCCCTACCAACAGTCAGTAGATACATTTCTTTCTTTACTTCTCCAGCATTTGTTTCTCTCTCTGTTCATTTTTAAACGTTTTATTCATATATCATACAACCCAACCTAAGTAAAAAATCAATGGTTTCTGGTATAATCACATAGCCATGCCTCACCACTATAATCTATATGAAGATATTTCCTTTTCTTCTGCAAAGAATCCATTACCCATCCCCTATGTGCCCCGTTTGCTGACATTTAGTATTGGCATAAGACCTTTATTACATTCAGTGGAAGCATATTACAATGTTACTGTTGATAATAAACACTAGCTTGCACTGATTGTATTTTTTCCTGTATACCATCCCATTTTCAACACCTTGCAATGTTGATATTCATTTGTTTTCCCTCATGCAAAAACATTCTTATATTTGTACATTTAATCACCATCATTGTCCACTCTAGGCATTCCTAAGTTATAAGCCCTCAGTCTTTATCTTTCCTTTTGGTGTTACATGCGCCCCCAGCCCTTCTCCCTCAATATTTCCATTCCCTTCTTCCTGAATAATCACATTCAGCTTCTATTCAGTGTACATATATTATTTCAGCATGGTCTTTTGATGAGGAGGATAAAAGGGTGCACGTGTTCACCGTTAGTTTATCCAACATTACGTACATTCAAATAACCAATTTGCATGATATTTTGTTGGTTATAATTTGCAAAACTGTTTAGCTCTGTCTTACCACATATTTTACATGAGTGATTATTGGAAAAATCATCCCAATGTTCCAAAAGTAACTAAAATAAAAATAGTTATAAACAGAGGCAACTGAATGACTCTTGGCTTTCATCTCTGATAGTTCCTCTGCCTGTTTTTTTCCATCCCATTTTCCTACCTTCATTTAGGTGTCAACTTTAAACATGTTTCCTTTGGGAAGATATTTTCAAACATCTCAGATAAGGCCAAGACATCCGGCATACACTTCCATGACAATGAACTTCATTACTCTCAGTATATCTACAATTCCCTGTTCAACACCTATTTTCTTGCTTGTGTATTAACTCCCAGAAAGCTGCCTTGTTCAATGAATAGGTACACAGATGGTTGAGAAACTGATGAAACAGAAGGTTTTGGCATTTTGAAATGACACTCTCATTGAGTGACTAAATACACAGCTGGTGAAGATCAGTGAAACATGATTTCTCAGAGCAATTTTGGGGCTTTTCTTCCTACACCACACAGACACCCCAAGAAAGGTGACAAAAGAAAGCTATCTCCAGGTGTCTATAATCAAATTGCCTCTAAATTTAAACAGAATAAAACAGGCCAGCCATTCTGAGCTGTGTTAAAATAGAGGCTACATGGGAGATTCACCCATGCTATAGCTTAAAAAAAGTAAATATGGTTTCAGGTAATGAAAAAATTTTCATTATCTTAGGCCCTCAAGTATTCCAAGATACCCTAACAAATATCTGTACAATTTCTTTTCTTAAGAAACCTGTATTTCTAATTTTACTCTAAGGACATGATAAAAGTATGCAGTATTTAAATAAATTACACATAGTATATATGAACACACATTTACACACATATAGAACTAGTTAAAATAGGGGAAAAAAGGTTATAAAATACATACCCTATAATCCATTTCTATAAATTTAAACAGAAAATGACTAATAGGATATATGCCCCCAAGGTCATTGTACCAGGTAGAGGAATTAGGAGTAATTTAATTTTCTTCCTTTTTCATTTATCAGTAATTTATTTTGAACAGTGATCACATATTATTAGTGCTGACTAGGCAATATTTCAAAGCTGTTTAAAAGAAACATACCTAGGGAAAATGTGAAACAGGATAATGCTGTTATTATTTAATATAGCTTTGCAGACAGATTTTTTTAAGTTTCTGACCTCCTTGATTGCTCACCCATTCCCACCTGCATCTTAGTAATGATCCACCTTACCATGGTGAGCAGCAGCAGACGACAGCAAGATAGTACCAATGCAGTGGGTGTTCATTTCAGTTTCTAATTGCATTCTTACTTTTCCTGGAGCATGATATATTTTAAGTTGCCCTAATTACTCTGTAGTTCTTGGCTCTGAGAAATGTGCTAACTTACCTAGCCAATTTTAGCAATGAAAAAGCATTAAGGGATGATAAGAAATTTCAAAAGTGTAGTTTTCTTTCTTAAAGTTTATTCATAAAGGTCAGAAATTGGCAGACAGATCTTAGGAATGATGAAGTAGTTACTTGAATTTTTTCCCCATTTTTTACAGTGGCATCTTTAAATACATATTCTAAATATGTTTGTGGTAGTTAGATTCAGGTGTCAACTTGGATAGGTGAAGGTGCTTAGTTCTATTGCTGTGGACATGAGCCAATGGCATGTGAACCTCATCTGTTGCTGATTACACCTGCGGTCGGCTAGGAAGTGTGCCTGCTGCAATGAACCAGGTTTGATTTAATTGGCTCTGGTGCTTAAATGACAGACTCAACGTAGCACAGCCCAAGCAGCTCAGCATCCCTCATCTCAGCACTCACAGCTCAGCCCAGGCCTTTGGAGAGGCAGAAAGAAATCACCCCAGGGAGAGTTGTTGGAACCCAGAGGCCTGGAGAGAAGGCCAGCAGAGATCACCCTGTGCCTTCCCATGTAAGAGAGAATCTCAGTTGAAAGTTAGCTGCCTTTCCTCTGAAGAACTAATGAAATAAATCCCCTTTTATTAAAAGCCAGTTCATCTCTGGTGTGTTGCATTCTAGCAGCTAGCAAACTAGAACAATGTTTAATTTCAATTCAAGTGGTTATCTAGCATAAGCCTCTGCCTAAATTAGAGAGATCACCAAATTCCCCATCTTAGACTATACTTTAATATTTTACATTTTTAAAATAAACACTAATTATTTCATAAGTATTGCCCTGCATTTAAAAATTCTCTATTGACCAGTAACAAGTTTCATCTACTATTCACGACTTGAAGATATTATGAAACTCCAAATGGAAATGAGGTTCAAAACCTCTTTACAAATTACTGAAATAAACCACTTAAATTATTTAAGAGATCCAGCTTTGTGATGGAAGAATTGCACTCCATGTCAACAAAATACAAAAGTCAACTTTCTAAAGGCACTGGAAAGCACCCAAAAGGAGGCAGAAAGTAGATAGTCGGCAGCCCTCAAAAGAAGTTACACTCAATAATAATCTACAATTACACAGTTTATCCCATGATGGCATAACTAAGACTGTGCCACAGCAGATAACTCAAGCAGTAAACCAGAGTTTTATAGGTCTGAGGAGAGCAAAGATGGTCCTACGGGGTAGCTGAAAATTGAGGAAGAAAATCCCAAAAAAGAGGATGTCATGAAGTATGAAGCCCGCAAAGATGCATGTAACTTCCTCTACTCTTTTGTTAAATTCAAAACTATCCATTTGTTGGACAAACTTCAAGGATCACAGGGAGAAAATAACAGGTAAATGGTTGAAAAAGCTAACAGATTTGAATAGCTGTTCACCTTCTGGGAACAACGTTTAAAGCTCAAGACCTGTGTGCTGGTTTGAAAGGAAGTATGCCCCCTAAGAAAAGCCATGTTTTGATATAAATCCCATTTCATAAAGGTAGAATAATCCCTATTTGGTACTGTATATTTGAAACTGTAATGAGATCATCTCCCTGGTTGATGTGTTTAGTTAAGAATGGTTGTTAAACTGGATTAGGTGATGACATGTCTCCACCCATTTGGGTGGGTCTTGATTAGTTTCTGAAGTCCTATAAAAGAGGAAACATTTTGGAGAATGAGACTCAGAGAGAGCAGAGAATGCTGCAGCACCACGAAGCAGAGAGTCCACCAGCCAGCAACCTTTGGAGATGAAAAAGGAAAACGCCTCCTGGGGAGCTTCATGAAACCGGAAGCCAGGAGAGAAAGCCAGCAGATGACGCTATATTCGCCATGTGCCCTTCCAGCCGAGAGAGAAGCCCTGACTGTGTTTGCCATATGCCTTCTCACTTGAGAGAGAAACCCTGAACTTCATCGGCCTTCTTGAACCAAGGTATCTTTCCCTGGACATGCCTTTGATTGGACATTTCTATAGACTTGTTGTGATTGGGACATTTCCTTGGCCTTAGAACTGTAAACTAGGGACTCATTAAATTCCCCTTATTAAAAGCCATTCTGTTTCTGGTATATTGCATTCCAGCAGCTAGCAAACTAGAACAACCTGCAATGTCAAAGGAGCTTGGTAAGTAAAGGCCTAAGACTTTTCTTTGAAATCACAGAAGCACCATAGCTTAAGGAATAATAACCACTTACTATCACTCGGGAGTATTTCCTAGGAGTATGAGCAAAATGAAAATAGACATGCCCTAGTAAAGCAGAAAAATGAGCCTGGATAATATTAATATGATTCACCATTAATTCAAACCTTGCTGGAGCAACACTCAAATCTCTTAAGAGGAATGTAACAAAATCCCCAGTTTTTACCACGTAGCATCCATAATAGCCAGTATACAATTAAAATTAATAACTATGTGAGTAAACTGGAAAGCTGAACTCCAAAGTTGAGATAAATGACAGACCTACCAATAAGCCAGAAGATGGAATTTGAAGACAGAGACTTTAAAACAGCAATAGTAAGTATATTGAAGACTCTACAGAGAACAATTAATATAATGGTTAAAGAAGTGAAGAAATTTCAGAAAGGAAATACGAACTGGAAAAAAGAACTAAATGAAAATTTGAGAACTGAAATAATAAACACTGGATTAGACTAATAGTAGATTGGTTTAAGTTTCATCACATAGTTGTGCATTCATCACCACAGGCAATTTTAGAACATTTTCATTAGTCTAAAAACAGAAAGGAAAATAAAAAAGAAAACTCAAATTCCCCCATCCATTATATACCTTCATTTTTATTGACCTCTATTTTTGGTGTGGTGTATTTGTTACTGTCGATGAAAGAATTTTAAGATATTACTATTAACCATAGTCCATAGTTAGGAAGTTACATTTTATCCCATATACTACTCCATTATTAATTCCTTCTACTAGTGCCATACATTTTTCTAGCTCATGAAAGAACTTATCTTTATTTGAACAGTTAATCAGTCATTGTCCACCACAAGAAATCACTATGTTATACACATTCCCATGTTTTAAACTCCAGCATTCCATCTGGACAAATGATATGTGTTTTATGACCCAACTTGTGGTCTATCATGGAGAATGACCCATGTGCACTTAAGAAAAAAGTATATCCTGCTGTTTTGGGGTGCAATATTGAGACATAATAAATCTGAACTTCCCTTTTCCATCACATTCAGTAAAGTGCTACTGTCACCTCTATCCATTTCCAAACACTTAAGCTTGACTGACTTAAAAATTCTGCACATATCAAGAAACTGCTCATCATTCTTTAGCCTCATTCTAGATGGTAAACTACATTCTAGATTTTGTGTCTATGAGTGTACATATTACAGTCAGTTCATATCACTGAGATCATACAGTACATATCCTTTAGTGTCTGACTTATTTCACATAGCATAATGTTTCCAAGGTTATCCATGTTGTTTCTTCTTACTGCTTTATCATATTCCATATGTATATATCACATTTTGTTTACCCATTTATCAGTTATTGGACATTTGAGTTATTTCCATTTTTGGAAATTGTGAATAATGCCGCTAAAAATATCAGTGTGCAAGTGGTTGCTGATGTCCCTGCTTTCAGATCTTCTGGGTATGTACAGAATAGTGGGACTGCGAGATTGTAAGGAAATTCTATACTTAGCTTTCAGAGAAACGGCCAAACCAAGGTCTTCCATAGCGGCTGTACCATTATGCATTCTCACCAGCAGTGAATAAGTGTTTCAATTTCTCCACATCCTCTCCAACACTTGTAGTTTCCTTTTTTGTTTTATAAGGCCATTCTAGTAGGTGTGAGCTGATATCTCATTGTGGATTTGATTTGCATTTCCCTAATAGCTACTGAAGCTGTTTGGGTTTGCTAGCTCCTAGAATGCCATATGTCAGAAATGGGATGGCTTTTAAAAACTGTAATTTATTAAATTGCAAATTTACAGTTCTAAGGCCATGAAAGTGTCCAAACTAAGGCATCCAGGGAAAGATACCCTGAATCAAGAAAGGCTGATGGGTACAGTACACCTCTGTCAGATGGAAAGGCACATGACAGTGTCTGCTAAGTTTCTCTCCTTGCTTCTCATTTCATAAGGATTACCCAGGGGATGTTCTCCTTCTGCATCTCTAAAGATCTCTGGCTCTGTGGGCTCTCTCAGTTCTGTTGGCTCTACAGCTTTTTCTAAAATGGTTCCCTCTTAAAGGGCTCCAGTAAGCAACCCACCTTGAATAAAGGAGACACATCGCCATGGAAACCAACTAATCAAAAGTTACCACCCACAATTGGGTGGGTCATATCTCCATGGAAACAATAAAAAATATCCCACCCAGCAAAATACTGAATGAGCATTAAAGGACGTGGCTTTTCTGGGGTACATAATAGCTTCAAACAGGCATAGAAACTGAACATCTTTTCATGTGCTTTTTAGTCATTTATATTTCTTCTTTGGGGAAATGTCTATTCCTGTCTTTTGCTTGTTTTCTAATTGGGCTATTTGTCTTTTTATTGTTGAGATGTAGGATTTCTTTATAAATTCTGGAAATCAAACCCTTCTAAGATAGATACGTGGTTTCCAAATATTTTCTCCCATTGAGTGGGCTGCCTTTTCTTCTTTTTGACAAAGTCGTTTGAAGCACAGAAGTATTCAATTTTGAGGAAGTTATCTATTTTTTCATTCATTGCTTGTGCTCTGGGTGTAAAGTCTAAGAAACTACTACCTATCACTAGATCTAAAAGATGTTTCCCTACATTTTCTTTTAGGAGTTTCATGGTAATGGTTCTTATAATTGGGTATTTGATCCATTTTGAATTAACTTTTGTAAAGGGTATGAGAGATGGTCCTCTTTCATTCTTTTGAATATGGTTATCCAATTCCTTCAACACCATTCATTGAAGAGACTAACCTGTTCCAGTTGAATGCACCTGGGAGCCTTATCAAAAATCAATTGACCAGAAATCTGAGGGTCTGTTTCTAAATGCTCAATTTGATTTCATTGATCAGCATGTCATTTTTATGCCACTACTGTGCTGTTTTGACCATTGTGGCTTTACAGTATCCTTTAAAGTCAGGAAGTGTGAATCCTCTCACTCCACTCTTCTTTTTCAAGATGTTTAGGCTATTCAAGCTCCTTAACCTTCCAAATAAATACGAAAATTAGCTTTTCAAGTTTGGGAAAGGAGGCTATTGGAATTTTCAATGGTATTGCACTGAATCTGTAGATCAATTTGGGTAAAATTTACATCTTAACAACATTTAGCCTTCCGATTCAGGAATAAGGAAAGTCTTTCATTTATTTAGGTCTTTGATTTCTTTTAGCAATGCTTTGTAGTTTTCTGTGTACAGGTCCTTTATGTCCTTGGGTAAGTTTATTCCTAGATGTTTGATTCTGTTTCTAATGTAAATGGATTTTTTTTTCTTGATTACCTCCTTGGAGAACTCACTAAAAATGCATAGAAATGTGACTGATTCTTGTTTATTGATCTTATATCACATCACTTTGCTGAACTCATTTACCAGCTATAGTAGCTTCGTCATAGTTTTTTTGGACTTTCTACATGTAAGATCATGTCTGCAAATAGTGACAGTTTTACTTCTTTCTTTTCAATTAGGATGCCTTTTTTCCCCCTTATCTAATTGCTCTAGCTAGAACTTTCAGTACAATGTTGAATAACAGTGGTAACAATGGGCATTAGAAGGAAGGCTTTCAGTCTCTCATATCTCATCAGTATGATGTTAGCTGTGGGTTTTTCTTATATGCCCTTCATTATGTTGAGGAAGTTTCCTTCAAATCTTACCTTTGGAAATGTTCTTTTCAAGAAAGGATAATGAAATCTGTCAAATGTTTTTTCTGTATCAATCAAGATGATCATGTGGTGTTTCCCTTTTGATTTGTTCATGTGGTGTATTACATTAATTGATTTTCATGTGTTCAACCACCGTTGCACACTTAGAATAAAATCCACTTGTTCATGGCATATAATTCTTTTAATTTGCTTTTGGATTCGATGTGCATATCTTCCTAAAGATTTTTGCATCTATATTCATTAAAGAGATTGGTCTGTAGTTTTGTTTTCTTGAAGTACCTTTATTAGGCTTAGTTCTTAGGGTGATGTTGGCTTAATAGAATGAGTTGGGCAGGGATCCCTCTTTCTCAATTTTTTGGAAAAGTTTGAGCAGGATTGGTATTGCTTCTTCTTGGAATGCTTGGGTAATACTCACTTGTGAAACTATCTTGTCCATGGCTTTTCTTTGTTGGGAGGTTTTTGATGATTGATTCAATCTCTTTACTTGTGATTGCTTTGTTGAGGAGTTCTATTTCTTTTCATGTCAGTGTAAGTTGTTTGCGTGTTTCTGGGAAATTGTCTATTTCATCTAAGTTGTCTAGCTTGTTGATATAAAGTTGTTCATAATAACCTCATATAATCTTTTTTTATTTCTTTGGGTCCATATTAATGAACCCCCTCTCATTTCTGATTTTATTTATTTGCATCTTCTCTCTTTTGTCTTTGTCAGTCTAGCTAAAACTTTGTTGAGTTTATTGATTTTTCTCAAAGAACCAACTTTTGGTTTTATTGATTTCTCTCTATTGTTTTTATTCTCCAATTCATTAAATTCTTTTTCCATCCTTTCACTTTCAAACTATTTGTATCTTTGTGCCGTAAATGTCTCATAAGCAGCATATAGATGGAGCATATATATTTTTTAATCCATTCTGCCAATCTGTACCTTTTCATTGGGGAGTTTAATTCATTAACATTCAAAGTTATTACTGTATAGGCAATACTTACTTCAACTATATTATCGTTTAGCTTTTATATGTCAGATCTATTTTCTTCTCTTTTTATCTTTTTTGTTACTCTTACTAATACTGTCCATCTCTTTACCCTCACCATAGGCCTTTCTCCTTTTTTCCTTTCAGGCTGCAGAAGTTCCTTTAATATTTTTTCAGGGCAGAACTCTTGAATAAGTCTCTGTTTCTTTTAAAACTCTCCTTCACTTATAAAAGACAGTTTTTCCAGGTAAAGAATTGTTGGCTGGCAGTTTTTCTTCTCAGTACCTGAAATATATCATACCACTGCCTTCTTGCCTATGGTTTCTGATGAGAAATTGGAAATTAGTCTTATTGAAGTTCTCTTGTTTGTGAGAAATTGCTTTTCTCATTCTGCTTTCAGTATAGTCTCTCTCTTTTTTTTTTTATATATATTTTTTAATTTTTATAATATAATTTTTTTTGTTCTCATCTTTTTTATTCTCAGTATTTAGGTTGCTTTTGCTGGGGAGACACAAGCAAATAACTGTGCCAGTGAATGGGTATTTTCAATCTCCAATGCCAATTTCTTACAATTTTCAGCAGTCAATTTTTCCACAGTATCTTTCTCATCAACCTTTAGCACAAACTCATATTCTGCCCCTCCTAATCCAGGTGTGCTTCCAGAAGTTCCTTGGATTTATGCTCCAGGCAACAAGAACTGATTCAGCCAGGACATTGGAAATAGTCTTCTCTCTACTTAGGGTTCTTTTCTAGCAAACATGTCTTTTTAAAAAAAAGGTCTCAAGCAGACAGTTGCAACATTTTTAAAGCTGCTTTTTCTTGATTCAGCACCCACACAGTTACTACAGCCCTTTAACTCTTTTCCAGAGTCTTGAGGATGGTGGATCTGTTATACGGTGGTGACTCTATCTCTAGTAATGCTTTCTGCTCCAAAGCCTTTTTCCCCCTCAGACGTCTCTGGGAGCAAAGTCCTTAGGGAAGTAGCACATGTCCACCCTTAATGCCACAGGTGACAGCTTCAAACTATAGTAGTCCAAACCACTACAGCAAAAATGGAAAGAACTGTCATGCAAGAGACCCGGGTTCGATTCCTGGAGCTTGGCACTATAATAGGGCTTAAGGGTTTTTCTGTCCTTTATCTGCCTTTTGGTAAAATTTCATTGCTCAGGGAAACTTTTCTTCCAATAGTACATCATTTACATCATTTTAATTTAAAGTATTTTCCTCCTCTTCTGTTTCCTGTTTATTTCTCTTCTTTTTAAAAACACAATAGGAGGTCATTTTCTATTTCCCACCCTCCCCCAGAAGAGTCCTGGGGCAGAATGTGGACTGGCAGGGAGAGAGAGAGAGAGAGAGAGATGTGGACGAGGACACTCTGCTAGTGCCACGGGTTACGGGGTTTAAGGAGAAGCCCTTCAAGGCCACAGAGGATGACAGGAAGGGGGAGAGTGGGGGGTGTAGGAGGCTGCCCCTGAAAGCTGGGCACAGGGGTAGCTCGAGTGATTGGGTTTACAGACAGTAGTTCTCATCTGGAACCCTAATCTGGTACTATTTATTTGACAACAGAAAGGGCGAGAAAGAGAAATTAAGGATTAGGGCCAAATGGTTCCAGCTTTTCTGTGAACTCTTTCTTCTCTAAAATCAACACAAAACCTTATTTGA
This sequence comes from Tamandua tetradactyla, assembly GCF_023851605.1. Lineage (NCBI taxonomy): Eukaryota > Metazoa > Chordata > Mammalia > Pilosa > Myrmecophagidae > Tamandua > Tamandua tetradactyla. The sequence goes on from NC_135339.1 coordinate 47,108,414, forward strand.
AGTTCAGGGTCAAATGTTTTTGAATCTCCAGCTGTTGAGAAACTGATTGCTGGAATTGAGGCTTGGAAACGGAGTTGGAGGTGTATTGATTTGTTTATTTATGTTTGTCTTTTAAATGCCTTCCAACTGATGTCAGTTCAGAGAAGAGACGCCCCGTACTTGCTCCATCGGTAATAATGCAGATATCTGGAGGGTGGGGGTCTTTATAAATAGTAACTTCCTTCCAGCTCTCCCCGGGGCGGGAAGGGAGGCCGGGCCCTCACGCGGGGTCCGCGACTGTCTCTCCCCAAAGGAGTGGGTCACCAGGGCCCGGAGACCGCGAGGCCAAGGCAGGGCGCACGGCGCGGGTGCCAGCAGGACCCGGGCGGGGAGAGCGCTGAGGGTGCAGGAGGGGGCGCTGCGGGGAAGAGAGGAGGGCCCAGAGAAGAGGAGCACGCAAGAGGGACAAGAGGAAGGAGAGCAGAGGAAGGCGAGGGGAGGGGGAGAGAAAAGGGGACGACGGCTCTGACTCCATCCGCATTCCCTGCAAAAAAGCAGCTGCACTGCTGTTTCCCAGCCAGTGAAAATGATGACAAATTAGATGGATAGGAAGTGGCAGAGGAAAACATTCTCTTGAAAAGGATGTTGGGTGGGGGGTAGCGGATGGGGGGGGGAGAGAGAGGGAGGGAGCAGTATAGTCTCTTTACCTTTGGCATTTGACATTCTGATTAGTAGGCATTTCAGAGAAGGACTATTAGGATTTATTCCATTTTGAGTATGTTGCCCTTCTTGGACATGTATGTCTGTCTTTCATAAGAGCTGGAAAATTTTTGCCCTTTATTTCCTCAAGTATTCTAATGTTTTCCCCTTCTCTTTTCCTCCCAGGACACTCATGCACTCATGATGCATACATTTGTGCTCTTCATGCCATCAATCAAATCCCTGAGACCCTGGCTCAATTTTTTACATTCTTTATCTGTTTTTTTATATGTAAGATTTTTTTTTTTTTTTTTGTCATGGGAAGGCACCAGAAATCAAACCTGGGTCTCTGGCACAGTAGGTGGGAATTCTGCCACTGAGCCACCATCACACCGCCCTGCCTATAAGATTTTGATTGTCCTATCTTCTAGTTCACTGATTCTTCTGTCTGTTCCAGTCTGCTCTTGTACACCTTTAGTGTACTTCTATTGTGCCTTTCATTCCCATGAGTTCTGTTATCTTTCTTTTCATATTTATAAACTGTTCTTAAGGTTCACTCAGTGTCTTAATATACTTAAACCCTTTAGTCATATTTTCCTTCATGTCCTGGAAAACTGACTTAGGAGATTTCTTTGAATATCTCTTAATTAGTTGCTCCAAACTTTTGGTCTCTTCCAAAGTTTTAATTTGTTCTTTTGACTGGGCCATATGTTCTTGTTTCTGAGTATGCTGTGTAATTTTTTCCCCTTGACATGCTTTATTTTATTTAAATGGTATTGTTTTTAGTTACTTTATAAATTTTGAAGGCAATATTAAATGGTATTTTGAAAGAGGAGATTTATGTATCATAAGACCCTACTTCTAAAGTATGCTTATTTCTCCATGTTTGTGTTTATTCTTGCCATGAATATATATATTATAACTAAGGTAATAGTTAAGGAACATAATTTTATGTTCTAAATGTTTGAGTTAAACTTCAAAGTTATTTTCTTATTGATTCAACTCTTTGGGTTTAGAGCTGCATAAAAACAAAACTTGAATGTGGCCAACAAATTAGATTTTAGCAACAATATTTGTTTCTTACATAAACACAAGTGCTGTGCTGTTGAATTAATCTCACTTCATGTTATTTCTTATAAAATTCAGCATTCAGCATACCCATGCTACTTAATACTTCTACATTGTTATACTATGTAATTTCAATAGTAAGTGTTATTCAAATTCTTTACTTTTTTGCTGGATTATGTGCTAAAGGGTTCTTATAAAGTATTTCATTTTCCCCTATGAATTTTCTGATGTGAAATCCAGCTGAAAATTTTCCTAAATTGACTTTAGGAATGTTGTTTTATCAGAATACAAATATTAATGCTAAAGAATGAGTGATCACTGAAGATATGCTCTCATTTCTGACACCAATAAAAGTTTTATACAGTGTGAATTCCCACTTGCCTTACAAGTGTTGCTGTATGAATAAATGATTATGCATGATTTTTCATACAAAATCTAACAGGAATTATCTGAACTCCCTCATGGGCCTTCACTCTCTGGTAAAGAATTTTCTCTCCACCAGATGGAACAGTGGATGAAAACTCTTGTATTTCATTACACATATATGATGACTGAGTTCTCTCATGCTGTATATCATCAGACCATCTTCCTAAAGATGACAGTGACGCAGATTCTCTCCAGTATGAACTGGCTTAGATTGATGAAGTAGTCAGGTTAACTAAAGGCTCTACCAGATTAATTCCAAACTGTTTTCTACAGTGTGTGAGTTCCTAATATGTTTAAAGGTCAACTCAATGGCTGAAATCTCTACTATATTTAAGATAATTATAGTATGAGCTGTCTCATGTAATGTAATGCCTGAACACTGACTGAAGCCTTTCACACATATATATCATTCACAGGTGTTTGTCTCCAGTTTGAGTTCCCTCATGTTGTCTAAGTTTACAAGAATAAACTACAGTGTACCCACATGGACGATATTCTTACAGTATCTCTACATGATGAGTCTGCTTATATTTTCTAAATGGGCAAAGACGTCCACATACATGACCTTCATAATGTTTCTGTTCAGTGAGAATCCTCTCATGTTGTCTCAGCTCAGAAACAGTGAGTGAAGGCTTTCCCACATAGATGACATTCACAAAGTTTCTCTCCAATGTGAGTTCTCTGAAGGCATCTAAGACTAGAATAATGGGTGAATCTTCCCACATAAATGCCATTCATAGGGTTTCGCTTCTTTATGAGTTCTCTCATGTAGATTAAGGTTAGAAATTCTATTGAAGACATTTCCACATAGATGACATTCATACAGTTTATCTCCAGTGTGAGTACCCATGTTGTTTCAGGGCCGAACACTTAGTGAAGGCTTTCCCACACAGATGATATTCAAAAGTTTCTTTCCTGTATGACTTCCAATGTAATGCATAAGGTCAGAGCTTTGAATAAATTACTTACCAATTAGATGACATTCACATGACTTACTCTGAGTACAAATTTGCTTGTGTTGCTTAAAAGATGACTGTTCACTGAGAGTTTACCAAACAGATTGCAGAACTAGGGTTTCTTTCTCTTGTGAGTTAACATATTTTGAGTTACTTTGGAACTGTGAGTGGAATCATCTGGCAGGTCACCACATGTAATGCCATTCTTCTGAGTATGAGAATTCTGCATCAATGACATGACGATATATGGGTACTTACTAGAGATACGCTGCATGCATAACATTTCTTATTTCTTAAAAGCACTTTCCCTACCTGAATTGTGGGATTGGAAAAACCCAATTCCTTCTCTCTCATACTCCTTGTTCCAACTAGGAAACTATATCTGCTTTGCAGATCAGTGGTTGCCCTGTCAGTAACTCAGCTGACAACTGACTTCCTTAACATTTTCACTCAAAACCAGATAGGCACTAGATGAAAAAAGGTGAACATAGCCAGAGTACTCCCAGAGGAATGGGCCTCTCCTCCATGAGTCCAATGGGAATGAAGTGTTTATCCTTCCTGCAGAGGCAGCATCTGGTTAGGGAATGAATCTGCACAATTTTTTTTTTTTGGTACAATTTTTTGCAGACGTTTAAGCATCTGATTATCTTGAAAAGTTTACTCCGAAGGTTAACATCTCTCTTTTGCCTAGGGTTTTATTGTTGATGGGCTTTGTGTTAAGGCTCTTCTTTCACGCTTGTTTCAATTTATTATAGACCTTTCAAATTGTTCTTGTTTAACTGAACAGATTTTGCCAGCTCTTCATCTGATTCTTGCACCAGGTATGCAGTACAATTCTTAAGATTGCACTGGTTGTAAAATTATTTTCCCCTCAGGGTAATTTCCTTTCCTCTGTTCACTCTCTGGGAGTCTTGATCTGTTCTGTTTGTTTCTGTTTCAACTCTATTGTTTTTGTTGCTGTTTTGAAACACTCCTTTGCTTGCCTCTAGCTGCTTTGGCCTGGAGGGCAAATTCTGGGAGGAGATTCACTCTTGAAAGGTTTCCAAGGTCGGTATTTCCCAGCCAAAACAAGGCCAGGGACCCAAGAACAGGGTGCAAACCAAAGCAAAGAACACTAGGGAGAGAGTCAAGAAACATGCCAAAAAGCCCTTTGTGATGGCTCTCCAAAGCTGTGGTATACTTGCCTACACAGCAAAAGACCTTCAACAAATTCTTTCCCACAGCCCTAAGAAGGTATTGTGTCTAAACCTCCACTGGCTCTGCCCTGGAAGTTTGCTAAACTTAGCAAAAGATGTGAATGTGTATCTCCAAGAAGCTCAGAGAACACCAAACAGGATAAACATGAACAAAAAATAACCTGTCATATACTGATCACACTATCAAGTTCAAAGGACAAGAAGAAAGTTCTGAAAGCTGAAATAGAAATGGGAGTCCCAATTAGATTTATATGATTTCTCAACAGAAACCATGAAGGTAAGTTTTCAGGGGGTTGAATTACTTAAAAACGCTGAGAATAAACAACTGCTATATAAGAACTGTATATATCCAGCGAGACTCTCATTCAAAAATGAGGGAGATCAAGAGACTGGGCTCATTGAGATATCTCTCTTCAGTGTGGAGAAAGACAATGCAAAAAAAAAAAAAAGCATTAATGAAAAAAAATTCTAGGGAAAAACAAGACTACAAAATCAGGCAGATTTGCCATTTCTCTTCAGGATAAAACTAGGTGCTCATTGAACTTACTTCAATCACAAAAGCATCATACAGAGTCAACAAATTATTAGTCATTATTTTGACTGTCATTTCTCAGTGGCTCCTAAAACTTCAGCCTCAGTTTTTCCTCTCTATGGAAAATAAAGATACCATTAAAGAGATTCCTGTTGTCATTGCTGGCTTCACTAGAAAGAATGGGGCCCTTTACAAACATTACCTAATCTGAGCCTCAAAATAATCCTGTATGACATTTTTATCCCCATTTTACAGCTGAGGCATAAAGGGATGAAACAGCTTAGCTGAAGCCACACAGCTTCACCATAGGGAAACTAGGATTTAACCCAGCTCTCTCAGGCTCGCCAAGAAAAAGGATTTTAAAAATTATGTACAGACCAGAAGCTGGCAATCAAATCACTCTTTTTTTTTAATTAATTTTTAAATTAAAAAAAATATTATAAGAAGAAACACAAATATTCTTAACATATGATCATTCCATTCTACATATATAATCAGTAATTCACAATATCATCACATAGTTGCATATTCATCATCATGATCATTTCCCAGAACATTTGCATTGGTTCAGAAAAAGAAATAAAAAACCACAGAAAAATAAAATGAAAACAGAAAAAAAAAATTACACATACCATACCCCTTACCCCTCGCATTCATTGATCACTAGCATTTCAAACTAAAGTTATTTTAACATTTGTTCCCCTATTATTTATTTTTATTCCATATGTTTTACTCATCTGCTGACAAGGTAGATAAAAGGAACAACAGACACAAGGTTTACACAATCACACAGTCACATTGTGAAAGCTATGTCATTATACAATCATCTTTAAGAAACATGGCTACTGGAATGCAGCTCTACATTTTCACGCAATTCCCTCCAGCCTCTCCATTATATCTTGGATAACAAGGTGATATCTACTTAATGTGTAAGCATAACCTCTAGGATAACCTCTCGACTCTGTCTGGAATCTCTCAGCCATTGACACTTTGTCTCATTTCATTCTTCCTGCTTTTGGTTGAGAAGGTTTTCTCAATCCCTTGATGTTGGGTCTCAGCTCATTCTAGAGTTTTTCTCAATCCCTTGATGCTGAGTCTCAGCTCATTCTAGGATTTCTGTCCCACGTTGCCAGGAAGGTCCACACCCCTGGGAGTCATGTCCCATGTAGACAGGGGGAGGGTGGTGAGTTTGCTTGCTGTGTTGGCTGGAGAGAGAGGCCACATCTGAGCAACAAAAGAGGTTCTCTTGGGGGTGACTCTTAGGCCTAATTTTAAGTAGGCTTTACCTATTCTTTGTGGGGTTAAGTTTCATATGAACAAACCCCAAGACTGGGGGCTCAGCCTATAGCTTTGGTTGTCCACACTGCTTGTGAGAATATCAAGAATTCGACTTGGGGAGGTTGAATTTTCCCCCGTTCTCACCATTCCCTGAAGGGGACTTTGCAAATACTTTTCCACTCATCAAATCACTCTGGGATTCATCGGGGCATCACTCTGGACAAACCAACAAAATCTCATGTCCTACCCAAGGTTCCATGTACTTATGTTGTCCAACCAATTATCTACATAAGTTATATTAGGAAATGCACTAGTCAAAATACAAATTTTATACAAAATAAACATTTTTTGCTTTAGTCTCACATATAACTTGAAGTTTTAAAATATTAATTACCATCTATTTTCAGCACCCTGCAGTAATGACAATCCTTTGTTCTTCCTCATACAAAAACATTTTTTAAATTTGTACATTTAGTCACTATCATTATATACTCTAGGCAATCCCAGATTATACCATCTCAATCTTTATTGTCTATCTTTCTCTGTGATTTCATTTATGCTCCCAACCTTCCTCCCTCTATCATTCTCACATTCAGCTTCATTCAGTATTTTAACATAACTGTATTACAGTTAGGTAGTATTGTGCTATTTCTGAGTGTTTATATTCAGTCCTGTTACACAATCTGTATCCCTTCAGCTCCAATTACCCAATATCTTACCCTATTTCTATCTCCTGATGGTCTCTGTTACCAACAAAATATTCCAAGTTTATTCACTAAAGTCAGTTCATATCAGTGAGACCATACAGTATTTGTCCTTTTGTTTTTGGCTAATCTCACTCAAAATAATGTCCTTAAGGTCCATCCATGTTGTTACATACTTCATAACTTTATTCTGTCTTACAGTTGCACAATATTCCATCGTATGTATATGTCACAGTTTGTTTAGCCATTCGTCTGTTGATGGACTTTTTGGCTGCTTCCATCTCTTGGTAATTGTAAATAATGCTGCTATAAACATTAGTGTGCAAATATCCATTTGTGTCCTTGCTCTCATGTCCTTTGAGTAGAGACAGCATACAGATGGGTCCTGTTTTTTAATCCATTCTCCCAGTCTATGTCTTTTGATAGGGGAGTTTAATCCATTAACATTTAGTGTTATTACTGCATGGGTAGTACTTTCTTCTACCATTTTGCCCTTTGGATTTTATATGTCATATCTAATTTTCCTTCTTTTTACTTTTACTCACAGTCTTCCTTTCTACACTCTTCTCCACACCTCTCTCTTCTGTCTTTTCCTATCTGTCTCTGGTGCTCCCTTTAGTATTTTTTGCAGAGCTGGTCTCTTGGTCACAAATTCTCTCAGTGATTTTTTTTGTCTGAAAATGTTTTAATTTCGCCCTCATTTTTGAAGTACAATTTTGCTGGATATAGAATTCTTGGTTGGGAGTTTTTCTCTTTTAATAATTTAAATATATCATCCCACTCTCTTCTCACCTCAATGGTTTCTGCTGAGAAATCTACGCATAGACTTATTGGGCTTCCCTTGTATGTGATGGATTGCTTTTCTCTTGCTGCTTTCAAGAGTCTCTCTTTCTCTTTGACCTCTGACATTCTGATTAGTAAATGTCTTGGAGTATGTCTATTTGGATCTATTCTCTTTGGGGTACGCTGCACTTCTTAGATTTGTAATTTTAAGTCTTTCATAAGAATTAGGGAATTTTCAGGGATAATTTCCTCCATTAGTTTTTCTCCTCCTTTTCCCCTTCTCTTCTCCTTCTGGGATACCCACAACACATATATTCGTGTGCTTCATATTGTCCTTCAATTCCCTGAGTCCCCGCTCATATTTTTCCATTTATTTCCCTATATTTTCTTTTTCTTGTCAGATTTCAGATGTTCCATCCACCAGTTCACTAATCCTATGCTTTGCCTCTTGAAATCTACCATTGTAGGTTTCCTTTTTTTTTTCATCTCTTCTACCATGCCTTTCATTCCCATAAGTTCTGCGAATTGTTTTTTCAGACTTTTGATTTCTTTTTGTTTATTCCTTGCCTTCTTTATATCCTCCTTCAATTCACTGATTTGGTTTTTGATGAGGTTTTCCATGTATGTTCATATATTCTGAATTAATTGTTTCAGCTCCTGTATGTCATTTGAATTGTTGGTTTATTCCCTTGACTGGGCCATGTCTTCAATTTTCCTAGTGTGATTTGTTATTTTTTGCTGGGTCTAGGCATTTAATTACTTTAATTAGTTTATTCTGGAAATTGCTTTCACTTCTTTTACCTATCTGTCTATCTGTTCTTTGACATTCAGTTCAGCTTTTTCTGGACCTCTAGCTTTGGTTTTGTTTAACAGAGGAGAATTTCTCAGTTCTTATTTTCTTGTTTCTTGCCCTGCTTGTATGGTGTCTTTTCCCCCCACTCTTAGGAGGGTCTACTTAGGTATTATAGACTCCAACCAGATTTTCCCAGACCAAACTGGCCTCCTATCAGAAGGAAAGAGTCACCTGCCATCGGTTTTCCCTGAGGATGAGACCTAGCAGGTTGAAAGACCTTCCTGTGAAGTCTCTGGGCTCTGTTTTTCTTATCCTGCCCAGTATGTGGTGGCTGTCTGCCTGCAGGTCCCACCAGCATAAGATGATGAAGTACCATTAACTTTGGCAGACTCTCCTTGCTGGGGACATGGTGGAGATAGAGGAGGGGTTGTAGGCTGGTTTTAATGGGTTCAAATTACCAAGCCCTGGTGTCTGAATTCCTTGAGGGAGGGATTCCATCTGAGCTGGGCCTTACCCCTGCCCTGGGGAAGGCATAGGCTCCAGACAAGCCCACAAACGAGATTATTTCTGCTTATGCCTGGGGCAGTTGCAGCCTGAGAAGCCCTGCCACTGTATCCAAAGGCAGTTAAGCCTTTGTAGAAACACAGCCACAAAAACCTGTTTCCTTTTTCCATCAGCCCTGCCCCCTTGGCTCTGGGGCAAAAATGAGTGACCTCCGCTTTGACCAGGTTCACCTGAGCTAAGGGCCTATTTTTAGTAGTCAGAATTTGTTAATTAATTCGACAATTGGCGTTTGGTTCGGCTCAGCCCCTGCTGCTGATAAAATCTCTTTCCCTCCCCCTCTGGGAAGCAGCCTGTGGGGGAAGGGCGCCAGCCACCATGGCTTGGGGAACTCATGGTTCTGGGGAGGCTCACAGCTGGTCCAGCTGGTCCAGACTAGGGTACACTGTGTGTCCAGTCACTGACGTGGTCCCAGGAGCTGCTCTGTACTGGTTTTGGTTATTTAGTAGTTGTTCTGGAGGACGAACTAAACAGACACCTTGCTAAGACGCCATCTTGGCCCGGAAGTCCCAAATCACTCTTGATCGAAAGAGCATAAGACTGGTATCAGACTTCTGATCTGCGATGCTTTATACCAGAAGATAACAGATAGTGAATTTAAAAGACTCAAAGGGAAGAAAATATGAACCAACAATTCCATATTCAGCCAAACTGACCTGCAAGGATAAAATCTACAGACAAATTGTCATGAACATCTAAGAATTCAGGGAATAATTTTCTATGAGCCCTTTCTGAGGAATCTACTAGAAAACAAGTACCAACTCACCAAAATGATGGGTTACACATTGACATAAGGGCCAATGGTGAGCATAAAACTAAATAGAGATACAATAAATGTATTAAATTTAACAGTCCTTTCTCATCCAAGATAGATCAAGTGGAAAAAAAATCAGTAAGGATATGACAGACCTATATAACATAATTAATAAAAAAGATGGTTTAGTGTGTGTGTATGTTTAACTCCAAATCTTGATAATAAAAAAGACACCTTCTATACAAGTGGATATAGAGCACTGAAGATGACTGACCATATCGTCTCAATTCATTCTAATGAAAAGAAATAACACAAAGCATTCTCTGACTTCAATGTTACAAAAGAAAAACTCACAACAATCGAAAGAGATCATGTACCAGTAAACTTTTTTAAAATGTAAATTTGGGGGTGAAAGTGGATATAGAGAGCAAAATTTTAGATATTATAAACACAAATTTTACACAATTAGATATTTACATTAATTAAAAAACTACATTAAGACCAACTAAAAAATCCTGAAAACAAACAACAAAGTAAAACAATAAAGCAGGAGGAAAGGATAAATAAAGATAAAAGCAGAAAGTACCAGCAATTCCATTATTGGTATTTACCGTAGAGTAGTGAAAGACTCTTGTCCTCAAAAAGAGTCGTCTGGAAATAAATAAATAAATAATGGAGGCAGGATAAGGAGTAAAAAAAAAAGTGGGTAAAGTGACATATTAGTGGTCAATGAGAAGGAGGGTAAGGGGTATGGGATGTATGAATTCTTTTTTCTTCTTTTTATTTCTTTTTCTGGAGTGATGCAAATTTTCTAAAATTGATCATGGTGATGAATATACATCTATGTGATGATATTGTGAGCCACTGATTGTATATTTTGGATGAACTGCATATGTGTGAAGATATCTCAATTAAAATATTTTTAAAAGACTTGGTAGCTTATGACAGAAAAAGCACTGGAAGGTCGTGTTATCATTATCAGTTCACACAAGACAGAGCTACAGTTCAAAAGAACAATGGAAGTTTCCTTGAGTCACACACAGATTTGGGATGACGACTCCAAATCTGACCTCTGGACTTTGAAGTATAAGAATACCCCGGGACTTCCGGAGAAGATGATGGCTTAGTAAGACGCGCGGATATTAGTTCCTCGTCCAAAACAGCTACTAGGGGAGTAGAAACGATACAGAACAGCTCCCGGAGCCACGCCAGAGATAAAAAAGACAGCGTACCCCATCCTGGAACGGCTGACTGGCGGGGAGAACCCACTCTGGTGAGATCGCCGAGGCGCGCGGGCTTCCCTGGGTCGGGGTAGCAAGCGGCGGGAGTCCATCCCTACCTGCTTCCCAGGCCAGCTGGGAGAAGTGGACAGGCGGTCCCCTCAAGCCGCAGCGGCTGGCGACCCCCCCACGCGCGGCCCCCCGGACCAACTGGGAGAATTGGATCGGAGATCCCCAGGCCGCGGAGAATGGTGACCGGGGTCCCTTCAAGACACGTGACTTCCCGGTCTGGCTGGGAATGGTGCACTCTCCCGGGCCGTGGCGTCTGGCGCCCTCCGGCCAGGCTTTGCGCCCTGGGACAACTAGGAGATTCGGAGGGCGCTCTCCCGGGCTGCGGTGGCCGGCAACCCTCCCCGCGTTCGAATCCCCGGGCCGGCTGGCACTCTTCCAAGCCACTTCAGCTGGCGGACCTCCCCCACGGCGAGAGTTTTCCAAAGTTAAAGGACCCACAGCACCTTTTACTGGTGGGACCCGCAGACAAACGTGTGCCACGAGTGCCACCTACTGGGCAGGATAAGAAAAACAGAACTAAGAGAGTTCACAGAAAAATCTTTCAACCTGTTGGGTCCAACACCCAGGGAAATCTGACTAAATGCCCAGATGCCAGCAGAAGATAACGGATCACGCTCAGAAAATTGAAAATATGGCCCAGTCAAAGGAGCAAACCAATAGTTCAAATGAGATACAGGAGCTGAGACAACTAATGCTAAATATACAAACAGAAATGGAAAACCTCTTCCAAAATGAAATCGATAAATTGAGGGAGGACATGAAGAAGACATGGACTGAACAAAAAGAAGAAATAGAAAAACTGAAAAACAAATCACAGAACTTATGGAAGTGAAGGATAAAGTAGAAAAGATGGAAAAAACAATGGATACATACAATGACAGATTTAAAGAGACAGAAGATAGAATTAGTGATTTGGAGGATGAAACATCTGAAGTCCAAAAAGAAACAGAAACTATCCAGAAAAGAATGGAAAAATTTGAACATGGGATCAGGGAACTGAAGGACAATATGAACCGCACAAATATACGTGTTGTGGGTGTCCCAGAAGGAGAAGAGAAGGGAAAAGGAGGAGAAAAACTAATGGAAGAAATTATCACTGAAAATTTCCCAACTCTTATGAAAGACCTAAAATTAGAGATCCAAGAAGTGCAGTGCACCCCAAAGAGAATAGACCCAAATAGGCATTCTCCAAGACACTTACTAGTTAGAATGTCAGAGGTCAAAGAGAAAGAGAGGATCTTGAAAGCAGCAAGAGAAAAACAATCCATCACATACAAGGGAAACCCAATAAGACTATGTGTAGATTTCTCAGCAGAAACCATGGAAGCTAGAAGACAGTGGGATGATATATTTAAATTACTAAAAGAGAAAAACTGCCAACCAAAAATTCTATATCCAGCAAAATTGTCCTTCAAAAATGAGGGAGAAATTAAAACATTCTCAGACAAAAAGTCACTGAGAGAATTTGTGACCAAGAGATCAGCTCTGCAAGAAATACTAAAGGGAGCACTAGAGTCAGATACGAAAAGACAGAAGAGAGAGGTATGGAGAAGAGTGTAGAAAGAAGGAAAATCAGAGATGATATATATAATACAAAAGGCAAAATGGTAGAGGAAAATATTATCCAAACAGTAATAACACTAAATGTTAATGGACTGAATTCCCCAATCAAAAGATATAGACTGGCAGAATGGATTAAAAAACAGGATCCTTCGATATGCTGTCTACAGGAAACACATCTTAGACCCAAAGATAAACATAGGTTGAAAGTGAAAGGTTGGGAAAAGATATTTCATGCAAATAACAACCAGAAAAGAGAAGGAGTGGCTATACTAATATCCAACAAATTAGACTTCAAATGTAAAACAGTTAAAAGAGATAAAGAAGGACACTATATACCAATAAAAGGAACAATTAAACAAGAAGACATAACAATCATAAATATTTATGCACCGAACCAGAATGCCCCAAAATACGTGAGGAATACACTGCAAACACTGAAAAAGGAAATAGACACATATACCATAATAGTTGGAGACTTCAGTTCCCCACTCTCATCAATGGACAGAACATCTAGACAGAGGATCAATAAAGAAATAGAGAATCTGAATATTACTATAAATGAGCTAGACTTAACAGACATTTATAGGACATTACATCCCACAACAGCAGAATACACCTTTTTCTCAAGTGCTCATGGATCATTCTCAAAGATAGACCATATGCTGGGTCACAAAGCAAGTCTTAACAAATTTAAAAAGATTGAAATCATACACAACACTTTCTCGGATCATAAAGGAATGAAGTTGGAAATCAATAATAGGCAGAGTGCCAGAAAATTCACAAATACGTGGAGGCTCAACAATGCACTCTTAAACAACGAGAGGGTCAAAGAAGAAATTGCAAGAGAAATTAGTAAATATCTCGAGGCGAATGAAACTGAAAACACAACATATCAAAACTTATGGGATGCAGCAAAGGCAGTGCTAAGAGGGAAATTTATTGCCCTAAATGCCTATATCAGAAAAGAAGAAAAGGCAAAAATGCAGGAATTAACTGTCCACTTGGAAGAACTGGAGAAAGAACAGCAAACTAATCTCAAAGCAAGCAAAAGGAAAGAAATAACAAAGATTAGAGCAGAAATAAATGAAATTGAGAACATGAAAACAATAGAGAAAATCAATAAGACCAGAAGTTGGTTCTATGAGAAAATCAATAAGATTGATTGGCCCTCATCAAGATTGACAAAAACAATAAGAGAGAGGATGCAAATAAATAAGATCAGAAATGGAAGAGGAGACATAACTACTGACCTCACAGAAATAAAGGAGGTAATAACAGGATACTATGAACAACTTTATGCTAATCAATACAACAATTTAGATGAAATGGATGGGTTCCTGGAAAGACATGAACAACCAACTTTGACTCAAGAAGAAATAGATGACCTCAACAAACCAATCACAAGTAAAGAAATTGAATTAATCATTCAAAAACTTCCTAAAAAGAAAAGTCCAGGACCAGAGGGCTTCACATGTGAATTCTATCAAACGTTCCAGAAAGAATTAGTACCAATTCTCCTCAAACTCTTCAAAAAAATCGAAGTGGAGGGAAAACTGCCTAATTCATTCTATGAAGCCAACATCACCCTCATACCAAAACCAGGCAAAGATATTACAAAAAAAGAAAACTACAGACCAATCTCTCTAATGAATATAGATGCAAACATCCTCAATAAAATTCTAGCAAATCGTATCCAACAACACATTAAAAGAATTATACATCATGACCAAGTAGGATTCATCCCAGGTATGCAAGGATGGTTCAACATAAGAAAATCAATTAATGTAATACACCATATCAACAAATCAAAGCAGAAAAATCACATGATCATCTCAATTGATGCAGAGAAGGCATTTGACAAGATTCAACATCCTTTCCTGTTGAAAACACTTCAAAAGATAGGAATACAAGGGAACTTCCTTAAAAGGATAGAGGGAATATATGAAAAACCCACAGCTAATATCATCCTCAATGGGGAAAAATTGAAAACTTTCCCCCTAAGATCAGGAACAAGACAAGGATGTCCACTATCACCACTATTATTCAACATTGTGTTGGAGGTTCCAGCCAGAGCAATTAGACAAGAAAAAGAAATACAAGGCATCAAAATTGGAAAGGAAGAAGTAAAACTATCACTGTTTGCAGACGATATGATACTATACGTCGAAAACCCGGAAAAATCCACAACAAAACTACTAGAGCTAATAAATGAGTACAGCAAAGTAGCAGGTTACAAGATCAACATTCAAAAATCCGTAGCATTTCTATACACTAATAATGAACAAGCTGAGGGGGAAATCAAGAAACGAATCCCATTTACAATTGCAACTAAAAGAATAAAATACCGAGGAATAAATTTAACTAAAGAGACAAAAAACCTATATAAAGAAAACTACAAAAAACTGCTAAAAGAAATCACAGAAGACCTAAATAGATGGAAGGGCATACCGTGTTCATGGATTGGAAGACTAAGTATAGTTAAGATGTCAATCCTACCTAAATTGATTTACAGATTCAATGCAATACCAATCAAAATCCCAACAACTTATTTTTCAGAAATAGAAAAACCAATAAGCAAATTTATCTGGAAGGGCAGGGTGCCCCGAATTGATAAAAACATCTTGAGGAAAAAAAACGAAACTGGAGGTCTCATGCTGCCTGACTTTAAGGCATATTATGAAGCCACAGTGGTCAAAACAGCATGGTATTGGCATAAAGATAGATATATCGACCAATGGAATAGAATAGAGTGCTCAGATATAGACCCTCTCATCTATGGACATTTGATCTTTGATAAGGCAGTCAAGCCAACTCACCTGGGACAGAACAGTCTCTTCAATAAATGGTGCCTAGAGAACTGGATATCCATATGTTAAAGAATGAAAGAAGTCCCGTACCTCACACCCTATACAAAAGTTAACTCAAAATGGATCAAAGATCTAAACATTAGGTCTAAGACCATAAAACAGTTAGAGGAAAATGTAGGGAGATATCTTATGGATCTTACAATTGGAGGCGGTTTTATGGACCTTACACCTAAAGCAAGAGCACTGAAGAAGGAAATAAATAAATGGGAGCTCCTCAAAATTAAACACTTTTGTGCATCAAAGAACTTCATCAAGAAAGTAGAAAGACAGCCTACACAATGGGAATCAATATTTGGAAACGACATATCAGATAAAGGTCTAGTATCCAGAATTTATAATGAGATTGTTCAACTCAACAAGAAAAAGACAGCCAACCCAATTACAAAATGGGAAAAAGACTTGAATAGACACCTCTCAGAGGAGGAAATACAAATGGCCAAAAGGCACATGAAGAGATGCTCAATGTCCCTGGCCATTAGAGAAATGCAAATCAAAACCACAATGAGATATCATCTCACACCCACCAGAATGACCATTATCAACAAAACAGAAAATGACAAGTGCTGGAGAGGATGTGGTGAAAGAGGCACACTTATCCACTGTTGGTGGAATGTCAAATGGTGCAACCACTGTGGAAGGCAGTTTGGCGGTTCCTCAAAAAGCTGAATATAGAATTGCCATACGACCCAGCAATACCATTGCTGGGAATCTACTCAAAGGAATTAAGGGCAAAAACTCAACGGACATTTGCACACCAATGTTTATAGCAGCATTATTTACAATTGCAAAGAGATGGAAACAGCCAAAATGTCCATCAACAGACGAGTGGCTAAACAAACTGTGGTATATACATACGATGGAATATTATGCAGCTTTAAGGCAGGATAAACTTATGAAGCATGTAATAACATGGATGCACCTAGAGAACATTATGCTGAGTGAGTCTAGCCAAAAACTAAAAGACAAATACTGTATGGTCCCAATGATGTGAATCGACACTCGAGAATAAACTTGGAATATGTCATTGGTAACAGAGTACAGCAGGAGTACAGCAGGGAAAAAGACTTGAATAGACACCTCTCAGAAGAGGAAATACCAATGGCCAAAAGGCACATGAAGTGATGCTCAATGTCCCTGGCCATTAGAGAAATGCAAATCAAAACCACAATGAGATATCATCTCACACCCACGAGAATGACCATTATCAACAAAACAGAAAATGACAAGTGCTGGAGAGGATGCGGAGAAAGAGGCACACTTATCCACTGTTGGTGGGAATGTCAAATGGTGCAACCACTGTGGAAGGCAGTTGGCGGTTCCTCAAAAAGCTGAATATAGAGTTGCCATACGACCCAGCAATACCATTGCTGGGTATCTACTCAAAGGATTTAAGGGCAAAGACACAAACGGACATTTGCACACCAATGTTTATAGCAGCGTTATTTACAATTGCAAAGAGATGGAAACAGCCAAAATGTCCATCAACAGACGAGTGGCTAAACAAACTGTGGTATATACATACGACGGAATATTATGCAGCTTTAAGACAGAATAAACTTATGAAGCATGTAATAACATGGATGGACCTAGAGAACATTATGCTGAGTGAGTCTAGCCAAAAACTGAAGGACAAATACTGTATGGTCCCACTGATGTGAACCGACATTCGAGAATAAACTTGGAATATGTCATTGGTAACAGTCCAGCAGGAGTTAGAAACAGGGTAAGATAATGGGTAATTGGAGCTGAAGGGATACAGACTGTGCAACAGGACTAGATACAAAAACTCAAAAATGGACAGCATAATAATACCTAATTGTAAAGTAATCATGTTAAAACACTGAATGAAGCTGCATCTGAAAAACAAAAACAAACAAAAACAAAGAATGTCCCAAATAATTCGTGGGATTAATATTTATATATATTTTTAAAATCTCCCAGGGTGAACGGGTAGTTCAGTGGTTAGAATGCCCATCTTACTGAATAGTACTTTAGGGAAATACTATCCCTTGTTGACGAGAATTCTTGCTAGTGCCCATGAAGGGGATGATAAAATTAGGGAATCAACATTTTGCAACTCAACTGCAGTGATCGCCAATGGATAATAAAATCATTGGGAAGAAGGTTCTTGGGGGTCTGGATAATTCTCAGGTACCAAATTATCGGGCCACAGATCACTTGCTACTCAGAGGGAAGATGCAGCTATTCCACGGAGGGCAAACCCACCTGAAACCACTGATCAATCTTAGCATCTTTAAATGTGAACATCAAACAGCATGCTTCCCAATGTGATGTAATATGAAGTACACATCACCCAAGAAGTACTCTTGCTCAAACTGTTGAAACTAAATGTAATCCAGCATTTGGATCAGTTTCCAAAATGTAAGGCGTACAAGGATGAACAGCAACCAGTGAATTGTCAAGTCGAGGAAGCAATCAGAGAAATCCAAACTGGGTGGCACTCTACCAGAAAACAGTCAGTGTTCTTCAGAAGTTCACAAGAAGGGGCCATTTTTCTAAAATAAAAGCAACTTAAGAAATGTAAAAAAATATATATACATATTTTTTAAAAATGAGGGAGATAGTAAGACATTCCCAGATACACAAAAGCTGAGGAAATTTATTACAACTAGACCTTCCCTACAAGCAATGTTAAAGGAAGTTCTTCACAGTGAAAGGGAAGGATACTAGACAGTTGGTCCAAAACGTCATTAAAAAAAAAAGACCGTAGTAGAAATTCAAAGAATCTAGTACTGGATGACAAGGAGAATGAAATTCAGAAAGAGAGAGAGAGAAAGTTTTGAGAATAAGCCAGAAGTCAATGGAACCTGGAATAGAAAGCAGATAATATCACCATGAGAGAGAAAAGTCAAGGAAAGACTCAAGATCTCCACCAGTAAGCTCCAGAACGCCACAGTTCCCAGGAAGAAAGTATCGCCTTGCTGACACCTTGATTTTGGACTTCTTCTGGCCTCAAAACCATGAGCCAATAAATTAACATTGTCTAAAGCCACCCCCCCAGCAGTATTTTTTTCATAATTAATTGTGGTTTGCTATACTAACACATTGTACAAAATTAAAACCTCCAAACACAGCTACTCAAAGTAATAATAAACATTCCTAAGTCCTCCAAATATTCATTTAAGAATTTCTAATCATGATACAGTCTTATGTAACCATGCAGCTGACAAATTATGCTATTAATCCAATTGGCATGCCTACCGTGTTTCTGGTTCCTTTCATGGCAAACATTTAAAACACACGAGCAATTTTCAGACATAAAATATGTATCTGTATCAGGCAACTATTATATTTACTCTGATCATCATAACTTGAAGACTCCATTCGACCAATTTAAATCAACATCAATTTCATTTTATATTTGCTTAGCACCATAATACATTCTAAGAAAAATTATTCACTAGTTTAAATCACACCAAATGCATTGCTGTTTTCAGGGAATTGTGGCTCTAATGTAGCCATGCAGACAGGGATGAGGCAGGAAGGGCTATGTGCATTAAATCAATAATACATATAGCAGGTCCACTCTGGAAAGTTCATAACATAGAATCTCAAAAAAATAAAATTAAAGTTCACAACAGAGTGATTTGTTTAGTGAGTGGCATATGTACATGTTACATGTCTGTGCTTATTTCTATCACATAGTGATGCTTGTCACTATCTCACTACATCCCGCTACTGAGTGTTCAAAGAACACAGAGCCAGCTGAATCTTCAAATTGTTAAACTGATTTTGCAAATCAGCAGGCTGTACATTTAAATTGCAACAATAAGAGTATCTTCAGGAGACTGGTATTATTTTTGTGTCACTGGCATATTTTAATAAATGAGCTATTTTCACTTACAAATAATTTCTTTTAATTTAGAATCAAATGAAATAATAACATTGGAGAAAAAGACCAAGGTACATCAGAGCATCTCTCAGGACCATCAGATGGGTACACAGCAGACATTACATTATAATTTTAATATCCTCTTAGAATGGGGAATTACTTAAGAATCAAATCCTACTCAGAAAGGTGAACTTATATGACTATATAATACAGTAAAGCATTAGACAGATTATTAATATCATATGATTATATGATATAGTGAAAGAATAGACTGAATTAATCAATCAACAAATCAATGAACAAATATTAATTTCATTTCAATAAATCATGTCTCATGTAGATTATGTTCAAAAGCATCAAAGTCTCAATCACTTAAGAAAGCATTTTACAAGAAATTATTTTCCACATCACTCATGACCTAAACCAACTGTGCACCACAGACCTTCAGATAAAAAGGAGACTGGATAGTAGCCAAGTTTTTAATAATTTTTCCAATTCTGTCCTAAATATCTTCCACCTCATCCACTAGAAACAAAGTAACAAATATAGGTCTTCATTTCTGCAATTAACACACTAAATACCTTAAACTACTCTTGCAATGAAAATAACTAAGGAAGAAGAATAACATATAACATCTTTATCAAAAAACAGCAGTGAGGTGACAATAAAATAAGAAACTAAGAGACCAAAACAAAGTAAAAGTGAGAATCCTGGGAGATAGGAAAGCACAGAAACCAGAACCCTGGTCATCTTGTGATCCATTATAATAATTACATGGAAGGAAAGAGAGGACCGTCCAAGATGGTGAGTTTAACAGATTCTTGAATAAAATTGAAACTTCACAGACCTATACTCTACCTGATGTAGAAATAAACCTGCTGCACCAAAAGAGAAGTTCCTGGAACCCTTCAGAGGGTAGAAAATCTCCCTTGAGAATTCAAACCAATCTAATCAACATGGTCTTGTGGTAAAATTCATACAATGTGGTTCAAAATTTTTTTTAATGAGGCACAAAATTTAATTTAAAGTTTGCACAAATTTGCAACTGGCAAAAGCAAATATAAACACTTTCTGGAGGTAATCTATCATTTATCTAGGTCTAAAGGAATGAGTACGGATAAATATTCCAAAGAACATGAGAACTGGTGAGCCAAAAAAATTCAAAGAAACTTTCAAGAATGCAAAACAGAAAGACAAAGTTATCAAAGATACAAAAGAGAGACGTGGAACAGGAAGAGAACAGTCTAAACTAAGTCTTTGTTGAATTTAAGAAAAAAATTGTAGAAAATTAATGACAGAACTTCCCCAATATCAATCTTTAAGAAGTAGGAAACCCAGAGAATCCAAAGAAAGGAAAGAAAGTCACTTGACAGACAGCTTGAGTTCAAGACTGCATGCACTTTCTCGGTCCCCGACGACAAACTGGGGATGCCTGCTTTGCTGTCCCATAGGATCGAGGATCTGGGTTGTCAGTTTCACTTAATTTTGTCCTGGGTCTGGGGCTTACCCCAGCCTCAGAGTAATGTTCAGGGAATACATTCCGCCTGCTTTAGCACGGCACCTAAGCCAGGCAATCATGGGAAACAATGAATCACTTCAGTGGCTCTAAAACTGCTCTTCCCCCGGAGTCTACTACTCTTGAATGTTTACTACATAATCTAAAAAACACCAAATCAAAAGGGGAAATAAAACCACAGAAACTCATTTTGCTTTGCAGTTCAATTTGGCCACAATATTCTTCAGAACAACAAAAAATGCTAACTGGAAAATGACACTTTTGATTGGCAAATTCTCATAACTTGAAAACTGTATGTGGTCTGATGGTAAATAGTCTGAAATTCCCTATGCCTTAGCCTTCTGGGCCCTTAAATCTCACCCTTCTGTGTGTCACTCTGCTGTGTCAAACCAAATACTCCTTCTCCACAAAAAAGCCTTCTAAGCTTTCTATTAGCACCCCCCCCAAAGGCTATTATCCACCTCAACAAATCTCTTTAATGCTGAGGAGTCTCTCATAAAAAAACTTCTAAGCCTTCGGCCCCTCCAAGCCTTCGGCCCCTCCCCCTATGGAGGCTTCCTAGAATCACTTCTTCTTCAATCCTGCTAGCCATTCTCCCATCAAGCCTAACAAATTATTGGTCAATTGTTAAGCTAATGCAATAAATGTTTTATGTCTGATTGTTAATTAATATATTTGGTGTGTTCTATGCAAGATTTAAAGCCCTGGCCTAAATTTGTCTGTTAACTAGACTCCTAAAAAGTAATAATCCAACAATTAATTAATATTTAATACGGTTAAGTAGACATGTTTTAATGCTAGCTGGTGTGTTACCTGATTATAGTAGAAATTAATGTCTGTTTTAAGCAGTTAATTCCTATTTATTAGCTAGTGTGTTCAGTCTAATTATTAATTGGTATGCTCCTACATTTATATTAATCAAATGTTCATAACTTGTTACTAATTATAAAAATTCTTTTAAAAGAAAAACTTTAGCCTATGTTAAAAATTAGAAAAATTTGGTTATATGTCATAAAAGGTTTTATTTCTGTAACATAATCTGGCCTCATTATAATTAAAAATAAAAATACTATTATTATAGTTAAAATTAAAAATATAACAGTTAAAAGCATTCTGCAAAAAGTAAAAATGGAATAATACATTCAATCCTCTGTTTCTCTTTAAAATATTTATGTGTTCCTGTTTTTCTTTTAAAGTAATAAATTTCCTGTTTATGACTGTATATGTTTTCAATATAGTCTCATACCTCTGGATAATAAAAACAAATTAATAAAAAAACTTTAATATTAAATAATATACTGATACAAGACAAAAATTTAGTTTTCCCTCTGTTAAAGTAACAAAGTTTTCTTGAACTGTTAGCCTGTTTTAATAAAAAGTTATAAAAGTTTTTTCTAAATAATCAATGCAAAAAGAAAAGAGTCTGTGTTTTATCAAAATAACTTCTTTTACTTCATATTAACTTTATCATGTCCTTGGCTGTGTTAAAAAATTAAATCATCTCCCTGTTTAAAAAGGTTAACTTTTATCTCAGCTTTAATTAAAATAAAGAAACAAGTATTATTTCAAACCTAATAACTTTTAACATTTGCTTTCTCAGAGTCTAACTCTAAAAGATATCCTTTTATGCCAAATAATTGCACAATGTTTGTTCTTTAATGTTATAAAAATAAAATGCTAAAAATAAAGTTCATTTAATATGTTTTAAGTTGTATAAAAACATTTTTTTAAATGTTATAAAAATTAAAATATTTTCTAACCTTCTGTCAGTAATCAGTCTCTTTACATAATATTAAACAACAGTATAATAGTTTAACCAAATCTTCTCAGTTTTACTTACAAAAATAAAATAACAAAACAGCATCAAAAACACCATCTGGCCCAGTAAATCAATAATTTCCTCCTCAAAAAACAAAACTTTAAAATAGTCATAATAAAAGAGCAGTAGTCAACTAGCAAAATTAAAGGCAGTGTCAAACCCTAGTGCATAAAAAAGATATAAATGTCATTTACTTACTGATTCATAAGCAGTGGACAATAAATTTACTACTTAAATTTCTGGTTATGTTCCAAACCCAAACATAAAAATTTCTTCGTTCTCCCATTATTATAATATCTCTATCTCTTCTCCCTTTCAGAATATTCATTTTTTTTCATGAGTATTCTTATTGGAAAAAATATGCAGGTTCAAAAACTTCCGAAATTTATTATCAAATTTATTTCTAATTATGTATACTCCAAATAAATAAAAAACTATAAATAAAATAAATATAAAAAGTAATATCCATTAAATCAATTTTATTTGTTATAATCACTGCTAACTACAAATGGGTACCCTAAATGGGTACACAAAATAATAAAAAGTTAGGGAAAGTAAATTTTGTTTGTTATAATCACTGTTAATCAGAAGCTTTAAATAATTATAAAAAGTTGTAAAAAAAGGAATTTATGGAAGTAAATCCTGTCTGCATTAAAATAATTGTAAAAAGTTGTAAAGAAAAAAGAAGGGTTTATAAAAGTGAATTCTGTCTATTAGAGTAAGTGCTAATCAAAATTTAATAAGTCTGTTTATCATATATTTCAAAAACAAGAAAGCTTTTGTGTCAGGCTAAATATTAATATAAAATTAAAGTTAAGTTTTCTCTGTGTTCTATTAACATAAATTGTTAGTATGCTCTTAAATGTAAAATATTTTAAAAAACAATTTTTCTTACTCATCCAAGTACTGTGTCTAAAATGTTTTACATCAGAATAATATCCTTATTAATGTTTACATTGGCATTATCCTTTATTTCAAAAGACATGTCTTCTCATTGTTAGGGGAAAAACTGTTACAAATAATTTGTTGTTTCACCGTGTATAAGTAAGGTGCTAAAATAACCTATTGCATAAAAAATGTTTTAGGAAGTATTACAATGGTTAAAAGTCATTTTCTATCTTGTTAATAATTAAATTTAAATAAATAAAATATTCATAAATTTAAACATTGCATAAATTCCTAAAAATTTAACAATATTTTCACTGTTGATATTATATCCTAATACTAATCTATGTGATAACAAGCAACAATATACTGTTGTTAGTCATAGTTTTAATTATTCTAAAAAGGCTCCAAAAAAAAAAAAGCAGCCAAATTGTCAGTTGCACTGCTCTCCTCTAATACATCTAGTGGAACAGAGCAGGGCCTCTTCTGTAATTTGTTAACATGAAACAGTTGTCTAGTAATTTGTTTCTAAAAATAACTTCATTAAAAAATGTTAACAAAGGTTAAAGCTTATATTATAAACTTTATCTTTAAATTCTAAGGTGCTTTATTCTTTATATAGCCTAACAGCTCCCTGAAACATTAAATGTCTATATAACACTTAAAACTCAAATCTAGTTCTCCAGGTCTAAAAATTAACATGGGTCCACACAGCAATGTTTAAAAAACTAAAAAAAAAAAAAAAAAAACTTAAAAAGAAAATATCAAACTTCAATTAAAAATGCAATAAGACTGATCTGGTTAAAACCAAGGTAAATCAATATACAAGGCAAAAATAATATTGCCTATATTTTAAAGCTTTAACTTTTGTATAAGATTTTTTAAAAATGTTTATTTTATCCCGAATTTACACTATCTAATTTAATCTAATAAATTAAATAACCTAATTCAGCCTTATTTAATATAAAACCTGGAATAAGGAATAAAATATTAATGTTTTATACAAGTTAATACTTTAGACTCTGCATTTCATAATACTTAGGGCAAAAAATAAAAAGTGTCAGCAAAATCCCTTAAAAACTGGGAAAAATAAAATTATTAGGAATGCCCCAGGTAGCCAAGGCCTCAATTTTAAGGCTTGCCCTTACAAAACCTATTTCTATAATAATAAACTAAACCTACTTAAAATTAATGCCAAAGAGTCATCTCCAGAAAATCTCTGTTGTTGTTCAAATATAGTCTCTCTCTAAGCCAAACTCGGTGCTTTCTTCCAACATGGAACATAACTTCTAGGAGTATAAACCTGGCACTAGCAGCAGGAAACATAGTGGGCCCTGGCTTTGCAGAACATAACTGGCCCTAACCCAGTAAAACATAAACTCCAAGGATGAAACTAGCCCTATCACTATGGATAAACTAAACCAAAATAAAGTTTCAATGGCTAAAAAATTTCAAATCAAGTCGAGAGATTATTCTAGAAGTTACTCTTATGCAAGCTTCAGCCAAATATTACAAACTGCCACAATATGGTAAACCCGAACCAACAGTTTTCCTAGGAATCTTTAAAAATATCCTATATTCTATAAAACTTTACTATTAAATTTATTTTTCAGAAACTTAAAACCTCCAAATTGTTCCAATGCCAAAGAAGCTCTAAAGCCTGAAGACGCTAAACTCTCCAAGAATAACAACTAGTTTCATCATTCATCCCTTTACCTTTCTGTCAAATTTTCTTTCATTCTAACCTTGTATCTAATACTCCTTTTATCTACGATGTTGACAAATGAGTAAAAAAATATGGATTAAAAATAAATAAATAATATGGGGAACAAATGTGAAAATAAATTGAGTAGATTAAAATACTAGTGAACAATGAAAAGGAGTGGTAAAAAAAGTATATGGGGAACAAAGGTTAAAACATATTGTATAGATGGAAATACTAGTGGTCAATGAGAGGGACCGGTAAAGGGTACAGTATGTATGAGTCTTTTCTTTTTTTTTTTTTTAATCTCTTTTTCTGGAGTGATGCAAATGTTCTTTTAAAAAATGATCATGGTGATGAATATCAACTATGTGATGATATTGTGAGCCACTGATTGTACAGCATGCACAGAACATGTGTATGTTAAGAATGTTCATGTTTGTATGTTGTTTTGGTTAGATAATAAAAAATAAATTTAAAAAATTTTTTTCATTCTTCTCCACTTCTTTAGGAGCTATACTGCTCCCCCCTCACTAAACCCTTAATTATCCTCCTATTGATTTTCCTCCTAGCCCCCTACCTCTTACAATGTCTGCCTACATTTATTCACAGGTCAATAGCTGATGTGACGAATCAGCAGGATTCTGAAAACCTACTTCTGCTACAGCTCCTGTCGCAGCAAAAACATTGCTATCAACCCATTCCAACAGAGGATGCTCAGAAAACCCAACTACGCCCTGCTTGGCTCAAAGCATTCCCCCCCCCCCGCCCCCAACTAAGCCTTTTTGTCTGCAGGAAGTAATCAACAAAAGAACACAACACCCCTACTCCTTCAAAATTGCTTTGAGCTAAGCTAAGGCACTAACCCAAACCCAATACTAACTTCATTCAATTTTATTAAAAAAGCAAAAAAAAAAAAAGGAATGTTAGGTCTCAGAATAGGTTCCCCTCAACCCCTAGGTTTCTTTGGCAGGTCCAGTAATCCAGATATGAATGAACTATCCATACTGGCTAGTGCTGTACCCTGCAGATGGCTAGTGAAGACCTCCCACACAACTAGAAACACGGTCATAATCTATTTCTGCTGCTAACACCCTTCCCAGACAGTGCTTCACTCTGCCTGATACCTGCACATCAAAGAAGAATAGTGAGCCCATGCCTCAATAATTTATCACTCCCTAAGTCAACAAGCCTCTTTGTTACTTCAGCCTTGTTGGCACAATTTTTCCTTTAAAAGGCAGTCCCCTCTAAGTGAGGGGCTGAGGCCACTTTTCTAAATCCCACAGCCCTCTGGGTCGGTGGCTTCCCTCTGCTTCTACCCCAATAAATCTTTTTCTGTACTTTAACTTGCTGTCTCATGTAAAATCCTTAACGACTCTGTGCCTAACATACCCTATCACATTTTTCACCTGAATGGATTCTGAAATTTCTTTTCATATGCTATGGGCCAGAAATTAATTATCTTTTTAATTCCATTTGACATCTATTTAAGAAACTACATTATCTCAATTTCAGCCACTGAAAGCTGGCTCCTTGAGAAACATCTTATTTTTTTAATTCCTTAGTTCCTATAAAAAAACAGCACAATTTTGACAGGAACTTGGGGGAAGAAGTCTCCACTCAGAATCATTTAATGAGAGATTGTGAATATAAAAACATGCAGTGCAAGAAGTAAATAGCCAACAAGATACATATCATACATTTTAGACTCAATCTAAAATAAAGCCACTTATAACCAAGACACTCTGTCACCACATTTTATTTACATATCATACATTTTAGACTCAATCTAAAATAAAGCCACTTATAACCAAGACACTCTGTCACCACATTTTATTTTTTTATAGCCCTCACCCATGTCTGAAATGTTCTTATTGTCGACCTCTTCACCACTTGCCTTCCTGAACCACCCTGCCCTATTTTCATTAGACTGTAAGTTCCATGAGAGAAGGGAACTTTGCCCACTGTTCTAGTTTGCTAGCTGTTGGAATGCAAAATACCAGAGACAGATTGGTTTTTAATAAAAGGGGATTTATTCCATTCTTCAGAGGAAAGGCAGCTAACTTTCAACTGAGATTCTTTCTTTTGTCGGAAGGCACAGAGTGATCTCTGCTGGCCTTCTCTCCAGGCCTCTGGGTTCCAACAACTTTCCCCAGGGTGATTTCTTTCTGCATCTCCAAAGGCCTGGGCTGAGCTGCGAGTGCTGAGATGAGGTATGCTGAGCTGCTTGGGCTGTGCTACACTGAGCTCTCTCATTTAAGCACTAGCCAATTAAATCAAACACCATTCATTGCAGCAGGCACACCTCCTAGCCGACTGCAGATGTAATGAGCAACAGATGAGGTTCACGTACCATTGGTTCATGTCCACAGCAACAGAACTAGGCACCTTCACCTGGCCAAGATGACAACTGAATCTAACTACCACACTCACTTAGGTTGCAGCATTGCACAATTCCAGGAGCACCATTCATCCATATTGTGCTCAATATGAATGACACACAACAGTCATGCAGCACAGAAAGTGCAGCCTTATATTGTGGCAGGGGACAGACCAGGAGCTGTGACAGCAGCATCCTGGCTCAGGCCCTACTAGATTCCACGGTGTCCTATTATATTTGTGAATTGGGCATAATGTACTCCTTTCGCTGTGGTGAAGGCAAGAATGCTCTCTCCAATTTTCACCTCAAGACTAATTTCTCCATTGTATAACTTACAATGTTATTCACATAAAGGTCTTCATATATTGATGCTCCTGCATCAATAGTTCTTTAAATAAGTTAGTATCTTTAACTGTTTATTAAGGATTTTGAGCTCCTACTGCAAATTAGCCATCACAAATCTTTAGGTTGTTTCTAGGTCTTTGCAAAATACATGACAAGATCTCTGTCAAAAAAAATCATGTCTTACCTCTCCTATATGATCCTCCTTGACTCCACATTGAAGGGAATTGAGTAATGGTATAAATGATGTCACAGACACAACAGGACAATATTAGA
Source organism: Tamandua tetradactyla (assembly GCF_023851605.1). Taxonomy (NCBI): domain Eukaryota; kingdom Metazoa; phylum Chordata; class Mammalia; order Pilosa; family Myrmecophagidae; genus Tamandua; species Tamandua tetradactyla. The sequence goes on from NC_135339.1 coordinate 47,136,638, forward strand.
AATATAAAAGTCCACTCCTATCTCCCATAATGGCCTCATCAGTAATTAAAAAAAAATAGGATGTAATAATAAAAATACCATAACCTATGTTAGAAAGTGGATTTAATGATGTCTCACATTCCTAATATACTCTCTACGAAAATAACTGTTGCAAATATTTAATTTTAATATGCTAATGATTAAATATTAAGTATAATTAAATTGTAAGTATAATTATAAAAGGGATAGGCTGACCCAAAACAGGGAAAAGGAGCAAGTAAAAAACTAAAACTGGAAAAGAAGGTGTTCTAGTTTGGAAGCTGCCAGAATGTGAAATAACAGAACTGGAACCACATTTATAAAGGGGAATTTAATAAGTTATAGTTTACAGTTCTAAGGAAGTGAAAGTGCCCAAATTAAGGCACCAACAAGAGGTTACCTTCACTCAAGAAAGGCAGATGGGTCAAGAACAGCTCTGTCAGCTGGGCAGTCACGTAGCTGGCATCTGCTGGTCCCCTGCTCCTGGGCTCCACTGCTTTCAGCCTCTGTTCCTGTGGGGGTTCCTCACTTTACTTCTCCAGGGCTGGCTTTCATCTTTTGGTTCCGTAGGCTCTGTCCAGGTTCTGGCTTGCTTAATATCTCATAGATGCTGGGGCTCTAAGCATCTCCAAACATCTATGTCTCTGTTTTCCACATGTCGGCTTCTGTGCCAGCTCTGCTCTGAAGTTTCTATCGGCTCTCTGTCACCTCTGAGGCTTCTGTAGTTTCTGTCAGTTCTGACTCTCTCCAAATGTTTTCTCTTTTAAAGGATTCCAGTAAACTAAACAAAACCCACCTGGAATAGGTGGAGTTATATCTCCATCTTGTCAAAGGTTACATGCACAATGGGGCATGACCCAATTATCTCCATCTCCGTGGAGATAATCTAATCAAAATATTCCAACTGACAGTATTGATTCAGGATTAAAAGAAATGGCTGCCCCCACAAGATTGAAGAAGGATTAAACGTGGCTGTTCTAGGTACATAATACTTTCAAACTGGCACAGGGAGGTTAAAATGACATAAAAATTAGGACTTTTTCAAACCCTGCTTCAGGAGGCAACACTATATGCTTGGAGGGGCAAACGGTTTGAGGTAGACAGAACTGTGGCTCAATCCCATTTCTGCCTCTTACTCTTTTAACAGTGGACGAGGCACTTAATCCCTTGGAACCTGAGTTTTCTCATGCAGAGAATGGAACTTGTTTAATGCTTTCATGAGTGTGTGAAGATAAGAAACATGCAAAGATAAAAAATACTTGGCACAGGGTACATTTGTAGATTTTCCACACTGGAAGAAGGGGGAAAAAACCTAATTTAGCAAGGTGATATATAATATGACAGGATTTATACCATAAAAATTATGAAGGATCAATCTATTAAGTTAGACATCCAGTGAAGGGCAGAAGATATGTAATAATGGGTGACTCTAACCTTGATGATGATGATGTTGTTGAGGAGATAAAAATTAAAGGCTATGAACAAGAAATGAAGTAAGCACTTAACACCATAACTTGGGACACTGGTCATCAAGATATATGACTAACAGGGCAATCTCATGCAGCCATCACCTGATCAGATAGGCTTTGATGACATTCAGGATAAGATAAAGCCAATAAATAAGCTGGCTTGGAGGAGCACATTTGCTGAGCTCTTACACTGACTGCCCCACTCCCAGTAAAGATGGCCATGACGTCTCTGGCTAGATATCTGTTATTGCTTTCATATGAGGAAAGTCTAATGTTGCCTTATCATCTTCATTGTCTTTCAGGCAATAGTAAAGACTTTTGAGAAGTTTAGTCAAAGCTGCTCAAGATAAAGAGAGACAACTTACATAATAGTCAAGTTTAGAGAATAACAGTTCTAACACATTTGTGCATCCCAAAGTACTCAATGATGTGCCTAGAATAAAGCAGCAAGCAATTCATGCTAATCACTTTGAAATGGTATCATAAAATTTTAAAGCTAAAAGAGATCTTATAGATCTAGTTCAGTTTACTCTAAATGAAATCATTTATTAAAACCTTATCTTGGAAACAAAAAACTTACAAAGGCTCTTTCCTACCTCTCACTCTCATCTTTTTTTAATTGAAAACTAAAAGTCTGTAACACTTTGTCACATAGAGATATTTCTCCTTATAGATATTTAGCTGCTATTTTTAATTACCAATTAATAGTGGATTCTCACAAATTAAGTATAGCAATTTCAAAAAGAAAACAAGAGGTAACTACTAAGTTGCCCCCTTTACAAGTTAGTCTTATAAAAAGTGGTAATCTCTCTGAAGCTAAAACATGCCTTCATAAATAATAGCTTTACAGCTACATGTGTAAATGGTGTGTGAGTAACCAAGAAACTAGAGATAATATTTTGTACCTATCAAAGACGGTGGCTCCTCATTCACAGTAATTAGTATTACATGTGAAAGAATGTGGAATGTAATGGAAGCCAGAAAGGAAGAATTTTACTTTGATTGTGTTTAAGATAACCACAACATTCTCTCTTTTTTTCTATATAGTACTCTATAAGAAGCAGATTCTCAACCCTTCTTAGTATTATATAGCCCTACCTCACTGAGTATCTGATGACAGCTAAGCCTATTCCATCTGTCCACCCCTGTAAATTTCAGGAGGACCATGAACTCCTTGAAGCCCATACCTGGAATCCAGAATAAAAACCTTGGGGCATCCAATGTATCAATCTGGGTAGCTGATATCTTGAGTCTGTTAACAGGCTTAATTCTATAAAGAAACAATTCTTGGAACAAAAGAAAGCAACACTTTGAAAGTTTCTGAAGACTTAATAATGCCAGGCAATTTCCCATTTAATCATTCTTTTTCCCTATCTATCCCATCCTATCTATAAGAAAAAATACTATACCTACAAATCAGATACATTCACAAAGAAAGCAGCTGTCACAAACTAAAGAGATCCAGGACTCTCTTGCTACTACATTAGCTTATAAGCATTCAATAAAATCTTCCACAGTAAAAGATACTGACATAAAACAACATCATCTCTAATGATACCAACAAACAGTGTATACACACAAATAAGAAGCTGAGGATTTCCCACTCACTCCCGTACCCCTCAAATTTATACCTCAGGAAATAGGGTGACACCTTATAACCAAGATCTTACCATATCTCATACTATAGATGCACACTCACTTGATTTTGAATAATGAAATGTTTGTGAAAGTACAGCTAGCTTTGAATGTGACAGAAACTGGTTAACAAAAGGAGGCAAAGAAATAGATTACATAATTATTTTTGCAGGTAGGACCTAATGATAGTAAATATGAGATATCATTTTTAAAAAGCTTTTAAAGATCATTTTGTAAAGTAATATGGATTTGTAGTTTATCAATGGCAAAATGAATAGGACTATTTATCTCTGCTTCCCTCCAAATCCCCACTAAAATTACAGTAAAGGCTGGAAATATACAAATCTGCAAGAACCAAAAGGAAAAGATTAGGACAAGAGACAACAATGGTATTTTAGAAGCTGAAACAGAGATGGCTTCTAAGCAGAGCAGCCTGGAACCTCATGGATGAAGAAACAAACAAGAAGCCAACTGACTAATTCAGAAAGGCTCAGGAACTGAAGTGTCTGGTTCCTCCAAAGGAGGAGTTTAGGAGGTATGGCTGAAAAGAGGGGGACTATGTGAAAATCAGTATTAAAAGCAGTTAGAGCCCCAGAACACTTCTCCAATCTTCAGAGTCAAACCATCCCTCCACCAATATCAGGCAGCCATTCACCCTCTAGAGAAAATGATACAGCAAAATATTCAGACAAAGAGACAGCCAGGTAAAGCTGAAACAGAGGCACTGAATTCTATGATTTTATAAGCTTGGATGGTGGGGCCTCTGGCTCTCTTCCTTCATCTGGCTCCCACAAATCCTCAAAGGTTTATGCCCTTCAGAATGGCGAACAAAGGATTCCTTTTTGGCAAAAGTGAAGGGCCCCAGGGTGGGCCACGGTGGCTCAGCAGGCAAGAATGCTTGCCTGCCATGCCAGAGGGCCCAGGTTCAATTCCTGGTGCCTGCCCATGTAAAAAAAAAAAAAAAAAAAGTGAAGGGCCCCAGAATAAAAAGGTCTGTAGACTCTGACCTCTGACCCCTGAAATGGCAAGTTTCTCTCTACCCTAAGACCCTACAGTATAGTGTACCAAGTAAATTCCCAGTCCCCATTTTATTGCCTCACTATTAAATATGAACAGATAGCTAAAGCCTCACTATTCACTCGAGAAATGCCTCAAACATTAAAATCTGGGGGCAAAGCAATCAAACAAGAAACACAACAAATGAACATAGAGGAAAAAGAAAAATGCAAGAAGCAAATATAAAAAGCAAAATAATCCAATTAATATTCTCAAAGGAAAAGAGAAGATATTGTATCCATGAAACTACAGGATCCTATTTTTAAAAAGTAAATATTCAGAAACCCACTAAAAATTTCAAAATTCCAACCATGCTAGCAGAAATTACAAGTTCAATAGATATTTAGAAAACCCGGAAAAAAAGAGGCAAAAAAAGAGAGAAAATGAATAGACATAAGAAACTTAGAGAATCAAAGAAGTAGCTCCAACTAACAGACTTACAGAAAGGAAGGACAGAGAGGAAAGTGCCAAAGAAACAGTACAAGAAATTTCCCAAATTGAAGGGCAAGACTTTCCAAACTGAAAGAACCATAAGCACCATTAAGGCATATGAAAAATGTCCCAATAGGAAAATTCAGAATTCTAGGGATAAAGGAAAGATAGATACAGTTTCCGGAGATAAAAAAATTCACACACAACCGAGAAGTCATCTCAACAGAAGTATTATAGAGAGAGCTCAGTCACCACCAAAATACAACCATAAAAAAGTAAACATTAAATATTTGTTTAATTACAGAATGCTTCATTGTTTAACAATGCTGCATTGAGAAAACAGAGACAGGAAGAGTAGGTGTGTACTGACATTAAAGGATTGTGTGTTAGAGCTAAATTCATAACTTCACAGTAGGAAATCAATATATAAATTTATAATTTTAAAAGAAATCAATAAACAGCACTTAAAGAATATTGCGTATAGATTAAAAATATGTAGAAACATCAACACCAGAAAACACAACTAAAAGAGCTGAGAAGGGCTATCTTTGGGTAAAGGAGCATTAGAATAGCTGTTATAGTACTATCTGAATTATTAAACAGTGTATATGGAATTGCCTTGATATAGATATATATATGATAAAGACAGATACATAGAGAGATACATAAATAGATATGGATGGATGGATGGATGGATGGATATAGACAGATAAAAGTATATTTGACAAAGCAATTCTACAAATTGTTGCACAGTGAAGATTGCCAATGTTCATCTGTAGAAAGAATGAAAATTCCAACTGTGCTAACATTACGCCAATGACTACTTGTGGCTTAGAATAAAATTTTTAGTTATAACATCATACATGAATTCCAACAGTGCTGTATCACAACAACTAAAATGAAAACATGTTCTGGAAAATGGTATTGGGTACTCCAAACTGTGATCTTAATAATGAAGTCACTGATGTCAAATATGTATGTAAATAGTAGGAAGAAAATTGTTCTAGGGATAGAAAAAAAGTGCTAACTATAATATTCTGTCCTATATTAATATATGACTTTAAAATATACATATATAACTACATTACTTAAATTGCATGAATATGTATTGACTATCACATCTATATCTCTAAAATTTTCCTAATATATTCAAGTTAGCCACTATAATTGTTTGTTTAGATCACCTCATTGGGAAAGCATATACAGTACATAAGGAAATTAAAATCCATTTACCTGAATCATGTCGTTATGTTTCCTTTAGCAGTCTTCTTTTCAATCTAGGAGAAAACAAATAATGTGCATTACTCATGTACTCAACTGCTTAAAAAAAAAAAAAAAGCTAAACTAAAATCCAAGTCAACTATTATCTACTTCTTGTTATCTATTCATTGAAAAAAAAGTTCTTTCCCACTTCCCAGAACAATTTCTGGCTGTCGTGGTGTTCAGAATAAGCTTCTCAAAGCCAAGCACAAGCCCACATGTAAAACTAATGCCAATAAAAAAAATCACATACCACAGTGCATCTAATGGTGTAACATTACCATTAGTTTTAAAATCATGTACTTTTAAGAACTGTCTCCTCTCTATTCAGTTAACTATATACAGAAAGAGAAACAAGAATGCACAGTTTTCAAACCTTAAGAATTACAACTCTGGGGCAAAAAGGGGTTGCACTTTCAACAATTTGAAACTCAACAATTTGTTTTAAATTTTCATTTTTACCAAAATGGAAACAATAGCAAGTAAGTGGAACATCTACAGACCATATCATATGTGTACGCTCAAAGAGCCCATAAATAAATCTTAAACCCACAATACAATGAAGACTTAGAAATGCTTTCTCATTTAACTCGATCAAAGATCTACTCAACTAAAAATGAAATATGGCCCTTGAAGATATATATGTGAATAGATATAAAATAGATAAGTGAACTAGGATGCCTGTAGAAAGGGAAAAAAATTACCATTTTTAAAATTAATAAGCTTTTTAATGTCTTACATACACACAGAAAAGCACAAAAATCTTGAGTAGCTTGATAAATTTCAAAAAGTGAACAATGTGTAACCACTCTCCCCAAAGATCACCACAGGACTTCTAATACCCAAAAGTCATGTCCTTACTTCTAATACCCTGTATTAGTTATGCCTGTTGGGGAAGGTATTACACAGGGTTTTGTCTGTGAGTCTAAGAATCCCTGTATTTGGATCAAAATAAAATGCTTTAGGGAAAGAGAAGCAAGTAGATGCTAACTCCAAAGTGATATTATTCCAGAAAGATGTTAACATATCTGAGGAAGCTGTTAGGGTTTTAAACCCAAACAAACTGGTTTTGTGCCAGTTTGAATCTGTGGTAGACCCCAGAAAAGCCATGTCCTTTTATCCTCATTCAATATTGCTGGCTGGGAGCTTTTTGACTGTTCCCACAGAGATGTGACCCACCCAATTGTGGGTGGTAACTTTTGATTAGATGGTTTCCATGGAGATGTGTCTCCACCCATTCAAGGTGGGGTTGTTTGCTGGAGCCGGTAAAGAGGGAACCATTTTGGAAAAAGGAGCAGAATCACGAGAACCACAAGAGCCCACACAGCCAGAGAGCTTTGGAGATGAACAATGAAAATGCCCCTGGGAGACCTTCATGAAACAAGAAGCCTGGAGAAAAAAAAGCTAGCAGATGCCACCATGTTCACCATGTGCCTTTCCAGTTGAGAGTGAAACCCTGAATGTCACTGGCCTTTCTTAAGTGAAGATAACCTCTTGTTGGTGCCTTAATTTTTATGGGCTTGCTTTAATTGAGACATTCTCTCAGCCTTAGAACTGTAAACTAGCAACTTATTAAATTCCCCTTTTTAAAAGCCATTCGGTTTCTGGTATATTGCATTCTGGCAGCTAGCAGACTAGAATAGGATGACTGATTGGTTATTCAAGGTCAACCTGCAAGTTCTCCAAAATCTGTAGGAAAGAAAAGAAGTTTTATGATATAAGTAAAACAGCCTTTCTGTTACCAAGAACGAACAGACTGGTGGGGGTGAGTGAGGAAGCAGCAAAGGGAAGAGGAGAGGGGGCAGTTAGAGTTAGACCTCCTTTGTTTAGCTATAAAAACACCAGTTAAAAAACAAACAAACGAACAAAAAGATAACCAAACTAGTTCGAGCTAGGAGCAAGACTAAGTTACTTCTATATCATCTCATTTGATCTTCTGATTCCTATGAAGTCTGTTTTACTCCCACTAGTCTAGAGATAAGAATACCGAGTCTAAAAGCAGCTAAGTATGGTCCCCAAAGTTAAACAACCAGTAGGTGAAGTAAAGCTGTTCCTCTGTACAATTCCTCCTGTCTTCAGGGCTAGAGACACCATAAACAAAAAGTGTTGTCATAAATAAAACCATGTAAAGTTAACAGAATATGTTGTACTGAACCCACCAATGAATCCTTTAAATGAAAAGAATGGGAACCAAGTTACTCAGAGTCCACAAAGTCTTCTGAATTACTAAAAAGTCGAATTTTTTTTTCCTGTAAGGTAGGCTAACTTACCTTTCTTCTCAGGGAGAAGATCGTATGAAATAGGTGTGAATAACAGAAAGAGAAAAGTAACAGCACAAGATCAATTTAATTATATATTTCTATTAGTTTCATTTTATTAGAATTGAAAAAAAAACACTGAAAATTTTCTTATTCTTATAAATGGAGAAGTTTCCAAAGAAATTCTAATGCTTCAAGTGATTTAATTTTCTGAGATTTTAATTTGGTTTATCACACTGTATACTTTTCCACTTCAATAGGAAAAATCAGAAGAATGCAATGTTCCTAAAGCCACAGATGCAGAGAGGCAAGTTACCACCAGAGAATTATTGAGGAACCCATGTTAATGTCATAGTCAAATAACATGCCATACCTGCATGAACATTTAGATTCTATCATAAGTATTTTCAAAAAGCAGAGACCAAAATGGGAACACAGTTCAAAATAGAAAGTTTCTATTCTGTTACTTGAAAGGGAAAGAAAAGAAATTATCTATTTGCAAAGTACCAAAAGAGATGTAACTCGAAAGGTCTTACTGTATTCTCACAAATGAATACAAAATATCTCATGACAACAACTACATGATTGTCAAGCACTATGACAGGTCTTTACATTTAATCCTTACATTAATCCCACAAGAATCCTGCAAGGGCATAAGGGGTTAGAATCCTCAATTTCTGAGGTGCAGACACTGGGCTCAGAGAGGTTAGGTAACTTGCCCAAGGATGAATATGAGAGATGCACAATAATTCAGGCTTAATGATGAACCCAGTTGAATCTGCTTTTCAATCCCAAATCATTTAGTGATCTTTTTAACTTTCTCTGGTTTCAAATTGCTGTTGTCTTGAGTAAAGGATATTGACACTCCCTCCTTCGGTGAATCGGGGGAAGCATCTTGTTAAAGAGTGGCTAAAACATAGGAAACAAAATAGGATGGATGGACCCTTCTTATAGATTAAATCCCAGCTAAAGTCGCTGAGAGCAACCTGGTGATCATCTTTACATGGGATCTGGCACAGAAACACACAGGAAAAGCCGCAGACCTGATTTTGCAGTGGAACACAAGCTATGAAGATGCAATGCAAGAAAAGTTCTTTCTGGGACTATATGAGAATAAGCAGATTATGCATACAGTACGTGGTAAAGCATATAGGAAAAAAATTACCCAAATTAAACTTTTAAAAGCATGGCTCTAAAGTTTTAATTAGGACCAAATAAAGAGATTCAAGATTCTTTATAGACATCAGCCTAATGACGACCAGAAGAAGGGGGGATAGCTAGGATGAAAGACTAGGGGTTGCAGAATACATTACCCTTCCCCTGTACACAAGAATTCTGATATGCAGTGCCAGCAAAGGTTAAAAGAAATGTTCAGAATTTAGTCTGAAAAAAACAAGGATGAAGGCAGAAAAGATTAAAGTTCACAAAATTATTCAAGTCATGGCAAACTCCCACTTTACAAGTTTGCATTTATAGGGACAATCCTTTTAGAAGCTTAGTACTTCCTCCTAGATGACATGAGGCAGCAATTTCATTTTAGGGGCCAACCTAACTGATCAGTAGGCCGAGCTGCCCAGAGGGCAACATGGGGAGACAGTACTGAAATCAACTACTATTTTCTGCCACAGACACATGACACAGAAATTGCAGTAGGAATGTTTCACATTTGGTATCTCTGTCTCAAACCCAGTTAATTATAATCTAGTTGTGGTTTGCAGGGGAAGATGGTAGACAATAAGACATGAATAACACAAAGGGAACATTAACAGCACAGGATCAATTTAGTTATACTTTTCTATTAGAGTTACATATTACTAGAATAGTAAAAAGAAAAAAAAAACACTGAAAACTTTCTCATTCCTATAAATGGTTTGTTATAAAAATTAGAACTTGGTTCAAAGAGAATATAAACTCCAAAATACAAAGTTGGTTAATTTCTCCTTCTAATGCCTAACTTGATAAACACGGTTTAATTGAAACTTTTCTTTTTTCCCTCTACTTCAGGAAGAACCTTTACTATATCTTACAGTGATACTTTGGTTAAAATGCCCAGGCATCACCTCTAGCTTTTGATAACTCAAAGTTGCAGTCTACTGCTGTCATCACCCAGAGGCTTCTTCCTACCGGCAGCTGGTACCCCTTACCCTCTCTTGACCAGAGGAAATGACTTTTCACTTAACTCACAGAATACTTTAATCTGTCTTTCATGGACTGCCTTCCTCACAGATTAAAAGAATAACACAAAGCGTAAACCGAATGGGTTCTCCTAGCCCTTTACCAACCTTGCTTCAATTTACAGCCAAGCATGATAATTTTGGGAAAGTTACAGAGCTTTTTCCTCTGAGCTGCTTGACTAAGGTACAAAAGAAAACACAAAACACAACAGACTATCTCTATTAACTACGCTGGGAGTTTAACAACTTTCTTACTTGCCTCTCAAAAGACATTTCCTTTTCCCTTCTTGTAATGATTAGGTTCTGGTGTCAACGTAACCAAATGATTATGTCCAGTTGTCTGGTCAGGCAAGCACTGGCCTGACAGCTGCTGCAAGAATATTTTCCGGCTAGTTGATTAAATCATCAGTTGATTCCATCAGTGATTACATATGCAATCAACTAAGGCAAGTCTTCCATGCTGTGTTGATTCAATCAGTCGAAGACTTTTAAGGAATCAGAGAATTTTTTTCACTGCTTCTTCAGTCAGCGAGTCTTTCCTGTGGAGTTTATCCAGCCCGTTCATCAGAGCCACCAACGTAAAAGCCTACTCAACAAATTTTGGACTCTTCCATTCCCACAACTGCACAAGACACCTTTATAAATCTCTTATTTACAGATCTCTCCTGTTGGTTCTTTTTCCCTAGAGAACCCTAAGAAACTTCTCCTCTATAAAATATAATTGAATAGAGTTTAGAAGAAGAGAATCACCTAGGAGAAAGGGACAGACTTACAAATTGCAGTCTATCAAAATGTGAGAGGACTTAATGAGTGGGAGGGAAGCATGAGATGGTTAAAAAAAATTCATAGAACTATACCCCCACACACTTATTCCAATAGATAATGAAGATTGAAAGAATGAAGCCAACTGTGGTCTAGGAAACATTGAGATAAATTCGAAGTAAAACTGCAAAAAGCCTGGAAGTGGATCCCTAAAAACCTGAGTTTTATCTCAAAGCAAACAACCACTTCTATCCTTACAGTGAACAAGTGCCTTTCCTTAAGTTGAAGGAAAAGAAAGAGTACTTCAACCCTTCATTCAGCAAAGATTTATTGAGTGTCTAGAAGATAGGATTGTATAGAGATGAAACAGTGGCTTGACTGAAGGAGCTCACAGTTTATCAAGGAGAAAAATGCATAAGTCGTCATTTATATTTCTGGGTAAGGAGCAATATCACAAAGGTAAATAGCAAATCAACAGAAACAACCACTTCCCTGTTAGGGGCCGGGTACTTAAACATTTTATATATCTGATATTAATCCATGCAAAAAACCTGTAAGACTGGCAAATGTCTTCCTACTTTTACTGGGAGGGAACTGGAGTATATGGCACACAAAAAAAGGTCATTCAAACAATAATATCATTATTTATTAAATTTTCAGATTAAACTCCCCTATAAAAATACAAACATAATCACATGATTTTTACCTTTTGCATGTTTCAATAAGTTTCCAAGATTCCTAGAGCTTCTTACTGAGAAATCCAAAACTTGAAGAAATAATTTTTTAACATGGCAGTTCCTATTATCAGAGGCCACATTAACAGTGTTGTTTCAGTACATTAAATGCAGCCAGAATTCAATATACCAGAAATGGAATGGCTTTCCAAAAGGGAATTTATTACAAGTTTACAGTTCTAAGGTCATAAAAATGTTCAAACCAAGGCATCCAGAGAAAGATACCTTGACTCAAGAAAGGCCTATGTCTGTCGCTTAGGAAGGCATATGGCTGGCTTCTGCTGGTCCCTGTTCCCACTTCCAGTGCTTCCAGCTTCTGATGCCAGTGGTTTCCTCTCTAAGCATCTGTGGGCCTTCATTTAGCTTCTCAGGACACAACTTCAAGTTCTGGCTTGCTTAGCATTCCATGGGAAGGCGCATGCATGGCGATGTCTGCTGGGCATTGCATCTCCAGACATCCCTGTATAGGCATTTGCTCCTCTGTCAGCACTCCAAGCATCTCCCAATGTCTACATCTCTGTCAGCTCTGAAGCAACTGTGTCTTCTCCAAAATGCCTCCTCTTTTAAAGGACTTCAGTAAACTAATAAGACCCACATTGATTGGATAGAGTCACATCTCCATCTAATCAAACTTTGACTGGATTGTTTCCATGGAGATGTAACACATGACAACTGGGTGTGTCATATCTCCATGGAAACAATCCAGTCAAAGTTTCCAACCCACAATATTGAATCAGGATTAAAACAAACACAACTGTCCCCATAAGACTGGATCAAGAAAAAGGACATAGCTGTTCTGGGACACATAAGAGCTTCAAACCAGCACAAATGCAGGTTTATTGGGGATGTTTTATGGCTGTTGCTAAACTTTCCTCATATGTTATTTAAATCACAGCTTCTTATGGGCAAGAGCCATGCTATATCTTATAAACCTCACAGTACTGTTAAATAAAATAAAATGGCAACCTGCATTGGGCATTATCAGGAAAGACCCCTTTCTGAGAAAGGATTTTCCAAAAGGCAAAAATAAGTGATCTGCAAGGGCTTTCCAAGAAAAGAGAATGGTGGGATACACCTTACAGTATTGCAGATAAGCCCACCTAGTGATAAACCACTCTGTCCAGGAGAGATAGCTTGTCAAATCACACAAACCATACCAACCAATGTGTATCTGCTTCCACTCTGTAAGACTTCCCTATGTGTAACAGAAACTTAACAGAACATTTCCTCCAATCAGAACATTTCCTCACGTGCTTCTGTGTTCACCCAATATAAGCAACCCCTTCCACTCACTCACTGGAGCTCCTCTTCTACTTTCGGAACGGGATGCTGCCCAATTCATGAGTTACTCAATAATGTTCTTCTTTTAACAATACTAAGGGCAGACCCTGGAAAATACTCAGTTAAAACCTATCACGTTTCTCTGTTACCAATTTTTCAAACAAGGCTTCTCAGTTTAGAAGTCAAAACCCACCCCTATTCTCCACACTTAATCATTATTTTCAAGACTGAATTTCTACCCACTCTCAAAAGATTTATTCATTGCTGGGTCTCTGATCCTACTATTTCCAATAATGCCCGTTCCCTACCCTGCCCCACCATGCTAATCCATGCCCATTACCCTGCTTAAAAAAATAAACAATGGAAATACATTTGCATTTCCATCAAGAAACCCTAAAGGAAGTTGCCAGTTAGATGCTGAGGTGAAAGGTCAAGAGGGACATTTAGGATCAGGGCAGCCATTCATTGGCCAAGGCTGTCAAACAGAATGAGCCCTTTCTCTTTGACAAGGGACAATTCCTAACCCAAGAGACAGTTTCTAATCCAAGAGACAGTTCCTAACACAAGATTCTTAGAAGATCTATATCCAAATTATGGCTGCTCTCATTCCCTCTATCTTTTCTTGAATGAGACTGACTTGGTGTTTGAAATTTTTTTAATATGTCAAAACATAGAGCCCATGATATCAATTTTAGTTAAATTCAAATGCAAAGACCTACTATCACTGTTGAGTCAGAAAAAAACCATTTTCCTTTAGAAACAGCTCATATGCATTAGTAATAAATCTGAAGTCAAGTTTTTAAAGAAATAGAGTATTAATAGTTTCAATTTCTTCCCTTTGGACTTCAGGTTTCTCACCTGTAAAATGAGGCCATTTTATGGGAGAAAAGCTCTTGAGAGTTCCTCTCTAGTTGTTATAAGCATGCTATCTATCATCAGTGTAGGCATCCCTGAAGGATATGAACATCTCCCTTTCAGACCAAAGAAGACTCTATTTTTTGGAAAACCATTCGGGCAGTGGTAGAAAACAGTTTCTACTACCTGGGCTGCTATACGATAAATCTTCAGCCTATCAAATTAACAATTAGAAGTAAAAGATTTTCCTATAAAAATTCCTAAAGTGAGCTGGTTCCCAGGCTTTCCCATTTTGGTTATATGTACATAGAATATTATAATTTTTCATACTGTTTTCTTTTTATTTACTTTTATTGATATATATTATTTACTAACATACCATGTAATCATCACAAGTGTACAATGGTTCACAATATCCTAATAGAGTTGTGAGTTTATCATCACAATCAATTTTTTTTCTTTTTTTTGTGAATAAAGCAATAAATTTCAAAGCACAGTGCAACAATTAGTTGTAGAACAGATTTCAGAGTTTGGTATGTGTTACAGTTCCACAATTTTAGGTTTTTACTTCTAAGTACTCTACGATACTGGAGACTAAAAGAAATATCAATATAATGATTCAGCACTCATACTCATTTGTTAAACCCTACCTTCACTGTATAACACCAACATCACCTTTGATCTTTCTCATATTGTTTATAATTATTCTACTTTTTATTAAAAATATACTATAATGCGTAATGTCCTGTCACTCAAAAATCAGTGCAATCTTACAATAAATCTGGCTAACAAACTTGAAAGAAGCTAAGAAGCAAAGGATGACTGGATTAGTAACTGGAGGAATACTCTGCTTTAGGCAAGGCCCATGGTAACAAAATAAGACATAAAAAATCCAGGTGCTTGCTTTAAATATTCTAGTAAATCAGGTTTTAGCACAAATTAGAAGAGCATTCATCTCAGTCTAAAACTGTAAGCATTCAAAGAATGAAACTGCTCAAAAAGTATTTTTAAGTGATGTCAGGAAAAATTATCCAAGACTTAGATATGGGGGAAAAAAAGATTGCTAGGTGTCTTTCCTGTGGAGTCCTAGACATTGTCTTACAGGCCCCTCTGGGGATTATCTGAGCCTACAGGGCTGTGCTTTGACTGACGTTTTATTTCACAGCTCTTTAAAATCGACAGTAATTCCAAACAGTTCTCATCCCAGCAATGTAAATAAAATCTGTCCTCTACAGATAAAATTGATTTCTGCTTGGAAGAAAAGATAACTCTAAGTGTTATATTTTATTGTCCTATGGATATTAACCAGTTTTCCATACATTAATGAATTAATTTCATCATTTATGTTTCTGTCAGTTTCTCAAATTCTCCTTTAATTTCTTCATTAATGAGTTGAATAAAAAAAATCACTGACATGTTCACTTTATGTTTGCAGGAGAAATGTTTCAACTTTGTGAAAATTATTCTTTTACAGTGATGACCAATATAAAAGTCATTCCATTATAACACCAGGAAGTGAATTTGTTATGGTTGACAGCAAGTGGTAATTGTGTAGCCCACCACAGAATTCAGAGCAATGCAGATAATTTTTAAATGGAAATGACATCATAGTAATTTCACCACTAAAGCAAATTACATTCTCAGTCTTTTATGTATATCAGTGGGTAATAACTTTATATTAGTTTGTTAAGGTGCTGGAATACAATATATCAGAAATGGAATGGCTTTTATAAAGGTAACTTAATAAGTTATCATTCTAAGGTCAAGAAAATGTCCAAATAAAGGCACCATCAAGAGATTACCTTCACACAAAAAAGGCTGATGTCATCTAGAATACCTCTGTCAGCTGGGAAGGAATGTGGTTGGAATCTACTGGTCCCTTGCTCCTGGGCTCCATTGCTTTCAGCCTCTGTTTCCTGTGGGGGTTCCTTACTTGGCTTCTGGGAGCCTTCACTTAGCTCTTCCAGGACACAACTCAGGTTCTAGCTTGCTTAGCATCTCATGGGAAGGCACATGGTGATGTCTGATGGGCCCTGTATCTCCAAACGTCTGGTCTCATGTTAGCTCTGTCAGCCCTGAAGCAACTGTTCTCCAAGCATCTGCATCTCAGGTGTACCAGTCTGAATCTACTGTGTACCCTAGAAAAGCCATGTCCTTTAATCCTCACTCAATATTGCTGTGTGGACTCCTTTTGATCATTTCCATGGAGTTATGACCCACCCAATTGTGGGTGATAACTTTTGATTAGATGGTTTCCATGAAGATGTGTCACCATCCATTTGAGGTGGGGTAGATTACTGGAGCCCTTTTAAGAGGCTCAGTTTAGAAAAAGCTACAAAGCCATGGGAGCAACCAGAACCAACAGAATCGACACAGACAGAGACCTTTGAAGAATAAGAGGGAAAATGCCCCTGGTGGAGCTTCATGAAACAAGAAGCAAGGAGAGAAAGCCAGCAGAATAAGCCATGTGCCCTCCCAGATGAGAGAGAAACCCCAAACTTCATCGACCTTTATTGAATGAAAGAAACCTCTTGTTAGTGCCTTAATTTGCACATTTTCATGGTGTTCTAGTTTGCTAGCTGCCGGAATGCAATATACCAGAAACAGAATGGCTTTTAAAAAGGGGAATTTAGGGCGGGCCGCGGTGGCTCAGCGGGCAAAGTGCTTGCCTGCTATGCCGGAGGACCTCGGTTCGATTCCCGGCCCCAGCCCATGTAACAAAAAACGGAAAAACAAAATACAATAAAACAAGAAAATGTTTAAAGATGTTTCCCTTTCTTCCATCCTTCCTTCCTTCTATCTGTCTATGTTTCCCTTTCTTCCTTCCTTCCTTCCTTCTCTCTGTCTTTCCTTTAAAAAAAAAAAAAAAAAAAAAAAAAAAGGGGAATTTATTATTTTGCTAGTTTGCAGTTCTAAGGCCGAGAAAATGTCCATAGAAGTCTATAGAAATGTCCAATCAAAGACATCCAGGGAAAGATGCCTTGGTTCAAGAAGGCTGATGAAGTTCAGGGTTTCTCTCTCAAGTGGAAGGGCACATGGCAAACACAGCATCATCTGCTAGCTTCTTCTCCTGGCTTTCTGTTTCATGAAGCTCCCTGGGAGCATTTTCCTTCTTCATCTCCAAAGGTCACTGGCTGGTGGGCTGTGCTTCTTGTGGCTGTGTCATTCTTCTCTGGGTCTCTCCGAATCTCTCATTCTCCAAAACGTTTCCTCTTTTATAGGACTTCAGAAACTAATCAAGACCCACCCAAATGGGTGAAGACATGTTGTCACCTAATCCAGCTTAACAACCACTCTTGATTAAATCACATCTCCAGGGAGATGATCTGATTATAGTTTCAAACATAGTATTGAATAGGGATTATTCTACCTTTACGAAATAGGATTTAGATTAAAATATGGCTTTTCTAGGGGACATACATCCTTTCAAACCAGCACATATGGTCTTAGAACATGTAAACTTGCAACTTATTAATTTCCCTTTTTAAAAGCTGTTCTGTTTCTGGTATACAGCATTTCTCAGCCTGCAAATTAAAACATGAGGTTTCTCAAAAATGTTTCCCCTTTCAATGGACTCTAGTTAACTAATCAAGACCCATCTCGAATGGGCAGGGTAACATCTCCATCTAATCAAAAGGCCATACCCACAACTGGGCATGTCACATCTCTGTGGAGATAATCTAATCAAAAGAGTTTCCACTCCACAGTGCTGAATTCAGGATAAAAGAAACTGTCCCCACAAGACTGGATCAGAATTAAAACAAGGCTTTTCTGGGGTACATAAAGTTTTCAAACCAGCATAAAGTTTTCAAACCAGCACAAACTTGTAACTGACAAGTTAAGATTTAACGGATAATAATGGTTGCTGAATCATTACATACATTTTTTTCTTTCTAAATTATAGGAAAAGTTAATACCTAAAATTGCTGAAAGTGAACTAGTCTCACGCTTATTTATACCTACCACTGTAATGGTTATTCTAGCCTAGTCTTACCCTTGTTTCTATTTACTATTATAATGGTTATTTTACCCTGATCTCACCCTTGTCTATACTCACTACTGTAATGGCTACTCTAGTCTAGTCTTGGCCCTGTGTATGTTTACTATTGTAATAGTAACAACTCCATCTTTCCTTCTTTGAGTCTGTAAAAACCTTGGACTTCCTAATCCAAGGAGACAGATTTTGGGCCGATAGACTGTCTGCTCTCCTGCTTCACACCTAGCAATGCACTTTTTCTCTCTTTGAAACATGAGTGTCTCAGGAATTGGTCATCGGAGAACACTGGGCAAAAGAATCAACTGCCCTTGTCTGGTAACAATTTGGAAACTCTGAAGGAATCAAAAGGTCCTAAGAAGCAAGGATGCCTTCTATCAGAGGTTCTGGGGCCCTGGTAGGACAGGTAAGCGTGGAAACTGAACCTTTTGTGGCTGTTACACGTTCTTTAGGCTAGAGGTTTGGCAACTGGGTTTTCTCTGTTCTGCTGACACTCTATACCCTTTTGGTATGTTAAGAAGTTTAAAAAAGAGAGAAACCATTTCTACTTCCATGTCTGGACATTTGACTGGGTGAAGCAGGTCATCAAGGTAGAAGTGGATAAGAAGTTAGTTAGGAGGTTCAAGACCCTAGACCTGAGCATCTAGGTCTAGCTTCCAGGATGACTCCCCTTTCTCTGACCTCTGCACCTTCTGTTTTCTTGATACCATTCTGTAGAGGGTTTGAGGCCCTGACAAGTAGTTATCCGAACAGGGTTTAAAACCCTGCTGAGTTTATCTACTGAGTATACTCCTAGAATATAAGTAATCCAACCACTAATTGGTATTTAATGAAATTAAGTAGAACTGTTCAGGTGTTAGCCTGTGTGTTATCTACTTATGTGTTTGTTAATTGGGGTGTGGTTTAATGCCTGTTTAATTGTTAGTTGGTGTATTCAGTCTAGTCATTAATTGATATGCTAGTTAAATATAGGTAAGTATAAGTGTCTGCTTAAATTTGTGAGTTGGTATGTTCCTGCAATTGTATTTCTTAAATGTTCCTTATTGGTTACTGATTATGAAAATCCTTTAAAAAGGGAACCTTTGGGCTGTATTGAAAATTGAAAAGATTTTAGTTACAAGTCTATAATAAAAAGCTTATTTCTGTAACATAATCTGGCCTCAGTATGATTTAGAATCAGGAGAGAAATAGAACAGCCTGAGAATGACTCTGTGGAAGGATACTATTACAGTTAAAAAGTTGAAAATATTACAGTTAAAATTTTTCTGCAAAAGGGCAGAAATGGGATGAGATGATGTATATTCAGTTATGTATTTGTCCCTCTCAAAAGTATTTCTGTGTTGCTGTGTAACTAACTTTTTATTTATACCCATCTGCCTGTTCAATGTATATTCTGCTACCTACAGGTGGTAATAACAAATTACCAAAAAAAATTCTTAAAGAGGTCTATTTGAATTGCTTGAAGATAAATAGGTACTTTTATATAAAAATTAGTACCCCTGGAGTCCCAAAAGGAAAAAGGGAAGAAAACCATGTGGGCAATAACATTCAAAAGCCTTAGTTTTGTAATTACTATAAACAAACCTGGACATTAGAAAAAAAAATGTGGAATTTCTCTGTTAGCTGAAAGCTTCTGGATGGGTTACCTCTGGAAAAGGCAAGGACCTTTTCCAATTGTCCAGGTCACAGCTTTATTTGAAATAGATCTAAAAGTGGGAAATAATTAAGAAGGGTATAGGAACTCTGAAACCCTAGGGCCCATCAACTACAACTCTAAAATCTAGACTTCATTCTTTCTGTGCAACCTATCCATGTCCCCAGGGCCTAAGCACCTAAATCAGTCATGAGAGGAGGGCTGGGTGCAGAAAGATGGGGGAGGTGTGGTTTAGAATTCTTTTTATGGGGCCTGGGGATTAGAAGTGGTAGGAATAAAAGAAATGCTACAGAATAGGCCATATTTGTCAAAAATTATTTTTTTCCAGTAATACCTTTGCAGTAGTAACCATAGTAATCAGATTATTATTAAAATATGAATACGGGGCTGCAAGAGTAGTTCAGTGGTAGAATTCTTACCTGCCATGTGAGAGACCTGGGATCAATTCCCAGCCCATGCACTTCCCCCCACCCCCTACAAAAAAAATCAACAAATGGTGCTGCAATAACGGGACAGTCACATGCAAAAAGAATGAAATGTGACCCCTGCCATACAGCATACAAAAAAAATAAATAAGTAAGAATAGCCTTAGGATAGTAATAACAGAATAAAATCCAATAACCAAATTTCAGTAAGTAAACTGAAAGGTCTCTGAGAGATATGGAAAAGTTTTCCCAGATTTAGGCTTGGAACAAATAAAACAAATACAGTACATTTTCATTTCCTAGAACTTGAAGTTAATGTACTTTTAATTTTAGGATATTATGAAAACAAAACAAAAAAATTTTTAAACTTCAATGGAAGGAATTTTATTATAAATTTTTGAATTGAAGAAATGAGATTTCATTCTACTTAGGTATGTTCTCCCTAAATGTATAAAAGCTTACTAATAAAATAAATTAGTATTATAAGAACATTCTCAAAATTCCTCTTAAAAATAGCCTAGACAGTTAGGTTACATGAACTGAGCAATGCACCTGGTAATGATGACATTTATATAAAATACAATAAAATAAGAATATGCTGATGTCCTATTTAAGAAATTAGCTAAGTTTAGAAAGAAATATAAATGAAACTTTTTAGTAACTTTGATTACCTAGATTTCAAAGAAGTATATAAAAGAATCTGAATTTGTAGTAGCTTTTGTTAATGTCAATCAGTATATTTTTGCTAGTAAAATACTGTGATGAATAAGACCTAATTCTTAGCTTAAAAAGTTTACATTCTTGTTAGAATATACTAGTATCAGGGCATAGTATAAGACAGTAATAATAAAGGAATAAAAATGCTGGAAGAATTTAAAAAGCAGACAGATAAAGAATAACCTAAGAAAACCTCACAAAAGAGTTGACACTTGTAAGATCTTTAAATAAGAAAGTAGCATTTGATACCTGGAGAACATGCTTATTCTAGTTAAGTTTAGCAATCTATTGTTTATACTTAGTTCCCAGGATATTAACTAAGACCTTCTCAGTTCTGATTACAGGAATAAAACAACAGAAAAGATTTAAGAACACCCTATGACTCAGTGAATCAGTGAATTCCTCCTCAAAAGACAAATAGTTCCTCCTCAAAAGACAAAGAGTCATAAAGATCCTGCATGCAAGAACTTGCACATCAATATCTAAAACTAATCACTGCCACTAGAACAAGACATGCTTGAGATTGCCTCAATCCATAACAGGATTGAGAAATTACTCATGCCCTCCTCAGGAAGATCCAATACCATCAGTGGTCTGGCAAGAAAGAATCATGTGGACATTACTTAGTTTATTACCCCTTACCACTTCCCTTTACCTATAATACCCTAACTCACATTCCCATCCTTGTACTGGTTTTCAGAAGTGTGCTGGTTTGAAAGGATTATGTGCTCTAGAGAAGCCACATTTTAAATCTGATTCATCTTGTGGAGGCAGCCATTTCTTTTAACCCCTATTCAGCATGGTAGGTCATAAACTTGATTAGATTATCTCTATGGAGATGTGATGCACCCAATTGTGGGTATTAATCTTTGATGAGAGGGAGATGTGACTCTACCCTTCCCAGGTGGGTCTTGATTAGTTTACTGGACTCTTTTAAAAGAGGAAACATTTTGGAAAAAGCTTCAGAGCCACAAGAACCATGAGAGACCATGCAGCTAGAGACCTTTGGAGACAAAGAAGAAAAATGCCCCTGTGGTTCTTCATGGAAACAAGAAGTCTGGAGAGAAAGTTAGCAGACATCACCATGTTCACCACATTCCTTTCCAGTTGAGAAAAACCCTGAATGTCATCAGCCTTCTTGAACCAAGGTATCTTTTCCTGGATGCCTTAGATTGGACACTTCTATAGCCTTGCTTTAATAGGACATTTTCATGGCTATAGAACTGCAAACTTGCAACTTAATAAATTTCTCTTTTTAAAAGCCATTCTGTTTCTGATATATCGCATTCTAGCAGCTTGCAAACTAGAACAGGAAGATACCTCCAGTTCCTTGAAAAGTGCACTTGCAATAAATCACCATAACCTGGGAGACATGTTTCTTCTTTGCAGGACTGGGTCAGGCAGGCCCTTCTGTAGAAGAACCACACTTGCGGTAACACATTTGAATGAATTGAGCTCTGAACTACTTTTTTTTTGAAGCTGTAACCTAATTTTGTAAACTAATATATTCACAGTATTATTTAGCAATTGGGAATAATGTTGAGAAAACTTTGAGGTTTTTTTTCTGGATATATATCCCTTAAATATCTAAGAGCTGATTATATTCAAACTTGGGACTTTCTGATCTTTGAATATTGTACCAGATTGGACTGAGAGATTTTAGGTATATTGTAAAGTACTCATTTGCATGGTGTGAGTATAAAGTATATAGATACCTGACTGTGATCCAAACCCAAGCATAAATTCCTTCTTTCTTCCTTTATTTTGCAGTATCTCTGTCTCTTTTCCCCTTCATAAACACTATTATTGGAAGGAAGTATGCATGTTCAAAAAGCCTTTTAAATTTGTTATCAAATTATTTCTGATTATGTGCAGTCTGGATAAATAAAAACTATAAAAGGTGGATGGACATGGAAAGCTGTAAAAGATTTAGGAAAGTGAATTTTTTTTATTATAGTCATTGTTGACTATAAGCCCTGAATGAATATGGAAAGTTGTATAAAATTTATAAAAGTGAATTCTGTCTGTCATAGTCAATGCTGACCGAAAATTTAATAGGTTTGTTTAGCATATATTAAAAAAAAAAGCTTCTGTGTTCAACTGGGGATTCATATAAACCTAAAGTTTACTTTTCTCCCCATAAAAATAATAATTATTATTTTAACTATTTAACTATAAATAATAATTGTTATTCTGCTCTTAATGCAAAGTTTTAAAAAGTTTTTATTCATCATCTGAGTCGTCCATCTAGAAAACAAAGATTTTACATCAGAATAATATCCTTGTTAATGTTTACGTGGCTTTATCAGCCTTTATTTCAGAAAACAAGTCTTTTCACTTTTAAAGAAAAAACTGTTACAAAGGATTTTACCTTGTAAAAGTAAACTGCTAAAATAGTTAAACATATTGCACAGAAGGTGTTTAGGAAGTATCACAGTGGTAAAAGGGGATTTTTCTAACCTGTGGCTAGCTAAATTTGTATGGGTAAAATGTTATTCATATATTGATTGTATAAAATTCCTAAAGATTTCACAATGTTCTCACTGTCTATGGTATAACCTGATACTACTAATCTGTATGATCTTAAACAATGGTATAATGTTGCTAGATATGGTTTTAGTTATTCTTAGAAAAAAAGCTACAGATCTTGGAAACAGTCATATTTACTTGTCAGTCACCCTGCTTTGCTCTAATGCTTCTCTAAAAGTATATGTGGTTAGCTATAGGTCAGAGCTGCATCTCCAAGAAGGAGAAACTTTAAAAGAGAGGAAGGACAAATATATAAATTATATTTTATCTGCTAACTAGCATAACTGGTAAATGTGTAAAGGTGAAACAGAACAAAAGCTCTACTATGGTTTCTCAATATAAGGCAAATGTCAAATGTTTTTATTTCTGAAAGTAGCTTCATTTAAAAATGCCTATATACAAAATTAGGGCTTAGGTTGGAAGCTCTTACAGCAGTCACATTTACTCTTGAGCTTAAACTGTTATACCTAAATTCTGAAATGCTTTGATCTTTGTATAACCTGGTAGTTTAACTTTACATGTCTCTGTGACACCTGAGACTGGAGCTTGTTAGTTCTCTAGCTCTATAAAAGTCAGCATTACTCCATACAGCCACTGTTAAAAAACTGTACAAGAGATTAGATTCCAACTGGAGATGTGAATGAAACTGATCTGGTTAAAATAAAAGTAAATAAAAATCCAAGACAAAAGATAATATTGTTTGTATTTTAAAACTTTAGCGTGTGAGACCAAAAGATGTTTATTTCGTCCAAAATTTAAATTTTCTGTAGCACTATCTAAGTGAACTTGTTTGATCAGTTTATTTAAACAATCTAATTCAGCTTTGACACAGAATCTAAAATAAGGAATAAAATCTTAATATTCTGTACAACTTAATATTATATACTCTGATGCATTTCAGAGTATTCTGGGCAGAAAGTGAGAAAGTATTTGCAAAGTCCTTTGGGGGACTAGAAAAAAGGTAAAACTATTAAACTTCCCCACCTGGGAAATTTCTGATGTTCTCTTAAGCAATAGGGGCTCCCAATTTAATGGGCCAGGGCCTCAGTCTCCAGGCATATCCTTAATATCTATAATGGCAAAGCTGGGCCTATTTATATCTAAGGCCTAAGAGTCATACCCATAGAACCTCTTTTGTTAGTCATATGTAGTCTGTCTCTTTCTCTCTCTCTAAACCAAACTCTGACTTCCTCCTTATAAGGGCATGACTTCCAAGGGTTTAAGTCTCCCTTGCAACAGGGGACATGACTTTCAGGGATAAGTCTGGCCCTGACAACAGGGGATATGACTCCCAGGGATGAGCCTGACCCTGATATCATGGATTAGTTGACCAAAAGGGGGAAAAGAAATACGATTTCAATGGCTAAGAAATTTCAAATTGAGTCAAGAGGTCATTATGGAGGCTACTCTTATGCACATTTCAGCCAAACACTGCTAACTGCCAGAGTATGGCAAGCCTCAACCAACATTACTCTTAGAAATCCTAAAAGATATCCTGGGGTCTGTAAAAATTTTACTTATTAAGTTTGTTTTTCAGAGACTTAGAGTCTCCAGATTGTTATAAGGCCAAAAAGGCTCTAAGACTCAGAAATACTGGACTCTCCAAGACCAACAACCAGTTTTTTCTCTCTGCCCCATAATGACCATGTCCCTTTTTAGCCATGAAGAAGGTGGAAGAGTTGTCACCAGATATCCTTCAAGAGTGAAAGATAATTATCAAATAAGAGGGAGGAGTTGTAACCAAGAAATTAAAATGTAAAGTATAACTATGGTTGCTGAATCATTATAAGATGTTTTCTCTTGCTATAGTATAGAAAAAGTTAACACTTGAAATTATTGAAACTGAACTAGCCTCACCCATATTTATACTTACTATTGTAATGGCTATTCTAGCCTAGTCTCAGCCATGTATATACTCACTATAGTAATGGTAGCAACTCCATTTCTCCTTGTTCGAATTCAGAAAAACTTTGAATCTCTTAAACTTGAGGAGACAGATTTTGGGCTAAAAGCCCATCTGTTCTGCTGCTTCATACCTAGCAATAAACTTTGCTCTCTTTGAAACCCCGGTGTCTCAGGAATTATCACCGGAGGGCATCATGCAAACGAATCTACCACCTTTGTCCAGTAATAAACTGATGGAAATATTTGAGTTGCATTGATGTATGTATTATGCATCAATTTCTTAATGGCTATGATGTAAATACATTCAAAATAAATGTATATAGAAGATGATGTGTATATAAACATGGCTAACAATACAGTCAAATCCATGCAATGAAGATAGCTGAAACAGATAATCCAAAAGGTGAGGCAACATCATTCATTAAGGAGGAAGAAAAGCTTGATTCAAATACGATGTGTCTGTCCTTCTCTAAACTAAAGAATTACACATCTAAATTAGCAAAGCAAAGCACATATTTGTAGGCAAAAAAGTTTTTTAAGCTTCCAACCCTCTAAATTCCCCAAAACAGGGAGTTAGAATTCTCTACCCATTTCTTCATATGTTTCTTTAAAGGAAAAACTACAAACATGAAGAAAACAGGGTCAAATGATTTCACTTTACATAAACAGAGAGGCTAACTATAACATTCACAGTTCTAAATACTATAGGGAAAACCATCAACTGAAAATCAACAGAAGAGTATCTTGGTATAAGTAAACCTGATGCATGAAAACACATGGGCACAAAAGATTTACACAGCATAAATCACCAAGATTCTTTCAAGTAACAAGTTTCCCACTACAACTTAAAATAGAAATTTATATAATTTACAAAAATGTGATGTAAAACACAACTTCTCAAGTCTACAACAATCTATACAGGAAACTATTTAAAACATTTTACACGTACATGTAAAACTGCCCCTATTGAAACCACATCCTTAGGTTTGAGGAACTCAGGGTTTTAAGTTGCTCCCAATTCTTTCACCAGACCTGTCCTCTTCCTCTTCAATATCCATTCTTTCCTTTTCAGGGTCCATCTACTTTTACCCCCAGTCCCTGGATATCGGTTGCATTCCTTTTAAATCCTTTCTTTGGCTGCAATTTATCTTTGTCCCTTTGCTCCAGAGTTTTTCAGAGGCTTGAATATGCTAATACGCACTGTGGATCTACAAGAAGGGGCTGCAGTCCTGTATCACTTCTTGCTTCTCGGGACTCCAAGGACTACATTGTTCTAGTGAAAATGATTTACACAGCTTGACTCTTGCAGTCCCTTCACTGGGTGTATTCTTCAGCCAAAAAAAAAAAAAAAGATTGTGTGTGTGTGTGTGTGTGTGTGTGTGTATGTGTATCCATCTAGTTCAGCCTTGTGCAGAGACAGAGGGCCTTGATGAGCAAGTGCAATATGAGGATGAAAAAACTGCCCAAGAATTGTTCTTCCACTCATTTACTGCCCTATGTCTTAAAGTTTGCATCATTAAAATAATAACAACAGTGGCATAGAAAAAGAATGGAGATGTGCCCCTTAGGAGGCCTGGGTTAAAATGCAAATCTTCAAATGGCTCAGTAATGGAACAGCACAGTAGGAGACTAACAGTCCAGATAACAGAAAAGTGATTTTTTGTACTGAATATTTTATGTTTAGTAGCAAAAACTTTTCTGAAATTATATTGTACTTTTTTCCCCTGTTGGCAAAAGTAATCAATGTTCTTTCCAGAATATTTAGAAATAAGAATGCACAAAGACAAGACAAATTATCAAAACAAATTATCAATAAACTTAGCCCTCAGTCAGAAACACTTGCCATTTTGAAATATTCCTTTCTAGTCCTTTCTCTGTATAACACAAGGGCAGGGATCCTTTTTACACTCATAGGTGTCTCTTAAGTACCAAGAACAGTGCCCGGTATATAATTGGTGCTAAATGCTTATGTTCTCTGTATACTTTTTCCATGCTTTGTATACTTTAATACATTATATATATAATTATAATGTTTTATGTTATAAATTTAGGATTATACATTATAATATTGTTCATACCACAGTGTATCAGGGACATTTTTCCAGACTAGTAAACTATTAAATATTCTTCTACACATCTGCCTCTGGCCTCTTCCTTACTTCCACTTTTTTTTTGAGAAATTCCTGAGTCACTGTTTTGTGGCGCACTGAGGTTCTCCCATACACATTTTTTTTTTGTTCCTTAATGGCTAATGTTGTTGAACATCCTTTTGTATGCTTTATGGCCATCTGTATATGTTGGATTGTCTATTCAAGTCTTTTGCCCGTTTTTTAATTGGGTTGTTTGTATTTTCATTGTTGAGTTGTAGGATTTCCTTGTATATTCTTTTCATTTATTTATTTATGAAACAACCACATACAAACACAAACATTCTTACTATATGATCATTCCATTCTTGTTATATAATCAACTCAAAATATCATCACATAGTTGTATATTCACTATCATGATCATTTCTTAGAATATTTGCATCAATTCAGGAAAAGAAATAAAAAGAAAACAGAAAAATATTCATACATACCATACCCCTTACCCCTCCCTTTCATTAATCCAGCATTTCAATCTACTAAATTTATTTTAACATTTGTTCCCCCTATTATTTATTTATTTTTAATCCATATGTTTTACTCATCTGTCGATAAGGTAGATAAAAGGAGCATCAGACACAAGGTTTTCACAGTCACACAGTCACTTTGTGAAAGCTATATCATTATACAATCTTCACGAAACATGGCTACTGGAACACAGCTCTACATTTTTCAGGCAGTTCCCTTCACCTCTCAATTACACCTTAACTAAAAAGGTGGTATCTATTTAATGCGTAAGGATAACCTCCAAGATAAGGTCTCGATTCTGTTTGGAATCTCTTAGCCATTGACACTTTATTTCATCTCATTTCATTCTTCCTCCTTTTGGTTGAGAAGGTTTTCTCAATCTCTTGATGCTGAGTCCCTGGTCATTCTAGGATTTCTGTCCCACCTTGCCAAGAAAGGTCCAACCCCTTGGGAGTCATGTCCCCAGGGGGAGGGCAGTGAGCTTACTTGTTGTGTTGGCTGAGACAGAGAGGCTACATCTGGGCAACAGAAGAGGTTCTCTTGGAGGTTACTATTAGGCCTAATTTTAAGTAGGCTTAGCCTATCCTTTGCAGGGTTAAGTTTCATATGAACAAACCCCAAGATTGGAGGCTCAGCCTATTGCTTTGGTTGTCCCCACTGCTTATGAGAATATCAAGAATTCTCACTTGGGGAAGACGAATTTTCCCGCTTTCTCACCATTCTCCCAAGGGGATTTTGCAAATACTTTTTTATTTGTATTTGATTTATTCATTCAAATCACTCTGGGATTTATAGGGGCATCATTCTGGACAAACCTACAAAATCTCATGCCCTACTCAAGGTTCCAAGTACTATGATGTTCAATTAAGCTGTCCATGTAAGTTATATTAGGAAATGCACTAGTCAAAATATAAATTTTGTACCAAATAAACAGTTCTTGCTTTAGTCTCCCATATAAGTTAAAGTTTTAAAATATTAATTACCATTTATTCTCCTGTACACACTTTTAATAATAAATTTTTTACAAGAGTTATCCAGGTTCATCATAAAATGTTGGAACACATACTCACGTTTTACAAAATTGAGGGCATACATACATACTTTTTTTTTTTTTTTCGGCATGGGCAGGCTCCAGGAATTGAACCCGGGTCTCCAGCACAGCAGGTGAGAATTCTGCCACTGAGACACTATTGCACCACCCAACATATATATTATTTTGTAACCTTTTTTCACTTAGCATTATGACCTGAATATTTCCAATCTCCTTAAATACAATTCTGGGGAAATTTCCTGCTTTTATAAATAAGTCTCCAGAATACAACTTCACATGGTCTTCATGAGACAAGGGCATTGTTAAGAACATAAATTTTTATAATACGCATGCTACAGCTATTGGTGTAAATGATAATAGACACAAAGTCAGGATGAAGGACCGACCACAGGAGATGTCCTGAATATGGTCTAAAGTTGTTTTGTTATAAGAAATTCTCCATTATCTGGCTTTTTAATTAGTAGCCACTCCCTCGTGAAAATAAAAGAAACATAAAATAGCTAACAATTAGTCTAAGAGTCTGCAAAGTGAGTTATTAATCCTAACAGAATTTTCCTAAATAATGTTTCTCTCCATATAATAAAAATAAGAAGCAGAAGAAAAAGAATTATTTTCCTGTTATTTTGACCTGGTTGATTTCAAAGCATCTCTCCACTACTTCTGAATCATTACTGAAAGGTCTGTGTCAACATCTTCAATGAACTCTTTCTTACAGTCAATTAGAAATGCCTATCCCTCAACACCTCCAAATTTATATA
Organism: Tamandua tetradactyla; assembly: GCF_023851605.1. Lineage (NCBI taxonomy): Eukaryota > Metazoa > Chordata > Mammalia > Pilosa > Myrmecophagidae > Tamandua > Tamandua tetradactyla. The sequence continues at coordinate 47,166,220 of NC_135339.1, forward strand.
AGCCTATTCGGTGTCGGTTTACTCCAAACACCTGTACATTTCCTCCCATCATTCATCAGAAATCATTTCTGCATTGGTCATAGTGGCTTACTTATGATGCAAATTCCAGGCCCAAGCAACTCCATGAGATTAAAGATTCTGTTTTAAAAGGTATAATAATCTGGTGACCTTCCCTACATGAGTCAACTTTTTCATTAAACCTATTTTTAAATGACTTTTTCACATTCTGTAGGTATACTATCAAACAAATGAGGTTAACTCTGTCAGGAAAAGAGAGGGTAAGTTTACCAGAGGTATCCTCTAACCCTGTTCTTATAGAGTAAACCCTACAGTTGTCTAGTTAACCAAAGTGAATGTAGGCAAGTCATCTTATAAAATTATCTTCCATTGAAGAATCAGAAAAGGCATATAGAAAGAAACACTGCTTTAAACAACATGTAAAACCTATACCTGATTCATCCCTAGAACCTATAACCATGACTTTCACTTTCGGCATTCAACAAATTTTCTGTACAAGTGGATGCTATTAAACAATAATATTTTTTATTCACCAAAAACTCTTTTCCTCCATGGAAATTTTCAGGCTTAATATCTATGAAATTATTCAACCTCCTTCTTATTCAACTTAAATTCTGGGTATGCCTGATTCACAAATGTTTGCTAGGTTAAAAGTGACAAGTCTCACAATAAACATGCAGTTTTGTCAGCATTACAAAACTGCTTACGGGAAAAGACCACGTTCAGAAATAACTTTCCAAACTAGCCACAAACTTGTTCTGCATTTCCTTGCTGTGCTGTTTCAGCTCAATTACATCAACTCTCCAAACGTCTCCCTTTAGAAGGTCAAAATCACTCATTATAAAATAAATGTGGCTCAAATACAACTCAAAGGCATCTGCCTGTAGCAAACTGGTAATGGGAAAAAATGGCCCCAGCTATTTCTTCCCATTTATCTCACAGTTCAGAGATAAATTTTTGATTTTGAGAAGGTCTTTTCTGCCATCTCTGGGACTTTCAGTTTTGCTTTTTTTTTTGATCTACAAAACAGGGAGTTGGGTAAGATGCTATCTCTCACCTGTGAGTCTGTGTTAAAATGATTTACATTTAGAATTATTCCAAACTATGAACAAGAGTCAAGTTTGATTACTGTTGATGAAAAAACTGTCAATAGGCAATATAGTATAATGGTAAGAGACAAGCTTTGGAATTAAGAAATATAGAAGGCATTAGAAATATGTGGGGGCATTTTTGGTTGGCACTGGCATTTAGTAGGTGAGTCCAGTGATGATAAAAGTCCTAAACTGCAGGGAAAAAGCCAACACAGAAGGAATTGTCATGCTTTAAATGATACCTGTGAGCGTACTGAAGACTCTGGACTTGGGAGTACAGGGTTTCTCATTTATTGTGTGACCTTTGATGGCCCATGGTTAAGCCATTTAATTCTGAGCCTAATTTCCTCAAAGGTAAATAATATTACCATCTGAATGGGTTCTTCTGGGGACTACTGTATAATGTGGAACAGGCTTGGGGCAGACTGCCTGTGTTCAAATCCTGGCTTGACCACTTACCAACGATGGGCTCTTGTGTGCTTAACCTCTTCAGTCTGCTCATCTGAAAAAAATGAAGAATAAAAAGCTGTTGTGGGGATTTGATGAGCAGGGGCTCAATGCACACTAAATATTGCCATGATTAATGCAGAGCCAATTATTAATAGGTGTCAATGGTTGCTGCTACATCATGGCCACTCAAGACCATATTATGCAACCATTCAGACACTTCAACCATTTCAGCTCACCCCTGATAAGAACAATTAGTAAAAGGGAGTACAGACTATGCATTAGTGATATTAATTAACTTAGCAAATTGTTTTCAAAACAAATCTGAAAACGGATGTTTAATTTTAAAAAGCATACCAACAGAACTAACTGATAGAGCACAGTATACATAGAAGTCTTCAGATTCCACAGGATAAGTAATAGTCTAGAAGATCAAATGGCAAAGCCCAAGTTCCAATCTTCAGGTTAAAAGCTGAAACATCTAATCCAATAAATAAATTAAAATATCCAGCCTGACTACCAATATCTTTAAAAACCTTCACACGTTCCTCTAAGATTTAACTGTGGAAAGATAATGAAAAATAATAAACAACATTGGCAGAAATGCATTGAAATTAATAATAAGTTTAATGCACAACACCAGCTACGTTAACACGCACAAAGCTGGGAGAGAAACGCCTTATGAACTACTAACACACGAGCAACACAGTTCTTTGGTTATAACAAATTGTAGATCCTCAGAAGCTAAAGAGTTTCCACTAACAGACACTCAGCATATTCCCATATTCAAATATCTCAAGGTTTCTTGATCAAGGAAAGGAATGGCTTCATGCTCAACATGATTTTGAAGCAGGATAAAATAGGTCAACTGCAGGTCCCTGGTTTCCTATTCAGCTCTCAAGAGAGTTAATGAACAACTAAAAGCCCCTAGTTTCTTATCTAGCTCCAAAGGAATTAATGCAAAACTGCAAACTTCATGAAACAAAAATTTCCCCTAAAGCCACGAAACCTCCCAAACCATTTAAACCTCTTCAAACCATAAGAACTTGTAAAATCATCCGCCCAAAGCAAACTGTTAGTTAATAACAGAAAGCCTGGAGTTGTAAAAATTGTTAAGTATCTGCCCAAAGACAAATTTTGGGTAGGTAATGGGCTGGCCACAAGCATCAAGAGTTACCTCTTCCTGAAACAATGCTAGTGCTATAAGCACCTGGTTAATAAAAACCATGTAAGTCCCTGGTGTTCAGTGGTTACTATGGAAACCTGCTGCCAGTAAAACCTTCCTATAAAACAAGCTAACCCACCCCACTCAGTGCATACTTCTTCCCTAGGCACACCCACATTATTCCTTTAACATAAACTCTCTCTCTCCAATAAAGTTTACTACTTATTGCTACTGGTCCTCTCATCTCTAAATTCCATTAGCATCGAGACTACTGAACCTGGAATAGGGTTCAGTTGGCATTATTGCCAGCCAGGCACTAGCTACAGTTTGCTTGTATTTCTTAAGTCGTAATGGTATGCTGGGAGCTCAGAATCAAGACTGTGCTGTATCTGTCAAGGGGGGTGGGGTTAATAAATAGTTGCTGATCTAATGATTACATTGTACCTACCTGAAATGAAATTTGGTTCAAATACTCTAATTTTAGGAGAAAACATTTAAGTAGAATGCAATATATTTGATCAGTACTTTTTCACAGTTGCAGGCAGGACAGAAACCTGTTGAGCTCAATTCTAAAGATAATTGGTCATTCATGCAATACATATTCAAAAGCTACCTTCAGGAAACCCAAGAGCAAGCTGCCCAAGATTCAAAATTCCAGCTCTTTCATATGCCATCTCACTCAGTGCCTTAAAAAAAAAAAACTCCCACTTTTTTTTTTCAACAGTAGGAACTCAGAATAATTTCTCTGAGTGAACCTCACATTTCAATTTCCTTAGCTAAATTTTTCATTGACTCAGAGCATCAAGCACTGCAGAAAATAGCCAGAATATAAACCTTAAATTCTTTAGAGTAAAAAATTCTATATTTGGCAGTCTTTTGCTTACAATAGTTGTACTTCCTTTAGCCTAACTTCAAGAACACAGTGCACCTATATATGCAATTTAAGTTGCAATGCTATTTCCTGAGTGATTACTTTGCATCTCTGAACTTAATCTAGATATTACTGAACTGGAAGATCTATAAAATAACTTAGATCAATCTGCTTGCATGGGTATAAAAATTTTAGGCAAACTAATATATTCCTTTACTGCCTTCACTCAGGCTTTTTTCCCCCCAGAGGAAATTTTGTTTTTTTTATAATCCTAGAATAAGATAGATTGTTCTAAGAGACAAAATCCAGAAGCTATAAAGGAAACAAAGAAACCGGTAGGTTTAATTTTGCATGAAAAATATATAAACAAGGTCAAAAGACAAATAATAAAGTGAAAAAATATTTGCAAAAATATAATAGTCCAAATACTAATTTCCTTAACATATAGAGATCCCTTACAAATCAAAATAATCAAAATATTAAAATGGGCAAAGGACCTGTAAACAAGTGGTTTACAGGGAAAACGATATATAAAAGGTTTTTAAACATCTGAAAAGATACTCAATTACACTCAAGTTTTTTAAAAGTTATGAATCACAAAGAAACACGCATGTTTCATTATCAGATTGGCAAAGACCTCTGCTAACAGCTGCCCTTGTGTGGGACTGGTTGCTACATTGCTAGTAGGAATTTAACCTTATAACCTTTAAGGGGAGCAATTTTGCAATACTATTTTTTTTTCAGACACTGCCAGTTGAATGTTCTTTTTTCTTTTTAATTGAGAAATATTCACACACATACATTCTATCAATCAGTGGCTCACAATATTATCACATAGGTGTGCATTCATCACGATGATAATTTTTTAGAACATCTGCATCACTCCAGAAAAAAAAAGAAAAAGCCCATACATACCATATATCTAACCCATCCCTCGCATTGCCCACTAATGTTTCCATCTACACAATTTATTTTACCCTTTATCCCCCCATTACTCATTTTTTTAGTTCATATTTTATACTCATCTGTCCATACCCTGGATAAAAGAAACATCAGACACAAGGCTGTCACAATTACACAGCCACACTATAAAGGCTTTATCTTTATACAATTGTCTTCAAGAATCTAGGCTATTGGAACAGCTCAACAATTTCAAGTGCTTCTCACTATCCACTCCAATACATCATAAACTAAAAACATATCTATATAATGCATAAGAATAACCTTCAGCATAATCTCTCAACTCTGAAATCTCTCAGCCACTGGAATGTTATTTTGTCTCATTTTATTCTTCCCCCTTTTGGTCAAGAAAGCTTTCTCAATCTCTTGATGTCAGATCCGGGCTTATCCCAGGCTTTCCGTCCCATGTTGCCAGGGAGATTTACATCCTGGAAGTCACGTTCCAAGTAGAAGGGAAAGCAGTCAGCACATTTTCTGAGTTGGCCACATCTGAGCAACAAAAGAAGTTCTCTATGGGTGACGCTTAGGGGTAATATTTTTAATTTTTTAATTTTTTTTGTTGTAAAATTTAACATATATATGGAAACTAATTTTTAAAAAGTATTTTTATTGATAAAACAACGTACAAACACAAACATTCTTAACATACAAATATTCCCCATACATGGTGTACAATCAATGCCTCACAATGTCATCATAAAGTTGTGTATTCAATACCACAATCATTTTTTAGAACATTTGTATCACTCCAGAAAAAGAAATAAAAAGAAAAAAGAAAAAATTCATGCCCCTTACCCCTCCCTCTCACTGACCACTAGTATTCCTATCTACCTAATTTATTTTAACCTTTGTTCCCCCATTATTTATTCTTTTATTCATATTTTTACTCATCTGTCCATACCCTAGAAAAAGGGAGCATCAGACACAAGGTTTTCACAATCACACAGTCATGCCTTAAAAGCTATATTATTACAGAATCATCTTCAAGAAACAAGGGTACTGGAACACAGCTCTACAGTTCCAGCTGCTTCCCTTTAGTCACTCAAATAAACCAAAAAGGGATATCTGTACAATGTGAAAGAATAACCTACAGGACAATCTCTAAGGCCTAATTTTTTATTTAATTAAAAAAATATATAACAACAAATGCAAACATTCTTAACTTATGATCATTCCATTCTACATCTATAATCAGTAATTCACAATATCATCACATAGTTGCATATTTATCATCATGATCATTTCTTAGAACATTTGCATCAATTCAGAAAAAGAAATAAAAAGACAACAGAAAAAAATTCATACATACCATACCCCTTACCCCTCCCTTTCATTGATCACTAGCATTTCAATATAAATTTATTTTAACATTTGTTCCCCCTATTATTTATTTTTATTCCATATGTTCTACTCATCTGTTGACAAGGTAGATAAAAGGAGCATCAGACACAAGGTTTTCACAATCACACAGTCACATTGTGAAAGCTATATCATTATACAATCATCATTAAGAAACATGGCTACTGGAACACAGCTCTACATTTTCAGGCAGTTCCCTCCAGCCTCTCCATTACATCTTGAATAACAAAGTGATATCTATTTAAATGCGTAAGAATAACCTCCAGGATGTCTCGACTCTGTTTGGAATCTCAGTCACTGACACTTTATTTTGTCTTATTTCACTCTTCCCCCTTTTGGTCGAGAAGGTTTTCTCAATCCCTTGATGCTGAGTCTCAGCTCATTCTAGGATTTCTGTCCCATGTTGCCAAGAAGGTCCACACCCCTGGGAGTCATGTCTCATGTAGACAGAGGGAGGGCAGTGAGTTTGCTTGTTGTGTGGCTGGAGAGAGCAGCCACATCTGAGCAATAAAAGAGGTTCTCTTGGGGGTGACTCTTAGGACTAATTTTTTTTTTAATGCGTAAATTTTTTTTTTATTGGGGTTATGGGATTTATTTATTTATATTAATTTTTTTAATTAAAAAATATATAAAACAAAAACATTCTCAACTTATGACCGTTCCATTCTACATACATAATCAGTAATTCACAGTATCATCACATAGTTGCATATTCATCATCACGATCATTTCTTAAAACCTTTGCATCAATTCAGAAAAAGAAATAAAAAGACAACAGAAAAAACTGCATACATACCATGCCCCTTATCCCTCCCTTTCATTGGTCACTAGCATTTCAATCTAAGTTTATGTTAATATTTGTTCTCCTTATTATTTATTTTTATTCCATATGTTCTAATTGTCTGTTGACAAGGTAGATGAAAGGAGCATCAGACACAAGGTTTTCACAATCACACAATCACATTATGAAAGCTATATCATTATACAATCATCTTCAAGAAACATGGCTACTGGAACACAGCTCCACATTTTCAGGCAGTTCTTAGGACTAATTTTAAGTAGGTTTCACCTGTCCTCTGTGGGGCTAACTTTCATATGAACAAACCCCAAGATTGGGGGCTCAGCTCACTGCTTTGGTTGTCCACACTGCTTGTGAGAATATCAAGAATTCAATTTGGGGAAGTTGAAATTTCCCCCTTTCTCATCATTCCCCAAAGGGGACTTTGCAAATACTTTTTTATTCACTGTTCAAATCACTCTGGGATTTATCGGGGCATCACTCTGGACAAACCAACAAAATCTCATGCCCTACTCAAGGTTCCATGTACTTATGGTGCTCAATTAAGCTGTCTACATAAGTTATATTAGGAAATGCACTAGTCAAAATATAAATTTTGTACCGAATAAACACTTTTTGCTTTAGTAACACACATAAGATAAAATTTCAAAATATTAACTACTATCTATCTTCAACATCCTGCAGTAATGACATTCCTATGTTCTTCCTTATGCAAAACATTTTTTAAATTTGTACATTCAGTCACTATCATTATACACTCTAGGCATTCCTAGACTATACCATCTCAGTCTTTATTGTCTATCTTTCCTTCTGATTTCATTTGTTCCCCCAGGCCTCCTCCCTCTATCATTCTCACATTCAGCTTCACTCAGTGTTTTAACATAATTGTATTACAGTTAGGTAGTATTGTGCTATCCATTTCTGAGTTCTTACAATCAGTCCTGTTGCACAATCCCTTCAGCTCCAATTACCCAATATCTTACCCTATTTCTATCTTCTGATGGTTACTTTCACCAGTGAAATTCTCCAAGTTTACTCACTAATCTCAGTTCATATCAGTGAGACAATACAGTATCTGTCCTTTTGTTTCTGGCTAATCTCACTCAGCATAATGTCCTTAAGGACCATTCATGTTGTTACATACTTCATAACTTTATTCTGTTTTACAGCTGCATACTATCCCATCGTATGTTTATACCACAGTTTGTTTAGCCACTCGTCTGCTGATGGACATTTTGGCTGTTTCTATCTCTTGGCAATTGTAAATAATGCTGCTATAAACATCGGTGTACAAATGTCCACTTGTGTCCTTCCCTCATGTCCTCTGAGTAGATACCTAACAATGGTATTGCCGGGTCATATGGCAATTCTATCTTTAGCTTCCTGAGGAACTGCCATACTGCCTTTCACAGCGGTTGTACCATCTGACATTCCCAACAACAATGGATAAGTGTGCCTCTTTCTCCATATCCTCTCCAGCACTTGTCGTTTTCTGTTTCAGTGATTAATGGCCATTCTGGTGGGTGTGAGATGATATCTCATTGTGGTTTTGATTTGAATTTCCCTAATACCCAGGGACGTTGAGCATCTTTTCATGTGCCTTTTGGCCATTTGTATTTCCTCTTCTGAGAAGTGTCACATCTTTTGCCCATTTTGTAATTGGGTTGTCTTTTTGTTGTTGAGTTGAATAATCTCTTTTATATTCTGTATACTAGACCTTTATCTGATATATTGTTTCCAAATATTGTCTCCCATTGCGTAGGCTGTCTTTTTACTTTCTTGACAAAGTCCTTTGATGCACAAAAGTGTTTAATTTTGAGGAGTTCCCATTTCTTTCTTTCTTTCTTCAAAGCTCGTGTTTTGGGTGTAAGGTCTAGAAAACTGCCTCCTAGTATAAGATTTATAAGATATCTCCCTACATTTTCTTCTAACAGTTTTATGGTCTTAGATCTAATATTTAGGTCTTTGATCCATTTTGAGTTAATTTTTGTATAGGTTGTGAGATATGGATCCTCTTTCATTCTTTTGCATATGGATATCCAGTTCTCTAGACACCATTTATCGAAGAGACTGCTCTGTCCCAGGTGAGTTGGCTTGACTGCCTTATCAAAGATCAATTGTCCTGGGCGGGCCGCGGTGGCTCAGCGGGCAAAGTGCTTGCCTGCTATGCCGGAGGACCTCGGTTCGATTCCCGGCCCCAGCCCATGTAACAAAAATGGAGAAACAGAATACAATAAAACAAGAAAATGTTTAAAAATGTTTCCCTTTCTTCCTTCCTTCTATCCTTCCTTCCTTCTCTCTGTCTAAAAAAAAAAAAAAAAAAAAAAAAAGATCAATTGTCCATAGATGAGAAGGTCTATATCTGAACACTCTTTCAATTCCATCAGTCAGTATATCTATCTTTATGCCAGTACCATGCTGTTTGACCACTGTAGCTTCATAATACGCCTTAAAAGCAGGTAGTGTGAGACCTCCGACTTCATTGTTTTTTGTCAGGATACTTTTAGCTATTCGGGGCACACTGCCCTTCCAGATAAATTTGGTTATTGGTTTTTCTATTTCTGAAGAGTAAGTTTTGGGGATTTTAATTGGTATTGCATTGAATCTGTAAATCAATTTAGGTAGAACTGACATCTTCCAATCCATGAACATGGTAGGCCCTTCCATTTATTTAGGTTTTCCGTGATTTCTTTTAACAAGTTCTTGCGGTTTTCTTTGTATATGTCTTTTGTCTCTTTAGTGAAATTTATTCCTAAATATTTTATTCTTTTGATTGCAATTGTAAATGGAATTTTTCTCTTGATTTCCCCTCATATTGTTCATTACTAGTGTATAGAAACCCTACAGATATTTGAGTAACCTTGTAACCTGCCACTTTGCTGTACTCACTTATTAGCTCTAGTAGTTTTGCTGTGGATTTTTGGGGGTTTTTGACATATTGTATCATATCATCTGCAAATAGTGAGAGCCTTACTTCTTCCTAAGGCCTAATTTTAAGTAGGCTTAATCTATCCATTGAAGGAATAAGTTTCATAGGGGCGAACCCCGAGATTGAGGCCTCACCCTATTGATTTGGTTGTCCCCAATGATTACAAGAATATAAAAAATTTTCCAAATGGGAAAGCTGAATATTTCCTCCTTTCTCCCCAGTCCCCCAAGGGGACTTGGCAAATGAATAGCAAAAAGTTAGATATACTGACCAATGGAATCGAATAGAGTGCTCAGTATAGACCCTCTTATATATAGACAATTGATCTTTCATAAAGTGGTAAAGCCAACCCACCTGGGACAGGCAGCCTCTTCAATATTTTCAAAGGCCTGCAATACTGACAATCAATTGTTCCTCCTCATGCAAAAAATTTTTTTAATTTGTACATTTAATCACCATCATTGCACATTCTAGGCATTCCTAAATTATACTGTCTCAGTCTTTATTCTCTATCTTTCCTTCTGGCTTTATACATGCTCCCAGCCCTTCTCCCTCTATCATACTCACATTCAACTTCATTCAGTGTACTTATATTATTGTGCTACAAACAGGTAGTATTGTGCTATCCATTTCTGAATTTTTACAATCAGTCCTGTTGCACTGTGTTCTTTTTTTTTAAACTTTTTATATTATAAAATATAACATATATACAAAGCAAAGAAAGAAAAAAGCAATAATTTTTCATCACATAGTTGCATATTTATCATCATGATCATTTCTTAGAACATTTGCATCAATTCATAAAAAGAAAACCAAAAAAAATCATACATACCATACCCCTTATCCTTTCCTTTCATTTATCACTAGTATTTCAATCTACTAAATTTATTTTAACATGTGTCCCCCTAGAATTTATTTATTTTTAATCCACATGTTTTACTCATCTGTCCATAAGGTAGATAAAAGAAGCCTCAGACACAAGGTTTTCACAATCATAGTCACATTGTGAAAGCTGTATCATTATACGATCATCTTTAAGAAACATGGCTACTAGAACACAGCTCTACATTTTCAGGTAGTTCTGTCCAGCCTCTCTGTTACACCTTAACTAAAATGGTGATATCTATTTAACGGGCAAGAATGAACTCTAGTAGCTATGGTATGGATTTGGCAGGATTTTTGACATATACTATCATATCATCTGCAAACAGTAAGAGTTTTACTTCTTCCTTTCCAATCTGGATGACTTTTATTTCTTTTTCTTGCCTAATTCTCTGGCTAGAAATTACAGCACAATGTTGAATATTAATGGTGACAGTGGACATTCTTGTCTTGTTCCTGATCTGAGAGGGAAAGCTTTCAGTCTTTCCCCATTGAGGATTGTCCTAGTTTGCTAGCTGCCGGAATGCACTATAGCAGAAACAGAATGGCTTTTAAAAAGGGGAATTTAATAAGTTGGTAGTTTACAGTTCTAAGGCTGAGAAAATTTCCTAATTAAAGCAAGTCTATAGAAATGTCCAATCTAAGGCATCCAGGGAAAGATACCTTGGTTCAAGTAGGCTGATAAAGTTCAGAGTTTCTCTCTGATCTGGAAAGGCACATGGTGAACATGGTCAGGGTTTCTCTCTCATCTGGAAGGGCACACGGCGAACATGGTGTCATCTGCTAGCTTCTTCTCTTGGCTTCCTGTTTCATGAAGCTCCCTGGGAGGCATTTTCCTTCTTTAAATCCAAAGGCCACTGTCTTTTGGGCTCTCAAGGCTATGTCATTCTTCTCTGGCTCTCTCTGAATCACTCTCATTCTCCAAAATGTTTCCTCTTTTATAGGACTCCAGAAATTTATCAAGACCCACCCAACAGGCAGACACGTCGTCACCTAATCCAGCTTAACAACCACACTTAATTAAATCACACTTCCAGGGAGATGATCTGATTATACTTTCAAACATACAGTATTGAATAGGGATTATTCTGCCTTTACAAAATGGGATTTTGATTAAAACACGGCTTTTCTCAGGGACATACATCCTTTCAAACCAGCACAAGGATGTTGTTAGTTGTGGATTTTTCATATATTCCCTTTATCATATTGAGGAAGTCCCCTTCTATTCTTATACTTTGCTGTGTTTTCATCAAGAAAGGATGTTGAATTTTGTTAAATGCCTTTTTTTTTTTTTTGATGATCATGTAATTTTTCTGCTCTGATTTGTTGATATGGTGTATTACCTTAATTGAGTTTCTTATGTTGAACCATCTTTGTATACCTGGAATAAATCCCACTTGGTCATGGTGTGTAATTCTTTTAACGTTCTGCTGGATTCGATTTGCAAGAATTTTGTTGAGAATTTTTGCATCTATATTCATTAGAGAGATTGGTCTGTAATTTTCTTTCCTTATAGCATCTTTGTCTGGCTTTGGTATGAGGGTAATGTTGGCTTCATTGAATGAGTTAGGTAGCTTTCCCTCCTCTTCAATTTTTTGAAGAGTTTGAGCAGGAGTGGTACTAATTCTTTCTTGAATGCTTGGTAGAATTCACATGTGAAGTCCTGGACTTTTTGGGGGGGAGCTTCTTTATGACTGATTGAATCTCTACTTGTGATTGGTTTATTGAGGTTGTCTATTTCTTCTTGAGTCTCTGTTAGTTGTCCATGTCTTTCTAGAAAGTTGTCCATTTAATCTATGTTGTCTAGCTTATTAGCATACAGTTGCTCATGGTATCCTCTCCTTTTCTTCTTTATTTCTGTGGGGTCAGTGGTTACATCTCCTCTTTCATTTCTGATTGTTATTTATTTTCATTCTCTCTCTTTTCTTTTTGTCAACCTAGCCAGGGGTCCATCAATTTTACTGATTTTCTCAAAGAACCAATTTCTGATTTTGTTGATTTTCTCAACTGTTTTTATGTTCTCAATTTCATTTATTTCTGCTCTAATCTTCGTTATTTCTTTCCTTTGGCTTGCGTTAGCATTAGCTTGCCGTTCTTTCTCTAGTTCTACCACGTGAACATTAATTCTTCGATTTTTGCTCTTTTTTCTTTTATAATCTAGGCATTTAAGGCAATAAATTTCCCTCTTACCAGTGCCTTTGCTGCATCCCATCAATTTTGATATGTTGTATTTTCCTTGAAATATTTACTGATTTCCCTTGTAATTTCTTCCTTGACCCATGGTTGTTTAAGAGTGTGTCGTTTAGCCTCCATACATTTGCAAATTTTATGGCCCTCTGCCTGTTATCGATTTCTAATTTCATTCCATTAATATCTGAGCAAGTGCTTTGTATGATTTTATTTCTTTTTAATTTATAGAGACTTGTTTTGGTCTATCCTTGAGAAGGATACATGAGCACTTTAGAAAAAAATGTGGGATGGAATGCTCTGTAAATGTGTTTTAAGTCTAGTTCATTTATTGTATTATTCAAAGTCACCGCTTCTTTATTGATCCTCTGTCTAGATGCTGTCTAGATATTCTATCCATTCCTGAGAGTGGGGAATTGAAGTTTCCAATTATTATGATAGGGGTGTCTATTTCTCCCTTTAGTGTTGTCAGTGTTTGCCTCATGTATTTTGGAGTACTCTGGCTCAGCACATAAAAACTTATGACTATTATGTCTTCTTGTTGAATTGTTCCTTTTATTAATAAATAGTGTCCTTCATTGTCTCTCTGAATTATTTTACATTTGAAGTCTAATTTGTCAGATATTAGTATAGCTACTCCTGCTCTTTTCTGATTGTTGTCTGCATGAAATATCTTTTCCCAACTTTTCACTTTCAACCTATTTTTGTCCTTGGGTCTAAAATGACTCTCCAGTAGACAGCATATAGATGAGTCCTGTTTTTTAATCCATTCTACCAATCTATGTCTTTTGACTGGGGAGTTTAATCCATTAACATTTATTGTTATTATTGTAAAGGCAGTCCTTTCTTCTACCATTTTGCCCTTTGGATTTTCTACGTCATATCTAGTTTTTTTCTCTCTTTCTTCCTTACTTTGTCTTCATTTCTACACTCTTCTCCAGACCTCTCTCTCCTGCCTTTCCCTATCTGCCATAGTGTTCCCTTTAGTATTTCTTGCAGAATCAGTCTCTTGGTCACAAATTCTCACAGTGATTGTCTATCTGAAAATGTTTTAATCTCCCCCTCATTTTTTGAAGGACAATTTTGCTGGATATTCAAGTCTTCACTGGCAGTTTTTCTCTTTTAGAATCTTAAATATATCACACCACTGTCTTCTTGCTCCATGGTTTCTGCTGAGAAATCCACACATAGTCTTATTGAGCTTCCCTTGTATGTGATGGATTGCTTTTTTCTTGGTGCTTTGAAAATTATGTCTTTGTCTTTGACATCTGACAGTCTGATTACTAAGTGTATTGGAGTATGTCTATTTGGATGTATTCTGTTTGGGATATAATGCATTTCTTGGATGTGTAATTTTATGTCTTTCATAAGAGACAGGAAATTTTCAGTGATTCTTTCCTCTATTTCCTTTGTCTTCTCCTTCTGGACACCTACAACATGTATGTTCATGTGCTTCAGGAGGTATTGCCTGAGAGGCAATACTTTTTAAAAACATTTACTTGTTTACTTTGACTTATGAGTTTATCCTACAGATAAACTCAGACATGTTAAATAACTAATATAATGATATATCTGTCTATATTGTTTATTAAAGCTTGAAGGTCTAAACAGGGGAGTGGTTAAATAAATTCTAGTCATTCCATACATTGTAATTGTGCAGGTATTAAAATGAATGGGATTTCTATGTGCTGATATGAAATCAACTCCAAGAAGTACTATAAAATAAAAAGAGCAAAGTATGGAATAGTATGCATAATACACACAGAATATGTTTACATCTGCATAGAACACTTCTGGAAAAATACACAAGAAAATTAAAACTAATTATCTTTGGGGAGGGCTAGGAAAACTGGATAAAAGGGGGACTTTTCATTTTCTATATTAGTCTGTTTCTTTTTTAAAAAAATCATGTTCACATATTTCTATTTTTAATTTAGGAAAAAAACTAAGTCTTTTTTAAGCAAAAGAGCAGATGGTCTCTACCTTTCAGTTTGCCTTTAGTACTAAATCCAAAGTATTAAACAATGAAGCATGCAAGGCAGGCAGATGGTTTTAAAACATAGAAGAAAATTATAATCCTTGCTTCTCTGTAAAACTGCTAACCCCCTTTCTGAAATTTGAGTAGATGAGGCATGCCTACAGGAAATAGGCCTACCAACCATTTAAACATCTGTTTTTGTATTGTGGTATAATTCTTTAATGGTTCTAAATCCCTTGCTCTTTACTGTCAAGCAGGTTGTAGTGCCAAGCACACTGTCTGGCATAAAGTAAACATCACAAAATTCACTGTGCTGGTTGACAGCTGTTCTCTATCCCCCAGTCAAATGCCTAGGGGGCTGGCTGACATCCATATCAAAGTGCAGTTTACTTATGAAACAGAATCTTGTTATATAGTCTGCAACACCTCTATACTATATCCATTACCCCAGCAATACCAACATCGACCCCACCAAATACCATGCAGAAAACCAAATGAAAAGTCTGGGAGCAAACACATTAGCAAATGCCTCCACAAGTCAATCCCTGAATGAAACCCAGACTAACCCACGTGATAATGGACAGCAGCTGTCATTCATACCAAAAAGAAAAAGATCTGGCCAGCACTGTCACAGACACCAGTTTAAAGGTAATCAAGTACCTCAACCTTTCTATTCCCACATTCATGGTGATCACAATGCTTTGGAAGAATAAAAAACATTTCTCTCTACAAGGATCAAGGCCTGACTACCATCCCAGATCTATTCAGCACTAGCTATATGACCTCAGGCAAATGGCAGGCCTCTCTATACCTGAATTTCCTCATCTGCAAAATGGTGCTGTTAATGTCACCCGTTCACAGTTCACAGAGCTGCAGTGAGAACAGGCATGTAAAGCTTTTGGCAGGTAGAAAGCTCTGCAGGCATGTCAGCCATTATCATTACTATCAGGTTTCGCATGAACCTGCAAGGGTCTTCTATTTGGTGTTTCTAATATCTACTCTAGGTTCTCCCTACTCCTCCTACCTCCAGTAGTCAAAGTCATCTTAAAAAGGGAGGGAGGGGAGAAATCATACTTACCTTTACCCTGGCCCACACATAACGTTAACAGCTCCCCACTGTCCTTAAATGAAGTCCAGAATCCTCAGTGCAAAATGAGATACCCAAGTTTCACTTTAATCATAATTAATTAGGGGAACTATGGCTCTGTCCATACCTCTCCCCACAAAACTATGATAAAGCCCTCTGCCAGATGTTCCCAATCCTCTCTTGTTGTACTCTTCATATTTACAAAAAAAGAAATTATTTCATAAGGACTATTCTTCACTTAAGTGTGAGCTCCATTCACCACTACACTGCTAGTACCCTGCACAGTAGAAATTCAAATGGCTGTTTACTAACAAGAAGTATCTGGCCCAGGATCTCTTTTCAAGTTTACAATCCATACAACCCATTGCAGTATTATAGCTGGAAGACTGTACAACCCAGCCTCATTTTCGTATCAGGTTAAGCTCTTCCATCTGGAGTTGAGGGAACTGGTGAGATTATGTAAAATAAACTAGAGTGTGGTGGAGATTAAATTCTACACACTCCATGTGTCAATTTAGACCAATGATTCATCCACCTACCATCTAACATTGTACTTAACTGAAACACACCACTCCTGATTACAGGTTTCACTTTGGAAACATATGTTTACCCATTTGAATGAGACACCTGGATTATTTCTGAATTTTGCTTTTTCTCTCAGGCTGAGAAAGCTGTTGCTAAAATCGTTCAGTTATGCTGATATCATTCTCCAGGGAATTCAATTTCTAAGAAAATCCCCTTCATTCTGAATTGAACATAATGAAGAAAATGCCTACCTTAGCAAGATGACAGTTAGGAAAATAAAATTAAAGGTTTCAATGATTTCTCCTACTACCCTTGCTTTTCCAATGAATGCTACTTGGGTGAATCAGAACAACTTAATTGGCCAAATAGGTGACCAGGAGAAAAAGAAATCCCTTTTAGTCTTCAGAGAAAAGATTTCAATCAATACTTCGATCACTCCCCCCCCACCTTTTTTTTTTAAACTGATTAATGGAATTAACTTCTTGTCCCTTCTATGCAATTGGCTAAGAATGTTTGCACACCTGACTCTCAGGATATTTACTGACTGAGAGGCGATTTTAACTAAGCCTCAAAAAGCTGTGGACATAGATTATACTGTATTCAAATCTTGGAATGACCATTCTTGAGGTTGGTTAAGGAAACTTCTCTAAGTCTCAGTTTCCTCATTTGTGAAATGGAAGTGAATACCCATTTCTTAAAGTTAGGAAAACTAAACTATAAAATTGTATAAGGGACACAGCATCGTGTTTGCACCTAATAAGGACAAAAAGAATGACAGATGAGGAGGAGGAGGAATGTTCCATGATTACAGGAAATACTACTGAAAAATAAGTTACAAAAAAGATCACCTATTTAGCATTTTATATACACCTATCCTTTCTTCAGCTAGTCAGATAATCTTTCTGTACTATGTGATTTATACATATACTCCCAAGCCTCAAGGTTGTCACTGTAGCCAAGGTAGCATTTTCTTATACATAAATTTGTAAAAACAAATATTCTTTTCCATAGTAGGCATGATGTCCGAAGCTAGGTAGTGGTAGTAAAGCAATAAATTATACCTTTTCTCACAGTATGGACAAGTGGTAACAAGAACTTGTCATATATTTTAAATTATATTTAACATACTTGTAGCAAAAAGGTAGAGCCCATTATGAAACAAGACTGTTTTTCTCTCTTCTCTTGGTTAATTCATTGCAGAGTTAGTGCCAAACGGCTATCTTTTAAGTGTATAACTTAGGATAAATTCATATACTGTATTTAAAAATAAACAAGCTTGATCTGTTGAAGGCTGTCTAGGTATCTTTCAGTTTTACTTTGAATCTTAACGTGACTTATTTTTAAATTCACAGACCCTGTAGGAAAAACTTTAAAAATCATTTAATTTCCCACCAAGTAACTACTGTTAATTCTGTTTCTATAGATTCATTAATAAATTACAGTAAAATACAAAATACTTAGGATCTTGGCCCAGGTATGGTCCAAGTAGTTAGCTCCAGCAGTTGTAAAAGAAGATGAATACGTAATTCACATTTAAGCAATTCAAATAAATGGAAATGGATTTTTAAATAAAAGCTAAATCAAAAGGGAACTAATTCATCATCAAAATATTTCAAGACCCTTTACATGTGTGAGTATCAGGCATTTTTCTAACCACTTTACATGTATTAACACTTCTAAACTCTAAGGAGAGATTCTGATTCAGGTTCCGTTAATATTGAAATGCATTTTACATTACTCAAAATTTTGACATTTTATTTTATATATTCCACTGAGAAATATTCATGTAAAATAATACTCCAAAATTTTAATAATGTTACTGTCTTCAGGCTTCTATACAGTCTTCACCTTTCCATTTTTGCTCATATAAGCACATACTTATATCTTTCTCCTACCTACCCAAAGAATCAGCTCAAAACACTGGGATGTCCTGGTGATGGCATTAGTTCAGGTTTAATCAGGAAACCATTCATACTTCAATCATTTACTTTCAAATGCTTTAAAATTATATTCTACCTTGAATAATTAAAGTATGTGGGTATGGTAACTTTAATATCTTCTTCTGATGATTCAAGATTTAATGAAGGATTTCAAATGATTTCTCAAAAAAACCTCTTGAACCAAGCCTAGAAAGGCTCAGGGTCACGTTATAAATGTCTGTCTAATCACTGGGTTTCAGTGATCACTAGGGCCAAGAAGAAGGAACGAGGCAGAAATGACACTGATGATAAAACATACCCTGGTAGTTTTTCTATAGAACTAATTCCTGAAATTAGCTTCACAACTCTGAAAAACAAAAATAAAAAAGCTGTATCTTCATCCCAAAATTGCATGTTTTGATTACTCAGCATTTCTCTAATCCTACCCGCTGGGAGTCTTCACGGTAATTTGACCACCAGAAAAAGACCAACAAGAATATCAACACTAACAAATTGGAAAGCCTGACAGTTACTTTCTTTACTTCTTTCCCCTTTGACCTCTGAATCCCACCCATCAGAGACACCACAGGGATACCCTTGGGGGGCCCTATCACTCTCTCTCAATCTCTTCCTCTCTCTTCAATTGTTTGAATGTCTTTTATAGCCATTTTCTTTACCTGGCACAGGATCACAAACTACATTTAGCTATTTAGCTATCCTGTTTCTTTGGTCTCCTTTGAACTAGAATTCTTCATCAGCTGTTGTCTTTCATGCCATTTATATTATTAGAGAATAGTAGCTAGGGGTTTTAGAGAATGTTCTTCAGTTTGGGATTCTATGGTGTTTCTGCACAATTAAACTTAGACGATGCATTTTGGCTGTGTTACAACAGGAATGTAACATCCCAGATGCATGTGATATTGACTGCTCTTTATTGGTGACAATTTTTATATTTAAGGTGTTATCCAAAGTCCCCACTGTAGTTACTATTTTTCCCTTTTGTAATCATTTATTATATTTATGGGGAAAACAATGGCAAACTTTGACTTCTGAAAGTGATGGATTCATGTGATTCATTAATAACTTCCTCCCCCTTTGACCTCTGAATCCCACCCACCAGAGTCACCAGAGGGATACTCTTGGGCACCTATTACTTGTCGGGTAGTATAGTGGCACTAGAGATCCTGCAGTAAACAAAACAGACTAAATCTCTGCCTTGTGGGAGTTTAAATTCTAATGGAAAAAGGCAGACAATAAACAAGTAAATAAATAACACAAATACTTTGTGCTTCTGGTGACAAATGCTTCCAAGAAAATAAAGCATGGACTAGGGACAGAGAAGGCTGAGGGAGGAGCAATTTGAACAACCACTGTTGTGGGTTTTAGTCCACTATCCAATTTGCTAAAGCATGAAGTATGTCTTGCCACTTCCAAACCCAAAGAGTAATAAGTTTAAATTCTGGTAACATCTAGGATCCCCAGGTAGTGGCACCGGCCTTCCTTCAGATTCATCTCTTGTCTTTCTCTCAGAGATTTATGTTCTGGCAATACCATCTGATATTTTCTCCCAGATGTACCAAGCTATGGCCCTCAAATTCATGTGGCACTCACCCTACCCTTCCTTTGTCCATTCAAAGCACCTCACTGGGATGCTTTTTCAGTGCTGAAGGAGGGGAAAGGGAATAAAGAATCCACAAACTATCATTCTCACAACAAATGAAAAAAGGGTCCCAAATTATCTGCAAATTAAAAAACCAACTATAATCAATATACAAGTTATTCAATATTTCATATTATATACTAAAGTATTTTGTTACATTTTTATTGCCTAGATAGAGCACTTGGTGAAACATGTTTGATTTTTCCCCCTTTGGGAAATTAAGATTAATTAATTAGCCTTTGGGTTAATTAGGGAAATTAACTTGCAGAAATAATTCTATATGATTCACACATCAACTAGGAAAAATTAGCAGGCATTTCTTGAGCTAAAATAGCTTGTAAATAAACATCATGAATCTGGATAAAATGTGAACACCCACAAGCAAGTAGTACAAAATTCTACCTACACAAACCTACTGAGTCATACTTTGATTCAACTAGTAATCTCTGAATCCTTACAAGGTGTTCTGTCCTGTGGCTGGTTACAAAAAAACACCAAAGAGGAGTCCCACACTTTTAAAACAGTTAGGAAATGTGGTGAGATGTTAAAATGCATGGTAATCATTTCTAAAAACCTACAAAAAGTTCTTATGACTACTACTTTTAGATAATTAGACATAATTACATAAACAACTATAATTTTAAGTACGAGTTAAAATTGTGCATCTTCATTGTTACTTTTGGTGTGTGTATCTATGTTTCTTTAGAGGGCAGTACAGTTAGGTTTGTTTGTTTATCTCTTCCTTTGAGGATAGATATTGTGTCTTCATTATATTTACAATTTAGAAGTACCTGATGTAGTCCTCGTCTCCTGCCTGGACTTGTAAAGCACTGCCCTGTCAACAGGCTCTGAGCCCCTGGCTGTTTTTCCACAAACTCTGCTCTCCCAAAACCCTCTCACCTGACAAGGTTTTGTAATCTGCAGCTATGATTGATCAAAACTACTTACCTGGATAATCAATCACCTCTCTGCCTGTAAAAAAGATGACTCATGAATTTCCACCTCTAACTTTTCCTCACACAAAGATGATTTACAGATAAGGAAAAATACATAATAATAAGGCAGAACAGTAAGAGACAAAGCTGCAGGTCTAGGCTCGTCCCACAGAAGGCTCCCAGCACACAATCCCCACTGAAAGCCCATTTCCTTGTATATGTCAAGATGAGAGTAGAGAGCAGATTCATGAGTACATTCACACCACCACTCCCCCCACCCCCCTTTTCTAATCTGGAAAGTTTACAGAAATGTGTCAGCCCACATTTCACAGCATTTTCCTGATGAGTTGTTTTAAAGTCTTGAAAACTTTAGGATCCCACTATTTAAAATTGCACAGATATTAAATTTTGTTACATAAGAAAACTAGAAGGAAAAAAGAAGAAATATCTTCCCTTTTCTGATTCCAATCTCCGATTCCTAACTTTAAATGTATTTACAAGGATGTCCCCAAAGATCCACTGATTTTTTTTTAAAGGCAGTAAAAACATGTAACTTTACAAACATACATTAACTTTCCAATTTTAAAAAAGAGCTCCAAAAAAGTAGATTCATTTGACACTGGTTAGAAAATGAGCTAATCGCTCAAATAAGGTTCTCGGCATAAATCCATTTCTACCATGATAATGCAAACAGAAAGAAAGATATAGTTAAGCCCAATCTGAAAAGTGAAGTAAACATCAATAAGAAATGACCAAAAAGAAAAATGGTACCTGGAGAAAATTCTTAAAATCTCCACAGAATCATGTGAGAGAACAATTGCTACCACCCCTGCCTGGGGTGACAGTAACACTTTATTGAAAAAAAGACATTCATATTCCAAAAAGAGGTATGAACTCCATTTGTAAAGTCTACAGAATACTGTGCCCCCTTAAAAGTTTTACATGTTCTTCCTTCTTTGTCTCTGAAGGGGAAATGATTAGTTACTGACTGGGCCACAAAGGGAAAATAAACTTGCAGGCTGTGTAAAAACAACGAAATGCTATTTTCCCAGAGCAGTTTATTAAGAATGCACTGTCCTGCCTGCACCCGAGTGAGGCATTCCTTCCTGGTTTCCAGCTCTCAGAGAAGGAAAAACAGCGCTGCAGGGTTAGCCTTCAGATGAACAATGTCTGGGGGTCCCTACTTTCACACTCACTGTCACTCTAATGCGAGGGTGTGACTGAGGGTTGTCCGTGCATATATTTAACATAGCAGGTTACCCAGATGGGATAGATTGTGAAAAAAGAAGAAAGCCAAGCCTGTCAAGTAGGTTTATTACACTAACAATAAGCTTGTTTGTGGCCACACATCCCTTTTCTGTTCCTGGGAACCCAGAACCAAATTATACCTGCTTTGATAAGAGAGAAGAGTCTCAATAAAATAGCTTACATCAACAATGACCTGTTTAAAAATTGGGACACAATCTGACGAGTACAAACACACATCTGGAATCTACCAAGCAGAATTTGT
This sequence comes from Tamandua tetradactyla, assembly GCF_023851605.1. NCBI lineage: Eukaryota > Metazoa > Chordata > Mammalia > Pilosa > Myrmecophagidae > Tamandua > Tamandua tetradactyla. Next base: position 47,188,542 of record NC_135339.1, read on the forward strand.
GAAACCAGGACCAGCTCACAAAATCTAGGGTGTGTCTACCCATGCGTAAAGATTCCCAGGCCCCTCCCCTGAAGATCTGATTCAGCAAATATGGTGGTGATTGAGAATCTATGTCTTTAACAAGTAGTCTGAGAAATTCCTAAACTCAGGCAAGTGTGAGGAATATTGGGTTGTGGCAATTTATAATCTGTAACATTTAATAATCTTTAAAAAAGTTCCACCTTTAAATCCCATTTAGTAATAGCATCAACTAGTCAGCCTATAAAATAGTGACAATAAGTATTTGTCTTCTCCTGACTCCCCAAATAATAATACAATTTTGAAAATATCCATTAGGAGGTCAAATAATGAACACAAGTTTTCATAGCTAGTAAGAAGGGAACTCAAATTTAAATCAGACTCTAACAGCCAAACTTATAACCATTTTATAGATTGTCACCTGCACAAACATGGATCCTCATCACTTTTTAAAAGTTCATTTATTCCTCAAAGTCAGAAAGATTTAGAAAGATATTTCCGAATTATTCCTTTCTTTCAAATTACTGGCTTTGCAGAGACCCAGGCATTCAGCAATATCCCTAACAAAAAGTTTTTATACAATGCTGCCCTGAAATTTCTCCTTTTGAGGAAGTTCTCACGCTAGCCTCCATACCTTCCCCCAAAAGGAAAAAAGATGCAATAAAAAAGTCAATGGTCTTCCCACACACAAAAAAAGATAATTAGCTTAAAGGAATTACAATATGTTATAATTTAGCCCAAAACTCTGGAAAATACACCAAATGGAAGGCTATATTTCTATACTGATTTGTTAAAAACAAAAAAAGTGGGCAGGCCACGGTGGCTCAGCAGGTAAGAATGCTTGCCTGCCAAGCCCGAGGACCCGGGTTCGATTTCCGGTGCCTGCCCATGTAAAAAAAAAAAAAAAAAAAAGATGTGATATTCAAACATTTTACTAGATGCTGCCTCCTATCTTGACAGTGGAAGAGCGAGAAGGATATTAGTCTTTTCTATTCAGCCTACCTAAAGGAGAAAAAAAAAAGATTTGATATGTGAAATGAAAAGCAGCCTTATGCCCCAGCCCCACCCCTGGTCCAAGGTTAATTAAAAAGTCACTCAAGTTTCAAATGGACACAAAACAATATAATCAAAATCAAACTCATAACTAATTCAACATATATTTACTAAAGACTCATTATGCCAGACTCTGTTCTAGGTGCTTGGACACAGCAGGTAATAAAATACACAAAACCCCTGACCTCAAGGAGCTTATATTCTCCTAAGAGGATATATCACATAAACAAAAAGGAAAATAAGCAAATAATTTCTTAGGTGGTAGCTGGTGCTACAGAGTTTTTAAAAAAAAAAAAAGTGGGAGGGGAGGAGCAGATAAAACTGAAGTGGTCAGGAAGGGTCTCCCTAATAAGGTACCATCTGAGCACAGGCCTGAAGGAAGCAGCACACCGCACATTATCTGTGCAAACAGCTAGGGTCAAGGCTGAACTCAACCCACCCTTACCCAAATGAGAATCATCCAAAATCTTCTATCTCCACAGATGGTGCATCCCCTCTCCCAGTTGCTCAGGACTGAAACTGTGGCTAGGATCTTTCTTTCCCTCACCACATCTCCCTCCTCCATCTAATCACTCAATCAGTCCAGTCGACTGGACCTCCTAAATATTCATTGCCATTACCCACTTGAGAAACTTATCCCAGACTTAGACAACTTGGCTTCAGAAGCCTCCAAAGTGGGATCCCCATACCATATACCTTACCATCTACTTTCCATTAACAAGCAAGAATAATCATTTTAAAACGCATATGTAGGGTGGGTCAAGGTAGCTCAGTGGCAGAGTTCTTGCCTGCCATGCCAGAGACCCAGGTTCAATTCCTGGTGCCTGCCCATGCAAAAAAAAAAAAAGTAAAACACATATGTAATCACATCATGGTTTTTCTCTAAACAGCTCAGTGCTCTCCACTGCTTTTCAGAATAAAATCTAGATCCTCAATCTAGGCCTTGCAGCTACCTTGACCTTCTTTCAGGTTCTCTAAGGAGCCTAGCTCTCCTACCTCAGGGCCTTTGTCCATATATGTTCCTTCTGCCCAGAATGCCTTCCCTATATCCCTTGCCCTGGCCTGCTCTCCCTTTCATTCTTCAGACCCCAAGGGAAAATTCATTTCCCCAGGGGTGACTTCACTGATCTCTCCATTATATTCAGATCCTTTGTTGAAGACTGTATATATCCTAGCATTAATTACAACTATAATTAAGTTGTTATTTTAATTAAATGTTTCCCTTCAATAAACTTATCTCCACCAGAGTAACGACCATTTTGGTTATACTCACTTTTGCATCTCTGGTGCCTTAAAAATAGCTGGTCACTAAATACTTGGGAACAAATTAAGCCTTCCTCCTTCTCACATTTCTCTGTGTTCTCTCTCAAGAAGACTATATAGTTGCTTTTTTCCACTGCATCGTCTTATGCCACATGGATTTTCTTTCTAATAAGCAAATGCTAGGGCGATGAAAAAGCCATACAGAAAGAATTAAATGTTTTACTTCCAGAAGTCCTAAATTGAAGTATTTTGACCATGTTTGTTTTCAGTTTCATTTCATGTTACAGAATTGCATTCTAAAAAGAAATCCAATAAAGCAAAGCTACCTACTTCTAAAATTAGACAAATCAGTCACAGATACCCTCCTAGGAGCAAATGAGTGACATGAGGGAATGGGATGCTCCAGGGGAAAGGGTTTCCTGATTGTTCACAGTTAACAGTATTTAAAAAAACATTAAAAAGAAGCCACTTACTCTGTGACAGGAAATAAAAGGTCAGTAATGCCAGATTCTCATAAACCCCAAGCTTATACGAATAGTAGCCACTTAGCTGTCTCCTTACTGTGTGTCAGGGATTCTGCTAAGTGCTTTACACAATCAACTCATTTAATTGAACTGAACTTTTGACACCACACCATGATCCAGGTGACTTGATTCCCACCTGAGGCTTGGGGAGGAGAAGTTACTTGCTTTGGCTCATAGCGATAGTGACACAACCCAGGCCTCAGAAACAGGTTAGCTGACTCCAGAACCTCTACAAATCATACGGATTAGGACCCAGTGTATGAGTCCCGTGTATACTGGTACTCAAAGTGAGAGTTCCAAGTAAGGACCACTCAGCTGCTCTAGTTCAAGCTCCCCAGATTACAAACTCAGAGAAGGGAAGTAACTGGAACAAGCTCGCACAGCCAGATGGTAGCTAAATCCAGCTAACAGCTCTATTCCTGTCAGGTAATCTTTCTGCTTACTTGCACCACCCCTGTAGAAGTTCCCATGATACACAGCTCTCTGAAAACCCTTTGGAGTAAATGTCTCAAGTCAAGCTTTTCTAAGAAAGCCCTGCAGTGTTATAAAAATCCTAAAGTATCCCTTAGAGTTGAGTGAAAGTGAAACAGACGCACTCTCCTTTCTTGCAGCTGCCACTGGTCCAAATTCAAACAAGTCCCTTGTCTCCATGCTCCCATGCAGCCCTTCTGCAAGACAGAAGCCCAGGAACATGGAATCCCTGGGCTCCAGCAAGAAGGAACCAAGCTAAAAGGGCTAAAAAGCAGGCGGCTCTTACATACGTTTACAAACACCGCTCATTCTGTGCAGCAATTAACACAATTTGAAACATACGATCATGCTTCTATACTAGAGGAAGTAGAAAAAGGCCAAGTTGTGGAATTCACCCTAATACTTTAATTTTTATGATCCCTTTGGCAAATCTTATCACCTTCATTCAAGTCAACTTACTGTGAAATCCAAACAGCTTCCCATCTCCCCAAATTAGCTAGTTAACAGCCAACATCCTTATATAAAAATCCCACTTATTAGCCACCACTTGACCTGCCAGGCCAGAATAAGCCAGCAAATTACGTGTTTGGTACTTCTTTCAAGTAAGAGTGGCAACTCCCACTCTGCTCTGACCCCAGACCAGCAATTACGTTAAGCTCCAGCTCAGCCAGATACAGAATAAGGCCCACTTAATCCCCCCAAAGATCTCATTAGGGATCTCAGAGGGGTCTGCTAAAAGTGGACCCACTCCCAATCTCACTTGCACCAACTACTCAGCCAGAGCTGCCTGCCTCAGACTTTTAGCAGCACATGGGTCTCCAAAGACAGCTATGGTCAGTGTATGTGCAACAGAAATGCCCTAATTAAAAACTATACTCACTCATTCTGTGCGATTAAAAAAACAAAAATCAAATGAGAATGCACATAAGAGCACCTCAAACATTTAAAAAGCCAAAGAAACTAAGGTTAGTATGGTGGTTTGGAGCTATATGTTCTTAAACATAATTCATTCCTGTGGGTGTGATCCTATTGTTAAGTAGGACCTTTTGATGAGGTTACTTCAGCTAAGGTGAGGCCAAGGATGGGCCTTAAGCCTATTACTGGAGTCCTTTATAAACAGAATGAGATTCTGACAGAGAAAACGCCACAGAAACTGAACATCAATAATCCTATTACTGGAGTCCTTTAAAAAAGGAATGAAATTCTGACAGAGAAAAAGCCAGAAGCTGAACATCAATGGAACACAGAAGAGAAGGGAGAGGCCAGGAGATGCTGCCATGTAACAGAGAAACCCAGGACTAAGGATCACTGGCAACCAGCCCCAGAATACCAGTTTTAAGGAAGAAATCATTACACCTTGATGATGCATTGGTTTGGACTTTCTCTTAACCTCAAAAAGTGAGCAAATAAATTTTCATTGTCTAAGCCAACCCACTGCATGGTTTTTGCTTCAGCAGTCAAGGAAACTAAAATAGGTATTAAAAGGTTCACCATTTCGGTATACTTACCACACTTGAGGGTTAAGATGTAGAGAATATAATTTTAAGTGGTTCTTCAATCTCCCTGTGATGTAGTGGAAAACAAGCCTCAGTCTGAATCCTACCTCTGCCACCTGGGGCAAATTATTTAAGCTTCTGAGCACTTTTCTCATCAGTAAAATGGGAATGACAATCACTTTCTCAGTATTACAGTGAAATATCAAATAAGAAAAACAAAGTCATGCCTCCAGCACGGGAGTGGCACAAAATAGGCCATCAATCTATAATTGTTCTCCTCTCTGCCTTCTTTTCTTCAATCATTTTAAAAATTATTCTATAAATTTCAAAAGGTACATTCTTTAGTATCAAGCATTCTTTTTCTCTTCCCTTTAATTAATTTCTCAAATTCTATCAAAATTAAAAATTCACAAATACTCTCATTACAGCAAGTTAGTGTATTTTCCCTCAAGATACGTGTAGAAAAGCTTGTTTAGATGTAAGTCCACTGATAGACATTCCAGCACTGTTTGTGACCTTCTCCCATAAAAAGTAACACCCACTATCTAGAACAGAATACTGTGATGGTTTGAAGCTTTATATACCCTAGAAAAGATCATGTTCTTTTTATCCATTCCTGTGGGTATAGACCTATTTGGGTAGGACCTTTTGATTACGCTATTTCAGTAGAGGCATGCCCCAAGTGGGTCTTAATTCTCCGACCAGAGTCCTTTATAAGAGGATAAAAGACAGACAGAGAGAAGACAGAGAAGCTAAGAGAGAAAGAAGAGCTCACAGAAAAATAAGTCTCAGAGAGGAAGGAGAATTTGCTCAGCAGAAAGAGTTCTCGCCTGCCATATGCTGGAGATCTGGGTTCGATTCCCGGTGCCTGCCCATGCAAAAAAAAAAAGGCAACCATTTCTGGTATTATCAGTTTTAGCTATCTAAAACAAATACTATTACAGCACTTAAAATGAACGAGGTAGTTCACTGGGTGCTGATACAAGGAAAGAGCATTAAGGTACAAAAAACACAGTATGATCAAATCTAGAAAAGCATACACACACACACACACACACACACACACACACACACACACACGCTTCCGAATCTATGTGCTCAGTAGTTACCAGTGGGAAGTAAAGGGGGAATAAAGGTCAGAAGATGTGATAGGCAGACTAATGCCCACCCCCTCGCCCCCACCCCCACCATAATGTCCACATCCTAATATCTGGAACCTGTGACTGTTACCTTAACTGGCAAACAGGGTTTGCAGATGTGATAAATTAAGATAATCCTGGATTATCCAAGTGGGCTCAATCTAATCACACGGCTTCTTAAAATCGGAGAAACTTTCTGAGATGTCACTATGGAAGAATGGGCAAACAGAAGATAGAGGGAGATGGAAGGAGAAGGCCTGAACCAAAAAAAAAAATAGCTGCCTCTAGAAGCTGGAAAAGGTAAGAGAAACAGATGCTCCTCCAGAGCTCCTGCCGTTTTAGTCCAGTGAGACCCATGTCAGACTGTGATCTATAGAACTAGAAGATAATAAATTTGAGTTATTTTGCATAACCAAGTTGGTGGTAATTTGCTACAAAAGCAACAGAAAACTAACACAGAGGAGAAAAAAGGATGAGTTACATATAATTTTAGATCTTTCCAGATAATATGAAACTTTACTATGTATATAGGTTTTTAACTCTTATTTAGTTGGGAAGGAAGATTATTTATACATAAGGACATTTTTTTGTCCAGCCTTAATGTCATGATTCTCTTACTATAAACAAGAGCTTCTGTATAGACTTCAGCTCCCACTGCCTGAAAAACCTGGTTTCTCTCTTCTGCCCCTGACAAAATCCTTCTTACACCTCTGATGCAACGTCCTATGTGATACCTCTTCCCTGTTGCTGAATTTATTTATTTATTTATTTTTAATTTGTTTTATTTATTAATTTAAAAAAATTAACAACAAACAAAACATTAAGATATCATTCCATTCTACATATATAATCAGTAATTCTTAATATCTTCACATAGTTGCATAGCTGAATTTATTTTAAGATGGTTATACACAGCTTGATCCACCCTATTGCAGGATGAACTCCTTAAACACAGGGATTTGAGTCTCATCTGCCTGAGTGAATCCAACACCTCATAACAGGTATGGCGTGTGGTTAGTGATTAATAAATGTTTGCTCAACTGAGATGACTACAGAACAGCATTAGATCCAAGCCAATTTAGTAAATCCTAGTTTTAAAATAATAAGGAGTCTCTCTGTTGGAGAAAGATTGTTGTGATCTCATATGTATTATCCAGATAGCTGTTCTATAAAGGTAGACATTATATCCTTCAACCCCACAGATCACAGCCAAGAGTTCAAATGGAATCCTATATTGTATGCATGATTGTCTATAAATCCAGAACTTCTCAATTAAAAAAAAGAATTCAGAATTAAATTTTCATAATTAAATCTTGACTTTGATTTACAAAGAAACACTGCTTAAGAAATCCAGGAATTGAATTTTTCATTTGTTACTTACTAGAATCCTCCAATTCTTACTGTAAATATTTTTGAATTATCTTTAAACTAGACTACTGGCTATAGTGCTCCTTTTACCAAATCACACATGTTGTTTTTACCCAACAGGACATTTTGTAATCCACTCTAGTAAAAGAAAACACACAGCACAACTGTTAATATCTGAAATAAACAACTCTAAAATTCAAGAATAGCAAAGGAGCCAGGGGAAGAGACGCACAGCAAAATATGATTTAATGTTCACATACTAAAAGCTGCATCCACTAATGCCAGAGCTAACACAGCTTTGCTTCACTCTCTAACATATATCATTAGAGCATATAGTTCTATAGAAATAGATATTTCCATCACACAACTATAGGCCAAAGTACTGAAGGGCCTGTACCCATGTGTTTGATTGAGACATTTTGTATCGCTAATGAATTAAATCTCCATCCAATCACAGACAAGTGATATACACACAGAATTCTTCATGGGGATTTAAGCCTGTCATTTATATATATATATTTTTCTGTTGTTTATATTTTAAAGTCAAGTTTACTGAGGTATAATTTACAAGCAGCAAAATCCATCCTTTTTAGTGTATGGGTCTGACTTTTAGCAAATATATATACAGTCATATATTTACCAACATAATCAAGATACAGAACATTTCATTCCTCCCCAAAAGTTCCTATGCCTTTTGTAGTCAATCTTCTGTCCCCATCCCCAGTCCCTGGCAACCACTGACCTGTTTTCTGACTCTATACTTCTGCCTTTTCCAGAATGCCATCTATATGGAATCATAGTATGCACCCTTCTGAATTTGGCTTTTTTCACTTAGCATAAAGCACTTGGAATTCATCCATGATTATTGTTATTGCTGAGCAGTATTCCATGGAGAGACATACCAAGTTGTTTATCCATTTACTAGTTGAAGGATGTTTTAACTTTTTCCAGATTCTGGCAGTTATGAATAAAGCTGTTAGAAATATCAGGGTTTTGTGTGAACACAGGTTTTCATTTCTCTTAGGTATGTACCTAGAAATTGAATGGCTGGCTTGTATGGTAAGCATCTGTTTAACTCTGCAAGAAATGGCCAAACTATTTTCCATATTGGCAAGTGTCAGCGCTTGGTGTTATCCGTTTTTTATTATTATCTATTTTTTTTTTTAGCTATTCTAATAGGTGAACAGTAGTATCTCACTGTGGTTATCTTTTTTAACTTTTTATTTTTAAATAATTTGACTCACAAAGAAGTTGCAAAAATAATGGGGAAAAAATAAGAAAAATAATGGGGAGTTACTGTGTACCCTTCACCAGCTTCTCCCAATGACAATATCTTATATAACCATAATACAATCATCAAAAAGCAGGAATTTATACTGGTAACTAATTAAACTACAGATCTTATTTAGATTTCACTATTGTTTACACACTTTTTTGGGGGAGTGGGGGAGGATACCACTATACATAATTTTATCAGTGTATATATTCATAGAACCACTACCACAATCAGGATATAGAATAGTTGCATCAGAAGGCCTTTTTGGTATTATAAACATTATCTGTTGGAAGGAATTTAATAAATGATCCTTTTGCCATTTTCCCCAAACCAAATTAAAAGTCAATTATCTATTCTCAGGCTGCTATATGCAAACCACTGTTGACTGAAAAGTTCACTTTTCAGAATGGGTGACCATCCTATTAATTCATTCTTTATTATGTCAGATCCAGTGTAGGCAATACAGATTAAAATGGCTACAAAGAAGTGGTAGTGCTCACCTTTAAACAAACTTAAGAGTAGAAGAGACCACAATCAAGAGGGTAGATTGAGAAGCCTAAGGGCTCTAGCCCCTTAGGTGCCCATCACAAATCCCCTGGCAGAAACACCTTTCTCAAAGCTCCAGAAAACACTTAAACGATTTCAGTAACAGGGAGGGTACCAAATCAATAAAAAGGTTACTTAAAAGTGGTAGGACCTCATGGTATCCTGGCTGTCATTGTACCTTGGCTGGCCCCTACCCCTTCCCTTTCCTGGCTCAGTATTCCCAGTGTAGATAACGGGTCCTGATTCCTAAAGGGGGAGCAGAATAACCCTTGTGCTGGAGCATATATGTCTGCCCCAGTCTGTTTGGTGGTGGCCTAAGAGACTTACTACACTAGAACTTGCCCTGCACGTAGAAGGTGGCACACAGAACTCTCCTACAGAATACCGTGGGAGAACAGTTAAGTGACTGATCAGATAAGAAACTGCTGGCAGTAGAGCATACAGTGAAATGCTCAGTTACTGTGAGGAAACCGTATCCTAGGGAAGGAAGGACATTGGTATCTGTGTAAACGGGGGCATTCCTGGGGCCAAACGTACATGCGCAAGGTAGCCACAGACCAAACTAAGTAGGTCCCTATACTCCAGTCCAGAGCTATTCTTTAAACTCATTGTATGGATAAACTCTGAAGAAGGGTGCTCACACTGGTCAACCTACAAAGACTGGGTCAGGTGCCTGCTTTTCTTTTTCCCTTTCTTTGTAGCTCTGGAATTCTAGCAAAGGTCTGTCATAACACTAGCTGGAACAGATGCCACAGAGTCTAAATGCTAGCAACAACACATTAAAATATCAAAATGCACAGGTTTTTAAAAACAGGTTATAAAACATAGGAAGAAATAGGAAGTGATGACCCAAACAAAGGAGAAGATTAAGGCATTAGAAACCATTAGTGAGGAAGATCAGTCCTGGGACATTTCAGATGAAGACTTTAAAAAATGATCCCAAATATGCTCAAAGAGATAGAGGAAAACATGGATAAAGAACTAAAGGAAAACAACAGAAGAATACAAAGAAATCAACAGAAAGAAAGAAATTATGAAAAGGAACTAAGCAGAACTGAAGATCACAGAAACAAAAATTTAAAACTCCCTAGAGGAAATCAACAGCAAACTGGAGCTAGCAGAAGAAACTATCAGTGAAGCTGAAGATAAAACAATTGAAATAGTCCAGGCTAAGGAGCAGAAGGAAAAAAGAATGAAAAAAATAAAAATGAACAGAACATGAAGAATCTGTGAGCAGTGCAGGAGTCTCAGGAGGAGAGGAGAGAAAGGGGAAGAGAGAATATTCAAAGAAATAATGGCTGAAAACTTCCCAAAATTAACAAAAGATACAAATATACAAGATGCTCAATGAACTCAAAACAGGACACCTAAATAGACTTGCACAACAGCATATTATAGTAAAACTGTCAAATACTAAAGATAAAGAAAGAATTCTGAAAACCCCAAGAAGCAACATACAAGAGAATCTCAATAAGATTAAATGCTGATTTCTCATTGGAAACCATGGAAGAAAAAGGCTGTGGGATGACATTTAAAGTGCTGAAAGCAGCCAAGAATTCTCTATCTGCCTTTTTAAAATGAGGGGAGGGATTAATAATTTGGGAATTATTTCAACTTTGATGTGTTGCATTCTGGCAGCTTTGGCAAACTAAAACAATTGGTGTCAGGGGATCTTGAATGTTAAACAACTGGAGTTCATTTTTAAGGGTGCTAAGCTTGATGAACATGTTTCCTCTTACCTGTTATACAGGACTCAGCTAAGCGCTTGGGCTCTCCTCTGTCAGGGAGGCTGTGGGGGCTGGCACAGCCACTGGATCCGCCCCCCCCCCCACACACACACACATACCCTCTAGAGTCTCCTGGTATACTTCTCTGCTATGGCCAAGGCCCTATAGTTGTGCTCCAAAACCTCATTTGTGTTCCCTACTTTTTATTAACTTCTGTTGAAATTACATTTAATTTATAAAGCTAATTTAAAAATAAAATTAAAAAAAAAAAGCTGAGAGACGAACACCATTAAACCAGCCCTACAAGAGTTGCTAAAGAATGTTTTGCAGGTAAAAGGAAAGAACAGTAGACAATAAATCTAAACCACATTAAGAAATAAAGAACTCTAGTAAAGATAATGATATGGGTGTATATAAGAACCAGTACTATTATATTTTTTATTTGTAACAACACTTTTTAATTCCTACAGGATCTAAAAGGCAAATGCATAAAATGTTATGATAAATCAATGGTCTGGAATTCATAACGTATATACTACAAAAAGGTGCTGGGATGAAGGAGTATAGGAACATAGCGTGTGTATACTATTGAATTTATATTGGTATCAAAGCAAGTAAGATTGTTATAGAATTAGAATGTTAAATTTAAGCCCCATGATAAGCACAAAGAAAGTATCAGACAATATGTAAATTCACAAAGACAAAGTCGAGCACAGGTTACCAGGGTGGGGGGGCAGGGACAATGGGTAGTTAATGTAAAGTAAGTAAAAGTGTCTCTGTATGGCGTGAAAGAAGTTCTAGAAATGAATGGTGGTGAGGGCACTGTAACATTGTGAATGTGAACAATCCCAGTGAATTTGAGAAGGACTTGGATGGGAAGATTTATGTTTTATATATATGTTTCCACAATTAAAAAAAAAAAAGAAACTAAACAGATAATGACACATGCAATACATGATACCAGATGGGATCTAAGAACAGAGAAGAAAAGGCACAAAAGAATATTATTGGGACATAAGGAAAATTGGAATATAGAATATACGGTGTATATCAATGTTAAATTTATTGAATTTGATAACTGTACTTAAGTGATTACATAAGTGAGCATCCTTATTTGTAGGAAATTTACATGGAAGTCTTATGTATTCAAGGAGTATGATGTAATTTGCTCTCAAACGCTCAGAAAATAGAAAGGAAGAAGGGGATGGAGAACATGGTAAATAAAAGGAAGAGAGGGACGGAGAACATGGTAAAGGTAGCAAAATTTTAAATTGGTGGCTCTGGTTGATCTAGGTATCTGTGGGAAGGTTATGATGGAGTTCTCTACACAGGGTTTGCATTATTTTTGCAGCTGTCCTGTAAGACTGAGATTATTTCAGGACAAAAAGTTAAAAAAAAAAAAAGAGTGGGAGAGAGTTCAATATACACACAATTACAAACTGTGACCAGAATTATCCATGAAAGAAAAGTTAAAAGTGCAAGAAATGATTAAAATAAATCTGGTTTAGACTGGGAGGTTCCTGTAATGGAGTCCCATCCTCAGACTCAGAATCTGAAGCCTTTATCTGGAAAGAAGTTCAAGTATCTGAGCTACTGGGCACTGAATATGTAACTAAGTGACTAAAGCAGAAGAATCCAAGGAAGCTCTCAAGGCTTGGGAACTTCACTAGGGACTGTTACCTTTTCCTTAGCCAAAGCCTGCCCCAAAAGTTATACAGAATTAGCAGTTACTCATGTGATATTATCTTAGGGACACCTATAGGCCTATATCTTTCCCACTCCCTGCCAGAGTTAGCCAAACTCTACTATTAAGAGATCCTTAGTTTCAGAGGTGCCCCTCTGCTTTAGACTAGTTAGAATGAAATCCCCTCAGGAAAGGGGGGACACGATACCCACCACTGGCTTTTGGCTGATGAACTGGCACAGCCCTCTCCTACTGTCTGAATGTTACTTACTTATTAGACTTTCCCTGCAGTTACTCCCTCTTCTCGCCTTGTATCCTTACTCTAGCCTGTACAGTACATGTTGCAATAAATCACCAACTGCTTGCTTCTTAAGGAGGATCTTAACCTTCGACATCCTGTGGCAGTGCAGGGCAAGATGTTAACACTGAAAGTAAAAGAGAAGAGGGAGGGCTCCACAACCCACCATGCTTTCCCTCTACTGAAGACCTAGAGAATTCGGGGTACCGCTAACTGGGAGACCCACCAAGTAATGATCTGAAATTTATTCAAAAACTAAATAGAGGCACCCTCTACTAGTTTTACTTATTAATATTTTTGTTTTATCCCCACATATGGGTAATAAATGCTACTGTTAAGATGCCATTTATTTAAAACACAGAGTTCCTGTGAATCAATGTATTAAGTATCAGTAGGTTCACAGGCAAAAAACTTCAAGTTACACCAATTTGCTCCCACTCTCTGTTGTAATTAAGGTTTCAACCCTAGCAGGACCTATCCCTAGTAGTTCAGTACACCTCAAGGTAGAGCAAAAACTGACAATCATAAGATGGCTTTCAGTGGTTTCTGGGGAAAATGATCAAATGAGTAGAACTGCCTCTCTCAGCTCCAGTTCAGAGGTCACCAAACACTGGCATGGCTCTTTGGCCAGTTGTGGCTCCCAATCAAGTACATCTTCCTTCCAAATGCTCAAAGCTTTGAAATTATCATCTATGCTTCCTCTCCACAAACTACAGCCTATGCCCCCAAGCCCAAAACAAAACCCCCCTTCCCAACAGGATCAGCCAGGAACTGGACAATCAAACGGTACATTTTAGTAAGTCAGGTATGAAAGACACAAAGGATCCTTCTTCCCCAGAGGTTGGAATGATAGGTGAAGACTATAAGTTATTTCCATGGAGATGTGACCCATTCAATTGTAGGTGGAACCTTGTCACTATGTGGTTTCCATGGAGATGTGTCTCCACCCACTCAGGGTAAGTCTTAATCTGCTTACTGGAGTCCTTTAAGAGGGAACCATTTTGGAAAAAGCCTCAGAGCTGACACAGACAGAGATATATGAAGATGCAAGAGAAAACACCCCCAGGAAAGCCGTTTGAAATGAGAAGCCAGGAGAGAAAGCTAACAGACTTTGCCATGTACAATCCCAGCTGACAAAGAAATCCCAGCTCTTTCTTGAGTCAAGGTTTCTTTCTCTAGATATCTTAGTTAGGACATTTTTATGGCCTTAGAACTGTAAACCTGTAACTTAATACATTTATTTTATAAAATGAGATCCATTTCTGGTATATTGCATTTCTGGCAGCATTAACAAATGAAAACAGGACACTACAACCTGAAACCAAGATTCCCAAAGGGCACCAAATGGATTCTAGGTCTGTAGCATCTTCCAAGTTCTTAGCAAAAATAAATATAAATCTCAAGATGTAAGACCTGAAGATTCCAAGAGACAATCATCAAGCAAATAACAGCTCCTAATAAAAATCACCATGCTGAAAGCAACGAGGCAAACAGACATTTGCACATCAATGTTCAGAGCAGCATTATTCACAATCTCCAAAAGATGGAAACAAATCAGATGCCCACCAACAGAAGAGTGGATCAATAAAATGTTGTACATACATATGATGGAATATTATGCAGCAGTAAGTCGAAATGATGTCCTGAAGCACATGAAAAGATGGATGAGCCTTGAGGACATAATGCTGAGCCAGACGCAAAGGGATAGATACTTTATGGTTCCATTTTTATGACCATGGTAAAGATAAAATCAGAGGCTTATAATACAGGATATAAAGGACTTTGAGATACACAGAAGCTAGAGATGGGTGAACCATTAGCTAATGAGGATGAACTCCAATGTAAGGGAATAGATAGAAGTGAAGGAGGTTCTCTAGTAAGTCTATATGTAATATTACCATATTGAAGATGAACAAGATTGAAAGGGGTTGTATAGACCTATGTGTCCCACTGATTAACACTAGAAATATAAATTAGTTCTTGCAAGAACTATTTCGAAGGTATGATTCATGTACAGAGTGTTTAAGTCCAGGGTATGGTAGAAAACTGCTATTGCATGCTATGGGCTATGTTTAAAAGAAAAATATCAGCACTACCCCAGCAACAGCAGAGGTAAATAATGGGAGGGGGGACAAGAGTTAAGAGGAGGTTTAGATTTTCTATTTGGTGAGGGTGTGTTTATTGGTTATCTTTTTCTTGGGAACAATGAAATTATCTAAAATTGAGAATGTAGATGAACTGTGGACTTTGGGCATTATTCATGATTCCTGATGAATGCAGGTGACTGAAGGATGCACTTGCTGAGAAGTAGATTGGCAAACGATGGTGTATACAGATGATTGAATGTTGTGCTGCTACAAAAAGGAACAAAGTCATGAGGCATACAACAATGTGAATGAATGTGTGAGACATTTGGTGAGGCAAAATAAGCCCAGAAACGAAAGAACAATGATTGTATGGTTCCTTTAGAAAATGCTTATAAGAAAACAGGGGCTGAGATTGAAAGCTCTTATAGCAGACACATTTATTCTGGAGTGGTAATTATTATTTCTGGATCTTGAGAGATTTGTTATATAGATATAAAACCTGGCATTTAGAGATAAGAATGGAGCCAGTTAGGTTGGGGTTAAAGTAATTCAGAACACAGGGATAAGGATGACATTGTCTATATTTTAGAACCACACATACTCTTTGAGACCAAAGGAAGAAAGGTTTATTTGGTCTGGAACTGAAATTTTCTGTAGCACATAATCTAACTCGACAATCTGTATAGCTCATTTGAACAACTGAAACACAGGGAGTCCAGAATAAGAAAGAAGTCCGTTAATCCTGTACAGCTTAATGTAATGCCTGGATATATCCTAGAGTACATTAAACAGATAAACAAAAAGTACTGGCAAAGTCCCTTGAAGGATGGGAGAAAAAATATGGAACTATTAAACTTTACCATCAGGGAATCCCCTGATACTGTATCAAACTATAGGGAGCCTAAATCAATAGACCAAGCCCTTGTGAAACTTATGTAGGTTGTGGAGAAGCTTAGACTACCTATAGGTACGCCTAAGAGTTATTTCTGGAGGACCTGTTTTGTTGCTCAGATGTGGCTGCACTCTTTCTAACCCCAACTATGTAAGTGAAATCATTGCCCCACCACCACCACCACCTATCGTGGGACATGACATCCAGGGGTAGAAGTCTCCCTGGCGGCACGGGAGATGACTCCCAGGGATGAGTCTGGCCCTGGCCTGATCAACAATTCCATCCTGATCAAAAAGGGGAAAAGAAGTATAACTAATTAAGTATCAGTGGCAGAGAGAGTTCAAATAGAGTCAAGAGGCTACTCTGAAGGCTGCTCTTATGCAAGTTTCAGTTAGACATTCCTGCCTATCATAACTTGCCAAACCCCAACCAGGACCATTCCAGCCAATTTTAAAGAACACCTAGGGCAATATATAAGATTTCACAAGGGTTCCATGCACTAGAGCAATTTTCCAGAAACCTATAACCTCCAGATGGGTCCCTGGTCCAGATAAGCCCTGAAATGCAGAGGGCCCAGCCTCTCTAGAACATCAGATAGTTCCATCTCCCTACCCATTAGTGACAGACCTCTTCCAACATGAAAAAGTTAGAATGGCCATAACTTTTTCTATCCTCCTTCCCTAAAGAGAGGGATAGAAAGATCAAAGGTGATGGTGACGTTATACAGAGAAGACAGGATTTAACAAATGAATATGATTCCTGAATCATTAAATTGATATCTCTTCAGTCTCTAGTATCTCAGAGCAGCTAGAAGTAAAAACCTAAAACTGTGGAACTGTAACTGAAATGAGTTCTACAATTAACTGTGGTGATGTGCTTTGAAATTTATTGCTTTTTTGTATATACGTTATTTTTCACAAAAAGAAAAAAAAAGTTGCTTGTGATGATAAAAAAAATATTTATTTCTTCTAGCCTCCTATATTCTGGACAGCTAGAAGAAAAACCCTGAGAGGATCAAATGAGAGCCCTTGACAAACTCTAGGATCTGTCCTGTAACTATTTGTTAAAGAGTACTTCGAAAACTACTGCTTTTTTCTTTCTTTGCTTTGTATACATGCTATATAATTTTAAAAAAAGGTTAAATATATGTATATTTATAGGTTAAGTATAAATAACACTTTTTCCTAGCTGGTTTGAAACTGTTAATTACCCCAGAAAAGCCATGTTCTGGGGACAGACCTGGTGTTGAGTGGGACCTTTTGCTTAGGTTGTTTCCATGGAGCTGTAACCCAGCCCATTCAGGTGCCACCCAGATGCTTGAGGAGGGTGGGACCAAGAACAAAGTGATCTCCTCAATGCTTGGATGTGTTAAATCCCTCACCACAGTGTTTGGAGAGATCAGAGCCACTGTGTAAATCCTTGGAGAGGGTGGGACTGCCACTTTCTCAAGCCCTAAGGATAAATCATCTTTCCATAAATGAGTCTCAGACCTTAAAATCTAATGAAGTATGCCCTGTAGGTTTTAAGAACTGTTTGGGACCTATTTTGAACCTTTTTTTCCTTCTAATTGGAAATGGGACTGTTTATCCTATGACTGTCCCCCACCTGTGTATACTGGAAGTAGATAACTTGTTCTGAGCTCCACAAGTCCACAAGCCCCACAAGCCAGAGGGGAATTTTACCTTAGGACAGACCATGCCTGTAGCTGATTTTGATCAGACTTTGTACTGTTTTTGACTTTGTATTGTTACTGAAATTGTTTATGGCTTTTGTGAGATTGTAATGGAACAAATGTATTTTGTATATGGAAAGAACATGTGTTTGGGGGATCCAGAGGGTGAAATATACTGGTTTGAAACTGTTATGTACCCCAGAAAAGCCATGTTCTTCTAATCCATTCTTGCGGGGATGACCCAGTGTTGGGTGGGACCTTTTGCTTGGGTTGTTTCCATGGAGTTCTAATGTAGCCCACTCAAGGCGGGTCTTAATCCTTAACTGGAGTCCTTTAAGATAGCTCACAGAGAGAGTGAGAAGTCAGAAAGAAAACAACTCAGGAGAAGCAAGAAGAACCCACAGGAGCTGAGAGAACTATTTTAAAACCAACCCAGGATAGTGGGGCCAGCAGATATCACCATGTGCTTTCCCATGTGACAGAGGAATCCTGCATGTCATCAGTCTTTCTTCAGTGAAGGTATCCTCTTGTTAATGTCTCAGTTTCAACATTTTTATGGCCTCAGAACTGTAATTTTGTAATGTAATAAATCACATTTGAAAAAAAAAAATCACCATGTACACTAACAAGCCACAAACATAGATTTAGATCACCAGATATTTCAGATACTGACATTACCAAATATAGAATATGAAATATTTCTCTTTGGTGTGATTCAAAGATTTACAAGACGGAGTAAAAAAAAAATAGAGCAAGCAAAATGTGAACCCACCATACAGCATACAAAAAAAAAATATATATATATATATAGAGAGAGAGAGAAACATTGAAATATTTTTTTTCTTTTTTAGGGGGCATGGTCAAGGAACTGAACCTGGGTTTCCCGCACAAAACTGAGCATTCTATCACTGAACCACCTGTGTACCAAACATGGACATTTAAAACAGAATTGATGCATTAAATAGAAGTTTCACCCCAGGTAATGAGAGAAAATTTTAAGAAGAAATTAAATTTTCAGTTGTTCAGAATGAAGCAGAAAAAAGGTAAGGAGGAAAACATCAAATAAAAATGACTGATATAAAGAAAAATAGAAGTTCCAACATCTATTTAATCAAAACCACAATAGAAAGAATGAAGTAGAGAAATATGCAAAACAATAATAGTTGAAGAATTTTCAGGACTGATGAATAGCATGAATCCACAGATACATGAGATACAACAAATAAACAACATAACAATAAACAATATAATCTTTTTAAAAACAAAAAACTACACATAGACACAGTGTAGTGTGCAGAACAACAATGACAAAGAAATTATCTTAAGCTAAATCATCTATTAAATGAAAGACTAACAGTAGATTTCTTTTTTTTTTTTTCACATGGGCAAGCACCGGAAATCAAACCCGGGTCTCCAGCATGGCAGGCGAGAACTTTGTCTGCTGAGCCACCATGGCCTGCGCCTAAGTAGATTTCTTAAAAGCAAAAGTGAAAGACTTAACAGAGTAGAACAGTATGTTCACAATGCTGGGAGAAAATAACTGTCAACTAAGAATTGTGAGAGTGAAATAGAGACATTTTCTGATAAACTAAAACTGAGAGTTACCATGAAGGGTTTCTCAGGAAAGAAAATTCTGAAGCAGGCAAATCTCACTAGAGAAAAGGTACAGGATGGAAGAAATGGTAAGCAGGTCAAGTTAAATATCATTAGAACAAAATAACAATTAACTGTCTAATATGTATGGTGAAACAAAGGTTAGAACTAAAACACTAAAAAAGCACTAAGTACAGAAGGAGGTAAGTCCTCATTTGGGGTTCTATAAGGTTTCTATTATTCTGTAAAGGAGTAAGAATACTTTGAATACTGATTGATTTTAGAACTCTTAAGCGTGCACAGTGTACTTTCAAGAATAGTTATTAGAAAAACAGAAATAGAACACAGTTTCTAAACAAGCATGGAGATAACTGAATGTAAATACAAACCAACAAAAAATTTAATTCAAACAAGGGAATGAAAATTAACAATGAAAAGGATCAAACACATGCAGTTAAAAGAGAGATCATTAGACTGCCTTTCAAAAAGAAAAAAAAAATTTAAAGCAGCAAATAAACAACTTAAAGGTGATAGACCCCAAACATTAGGGCATGGACATGTTGAAAATAAATCAATAAAACCAGATTCACCTGACAAACGATAACCATAAGAGGACTAACGTAGTCATGTAACTGGCAAAATAAATGTAAGGGCAAAAAGGAGTATGATAGATAAAGAGGGACAGAGGGACACTACAGAATGACAACAAGGTCAAGTCAGGAGGAAGATATAAAAATTCTAAACTTGTTTTATAGTTAATAAAACAGTTTAAAAATATATGAAGCAAAAATTGATATAACTACTTGGAGCAACCAACAAATCTTCCATAATAATGGGAGATTCCAACATACCACTCAATTAGTGATAAATCGGGCAGAAAAAAAGGAATAATACTATCGGAGATTTGGACAACACAATTAACACTTGATTTAATGACATACTTAAAACCATACACTCAACAAATGGAGAAGAAACTTGAAAACCTGCTCCTACACTAAGCCATAAAACGTATCTCAAAAAAATCTCAAAGACTCAGAATCACAGAAACCAATACAACTGCCTCCAGCCACATAGGGGAAACTGAGCACATGTGGCTAGCATGAATGAGATGTGTTGTAAGTGTAAAATACACATGAAAATTTCTGAAACTTTGAACAAAAGAAAAAATGTGGCTTCTGGAAAGATGGCAGAATAGGCTGACTTCACTACTGCTCCAAGGAACAAAAACAACCAGGACAGAAGTTCCAGGATGCAAATAACCTGAGAGGGTCCTGGATGGAAAAGCTGAGGAACTGAGGAATTGAGATACAGAGTAGTGAGTGGGCTCTGTCAGGACTCCAATGGGGATAAGACGCCATGCTCAAAAAGTATCTGCCCCCACAGCTAGCTCGGGATATCAGCCCCCTCAGCTCTGTAGCATGGGGAATGCAGAAGCCAATAAACTTCCTTTGCCTGCTCATACAGACCATTTAGCTAATGTGCAGAGCCTAATGCACCCCTTTCCATATAGAGGCCCAGAGCCCTCAGGAGTGCACGGACAGGGAGGCAGCAACAAGGAGAAAAGCCACGTCATGCTTTCAGCCCCTATACCCTGTGCCCACAGGCATGACAACCGATGCCCATGGGCACCACACTCCCATGCCCCAATCCACATTGCCCCTATGCCACAAACTGTACCCCATGATCACCCTGCAAGCACATATCCTGCCCACTGCACCTAGCCCCACCATGCACCATGCACCTGCCCCCTACAACCCATGAACCTCATACCCCACCCCGCCTCCCATGCACTTGCACACCTGATAGTCCACAAACCCACTGCACCCCATGCACTCACACACCCAGACATCTTCACACCCCACCCCCACACACCCCACACACACCACACACCAACTCACTCACACCCCAACCCCCATTGCACCTACACATACCATGCACCTCACACACCCACCCTACATCCACCCCTCTTGCAGGATGCATGCCCACCATTAGTGTCCCACTCCCTTGTGCCCAGATCCACGACCCTGCACTCTGCCCTAAACCCCCAGCTCCAGTCACGCCTGCCCCACGTTCCTTGCCACTGTCCCCACACCCTGTATCCTGTAAAAGACACGCTACCATGCCCCCACTCACCACACACCATGCCACACCTAACCGACAGACATTTCCACATAGTCTGTAGACCAGGGAAGCTGACATACCCAGTCCCACAACCCTAGGTCAATACAAGTGGGAGTCTGGGGTCTAAGAGTCCCATCAGGTCCACAAGCGGAATCTCTACTACCCACCTCCCAGCTCTGGGGTTGGTGGCTTTCAGCATGCACCAGGACCAGTGGACCTGGCTAGAATTGCACAGGCTCTCCATCCAGCTCACCTGGCTGCTACAGTCAGGGAAAGATGGGCTGGAGGGGCAAGAAGGTACAAGAGCACCAACTGCTGGGAAGAAACGGAAACCACAGTCTGGCAAATTGCCCATTTGTCTAGTTTTAAACATATCCTCAAGTAGAGATGGATAACCTGCATGAGGCCCGGGCCTTGGTTTGGTGGGGAATTATTGACAAGCCAAGTGCAAAAGGAGACCCTCAACACAAATCCAAGCAAATACAAAATCTTAGACAACTGTGGGAAATCAACTTACAAAATAACCCTTTTAGGATAATGAAATGCCTCAAAGTCAACAAAAAGTCACAAAGCACATGAACATGCAGGCAGATATAGCCCAGCCAAATGAACAAATTAAATCACCGCAGAATGCACAGACTCTGAAACTAATCAAAGATGTTCAAACAATTCTCCTAAATAATATTCAATGGCTTAGCTAAAGAAATAAAAGAGATCAAGAAGACTCTAGAAGAGCATAATGAAGAATCTGAAAGAATAAGTATAAAAATAACATCACACAATGAAAGACACTGTAGACCAACTTAAAATTACGCTAGAATCCCATGTCAAACTCTGAAATCCATTCTATGACTAACTGTTGCAATATGCTTTTAAATGTGTTGCTTTTTTGTATATATGTTGTTTTTCACAAAAAAAGAAAGTCGATTGTGATGAATGCACAGCTATATGCTGATTTTGTAACCACTGATTATACACTTTGGATGATTATATGATATGTGAATGAATAATATATATCAATAAAAATAAATTTAATTAATGAAAACTATTACAACAGACACACAACAGTAGACTCGAAGAGGCAGAAGAAAGAGTAAGCAAACTACAGAATATGACAATTGAATGTGAAAGCACACAAAAAAAAAATGGCAAAAAAGACGGAAAATTTTTAATTGGATCTCAGGAAATGATGGACAACACAAAGCAAACAAATAGAAGAATCATCAGTGTCCCAGAAAAAGAGAGGAGTAAAGGGTTAGGAAGATTAGTTACAGAGATAGCGGGGGAACGTTTCCCAATGCTTATAAAAGACATAAAGACACAAATCAAAGAATCCCAACAAACCCCAACTAAAATAAATTCAAATAGCCTACTCCAAGACACCTGCTAATCAGTCTGTCAAATGTTGAAGAGAAGCAGAAAGTTCTGAAAGTAGCAAAAGAAAAGCAAATCACCACAATCAAGGGCAACCACATTAAGAATGTGTTCAGGTATTCAACAGGCACCATGCAGGTGTGAAGGCCATGGAATGATATATATAATTCCTGAAAGAGACAGACTTCTAACCAAGAATTCTTTATCCAGCCAATTGTTGTTCAAAAGTGAGACAGATTAAAAGTTTCACAGACAGACAAACACTTAGACAATTTCCCAACGAGAAACAGATCCTATAAGAAATACTACAGGGAGTTCTATCGGCCGAAAAAAAAAGACACGAGAAGGAGGGTACAGAATTGAAGGGTACCAGAAAGGGAAATTTGAAGGATAAAAAGAGGAAGAAGGAAAAGAATATATAGAAGATTTCAGCAAACCAATCACAAGTAAAGAGATTGAATCGGTCATCAAAAATCTTCCTACAAAGAAAAGCCCAGGGACAGTTGGGGAATACTATTAAACATTCCAAAAATAATTAACACCAATCCTGCTCAAACTCTTCCCAAAAAATTAAGAAAAAGGAACACTACATAAGTCATTTTATGGAGCTAACGTTACTCTAATACTAAAACCATGTAAAGATGTTACAAGAAAGGAAAACTACAGGCCAATCTCCCTAATAAATCTAGATGAAAAATTTTCAAGAAAATACTAGCAAATCGAAATTCAACTACACATTAAAAGAATTATACACCATGACAAAGTGGGGTTTATACCACGAATGCAATGGTGGTTCAACACAGGACAAATCAACCAATGTAATATATGGGACATTAACATATCAAAAGGGAAAAATCACAAGATCATGTCGATTGAAGCTGAAAAAGGATTCAACAAAATTCTGCATACTTTCCTGATAAAAACACTTCAAAACATAGGAGTCAAAAGAAATTTCATTAATATCATAAAGGACATTCATGAATAATCCATAGCCAGCATCATACTCAATAGAGAGAGACTGAAAGCTACCCCTAAGATCAGGAATGAGACAAGGATACCCTCTGTCACTACTATTATTCAACACTGTATTAGAAGTTTTGGCTAGAGCAATCAGGCAGAACAAAGAAATAAAAGGCATCCAAACTAGAAAGGAAAAAGTAAAACTTATATTTTCAGATGCCATGATACTATACTTAGAAAATCCTGAGAAATCTATGACGCAGCCACTTGAGTAATAAACAAATTCAGCAGTGGAGGGATATAAGATTAACGTGCAAAAATCAGTAATATTCCTATACACAAGCAAAGACTTCACTGAGAAGACAATTGAAAGAAAAATTCCCTCCAAAATAGCACCTAAAAGAATCAAGTATCTAGGAATAAACTTAACCAGGGATGTAAAGGACCTCTAAAAAAGAAACTACATAACGTTGCTAAAGGAAATCAAAGATTAAAATAGGTGGAAAGACATTCCCTGCTCATGGATAAGAAGGTTAAATGTAGTTAAGATGTCAATTCTAACCAAATTGATCTACAGATTCAATGCAATACCAATCAAAATTCCAACAACCTACTCTGAAGACTTGGAAAACCTACTTATCAAAATTATTTGCAAAGGAAAGAGACCTCAAATAGCTAAAAATATCCTGTAAAAGAACAAAATAGGAGGATTAACACTCCCTGATGAAAAGGTTATTATTAAGCCACAGTGGTTAAAATAGCATGATACAATTTTCGGGGGAAGATGGCAGCATAGTGAGGTGTGGAATTCAGTTTGTCCTCCAGAGCACCTAGTAAATAGCCAGGAACAGTATAGAACAACTGCTGGGGGAACATTAGTATACTGGCCTGGACCAAGTAGAATGGCTGAGATCCCATTCAGAACTGTTTAAATCCCCTAAGCCCCAGAGGCCAGCACCCCTCCCCCCCAAGGGCACGGCAGGCTGGTTCCCTGAGGGGAAAAAGAACAGACTTTAATAGCAGCAAAGGCTTAGCTTAACCAAGCTCAAACTGCGTAATTAACCATTTTTGACTACTGAAAACAGGCCCTCAGCACAGATAAATCTGAAATAAGGACTAAATGAACTAGGAGTTGTTGCCTAGCAGAGATGTGGTGGGTCTGATGGAAAAAACAACAACAACAACAACCAGAGGCTTACTGAGTTGGACAGCACAAAATACTGGAAAAGGGCTAGACCCCAAGAAAAAGAGGCACATAGAGCCTGGAGATAAACAGAGCCACATACCAACTTAAGCTCTTGATTGACAAACCGGAGAGGCAGTGGTCCAGCTCTGAAAAGGCTTTTTTTCCTTTGCTTTTTTACTCCTTAACAACTCATTAGATAGAACTAGAAGCACTCTCAGACTCCAGTACTGCTACAGGCAAGGGCAGAATTAAGATTGTCTAAGAGACAAAGTAACTAGTCAGGTGAAAGGAGTTAATTTCCTAAAGGGTGTATCTTCCCCAAGAAAAGGGGGTGGGGCCAGCTCAAGTGGAATTCCTCCTCCAAGGAATTCAGGCCCCAGGAACAGGGAAACTGAAGCAATTAAGCCCAGCTACCATCTCACCTCTATCTCAACCATGCCCCTGGCAGGGAGAGTCTGCTGAAATTAAAGGATCCACATCACTTTAAGCTGGTGGGAAGCCATGGGCAGATAAGCACAACATGCTGGGCAGGATAGGAAAAGCAGAGTACAGAGGCTTGGTAGGAAAGTCTGACAACCTGCTGGGTCTCACCCTC
This sequence comes from Tamandua tetradactyla, assembly GCF_023851605.1. Lineage (NCBI taxonomy): Eukaryota > Metazoa > Chordata > Mammalia > Pilosa > Myrmecophagidae > Tamandua > Tamandua tetradactyla. The sequence goes on from NC_135339.1 coordinate 47,213,885, forward strand.
AGGGGAAACTGATGCTGGCTACTCTTTCCTCTGGAGATGTGTGCCTGTCTGATCTAAGAAAACCTGATTAGGGTCTATAATATATGAAGAGGCCCTCTTCAAAAACAAAAATTTGAAAGGCTCCATACAGGAAGGACCAGAAACTGAAAAAACAAGAGCTGAAAAATTATTATCAGTTAAACAGATCTGATGCAAGAGGTCTAGAATAAGTTGAACTAATGTCAAACAACAGATAGAGAACATCCAGCAAGAAAATCTTAGGGAAAAGTGTGAAAAAAAAAAAAAACCCTTCAGAATAAACTAATTAAAGAAATCAAATGCCTAGACAGCAAAAAATAACAAGTCATATTAGGAAAATCAAAGATATAGTCTAGTCAAAGGAACAGAACAACACTGCAAATGAGATACAGGATTTGCGACAACTAATTCAGGATGTTCAAACAAACATGGAAAATCTCATCAAAAAGCAAATCAACAAATTGAGGGAAGATATAAAGAAGGCATTGGGTAAACAAAAATAAGAAATAGAAAGTTTGAAAAAACCAATCACAATATGAGAATGAAAGGCACAATAGAAGAGATTAAAAAAAAAAAAACCAATGGGAATAAACAATAGATTTGAAGAGGCAGAAGAAAGGATTAGTGAACTAGAAGACTGTATGGCTGAAATCTGACACAAATAAAAATGTGGGGAAAGATTGGAAAAATATGAGTAGGGTCTCAGGGAACTGTATGACAACATTAAGTGCATGAATATACATGTTGTGGGTGTCCCAGAAGGAGAAGAGAAAGGAAAAGGAGAAATAATAATGGAGGAAAGGATCACTGAAGATTTCCCATCTCTCATGAAAGATATAATCGTGCAGATTTAAGGAGTGTATCGTACCCCAAACAGAATAGATCAAAATAGACATACTCTAACATACTTATTAATCAGATTGTCAAATGTCAAAGAGAAAGAGAGAATTTTGAAAGCAGCAAGAAAGAGAAAGGCAATTCATCACATACAAGGGAACCTCAATAAGACTATGTGTGGATTTCTCAGCAGATACCATGGAGGTAAGAAGGCAGTGGTATTATATATTAAAGATTCTAAAAGAGAAAAACTGCCAACCAAGAATTCTATATACAGCAAAGCTGTTCTACAAAAATGAGAGGGAGATGAAAATATTTTCAGACAAACAATCCGTGAGACAATTTGTTACTAATAGACCAGCTCTGAAAGAAATACCAAAGGGAGCAGTACAGGAAGATAAGAAAAGGTAGAAGAGGTCTGGAGAAGAGTGTAGAAATTAAGACTATCAATAAAGGTGAAAAGACCAAAAAAAAATTAGATGTGACATATAAAATCCAAACGAGAAAATGGTAGAACAAAGTACTGCTCTAACAGTAATAACATTTAATGTTAGTGGATTAAACTCCCCAATCAAAAGAAATAGATAGGCAGAATTAAAAAACAGGACCCACCTATATGCTGTCTACAAAAGAACAATTTCAAACCCAAGGGCAAAAATAGGTTGAAAGTGAAAGGTTGGGAAAAGATAGTTCATGCAAACAATGAGAAAAGAGCAGGAGTAGCTATACTAATATCCAAGAAATTAGACTTCAAATGTAAAACAATTGAAAGACACTATGTATTAATAAAAGGAACAATTCAACAAGAAGACATAACAATCATAAATATTTATACACCAAGCAAGAGTGCTCCAAAAATAAATGAAGCAAACACTGAAGGGAAAAATAGTCACCTCTACCATAATAGTTAGAAACTTCAATTTCCTGCTCTGATCATTGGATAGAACATACAGACAGAGGATCAATAAAGAAACACACAATGAATGAATAATACAATAAATGAATTAGACTTAACAGACATTTACAGAACACTACACCCCACCACAGGAGCATAAACATTTTTCTCAAGTGCTCATGGATCATTCTCAAGGATACAACATATTCTGGGTCACAATGCAACTCTCAATAAATTTTAAAAGACTGAAATTATGCAAAATACTTTTTCAGGTCATAATGGAAGATAGAAATCAATAACAGGGAGAGGATCAGAAAATTCACAAATATATGGAGGCTAAACAACACATATTTAAACAACCAGTGGATCAAGGAAGAAATTACAAGAGAAATCAGTAAATACCTTGAGGCAAATGAAAATGAAAACACAACATATCAAAATCAAAAGGATGCAGCAAAAACAGTGCTAAGAAGGAAATTTATTACCATAAATGCCTATATCATAAAAGAAGAAAGAGCAAAAATCAAGGAATTAACTGTTCACTTGGAAGAACTAGAGAAAGAACAGCAATCTAACCCCAAAGCAAACGAAAGGAAAGAAATAACAACACTAGAGCAGAAAAAAATTAAACTGAGAATGTGAAAACAATTGAGAAAATCAACAAAAACAGAAATTGGTTCTTTGAGAATCAATAAAATCAATGCACCCTTAGCTAGGTCAACAAAAAGAAAGAGAGGATGCAGATGAACACTATCAAAAATGGAAGAGGAGACATAACCACTGACCCTGCAGAAATAAAGGAGGGAATGAAAGGATATTATGAGCAAATATGCTAATAAACTAGACAACATAGGTGAAATGGACAACTTCCTAGAAAGACATGAACAACGAACATAGACTCAAGAAGAAATAGATGACCTCAACAAACCAATCACAAGTAAAGAGACTGAATCAGTCATCAAGAAGCTCCCAAAAAAGAAAAGTCCAGGACCAGATGGCTTCACATGTGAATTCTACCAAACATTCAAGAAAGAATTAGTATCAATCCTGCTCAAACTCTTCAAAAAAACTGAAGAGGAGGGAAAGCTACCTAACTCATTCTATGAAGCCACATCACCTAATTATGTTGAGTGTATAATTTAAAAGTACTGGCAAAATCCCTTGAGGGATGTGAGAAAAACTATGGAAATATTAACTTTCACCATTAGGGAAAGCCCTGATATTATCTCAAACATTAGGGTTTCCCAAGTCAATAGGCCAAGCCCTTTCTCTTGAGGCTTGCTCCTATGAAGCCTGTTTCTGTAGCAGAGAAGCTGAAGTCCACTTATAATTATGCCTAAGAGTTGCTTCCAAAAAATCTTTTTTGTTGCTCAGATGTGGCCTCTCTGCCTCAAAGCCCTACTCTGCAAGTAAAATCACTACCCTCCCCCATATGTGAAACATGACATCCAGGGGTGAAAGTCTCGCTGGCAATGTGGGAGATAACTCCCAGGGATGAGCCTAAGGCTATCCTGAACAAAAGGGGGAAAATATATATAACAAAATAAGTATCAGTGACTAAGACAGTTCAAATAGCATTGAAAGCCTATTCTGGAGGCTACGCTTACACTAACTTCAGCTAGATATGGTTAATTATGAGGGTTTGCCAGCATCAACCAAACCATTCCTGTCAACCCTAAAGAACACCTAGGGCTTTATCTGAGATTCTACAAAAATTTCAGGCACTAAGATTACTTTCTAGAAACGTACAACGTCCAAATGTATTCCTAGGCCAGATAAGTCCAGAAATTGAGAGAGGCCAACCTCTCCAAGAACATCAACTAGTTCTATCCCCCTATTCCATATTACCAACAGCCCTTTCCAACATGAAAAAGTTAGAATAGGCATGGCCCAAACACCCCTAAAGATTGGGAGAAGGATTAAAGGAGAAGGAGGAGTTAAAACAGAGAAGATAAGGTTTAACAAATGAATATGACTGCTACACCATTCTATTGATATTTCTCCCGCATCTTGGAACAGCTAGAAGGAAAAACTGAAAATTGTAGATCTGTAACACATACAAAACTCTGAAATCTGTTCTATAGCTGCTTGTTACAATGTACTTTGAAACTGATTGCTTTTTTGTATATGTTATACCTCACAACAAAAAATGTTTAAAAAAATGAAAGTGTAAAATACCTCATTTATTTTTCTTGAATACATGTTTGTCAGATAACATTTCAGATAAATTGGGCTAAAGAAAATTTATTATTAAAATTAACTGCAACACATGGGACAGAAATCCTAGAATGAGCTGGGACTCAGTATCAAGAGACTGAGAAAACCTTCTCGACCAAAAGGGGGAAGAGCAAAACGAGACGAAATAAAGTTCAGATTCCAAACAGGGTCGAGAGGTTATCCTGGATATCCTGGAGGTTATTCTTATGCATTAAATAGATATTACCTTTTTAGGTAAAGGTGTAACAGAGAGGTTGGAGGGAACTGCCTGAAAATGCAAAGCTGTGTTCCAGTAGCCATGTTTCTTGAAGATGACTGTATAATGACATAACTTTCGCAATGTGACTACGTGATTGTGAAAAAAAAAAGAGTACTCATGGATTTTCTGATTCATCAAATCACAGGAAACTGTGTATTTGCACAATGTATATGGGCAACATAGCAGCAACTGGTAAATTTTTCTTGGAGATGGCAGAGTTATACAAATGAACAGAGTAGCTCCAGGTAGTGCCATAATAACTGTAAATTTTTTCTGAAGAATTGGAGTGTCCTTAATGGAGGATCTAACCCCTACCCCCTCCCATGAACTAGGGGAAGTACTAAAGATAAACTGATCAGAACATCTTCCAATTAGAGGAAAATAGATATTCATCGTGTGATGTATGTAGTTAGAGTTATAATCATTTTCCTTCAAAGCTGTTATTATTTGAAGGGGAAAATTCAACTTCCCCATTTGGAGAATTCCTGATATCCTCATAAGCAGTGGGGACAACCAAATCAATAGGCTAAGCCTTCAATCTTGGGGTTTGCTCCTATGAAACTTATCCCCGCAAAGGATAGGCTAAACCTACTTAAAATCAGGCCTAAGAGTCACCCCCAGAGAACCTCTTTTGTTGCTCAGATGTGGCCTATCTCTCTCTCAGCCAAAACAGCTAGCAAACTCACTGCCCTCCCCCTGTCTACATGGGACATGACTCCCAGGGATGTGGACCTCCCTGGCAACGTGGGACAGAAATCCTAGAATGAGCTGGGACTCAGCCTCAAGGGACTGAGAAAACCTTCTCAACTGAAAGGGCGAAGGGAGAAATGAGACAAAATAAACTGTCAGTGGCTGAGAGATTTCAAACAAAGTCGAGAGGTTATCATGGAGGTTATTCTTATGCATTATATAGAAATATCTTTTTAGCTTATGGTGTATTAGAGTGGCTAGAGGGAAGTACCTGAAACCGTAGAGCTCTATTCCAATGGCCATGTTTCTTAAAGATGATTGTATAATGATATAGCTTATAGCTTTTACAATGTTGACAGTGTCTGATGCTCCTTTCATCCAGGGTATGGACAGATGAGTGAAAAATATGGATAAAAAATTAGTAAGGGGTCAAATAAATTGGGTAGATGGAAATATTACTGGTCAGTGAGAGGGAGGGATATGGGATGTATGGGATGTACGAGTTTTCTTCTTTTTTCTTTTTCTGGAATGATGCAAATGTAAAAAATCATTATGGTGACGAATACACAACTCTGTGATGATACTGTGAGCCACTGATTATACACCTTATACACCATGTATGGAATGTATGTGTGTGAAGATTTGTCAATAAAAATATTTTTAAAAAAGAAAAAGACCACACGATAAACTATTTTCACCCACTAGACTGGCAACAAAACAACCAAGTCCCTACAATACTAAGTGTTAGAGAGATATGCAGCAGCAGACAAAATAAACTGTGATATATTCTCAAATAGAATTTTATTTAACAATAGAAATTAAGTTGCTATGCTACATTACTTGAAACAAATGAATTTTCACAATATAACTAAGTGAAAAATTACAGAATACCACATTCCATTTCTTATCAAACACTAAAACAAGTAAAACTAATCTATTGTTCAGATATACAACAAAGTTATTATTTTTTAAAATCAAGAGAATGGTTAACATAAAATTTGAAATAATGGTTACCTTTTTATACATTACCTATTGTTTATTACTGGTTAGTGAAAAATAAGGAGCTTGTGCCAAAATGTATATCAAGTACAGCACTAAGAACACTGTTTACTGTTTAGTTTAGCTGACTTTTATTTTTGGTAGTAAAACTTTCCCAAAAAAGGAAGTGGCTTGTTGGTTTATACTCTCGTACAATCTTCTTAGCTCATCTCAAATTGGCAGTCTGAGCGGTACTGATTTTGACAGTTAACTCTGGAGAAGAGCACAGGCCAGGTAACTGTAAACCTTCAGAATAAAGAGCCTCAATTAAGTCAATTCCAGATTACAGGGAAAGATCTAGTTCCAAATTATTCTTCAGGGTCTCCCTAGAATTTTTCCTACCTGGTTTACCTGACATGAGATCCAACCACACCCTTTTCTGCCATCTCCAGTGACTCAGGCTGACACTATTTCCTGTGCCCTTGGTTTTGTGTATTTCTATCCCTTTGGCCGGTGGTGCTGGCCTCCACCAATCGGGGAGCTGGCCTCTGCAATCCTACTTTCTGCCCCAAACCAGACCAGCCCTTCCTTGGTTGATTTTACTTCCAAGGCACTGCAAAGACCTGAAATTCCCTCCATTCCATCACAGCCTCAGACACAATCTCAAAACAAAACTACAGAGATTATGAGGAACTTCAGACCCAAAAGATCTTTGAGAATGGATAAAATGCTGATTTTGACTTACACATTGTCTCTTACACATACTCTGCTGTGCTCCAAACTCACTGTTCTTGAAATTCAGAAAATCAACAACTCCTTCAGTCACTGAAGTTTTGCCTGGAATAATAAGGACAGGAAATGAAAACAGCAGCAAACAGAAGGAAACAAAGGGTCCACTAGAGAAAGAAACTCTTGTATAATCAATCTTTTAGACATTTAAGAGGAAAAATGGTCATCAGAATTAAGGAAAATCTCTAACTTAGTCTAATCCATTTTTCATCATTAACCCAACTATTAATAGTAACTCAATGTATGCAGAAGAAATCACTATCATTTACAAAGAGTTTTCACATATGCTTTCTCATTTAAGCCTTAGGATCTTGAGAATTAGCAAGTATTATTTTTAAATGTGGTAGCTTAAGTTCCCAAAGGTTAAGGAACTTCCCAATATGACTCAGCCAGCAAGTATCAAAGCAAGAAATAGAAAGTAAGATCTGGTATAATAGTTTTTCGTTAGTTTTGGCTTAAACAACAGAATTTATTGTCTTAGTTTTAGAGGCTAAAAGTCCAAAATCAAGGAGACAACAGAATCATGTTTTCTTCAAAATCTATAGCTTTCTAGTGGTGGCTTGCAGGCAATCCATACTCAATCTCTGCCTCCATCACATAGCCATCTCTCTCCTCCCCCCAACTGTCTTCTACCACCTGGTATAATTCTTCCCCCCCTTTTTTTTTTGCATGGAGACTAGAATCGAACCCGGGTCTCTAGCCTGGCAGGCAAGAACTCTGCCTGCTAAGCCGCTGTGACCCACCCTAGGTATAATTCTTTTAAAGTCACTCTCACTATCAATTTCTACTAATTGCTTTTTTCTTTGAATATAGGTCACATTTTCTGGCTTCTTTTCTATTATATGGTAGGCAATTAAAAGGTATCCAGTTTGATTCTGGTGGGAGCTAAATTAACTGGCAGATCCTCCTGATCCTTTCAGGCATGGCTTTATTCTTGGTTAAAATGGGGTCTATTTCAGTGTGTCCTTAAGTCCTAGTGAATGGCCTTTAACATAAGAGATGGCCCTTCCTCCTAAGACAGCTTTTCTAGTGTTCAACCAGAACTCCAATTTCTCTCAGCATTGCAAGACCTCTGATATCTCCTTTCTCTTCTAAGCCTGGTAGTGGGTGCTCTCTGTTAGATCTCACCCTGCATATGCACATTCTGACTTCTGAGTCCCCCTTCTGCATTGCTTTCCTTCCTGGCACCCTGCCCTGCAAATTTCAGCCTCTTCAGCAGCCTTGAACTCTGATTTCTGTCTTTTCAATTCTGTGGGACCAGCATGCTCTGCCGCACCTCCTGTACCATCCAACTGTATGGCATTAGGGAAAATATGGGTCTCAAGATTCTCTTCTCTCAAGGATAATAATCCTGGCTGCCTGCTATCCAATGTCTGAAAATAACTGCCTTCATTTTGTCCAGTTTTCTAGTTGTTTACAGAAGGACAGTTCAGCACCAGTTTCATTCATTAAATAATGCTTGAGGAACATTGGGCTGTTTTATCGGGAAGGGTTAAGAATCAAACACTTTTAGCATATGATAAATACTTTCATTTAAACATTTCAAAGAACTCTCTAACAATCGTTTTGTAAAAATGTACGTTTACTTCTACTGCAGCACTGTGGGAAGAGAAATACTCTCTAACTTTGCCAAACAAATCCTATTCAAATGAAATCACAAAGAAATGTCTCTTCCAGAAAGCTGATACCCCCCTTCAGAAAACAAGCTAGCTATCAACCTGACATACATTTACATTTATCTCTTTAACTCTTCCACCAAAAGGCAAAGAAAACACTACCATATATCCAAAGAAGGGAAAGTTAGCTACTACTTTTCATTTTCCTTGTTTATGGGTACATGTACTTAAGGATGGGGAGAAATATTTTTTTCATGAATATCATTTTCTGGTTTATTTCCAATTCTACTTGAAACCATTGGCGAGATACTATCAGAAAAAAAAAGCATCAAGAGAAAACTTGCAAGCAAGAATGGTGTTATCATCATACACTGTGAGAAAAGAGGATTTGTAATCACTAGAAAATGGAGGACAGGGTTTTGTTTGTTTGTTTGTTTGTTGTGCAAGTCAGGAGATTTGTATATTCACATACTCAAAGTATTTCAAGCAGTGTGCCAGGCAGAAATGTGGTGCAAACCTCTTTCTATTTCTTAACCAAATTTCTTCCATATTAGAAATCCACACTGCAGCCCACTAATTCATTTTCTCAAAATAAGTACATAGCAAATTGTATTTTTCTTCAGTTTTATTTTAGCTGCCCTAGAACTTAAATCACAAGAGTGAGCCTCTGATGTAAATATAGTGCTTTTGCCCACCCCAATATCCAGGTACTACCCATCCCATTTGGAATCTTAGGACAGGCTTCTCACAAGTCTCGGCGTCTCCCTATGGACCCTGTTGAATTCATTTCCCACAAGTCAGCCCGTGTACAAAGTACAAAGTAAATACAAATTTTTCTGTGACTCCCTGTTTTCTAGGGATACAGTAAAAGCCCCTGGGCCTGCTAAAACAATGATACCATGATTTTCTCCCTGCTCACCTTCCTATATCATTTACAATACTCTATGCCCCATCACTAATAAATGATTTAAAGCCATTCCCCCTTTGTGAAACACCCCTTTCTCCTTTTTATCTCTTACAAATTCATGGAGGTTTGACAACAGTTGGGAAAGAAAGTTTTCATGATCGCCATTCCAAGATGGGTTATAGATGCCCCATATTAGTAATTTTACGGCACCTGTATTCAACTTTACACTACTGAGCACTTAAAATGGGCTAAGCAATGATGGACGCTTAACATGCAATTTTCGCACTAACTCTGTAAAGCAGGTGCTACCATAATCCCATTTTACAGATGAGCAAACAGGCAGAGTGATTCAGCAGCTTCTCCAATGTCACATTGCTAGTGAGTGGCAGAGCCAAAGAGCTTATATTCTCATCTATTATATACAGCACTTAACATATTTCATTGAAAAATAAGTAAACAGCATAATTTGTATCTGCCACTCTGAAGAGCCATCTTCTCACAAATTAACACAAACTGATGGGAAATAGGAGGGTTAAGCACAAGGGCTTACAGGTCAGATGTGCGCGAGTTTCACTGGTACGTCCTCCAATGACTAGCTCTGTGGCCTTGAACGAATTACTTGACCTCTCTCTGTGATTTAGTGACCTCATTGTGAGGATCAAATATGATAATTTACATAAATATCTTAATTCAAGTGCCTAGCAATGAGTATGAAATAAAATATGAATAAATAATAATAATAATTGTTATTGCTATTTTCCTTCAAGGCTCAGCTGTAAGCTATATGGAAAACACCAACAAGCAGACAATTTAAGTCTATGAAACAAAACCAATGCAATCTATAGTATCTGAAATGCATCGTGGATACATTAAAATATCAGTAAGTCTGAATTCAAAAAGTATTACATATCCATTTCAAAATGTAAGGGAATAGAGGCATTGTAGGAAGATGGCATAGTAAGAAGCTCTAGGAATCAATCGCTCCACCAAAACAACTATTAAAACAGGTAGGAACTATCCGAATCAACTAATTTAAAACTCCAGAGTCTAGAAGAACACCGTTCAGCAACCAGGAAAGAGAGGAGGAAGAAGCTGGTAAATTACAGTAAATAACAGTAAATTGCTCTTTCTGCACACAGGTTACCAGCACCCATCCTGTACTCTCCCAGCAGGAAGCACATTGGGTCTATCCCTGATCAATGCTTTCGATTAACTACTGCAGATCTCTGAGGAACCAGCTCTGACAACTACAACTGTTTCAACCCACCCCAGACAAAGATAGCAAAGGAAAATAAAAGACTATATGCTTTCTCAGAGCTATAGAGGGCAATTAAAAAGCAGCACTAGCAAGGCAGAGGCCAATCAAGAAAGCACAGCTTTGGGGAGCCCTGGAAGAAGCTTCTGCAACCCTTCCTAGCTCCTTCCTCCCTTATACTCTCCCCAGGGCAGCCCAGGGCTGGTCAGCACTCTTTTGTAGGTCCCTGGTGTAACCAAGAAGTTAAGATTTAAGAAATGTTTAAGATTACTTTGGATGGTCCATCACTTCTTGTTTCTTTGTCTTGTAATCTTCTGTTGCACACTGTATATTTTAATATTTCAAAATGCTCACTGAGGGATTTATTCCCTAGATGTCTGTTTCTAGATACAAATATTTCTATAGATACAGATATTTCTTTTTACTTTGTAGTATATTAGAATAGACATGGAAATACCTGATATTACTGAACTGTATGTAATCCAGCTGCCTTAATCTTTAATAATGACTGTATAACTATATAGCCTTTATCTTGTGATTGTAAAAACCTTGTGACTGACCCTCACTTATACCCCCTTATCATAAAAACAATTTCTAATGCTTATTAATGAAGGGCCTTGAGTCAGCCCAGAACTAACCCACCCAACTCCAAAGCTATCTTGATTGAAGGACCTGGATTTAACCAAAATTGGTCTGCCTAACATGCACACTCACTTAAACTTTAAGTGACCTATATCTCATTATAATACTAAAATTCATATCCATCTTCATAATACAGCTGCCATTTTCATACATATATTCTGTGATTAAACATGTAATCAATCTGCAGGTGGTCAATAATTAGATCATCTCTAAGCTCTTCATCTTGAGCCACTGTGCTCATTATCTTAAAACCTGGCCATATTTTTGGTACTATAAAACTATCAGAATTATTGCAGTTTGGGAGGTACTGATTTTTAGGCTGATGGGCCATCTGATCTCCTGCTTTTTGCCTAACAATAAATTCTTTCTCCCTTTGAAGCCCCAGGATCTCAAGAATTGGTCATTTGAGGGCATCTGGCAGAGAATCTACCACTTTTGATTGGTATCACTGACCTTGTTCCTTCTGGGAAAGACTAATTTGGAAACTTCTCTCCGGTATGTCCTCCTCCCAGAATTTGATATCAAGGCAAAAGCAGCCTGAGAAAATGAAAGCAGTACAAGAAACAACAGAGGCAAATGACCTCAGGCCAATGCTTAAATGCTTTAAATCCTATAATAGAAGACCCAAGAGAGGAGAGGATCTGTTTTCTGGAAGTAGTGAGGACATTCAAACTCCTGTAAACAGAGGAATTCCTAAGCCACTCTCAAGCACAAGTCAAGACAGGACACAGGCCCAGAAAAGACAGGAGGGAATCTGTACTTTGTATGTGCCCTGGGCTGACGTTCCTGATAGGACAACAGAATTCTAGCAGAGAGCATCAGTCAAATGTAAAGTTAATTTGTAAACATGGTGAAATGTGTCTTTTGCTTAGATTTACTTGGTTTTGTTTGCTCCTGATACTCTGGAAAATTTCTGTCATAACACCAGCTAGTGACAAATCCAAGAAACTGACATCTAGGGAATAAATCCCTCAGTTAACATTTAAAAATATTAAAATGTGCAGTGTGCAACAAAAGATTACAAGACCAAAAAAAAGAGAAAATGATGGACCTTCCAAAGGAAGAGGAAAAATGTCTAGAAAACATCAATGAAGAGGACTGAATATGGACATAACAGACAAAGACTTTTTAAAAAATAGCCTTCAATATCCTCATGGAAATGAAGGAAAACACAGAGAAAGAAATAAAGGATATCAGGAAAAAAATGAATGAACAACATGAGCATCTCAAAAAGAGACAGAAATTTTAAAATGGAATGAAACAGAACTATTGGAGTTGAGGATCACAATAACTGAAGTGAAAAATTCCCAGGGGAGAGAACCTGAAGACAAGACAATTGAAATGAGTCAGACTGAAGAGCAGAAAGGAAAAAGAATTATAAAAAAATGAAAATAGACTGAGAATGGTCTGCAACAATATCAAGCATGCCAGTCATGCATTATGGGAGCCCCAGAAAGAGAAGAAAGGGGCTAAAGGAATATTGAAAGAAATAATAACAGAAACTTCCGAAATTTAGGAAAACATTAAATATGCACATCCAAGAAGCCAAGAAATATGAACACGATAAACTTGAAGAAAAATATGGCCTGTCACAACTGACCAAACTATCAAACGCAAAGGACAAGGAGATATTTCTGGAAGCAACATGTACCAGGGAGTCCCAATAAGATTAAGTGCCACTTTCTCATCAGAAACTATGGAAGCAAGAAGGCAGTAGGCTGAAATACATCAAGTGCTGAAAGAAAACAATTGCCAGCCAAGAATTTTATATCTGGCAAAACATTTTATCAAAAATTAGGGAGAGAGAAAGACATTCTTAGATAAACAAGAACTGAGGGAGTTCAACACCACTATTTCAGCCCCATAAGCAATGCTAAAGGGAGTTCTTCAAACTGAAATAAAAGGACACTAGGCAGTGGTTCAAAACAGCATAAAGAAATAAAGATCTGTGGTAAAGGTAACCATTTGGGTAATTATAAATGCCAATATTATGTATGGTATTTTTGGTATGTAACTCTACTTTTACCTCCTACAGGTGTTAAAATGCATGTGCATAAAAAGTAATGACAAATCTATGGGTTTGGACATTTAGTGTACAATGATATAATTTGTAACAACAACAGCAAAAAGTTGGGGGGAGCACAGAGGGGTATAGGAACAGGGTATATGTATGCTATTGAAGTCAAATTGGTATCAAATCAAGCATGACCATTATATTTAGAATCTTAAATTTTAACCCCATGGTAACCACAAGGAAAAAAATACAAAAAATATATTGATAGAAATGAGGAGGGACTCAATGTGGTTCAATACCAAAAAAATCAAATATATATGAAAGCAAGCATTAATGGAAGAATTAAAGGGCAAAAAAAAAGTAAGATTTGAGGTGAACAGAAACAGTGCAGAACAGCTCCCGGGGCCACGGTAGGGAATGGACACACAGCGTACCCCAGTCTGGACTGGCTAGTCTGACTGTGAGACTCGGCTGCAGTGAGATCCCCGAGTGGCGCACGACCCCCCAAGCAGCGGCAGCTGTGGCGGCCGGAGCTCCTCCCTCCCTCCTTCCCAGGCCGGCTGAGAGTCTCGGAGAGGCAAGTTTCCCAAGCTGCGGCGGCCGGCGCCCCTCTTTTGCGGGCGGCTTCCTGGTCTGGCTACGAGTCTCGGATCAGAGGGCTACCCAAGCCGCGGTGGCCCTCCCCCGCGGGCGGCTTTCTGCTCTGGTAACGAATTCCCCAGGCCGCGGCGGCGTGCGACCGACGCCCCTCCCCCGCGGGCGGCTTCCTGGTCCGGTAGTGAATTCCCCGGGCCCGCTGCGGCCGGCACCAATAGGGAAATTAATAAAGGAGCCACAGGGTCCCCTCAAGCCGCGGCGGCTGACGCCCCCACCACGCGCGGCCCCCTGAACCAACTGAGAGAATTGGATCGGAAATCCCCAGGCCGCGGAGAACGGTGACCGGGGGGATCCCTTCCAAACACGTGAGACAAACGTGTGCCACGAGCGCCACTTACTGGGCAGGATAAGAAAAACAGAACCCAGAGATTTCACAGAAAAATCTTACAACCTTGTTGGGTCTGACACCCAGGGAAATCTGACTAAATGCTCAGACGCCAGCAGCAGAAGATAACGGTCCACGCTCAGAAGATTGAGAATATGGCCCAGTCAAAGGAACAAACCAATAGTTCAAATGAGATACAAGAGCTGAGACAACTAATGCTGAATATACGAACAGAAATGGAAAACCTCTTCAAAAAGGAAATCGAGAAATTGAGGGAGGACATGAAGAAAACATGGGCTGAACAAAAAGAAGAAATAGAAAAACTGAAAAAAAAAATCACAGAACTTACGGAAGTGAAAGATAAAGTAGAAAAGATGGAGAAAACAATGGATACCTACAATGATAGATTTAAAGAGACAGAAGATAGATTTAGTGATTTGGAGGATGGAACATCTGAATTCCAAAAAGAAACAGAAACTATCGGGAAAAGAATGGAAAAATTTGAACAGGGTATCAGGGAACTCAAGGACAATATGAACCGCACAAATGTATTCTCCCAGAAGGAGAAGAGAAGGGAAAAGGAGGAGAAAAACTAATGGAAGAAATTATCACTGAAAATTTTCCAACTCTTATGAAAGACCTAAAATTACAGATCCAAGAAGTGCAGCGCACCCCAAAGAGATTAGACCCGAATAGGCGCTCTCCAAGACACTTACTAGTTAGAATGTCAGAGGTCAAAGAGAAAGAGAGGATCTTGAAAGCAGCAAGAGAAAAACAATCCATCACATACAAGGGAAACCCAATAAGACTATGTGTAGATTTCTCAGCAGAAACCATGAAAGCTAGAAGACAGTGGGATGATATATTTAAATTACTAAAAGAGAAAAACTGCCAACCAAGACTCCTATATCCAGCAAAATTATCCTTCAAAAATGAGGGAGAAATTAAAACATTTTCAGACAAAAAGTCACTGAGAGAATTTGTGACCAAGAGACCAGCTCTGCAAGAAATACTAAAGGGAGCACTAGAGTCAGATATGAAAACACAGAAGAGAGAGGTATGGAGAAGAGTGTAGAAAGAAGGAAAATCAGATATGATATATATAATACAAAAGGCAAAATGGTAGAAGAAAATATTACCCAAACAGTAATAACACTAAATGTTAATGGACTGAATTCCCCAATAAAAAGACATAGATTGGCAGAATGGATTAAAAAACAGGATCCTTCTATATGCTGTCTACAGGAAACACATCTTAGACCCAAAGATAAACATAGGTTGAAAGTGAAAGGTGGGGAAAAGATATTTCATGCAAATAACAACCAGAAAAGAGCAGGAGTGGCTATACTAATATCCAACAAATTAGACTTCAAATGTAAAACAGTTAAAAGAGACAAAGAAGGACACTATCTACTAATAAAAGGAACAATTAAACAAGAAGACATAACAATCATAAATATTTACGCACCGAACCAGAATGCCCCAAAATATGTGAGGAATACACTACAAACACTGAAACGGGAAATAGACTCATATACCATAATAGTTGGAGACTTCAATTGACCACTCTCATCAACGGACAGAACATCTAGACAGAGGATCAATAAAGAAATAGAGAATCTGAATATTACTGTAAATGAGCTAGACTTAACAGACATTTATAGGACACTACATCCCACAACAGCAGGATACACCTTTTTCTCAAGTGCTCATGGATCATTCTCAAAGATAGACCATATGCTGGGTCACAAAGCAAGTCTCAACAAATTTAAAAAGACTGAAATCATACACAACACTTTCTCAGATCATAGAGGAATGAAGTTGGAAATCAATAATTTTCCGGAGTGCCAGAAAATTCACAAATACATGGAGGCTCAACAACACACTCTTAAACAACGAATGGGTCAAAGAAGAAATTGCAAGAGAAATTAGGAAATACCTCGAGGCGAATGAAACTGAAAACACAACATTTCAAAACTTATGGGACGCAGCAAAGGCAGTGCTAAGAGGGAAATTTATTGCCCTAAAATGCCTATATCAGAAAAGAAGAAAAGGCAAAAATGCAGGAATTAACTGTCCACTTGGAAGAACTGGAGAAAGAACAGCAAACTAATCCCAAAGCAAGCAAAAGGAAAGAAATAACAAAGATTAGAGCAGAAATAAATGAAATTGAAAACATGAAAACAATAGAGAAAATCAATAAGACCAGAAGTTGGTTCTATGAGAAAATCAACAAGATTGATGGGCCCTTAGCAAGATTGACAAAAAGAAGAAGAGAGAGGACGCAAATAAATAAGATCAGAAATGGAAGAGGAGACATAACTACTGACCTCACAGAAATAAAGGAGGTAATAACAGGATACTATGAACAACTTTACGCTAATAAATACAACAATTTAGATGAAATGGACGCGTTCCTGGAAAGACATGAACAACCAACTTTGACTCAAGAAGACATAGATGACCTCAACAAACCAATCACAAGTAAAGAAATTGAATTAGTCATTCAAAAGCTTCCTAAAAAGAAAAGTCCAGGACCAGACGGCTTCACATGTGAATTCTATCAAACATTCCAGAAAGAATTAGTACCAACTCTCCTCAAACTCTTCAAAAAAATCAAAGTGGAGAGAAAACTACCTAATTCATTCTATGAAGCCAACATCACCCTCATACCAAAACCAGGCAAAGATATTACAAAAAAAGAAAACTACAGACCAATCTCTCTAATGAATACAGATGCAAAAATCCTCAATAAAATTCTAGTAAATCGTATCCAACAACACATTAAAAGAATTATACATCATGACCAAGTAGGATTCATCCCAGGTATGCAAGGATGGTTCAACATAAGAAAATCAATTAATGTAATACACCATATCAACAAATCAAAGCAGAAAAATCACATGATCATCTCAATTGATGCAGAGAAGGCATTTGACAAGATTCAACATCCTTTCCTGTTGAAAACACTTCAAAAGATAGGAATACAAAGGAACTTCCTTAAAATAATAGAGGGAATATATGAAAAACCCACAGCTAATATCATCCTCAATGGGGAAAAATTGAAAACTTTCCCCCTAAGATCAGGAGCAAGACAAGGATGTCCACTATCACCACTATTATTCAACATCGTGTTGGAGGTTCTAGCCAGAGCAATTAGACAAGAAAAAGAAATACAAGGCATCAAAATTGGAAAGGAAGAAGTAAAACTATCACTGTTTGCAGACGATATGATACTATACGTCGAAAACCCGGAAAAATCCACAACAAAACTACTAGAGGTAATAAATGAGTACAGCAAAGTAGCAGGTTACAAGATCAACATTCAAAAATCTGTAGCATTTCTATACACTAGCAATGAAAAAGCTGAGGGGGAAATCAAGAAACGAAGCCCATTTACAATTGCAACTAAAAGAATAAAATACCTAGGAATAAATTTAACTAAAGAGACAAAAAACCTATATAAAGAAAACTACAAAAAACTGTTAAAAGAAATCACAGAAGACCTAAATAGATGGAAGGGCATACCGTGTTCATGGATTGGAAGACTAAATATAGTTAAGATGTCAGTCCTACCTAAATTGATTTACAGATTCAATGCAATACCAATCAAAATCCCAACAACTTATTTTTCAGAAATAGAAAAACCAATAAGCAAATTTATCTGGAAGGGCAGGGTGCCCCGAATTGCTAAAAACATCTTGAGGAAAAAAAACGAAGCTGGAGGTCTTGCACTGCCTGACTTTAAGGTATATTATGAAGCCGCAGTGGTCAAAACAGCATGGTATTGGCATAAAGATAGATATATCGACCAATGGAATCGAATAGAGTGCTCAGATATAGACCCTCTCATCTATGGACATTTGATCTTTGATAAGGTAGTCAAGGCAACTCACCTGGGACAGAACAGTCTCTTCAATAAATGGTGCCTAGAGAACTGGATATCCATATGCAAAAGAATGAAAGAAGACCCATATCTCACACCCTACACAAAAGTTAACTCAAAATGGATCAAAGATCTAAACATTAGGTCTAAGACCATAAAACAGTTAGAGGAAAATGTAGGGAGATATCTTATGAATCTTACAATTGGAGGCGGTTTTATGGACCTTAAACCTAAAGCAAGAGCACTGAAGAAGGAAATAAATAAATGGGAACTCCTCAAAATTAAACACTTTTGTGCATCAAAGAACTTCATCAAGAAAGTAGAAAGATAGCCTACAAATATTGGGAGACAATATTTGGAAATGACATATCAGATAAAGGTCTAATATCCAGAATTTATAAAGAGATTGTTCATCTCAACAACAAAAAGACAGCCAACCCAATTACAAAATGGGAAAAAGACTTGAATAGACACCTCTCAGAAGAGGAAATACAAATGGCCAAAAGGCACATGAAGAGATGCTCAATGTCCCTGGCCATTAGAGAAATGCAAATCAAAACCACAATGAGATATCATCTCACACCCACCAGAATGGCCATTATCAACAAAACAGAAAATGACAAGTGCTGGAGAGGATGTGGAGAAAGAGGCACACTTATCCACTGTTGGTGGGAATGTCAAATGGTGCAACCACTGTGGAAGGCAGTTTGGCGGTTCCTCAAAAAGCTGAATATAGAATTGCCATACGACCCAGCAATACCATTGCTGGGAATCTACTCAAAGGAATTAAGGGCAAAAACTCAAACAGACATTTGCACACCAATGTTTATAGCAGCGTTATTTACAATTGCAAAGAGATGGAAACAGCCAAAATGTCCATCAACAGACAAGTGGCTAAACAAACTGTGGTATATACATATGATGGAATATTATGCAGCTTTAAGACAGGATAAACTTATGAAGCATGTAATAACATGGATGGACCTAGAGAACATTATGCTGAGTGAGTCTAGCGAAAAACTAAAAGACAAATACTGTATGGTCCCAATGATGTGAATCGACATTCGAGAATAAACTTGGAATATGTCATTGGTAACAGAGTCCAGCAGGAGTTAGAAACAGGGTAAGATAATGGGTCATTGGAGCTGTTGGGATACAGACTGTGCAACAGGACTAGATACAAAAACTCAAAAATGGACAGCACAATAATACCTAATTGTAAAGTAATCATGTTAAAACACTGAATGAAGCTGCATCCGAGCTATAGGTTTTTGTTTTGTTTTGTTTTGTGTTGGGTTAATTTCTTTTTTTCCGTTAGTTAATAAAAAAAAAAGTAAAAAAAAAAAAAAAGTAAGACTTACAAAAACAAAATAGTAAAATGGCAGAAGAAAGTCCTGTTTTAGCAGCAGTGACTTTAAATGTAAACAGCTTAAACTCTTCAGTCAAAGGCAGGGACTGGCAGAATGGACAAAAAGCATAACCTAACTAAATGCTGTCTAAAAGAGATGTGCTTTAAATTCACAGGCATAAGTAGGCTGAAAGTGAAAGGATGGGAAAAAACATACCATGCAAGTAGTAAACAAAAGAGAGAAGGGGTAGCTATACTAATATCATATAAAACAGATATGATGGTTTGAAACTGTATGTCCCTTAGAAAAGCATGTTCTTAAAGTTAATCCATTCTTGTGGGTATTAATCCATTGTAAGTAGGACTTTTTGTAGAGGTTACTTCAATTAAGATATGACCCATCTCCATCAGGATGGATCTTAATCCTATTACTGAAGTCCTTTATAAGCAATGTAAATTTCAGACAACTAAAATGCCACAGGAAATAAGAAGTTAAAATCAACAAAACCAGAAGAGAACAGAGAGGTCAGAAGAGGCAGTCATATGCACTGCCATGATAATCTAAGGACCAAGAATCATGGGTAGTCAGCCCCAGAATGCCAGTCTTCGACAAGAAACCACTGCCTTGATAATGCCTTGATTTGGACTTTCTTTTTGCCTCAAAACCAAGAGCAAATAAATTCCCATTCTTCTATCCAACCCACTCCATGGTATTTGCTTGAGCATCCTGTTTAGTTCAGGAAACTAAAACAACAGACCTTAAGTCAAAACCTATTACAAAGGACAAAGATGGCAATTATATACTGATAAAGGGGTCAATTCAACATAACAATTACAAATATATATGTACCTAACAATAGAGCCCCAAAATACATGATGTAAATACTGACAGATTCAAAGTGAGAAATTGATAGTTCTACATTAACAGTAGGAGACTTCAGTACACCACTCTCAATAATGGACAGAACATAGTCAGAAAATAAATAAAGAAATACAAGACTTGAATGATATTCTAAACCAACTAGACCTAATAGACATATATAGAATATGTCTGTTATACATAATTTTCTTGAGTGCACATGGACCATTCTTGAGGCTAGACCATATCTTATGTCACATAACAAGTTCTCAATAAATTAAAAAACATTCACTCATATAAGTATATCATCTCCAATCACAATGGAATAAAGCTAGAAACCAGTAACACAGGGAAATATGGAAAATTCACAAATATGTGAAAAAAAAACAATTCTAAGCAACCAAAGGATTAAAGGGGAACTTGTAAAGGAAATTAGGAATAACTTGAGGTGAATAAAAATGAAAATACCATATAACAAAACTTATAGGATGCAGTAAAGGCAATGCTGAGAGGGAAATTTATAGCTCTAAATGCTTACATTAAAAAAGAAGAAGAAAAAAACGAAAAAGAAGAAAGACTTAAAACCAGAGACTTAACCTCAAAACTGGAAAAACTAGAAAAAGAACAAACAAAACTCAAAGTGAGCAGAAGGAAGAAAATAACAAAGATTAGAGTGGAGATAAATAAAATAGAGAATGACAACAACAAGCATAGTATTAACAAAACCAAAACTTGGTTCTGTGACAACATTAATAAAATTGACAAACGTTTAGATAGAGTGATGAAGAAAAAATGATAGAGGACACAAATACCAAAATCAAAAATGAAAAGGGTCACATTAGAACCAACCCCACAGAAACAAAAAGGACTATAAGAGAATACTTTGAACAACCATACACCAAGAAATTAGATAACTTAGATGAAATGGACAAATTCCAAGAAACACACAAACTACCTACACTGAATCCAGAAGAGAGAAAATCTCAGCAAAGCAATGAGTCAACAGATCAAATCAGTAGTCAAAAAAAAACCAAACAGCACAAGATGGCTTCACAGGGGAATTATACCAAACATTCCAAGAAGAATTAACACCAACCTTTCTCAAGCTTTTCAAAAAAACTGAAGAGAAGGGAACATGTCCTAATTCATTCTACAAGGCCAATGTCACCCTCATACCAAAGCCAGATAAAGATAACACAAGAAAAGAAAATTACAGGTCAATATCTCTTATAAATATAGATTTTTAAAATCCTCAACAAAATGCTAGCAAAACGAATCCAACAGCACATTAAAAGAATTATTCAGCATGATCAAGTGGGATTTATACCAGGTGTGCAAGTGTTGTGACATAAGAAAATCAATTATTGTAATACACCACATTAACAAAATGATGTAAAACAACATAGACACACACACACATTCAATTGATGCAGAAAAGGCATTTTAAAAAAATCCAGCACCTCTTTTTGATAAAAAACACTTAGAAAACTAGAAATAGACAGAAACTTCATCAACATGATAAAGGGTATATATGAAAAATCCACAACTAACATCATCCTTTATGGTGAAAGACTGAAAGCTTTCCTTTAAGATCAGGGACAAGACAAGGATGCCCACTATCAATACCATTTTACTGGAAGTTCTAGCTAGAGCAATTAGGAAAGAAAAGGAAATAAAAGGCATCCAGATTTGAAAGGAAGAAGGAAAACTTTCTTTATTTGCAGATATCTTATATTTAGATAATCCTGAAAAACCCATAATAAAGCTCCTAGACCAAAAAATGACTCTAATAAAGTGGCTGAGTACAAGATTAATACACCAAAATAAGAAGTATTTATATATTCTATATTTCTATTCCTATATTCTAACAATGAACAACCAGAGGAAGAAATTTTTTTTAATTCCATTTACAATATCAACTAAAGAAACAAATATCTGGGAATAATCTGACCAAGGATATAAGGAGTTTGTACATAGAAAACTACAAAACATTGGTCAAAGAAAAAAAGGAGGCCCACGACACAATAAGCAAACTCATTGCCCTCCCCCTCTATGTGGGACATGACTCCTAGGGGTGTAAACCTTCCTGGTAACATGAGACAGAAATCCTGTATGTGCTGGGACTCAGCATCAAGGGATTGAGAAAATGTTCTCGACCAAAAAAGGGAAGAGAGAAATAAGACACAGTGTCAGTGGCGTATTCGAGCGGCTAGAGGGAAGTACCTGAAACTGCAGAGCTGTGTTCTAGCAGCCATGTTTCTTGAAGATAATTGTATAATGATAGAGCTTTTGCAGTGTGACTGTGTGATAGTGAAAGAGTGAGAGTGATGCTCCTTTTATCTACGATATGGACAGATGAGTAAAATATATGGATAAAAAATAAACAAATAATAGAGGAAACAGTTTAAAACAAATTGAGTAGACTGAAATACTAGTGATCAATGAGAGGGAGGGGCCAGGGGTATGGTATATATGAGTTTTTTTCTTTTTTATTTCTTTTGCTGGAGAGAAGCAAATGTTCAAAACAGTGACCATGGTGATGAATACACAACTATGTGATGATATTGTTAGCCAGTGACTGTATACCATGTGTAGAATGTTTGTATGTTTAAGTTTTATAACAAAAATATTTTAAAAAGAGAGAGAAAAATAAAAAGGAATCCTAAATAAAGGGAAGAATATTCCAAGTTCATGAATTAGAAGCCTAAATATTGTTAAGATGCCAATTTTAACCAATATGACTTAGAGATTCAATACAATTCCAATAAAAATAAAAATCTTCTCTGCAGAAATTAAAAACCAATCATCAAATTTATTTGAAGTTCTGCTACAGGAGAGAACACAGATGTACCTTGAGGACATCATGTTGAGTAAAATAAGCCAGATACAAAAGGACAAATATTTTATTATCTCACTGATATGAAATAATAAGAATAAACAAATTCATAGAGTCAGAATCTAGAATATGTATCCTCAGTTATTATAGACCTTCAGTCACATTATAGGCCTTCAATAAATGTGGATGGATAATAATATATCCAGAATTCAGTATACAGAAATTTCCAGAAACAGAAATGTAGAGGAAAAAAGGGGTGAATGGCTGCCTAAGTAAGGCTCACTCATTCTATTCTCATAGGCCTCAACATCAAACTGCTCTTTGGAACATAATAGCTAAAGAAATACATGATTATAGGCAATTAGATTTTCTAAAAATTTTTTAGAATGAGCTCGTATTATATTTTGGGGGCAAAAAAATGCCTTCTTACATCCTTTGATTCAAAATATTTGCCATTATTTTGAAATAAGCCATCTAATCTGCTATTTTAGAAATATGAATTATATATGTGAAAATTTTACTGCTAGCATTGTGCTAGAGTACAGAAAGCACAAAGAAGAACAAGGCTGGGCCAACTACGGTCTAAGGGAAACAGACTGTAAACAATTACACCACCATACAATTAGTGCTTTTGGCAAAGTAGAACCAAGTGCAGGGGGACAGAGAGATGCAGATGACTAACACTGCTGCATATTTCAATCCCACATTGTGTCTTACAGACTACTTTGCAATTTCTCTAATTCTCACGTTCCTTACAATGAGAAAAAGAGCACAGTCCATCTATATATTAAATATTTCTACATAGACACTATGCTCCCCAATCATTATCCCTAGCCCCATGAAAAACTGCATACTGCCTTAAACTACACTAGTTAAGAAATGTTTAAATTAATGGTCAACCTCACTGTTATACTGGCTGCTAAGACACAAACAACTTGAATATTTAACTGAATACTATCAGAATTTTTTAGCCCAGGTGTTTTCTTCCAAAATCCACTGGTGTTCTCATCGCCAATTAAGACTGTAGGTAATTTTCAGTCTATAAGCCTTAAAAACACAAACCAAACGGATGGTTTATCCAAAATTATGACACTACCATAACAGTTCATTTCATTAATTTAAATGCTACTCATCTACAAAAAAGATTTAAGGCAACAAACAATAAAAGACACAGACGTACTTGAAAGGAAATGAAACACTCACAGATATAAATCATGAAAGGAAGAAAAAAATAATTTTCTAACCACAAGATAATGCTGTTGGTGTGGTCAAACATTAAAATGGTTTCTAAATTTCTCACAGCCAGAACAAACAGGGAAAACAGGCAGGGCACGTAATTCTGATCAAAGGAAGAATATAAAAGGGCTTCCACCCCCCTAATGTTAGAAAACATAATCATCTTTTTAAACAATAGTTTGTAAAATACATTTAGAAATAGTGGTTTCTTATGTCTTCATGAAATAACTATTAGCATAACAAAGTGAACCTCAGGGAAGGGGCACAGGTAAAGCAGAAGTGAACAAGTATAACTTATTTAAGTTTAAAAAGTGCTAAATAAGAAGGCTGAAAACAAATTGGGGAGGGGTGGTCACAGAGAGGATGGTCCCCAAAAAAGACCCTTCCAGAAAAAAACATTTGGATGTGGTTACCCAGAAATAACTTGAATAAAAGGTTTTCAGAAATTTCAACAACTATTTACTATTCAGAAAGCTATCATTTCATTTGGCTAGGGAAGTACTTATATCGGTACATCACTTGCAGATAGATCTCAAACTTGCTATCAGTAAATTTCCCGTTATCATCCACCTGGACAGAAGGTTAGAGCAATCCTAAAGTGTGCTCATGGTCTACTTCATATTTTTAAAGGTACATGCATACAAACTGCCTGTTTGTGACTTTATTCTCTTTTCCCAACTTTTTTTTCTAATAGTAGCAAGCTATTCTATTTGGGGCCAAGTGCCAGGCTTTGTATATCTGTTTTCATTATAAATTCTCACCCTCGTATTCCAAGAGCATCCTATTCATTTTCAAGTGACTTAAAACTACACTGCTCAAAAGTAGGAACTACTGTTTTGTTGTCCCTAAGCACTTAGTATTGGAAGCTCAAAAAATGGTACAAGTATTTGGTAGGCAAACATCCCAAGTTAGTGCCCCATACTTCTATTTTAAAGCATGAATAATACTGAACCAGGGGTAATACCCAGCCATTGCACAATACACGTGAGAAGAATCATCTCAAATCCCTACAGAGTCATTCAAATTAGAGGTATGTGGACACTGCTGAATGAATAACTACCTCCATTTTTAAAAACAACAAAAATCATTCTAAAAAGTGATTAGCCTTTTTTATTCTATTCTGACTATTAAAAAAAAAACAGGTCAAATACTTGTAAGAAGGGGTACCTGCTTGAACCACAATGGAAAGTGTTACTTGTGGGGAGGGAGAAGTTTTGTTCCAACAGCTGGGAAAAGATCACTTGGCAGAAATGATATCTTGCTCATTTTCATCTTTTTCCTATTGTGAGTGTGGGCCTGACAGAACAGTTAGCTTCTTAGGAACTGAAGAGTGTTCTTGTTATCTGTAATCTTCACTCTGATGTTCAGCAAAGCATTTAGAGTCCTACATTCTACCTATTATAACTAAGCGTATGAGCTCAAAGGGTCTTTTGCCCTTTCTAGGTCTTGATTTCTGTATCTGCAGAATGAGATGGTTAGACAACTTAATTTCTAAGGGTTATTCCAGCTAGAAAAATAAATGAGGTAATGGAGAGGCTGGAGGGAACTGCCTGAAAATGTGGAGCTGTGCTCCAGTGGCCATGTTTCTTGAAGATAATTGTATGATGATATGGCTGTCGTAGTGTTACTGTGTGGTTGTGAGAGTTTTATGTCTGATACTCCTTTTGTCTACCTTATCGATGGACAAGTAAAACATATGGATTAAGAATAAATAAATAATAGGGAGAACAAATGTTAAAATAAATTTAGTAGATTGAAATGCTGGTGATCGGGGAAGGGGAGGGGTAAGGGATATGGTATGTATGAATTTTTTTCTGTTTTCTTTTTATTGCTTTTTCTGAATTGATGCAGATGTTCTAAGAAATGATCATGATATGAATACACAACTATGTGATGATAGTGTGAGTTATTGATTATATAACAAGAATGGAATGATCATATAAGAATGTGTTTGTATGTGGTTATGTACCATAAATAAAAAATAAATAAATTATAAAAAAATAAAAAATAAATTAAATGAGTCTACAATTTAAGTATTCTCACCAAACACAAAATAGAAAGGCTACTAATCATGCCTATATTATATTTTATTTACCCATATTTGTGACTATAGCCAAGAACAGCATTAACAGAAAGAATAAAAAGGCATTCTAATGTTTAATTTCTTATCTAGAATTACTTTGTAGTTAATGTGTTTTGTTTCATTTTACCTGGATCTTTGAAAAAAAAAGGTTTAATTTACTAAATTTTTCAAGGATTTTTCCTTTCAATTCCTTTCGCAGATGGGTCTTATTTGACAAAATCAGGACAACCTCTTTGCTACTGCTGAACTCATTAAAGTTTAATTTTTTATCCCTTGGGTAAACCGATTCCTTGTCCACTTTTTTTTTACCAGGTTCCCAAGGAGGACTTAACCCAGCTAAATTTTAGGAATGGGGATGAAGGCGGAAGAAGTGCAGAGTAGGAAGAAGGGAACACACAATTACATGATGAACCTCAGAGATGACAGGGCCCACAGCAACCTCCCAGAGGTCCAGTTTTGCTTAAGTTACATCACCAATTACACCAGAAAAGACAGGCTTTCCTCAGAGTTATCAGCATGCCACACTTCTACGGATTTTCCACATTTATCACTGACTGGTCACATCTTTACAAGATTAGCAATCTCATACTAAAGAGTTTTTTTTTATCAGAAGCTTAAACAATTTTTATGGAAAACATCTCTTTTCTACATTATATTTTCTAACATTATCTTTCTACACAATTTCTGCTCTCCTGTTTGAGGCTTACAAAGAGCTTAAGAAATCAAAAGTCTTAACTCACCACCCCAGACTTAAGAGTGGCTTCTGTGTCATAGCCACAACAGAATCAGGGTGTCCAGAGAAGTCGGCAATGGCCTAGAGACATCAACTCCACATCTGAACCCACCTTGCTTTAACTTTTCCCACAGGCCCAGGTACACTGATAACTCAGTACCTCCAGGTCCAGTGGAGATGGCAGTGAATTATCCCTGGCTCACAAGCCATACTGCTCCCCCAAATCCTCCCACCAACAGTGCATGAGGGCTGATAGCAACCTGCTAAGGTTGATGGCACAGAGCCTGCTAGCAGGCTGCCTCACCCTCTTCTTTCCAAGAGGAAATGGGTTGGAAATCCTATATACACATTGTTTTACTAATAAGATTTAGGGTAAAGGAGATGTAGTAGTTTGCTAAAGCTGCTGGAATGCAATATATCAGAAATAGAACAGCTTTGTAAAGGGAATTTATTACAAGTTTATAGTTCTAAGGCCATGAAAATGTCCAATTAAGGCACCAACAAGAGATTACCTTCACTCAAGAAAGGCTGATGCCATCTGGAACACCTCTATCAGCTGGGAAGGCACGTGGCTGGTGTCTGCGGGTCCCTGTTCCTGATTCTGTTGCTTCCAGCTTCTGATGCCAGTGATGACCTCTCAAGCATCTGTGGGCCTTCACTTAGCTCCTTCAGGACACAATTCTGGATTTTGGCTTGCTTAGCATCTCATGGAAAGGCACATGGTGATATCTGCTGGACTCCACCTATGTCTAGGCATCTGTTCTGTTGGCACTCCAAGCATCCCCAAAATCCATGTCTCTGTCAGCTCTGAAGCAACTGTTCTCCAAGCATCTGCATCTGAGGTTTCTCAAAAACACTTTCCCTTTTAAAGGACTCTAGTAAACTAATCAAGACCCACTTTGAATGGGTGGGGTCACATCTCCATCTAATCAAAAGGACACACCAACAATTGGGTGTGCCACATCTTCTTGGAGATAATCTAACTAAAAGCTTCCACCGTGCAACGTTGAATCAAGACTATTTATTACATTAAACTGTTTTGGTTACAAAAATAATTATACATGCTGACAGAAAACCTATAGTCCATTGGATCCTTATTTCACAAATTTGCCTGGCTTAAGATACCCTCTTAGTCCTTTAAAGTAAGAGTTGTTAGTCCTTTCTTGATACTAAATCTTTATCAATCTATCATTTCTCTGATGGCCTGACTGAAAGACTGTTATGCATCAGCAAATATTCCAAGACTCTACACTGACCTTGTTTGATCCTTGGTTCAAATCTTATTTTCTTACCAGAGTAGCTTTCTGGTCCATGGTCAAATGAACTTCAGGAGGTTTAGAAGTTTAGAACATGTGCTTCAAAACTCATAACCTTCTACTGCTAAGAGTGCTCACCTGGGATAGTGTCAGTGCTAAAATGCTGGATTTCTCTGCAACTAACCCTGCTCCTTTCTTGATGCTCTTTGCTTGGCATCACCATGTTTATTTTGTGGTGCCAAGGAGTCAAAGGAACAATATGCAGCAGTTTTTTTCAAAATAGGAGCATTTCAGGATTATTTTTGTGGGTCACAACCCTCATCTACAATGTACCGTCAGGAAGGGTGACACTGTAAGGGAAGAATCCAGAAAGAGTGACAATTCAATATGAGAGCACAAGCCACCCAAGAAGATGCCTTAAATCATTTGTTTATCCCCACTGCACTTAGACTGGGTCCCTTCCAAATATAATTAAGCTCATAACACATATACTAAGTCACACAATTCATTACATACTAAATGTCTGGTCTATTCTCAAGGAGGGCTTGGACAAAAGTAGACAAATCCAAAGAGTTCACCAGGAATGCCCTTAGCATTCTGGACAGGACAATTCTTCATAATGTGGGGCTATCCCAAGAAATGAGGGGCATTTAGTATCTGTATTAGTTAGAGTTCTCTAGAGAAACAGAATCAACAGGGAACACTTGCAAATATAAAATTTATAAAAGTGTCTCACATGACCGCAGGAACGCAGAGTCCAAATCCACAGGGTAGGCTGTGAAGCCGACAACTCAGATGGAGGGTCTGAATGAACTTCGCAGGAGAGGTTCACCAGCCGAAGCAGGAATGGAACCTGTCTCCTCTGAGTCCTCCTTTTTTAAAAGGCTTCCCATGATTAGATTTAGCATCACTAATTGCAGAAGACACTCTCCTTTGGCTGATTACAAATGGAATCAGCTGTGGATGCAGCTGACGTGATCATGACCTAATCCTATGAAATGTCCTCATTGCAACAGACAGGCCAGCGCTTGCCCAATCAGATTAACAGCTACCACAACTTGGCCAAGTTGACACGTGTCCCTAACCATGACAGTATCCCACACACTCAGCTCAGGATGCTAAATGCCAATATGCACACCCTTCCTAATCACTGTGGGGGCAACCACAAGTGCTCCCCCACCCATGTTTCCAAACAGCAGAGGAAGGGGAGACTCCACCTTCATGAAGAATATCTCTTTCTACTCCATGAGACAGAATTCATATTCAGGAAATGAAAGGAAACAAATCCGGATATGGAATTAGGTGGTTCAAGTACCACAAGGGGTCAGAGGAGACAAAGGAAGGCCAAAGGAGCTGTACAGGCTTGGATATGAACAGGAGATGGACACTATGTAACCTCCCTTAGGAGTCCAGACCAAGGTTAAAGTTTTCTGGGAAATGCTTTCTCATCTACTTCCTGGATTTCGCCTGCTTCAAATTCATTAAATGAACTAATACAAGTAAAGTACTGAACTCAGAGACTGTCACATCTCACACATTGGTAAAGTCAACTCAAAACATTATAATTGTTCCTGCCCTCCTGCTCTGGTCAAGTTTTCTCTTTGCATCTCAGGAATCCACAGAGGACAGGAGAACAGTGAGATTCCCTGGTAAAAGTCAAGGGCAATGCCAGCTTGCCCCTGATGGGCTCTTCCAGAGAACTAAACAACAGGCACTGTCCAATCATTGCCAGACAGACTATCCCTCAGCAGTGATGAAACCAGAACCTCTACTGGTTCCTTTCTACACACATCAGCTGCCCACATCAAAGAGCCATTGTTCCCAGATGTCCCATGCATTTAAAGTCCTCTGGAAACAATGTCCCTCATTGATCTTCTGTGCTCGAGTTGAGTAAAGTCATTGCCTGCTTTCTGTCTTAGTCGAGTCTTAGTCATAATTAATCTTAGTTATAATAAATATTGTCACCTTTTATTTTACAACATTGGCAATGGTAAGTTTCCTGATGTCATCTTTAAAGTTCAGGTGAAATTCATTAGGGTCAGTGAATGAGCGTTTTGTTATAGATCCTGTTCAAAATTTATTAACAGGCCACCATAAAATAGGGGCAGAATTTCTATATATATTGTGTATATACACCATGGGGCAGTGATTCTCAAACTTCTGGAGCTAATTAAGATGCCAACAAATTATCTAATTTCCAGGGCCTCAGAAAGTCTGATTCAGTAAGTTGTGGAAGCAGGAATCAGTAATTTAACCAGGTCCAGTGTTTCTTAATAGGTGATCCATGCGCCGATTTTGTGAAACACTGCCAAAGAATGCTAGTAAATACAAAACTATTACTCTCTTCTTAACATTTTATATTCTAATTCCTTGAAATGTATTCCTCACTAGCAATATATGTCTGCTAAATGTAAAATTGGAACAAGGTCACCTTAAATCTGAAAGAAAACTATAGTCCTTGCTATATGAGCTATAAGGCTCAGATGTACATATGGTAAGCCAATGCAATTAATATTCATATGTACATGTATATAAAATGTATATTTTGGTCTCCATAGAAAACATACTAAGTATAAGTAAACACCTAATCATACAACCTTGTATTTGGATAAGCATTACTAATTTTTCAATATTTCTTACCATATCCTCATGACAAAATATCTTATCTTACATCTGATTACCTGCATTAGGCTGGCATAAAGAGCTTATACAACATATATAAAGGTCAAGACAAGAACTTAAACACCCAGAACACTATTCTGTTCTTGGCTAGATGAGAAATGACAACAATATTACATGTCACGTGCAAATTCAGAGAGGCCAGAGACCAGAAACAGTTGCTTAAAGCAACAATAAAAAAAGCCAGCCCAGACAGTAAAGCTAAAGGTGAGGAGTAAGGAACAAATGAGGGGACCTGCAAGGGAAAGATGTGGTCTTAGAGGTCCTGCCTGCAGAGGAAGCGGCACTGCATCAGTTGCAGGACCGACCGCACTGGTCAGGTCACTGGAAGCTGCCATTCCCCCCTAAAGAAGAGCCTATCCTCATCAACTGGGGATAGATTACAGTTCTACCTAAAAAAAGCATGGCTGCACTTCTTCTAAAGAGGGTAATCCTCAAAACCATAAAGACTGACAATAACTGCTTTGGAAGGTGCTTTGGTAAACACATCATGCAAAAGACAGCACTAGTACGGTTGTTTGTTATTGCTTCCACCCCCAGACTCTCCTACTTAATCCATGCAAAAGCTTTTAGTGCTGTTGAAGACAGCCTACAGAAAGGCTGCCCACAGAAAGAAAAAATAAAAGAAATATAGAAACAACTTTCAGTAATGTTGGAAGAAATGAGCAGATATGATTAAACTTCTGGACAGGTGAGACCCAAGACTTGTTAAAAGGAAAAGCAACTCTGAGCCTCCAGAGTGCCAACTTATGACAGGAGTCCAGGTTCACAAAATGGCTCAGGTACAGAGAATGGGAAAAAGCTAAACCCAAAACTGGACCAACCCAGATAAAGGACTAACTTTTTCTTCAATTATTGGACAACATGATTTGGACACAAAGAGTAAACAGGTTCAGAAATGGATTGAGAAAAATTATCGAGTTCAAATTACTGTAAAAACAGGGTGAGAAAGTAGAAGAGTCAGAAAATAAAATGGAAGAGATATTTAATCAGATCCTCTAGACTATGCCTGGAATGACTACCTTCTCATCCAGGCCACATGCTATTAAAGGTAGAAAAGCTACAATGTGTGTTTGTGCTGGTTTGAAATGATGTGTGTACTCTAGAAAAGCCATGTTTGAACCCTAATCCCATTTTGTAAGGGCAGCTGTTTCTTCTAATCCCTATTCAGTATTGTATGTTTGAAACAGTAATTAGATCATCTCCCTGGAGGTGTGATTTAATTAAGTGTGGTTGTTAAACTGGATTAGGTAGAGGTATGTCCCCACCCATTTGGGTGAGTCTTGATTAGTTTCTGAAGTGCTATAAAAGGGATTCAGAGAGAGCAGAGCAGAATGACACAGCCACGAGAAGCAGAGTCCACCAGCCAGTGACCTTTGGAGATGAAGAAGGAAAATGCCTCCCAGGGAGCTTCATGAAACAGAAAGCCAGAAGAAGTTAGCAGATGATGCTGTGTTCGCCATGTGTCCTTCCAGATGAGAGAGGAACCCTAACCGTGTTCACCATGTGCATTTCCAGATGAGAGAGAAACTCTGACTGAGTTCACTATGTGCCCTTCCACTTGAGAGAAAAACCCTGAACTTCATCGGCCTTCTTGAACCAAGGTATCTTTCCCTGGATGCCTCAAATTGGACATTTCTATAGACCTGTTTTAATTGGGACATTTTCTCAGCCTTAGAACTATAAACTAGAAATTTATTTAATTCCCCTTTTTAAAGGCCACTCTGCTTCTCGTATATTGCATTCCGGCAGCTAGCAAACTAGAACAGTGTTCTTTATCCTTTGAGCAAAAAGGAAGAAGATGAATATAGACAAACTCAGGAGACCCAGAAAGGAGACATTTGGACCAAAGAAAACAGAAATGATAGAGAATCAGTCATTCTACACCCATATTTTTAATAAAAAGAAATGAGTTTCTGAAAGAAAAATAAAAAATAAAGAAAGCCATCCCAAAAGTCCCCTTGGGGAATTGGGGAAAAAGGAAGAAATACTCAACTTCACCATTTGGAGAATTTCTGATATTCTTGCAAGCAGTGGGAACAAATAAGTCAATAGGCCGAGGCCTTGATCTTGGGGTTCACCCCTATAAAACTTATTCCTGCAAAGGATAGGCTAAGCCTACTTAAAATTAGGTCTAAGAGTCACCCCCAGAGACCTCTTTTGTTGCTCACATGTAACCTCTCTCTCTAAGCCAACTCGGCACTGCCCTCCCCACTATGTGGGACATGACTCCCAGGGGTATAAATCTGCCTAGTAACATGGGACAGAACTCTCAGGATGAGCCAGAAACTTACATCAAGGGATTGAGAAAACCCTCTTGACTAAAAAGGGGAAGAGAGACATGAGACAAAATAAAGTCACAGTGGCTGAGAGATTTCAAATAGAATTAAGAGGTTATCCTGGAAGTTATTCTTATGCATTGTATAGATATCCCTTTATAGTTTATGATGTATTGCAATGGCTAGAGGGAAGTACCTGAAACTGCTGAACTGTGTTCCAGTAGCCTTGATTTTTGAAGATGACTGTATAAAGACATAACTTTTGCATGTGACTATGTGATTGTGAAAACCTCGTGTCTGATGCTCCTTTTATCCAGGGTATGGACAGATGAGTAAAAAAATATGGATAAAAAATCAATAATGGGGGGGTAAGGGGTAAAATAAATTGGGTAGATGGAAACACTAGTACTCAAGGAAAGGGAGGGGTCAGGGGTATGCAATGTATGAGTTTTTTTTCTTTTTTCTTCTTATTTCTTTTTCTGGAATGATACAAATGTTCTAAAAAATGATCATGGTGATGTATACACAACTCCCTGATGATATTGTGAGATACTGATTATATACTATGTATGGACTGTATGTGTGTGAAGATGCGTCAATAAAAACATTTAATAAAAAAAGAAAACCAGCCCAGGGGGAGATTGTGGTGATAGATTAGCAATGTTTGCCATGAGAAGAGGTGAGAAAAGTAGTGGCATCTATGTTGTACATACACTGGATATGTCACCTCTTAGAGTACTTAGAAGCACTTAAAATTGTCATAAATATCATGACTTTCCTTCACTCAACAAATATTATTTAGTGTCTTTCTATATACATTACTATACTAGGTATTAGGGATTGCACTAGTTGGAAAAGATGTATGTACCCTAGAAAAGCCATGTTTTAATCCTAATCCTTTATTTTGTAAAGGCAGCCATTTCTTCTAATCCCTATTCAATAATATATATTTGAAACTTTAATTAGACCATCTCCCTGGAGATGTGACTCAATCAAGAGTGGGTATTAAACTTGATTAGAGATATGACTTCACCCATTTGGGTGGGTCTTGATTAGTTTACTGGAATCCTATAAAAGAGGAAATATTTTAGAGAATGTGAGAGATTCTAAGAGAGCAGAGAATGACATAGCCACAGGAAGCAGAGAGTTTACCAGCCAGCGAGCTTTGGAGATGAAGAAGAAAAATGCTTCTGGGGAGTTTCATGAAACAGGAAGCCAGGAGAGAAAGCTAGCAGATGATGCTGTGTTTACCACGTGCCTTTCCAGACGAGAGAAAAACCCTAGCCATGTTTGTACTGTGCCTTTCCACTTGAGAGATAAACCCCAAACTTCATCAGCCTTCTTGAATCAAGGTATCCTGGATGCCTTAGATTGGACATTTCTTTAGACTTGCTTTAATTGGAACATTTTCACAGCCTAAAAACTGTTAACTTGCAACTTATTAAATTCCCCTTTTTAAAAGTCATTGAGTTTCTGGTATATTGCATTCCAGCAGCTAGCAAACTAGAACAGAAATGCAATTAATTACAAGTGATAAGTACTAACGAAAGGATGGACATGATGCAGTAACAGTCTCTAACCTAAGGTAGTACCTGAAAAACAATATTTGAGGGGAGAGGATAACTAAAGAAAGAATAGGAGTTATCGAGGTCAACAAATCTGAAAAAGGAGGAAGGAATGTGAGAGTGAATGTTATCAGCTGAAGAAACAAAACAGCCACTATGGCTGGATCAGAGAGAAGACCAGGAGATGGGCCAAGACCCTTGAAACCAGAATAATGATACTGGCCCTTGGCTGAGCCACCCAGTCTAGGAGATGT
Source organism: Tamandua tetradactyla (assembly GCF_023851605.1). Classification (NCBI taxonomy): domain Eukaryota; kingdom Metazoa; phylum Chordata; class Mammalia; order Pilosa; family Myrmecophagidae; genus Tamandua; species Tamandua tetradactyla. The sequence continues at coordinate 47,248,998 of NC_135339.1, forward strand.
TTAGAGAAAGAAAAGGAGTTCTCTCAAATTCAATCAAAAGAACCAGAGTGGAACCTCATGAAGTAACGATCAGAACCTAATCTTAGGGCTCCCATCCACCTAAAAAAAAGACTTCTATTCCTGTAGCCGAAGACTTCTTTTCTGATAAAATATAAATCTCCTAAGAAGAAAGCATTAAACCTCCTGGCAGTTATTTCCACTTTAATGAGAGTGAGTTTCTGATTCTTTCCTGCCAGCAGGCAAAAGAGATTTGATGTGTCTTTCACTTTTGCCTAAAATCATCTTGACAAGAAACCTTATATTTTCTTAGAATTCACCCATTAACACCACCACTACTAATATCAGATTCTGAAGGATTAGCTCTCCTTGATAAGTGAGAGATTGGGTCAGGGGAAAAGGAAAAGAGATCAACATGAAGCTAAAGCAGCAGGTCTTGCTATTAGCAATTCTCCTTGTCATCTCTATCTTCACCAAAGTTTTCCTGATTGATAATTTAGATACATCAGCTGCCAATTGGGAGGACCAGAGGGCTTTTCACTGAATGATAGCCAGTTTGCTGGTGGAACTGAAGTCCTAGCTGGACCACGCCTTGCAGTCTCCCTGGGAGATGGCAGCCCAGTGAGTGGTTCCCCAAGAAGTATATCCTGTAGAGACACCAGAACTGGGTGAAATCACGTATGCTATGGCCACCAAGAAAATCATTAAAAACATGTGGGTTATAAAGGGACATACCTGAAAGCCTTGCTGAAACTTGAAGGAGGTCAGAAAGTTGTCTTCAAACCTAAGTGATATAGCTAAGACTACACAGTAGAAGGGGCCAAATGTCAGTTAAGATAGACACAACATAAAGGTAGCAGCCTTTTATTTGGACAGGATTCTAGGTTTCCACTGAGACTCTCTGGTGGTTGGCAGATAATCTGCAGACAGAGATCAAGCCTGTTGCCACAGAGCAGCTGTTGAGCACCTTCTTAACTCTAGGAAACAATACTTGCTTCCATGAAAAGTGTTCTCACTGCTGAGAAACAGAGCCAGCCTATGTCAATGGAGATATGATGGAAGGATCTGTCACATTTTGGCTCTCAGATGTGTGGCCTCTGTAGAAACACCAATACCTACAGGGCAGAATTTTCTGAGAGGGCAAACTGGCCAGGTGGGAGTATGATGAGAGCTACTGTGACACTGTGAAGAAAACATCCCCTTAAGACTCTGACCAATGCCTCCTGCACATCATGGAATCAGCTGTGTTTGATAACCTAATAGGCAATGCTGACCGCCATCATTATGAGACCTTTCAAGATGATGAAGGCACAAGTAGGCTCATCTTTCTCAATAATGTCAAAAACTTTGGGAACCCCATCGCTGGATGAGAGAAGCATTCTTGTTCCTCTCTATCAGTATTGTACCATTCAGGTTTCTATCTGGAATAAACTAAACTACCTAAAGAACAGTGTGCTGAACTCAGCTTTAAAACCTGCCATGGCCCTTGACCCCATCTCCCCAGGATTCTCCAGCTTTACCTGGATGTGATGGACCCATAGCTCCTGAGCATCCTGGCCACCGTGAAGCAATGCACTGACTGACCAGTTCAGGGCACACTCTGTGCGGGTGGAAAACAAGATGCCTCTTTCCCACTTGTAATTCTCAATAAAGAATATGTGAAATTTGTTTTTACAAAGATAGAAAAACAGTAATCAATTCTAAATGGTATCAGATGGATTAGAAATGGCCAGCATCAAGTTCTGGCGAAGGGGACAGAATGTCTTAGGTGTTTTCTGTGGCAGAAATTAAAACAAAGACTACAAGTTTCAGAACACAGAGCTGTTCCTGCTGACCTCCTTTTGACCTCCTTGGCATCATGTATCTTTCCTAGCAATGCGTGCATTGATTAGTCTTAATTTCTCATCCAAAGGACAAGCAGAGAAGCGGCATTGGCTAGATTAATACTGGCATTGTTTCTGGTGTGTGTGTGTTTTGAGTTAAACCTTACAGTCCTTCCTCCATACATATGGATTTTCTGAAAACACTTTACAATCTCTTATGTCTTTTTTCACTAGGGCTGCCTCCTGAGTAGAGGCAGCAAATACAACCTTGCATTCTATTGAAGAAAAAAAGAAAAAGGTCAAGAGACTGAGCATTTATGAATATAATAAGTCTAAGTAAAAAGGTTTTAAAAAAAGCAAGGAACCATAAAGAAAAGTCTGGAAAAACAGAGATGTTATAGGGACAGTATTCAGAAAGTCCCAAATTTGCTTGCGGGTTTGCTTTTATTTTTCAGCAACCATTCATGCAGCCTTTTGTGGTTATTCTAACATACTGCCAAGTACAAAGAAAAAAGGAAGAAGGAAAGAAAAGGGAAAGTTTTCTCTAATCTCCAAACCTATTTTGTTTATAACATGCAAAAATATACTGCCTCTCACAACAACATCATGCCATCCCTGTTTATAGTTAGACCTCCTTCCCTCACACACAGTATCTATAAATCACTGTTAGGTCAATTGTAACAAGTGACATTAGGCATCCACCTCTGGTCTTCCACAGTCCAAACAGTACAGGGGAATAAAGGTAACACAAAAGTTATCCTGGAGACCAAGTGTTGGCTTTCTGCACACCAGTGGATGTTTTAAGACAAACTTAGATTTTCCATTACAATATGTTCAGTTAGAAAAATGAGTCTGCAGCAAGGGGCAACTTGACTTTGGTGTAAAAACAGAGCAGTGTGGCTGATTTTCACATTATTTGTAATTATGGGAAGAGAGGAAGTGCTTCCACATGTTCACACAGCAGCAAAATAAAAAAACAGACAAATGGGAATGCCTTTAGATCAAGAGCTTCTGTGCCTCAAAGGACTTTGTTTAAAAGCTGAAGAGGTAGCCAACTCAATGGGAGAAAATATTTGGAGACCACCTATCTGACAAAGGCTTGATATCCTGTGTACATAAAGAAGTATACAGCTCAACAACAAAAGAACAAACAATCCAATTATAAAATGGGCAGAGGATATGAATAGACACTTCTCTGAAGAGCAAATACAGATGGCTAAAGAGCACATGAAGGAAAAAAAAGCACATGAAACGTTCATTTTCATTAGCTATAAGGGAAATGCAAATTAAAATGACAATCAAACACATCATCTCACACCTACAAGAATGGCTGCTATTAAACAGACAACTACAAATGTTGGAGAAGAGAAATAGGAATGCTTACTCACTGTTGGTCAGAATGAATAGTGGTGCAGCCACTGTGGAAGACAGTTTTGCAATGCCTCAGAAAACTAAATATTGAGTTACCCACCCAGTAATACCACTACTCGGTACACACCCAGAAAAGCTGGGGGCAGTGACATAAACAGACATCTGCACACCAATGTTCACAGGAGCACTATTCACAAATACCAAGAGATAGAAACAATCCAAGCATCCATCAACAGACGAGTAGGTAAACAAAATGTGGTATATACATACGATGAGGTATTTATGCAGCAGTAAGACAAAATGATGTCCAGAATCATATCACAATGTGGATGAACCTTGAGGACACAATGCTGAGTGAAATTAGTCACTCACAAAAGGACAGATACTGTACGATTTCATTATTATAATTTTGGCAAAGGTAATCTCAGAGGTTAGACAGTAGAATATAGCAGACCTACAGGTACAAAAAAGCTAGAACCAGAAGAAAGGCTAGCCAAGGAGGATGAATCTAAATGCAAGGGAGCAGAGAGACAGGATAAGTAATTAGTGGGTTTATAAGTTACATTGCCATAATGAAGGTGAGTTCGACTGAAAGAGGATGTATAGTGGCATATATTCCAATTATTAAATCTACAATTTAAAAGAAAAATCCCTTCCACCAATAAATGAAAACTACAAAATAATAAAACATTTGTTCTTTAAATTTATAGATGGTAGGTGCAAATTGAGCTTTTTCTCCAAAAAATTGGGGGGGAGGGCAAAATTAAAGAAAAATTCCAAAGGGAAATAAAGCTATGAAAACCTTTGTGAAATATTCTCTGTTTCTAATAATCAAGGAAATTCAAATGAAGTGACATTTTGATGACTTTCCTAATTAAGTTAGCAAATTTCCAAAGCTTGAGAGGTTGTTGGGAAATAAGCACTAATGAGGGGGTGATGATCTATCCAGTTGTTAAGTTATATGTCAATATATATTAGAACTCATTTCTTTCCTTTATTTTACTATTCTGCCTTATATGCACATTTCTTATAAAGAAAAAGCTCCACAGCATCTGGTTTGACATATCATCATAAATAATAGCAACATATATAGCAACAAAAGTGTAACCAGTGGAGCCGAGAGGCTATTCTGGAGACTACTCTTACATAAACTGAAACAAAGTACTGAAACCCAGAGGGCCAGCCTTTCCAAGAATATCAGTAAATTCCATCCCCTTATCCTATATTGTCGATATCCCTTTTCAACATGAAAAAGTTAGGATAGGCATACCAAAGATCCCTATAGACTGGGAATAGGATCAAAGGAGAAGGAGGACTTTAGCAGAGAAGACAGGATGTAACAGACGAGTATGACTGCTTTACCATTATGTTGATGTTTCTTTTGGCCTCTGGTGTTTTGGAACAGTAAGTGATAAAACATGAGGTTGTGGAATGGTAACTCATGCCAAACTTTGAAATCAGTTCTGTAACTACGTGTAACAGTGAGCTAAAAGACAGATCAACCAAATTTGAACAGGGTCTCAGGGAAATGAGACAACACAAAGCACACAAATATACAAATCATGGGTATCCCAGAAGGAGAAGAGAGGGAAAAGGGCCAGGAAGAATATTCAAGGAAATAATGGCTGAAAGTTTCCCAACTCTTATTATAAAAGACATAAATATGCAAATCCAAGAAGCCAAATGTATTCCAAACAAAATAAATCTGAACAGACCCACTCCAAGACACATACTAGTAACACTGTCAAACACTGAAGAAAAGGAGAAAATTCTGAAAGCCACAAGAGAAAAGCTCTTCACCACATACAAGGGAAGCCAAAGAGGACTAAGTGCTGATTTCTCATCAGACACCATGGAAGCAAAAAGGCAGAGGTACAATATATTTAAGATATTGAAACAGAAAAATTGCTAGCCAGTTCTCTACCCAACAAAGCTGTCCTTCAAAACTGAGGGAGAGTTTTAAATAGTCACAGATTAACAGAAGCTGGAAGCGTTCATTAGTAAGAGACCAGCCCTACAAGAACTACTAAAGGGAGTTGTGTCTGCTAAAAAGACAAGACTTGAGAGGCCGGAAAGGGGTACAGAATTGAAGAGGATTAGTAAGGTCAACTTAAATGGTAAAAAGAGAGGAAAATAAATAGATCTAACAAATTAAAATGGAAGGATAAGATGGTTGAAGTAAAAACTGCCTTTACAGTATTAACTTTGAATATTAATGATTAAACTCCCTAATGCACGAACACAGATTGGCAGAATGGACTAATAAATATGATCTATCTATATGCTGTATACAAGAGAGTCATCTTAGACCCAAAGATACAAATAGGTTGAAAGTAAAAGAATGGAAAAAGATATTCCAAGCAAATAGTAATCAATAAGAAAGCTGGACTAGCTTTACTAACACAGACAAAATAGACTTTAAAAGCAAAAATTTTATAAGAGATAAAGAAGGTCACAAAATAAGGAGCAATTTAACAAGAAGAAATAACAATCATAAATATTTATGCTGCTAATCAAGGTGACCCATAGCAAATGAAGCAAACACTGGCAAAACTGAAGGGAATAAACAGTAAATAGTAATAGACAACTCTACACTAATAGTGGGAGATTTCAACACACCACTCTCTTCAATAGAAAGAACATCTAAACAGAGAATCAATAAAGAAACAGAGAACCTAAATAATATGATAAACGTACTAGACCTAACAGACATATAGACCATTGCACCCAAAAACAACAGGATATATGTTCTTCTCAAGTTTTCATGGAACATTCTCCAGGAGAGACCATATGCTGAGATACAAAACAGATCTTAATAAACTTAAAAAGACTGAAATTATTTGGTTTGTTAAATTTTTTTTAATTAATAAATAAATTTTAAAAAAAGACTGAAATTACACACAGCACTTTCTCTGATCATAATGGAATGGAGCTGGAAATAACAAATGGAGAACCAGAATATATACAAATATATGGAGATTAAATGTGATGGTTGGGTTCATGTGCCAACTGGGCCAGGTGAGGTGCCCAGTTGTCTGGTCAAGCAAGTACTGGCCTGACTGTTGGTATGAAGACATTTCGTGGAGTTGAATCATCAGTGAGCTGATTACATGGATGGCTGATTGCACCTACAATCAACTTAGGGTATTGTGTCCTGTAATAAGAGACAGTTAATCCAATCAGTTGAAGGCTTTTAAGGGAGAGGTGATGACTTCAGCAGTCAAAAGAGAGAACTTTTGTCCTTACTTCAACCAGCTTGCCTCTACTGGAGAACTCATTAAAAACCTTCATCAGAGTTGCCAGCTTGCAGCCTGCCCTATGGAATCTGGACTGATGCATCCCCACAGTTGTGTGAAACACTTTTATAAAATCTCATACTATTTACAGATACCTCCTGTTGGTTCTGTTCCTCTAGAGAACCTAACTAACATATTATACAACATGCTCTTAAATAATCAGTGGCTCTAAGAAGAAACAAAAAGAAGAAAAATGAAACTCCTATCTGACACCCTATATAAAAATTAACTCAAAATGGATCAAAGACCTAAATATAAGAAGCAGTAGCATAAAACTCCTAGAAGAAAATGTAGGGATGCATCTTAATAGTTTCCCATTATCTACAATAGGGTGAATTAATTTAATCTGTAAAAGCCCAGATAGTAAATATCTGTAGGTCTACCCAACTCTGCTATAACATATAAAATATATAACTTGGGACTTGGGAAAAAAGAGGAAATATTCAACTTTCCCATTTGGAGAATTTCTGATATTCTTGCAAGCAGTGAGGACAACCAAATCAATAGGCTGAGCCCTCGATCTCGGGGTTCATCCCTATGAAACTTATTCCTGCAAAGGATAGGCTAAGCCTACTTCTAATTAGGCCTAAAGGTCACCTCCAGAGAACCTCTTTTGTTGCTCAGATGTGACCTCTCTCTCTAAGCCAACTCAGCAGGTGAATTCACTGCCTTCCCCCTTATGTGGGACATGGCTCTCAGCACTGTAAATCTCCCTAGAAACTTGGGACAGAAAGCTCAGGATAAGCTGGGACTCAGCATCAAGAGATTCAAAAGGCCTTTTTGACCAAAAGGGGGAGGAGAGACATGAGACAAAATAAAGAGTAGCTGAGAGAGTTCAACAGAGTTGAGAGGTTATCCTAAAGGTTATTCTTACGCATTTTATTGAACTCCCTTTTCAGTTTATGGTGTACTGGAATGGCTGGAGGGAAGTACCTGAAAGTGCTGAGCTGTGTACCAGTAGCCTAGATTCTTGAAGATGAATGTATAAAGATACAACATTTACAATGTGACTGTGTGATTGTGAAAACCTCATGTCTAGTGCTCCTTATTTCCAGGGTATGGACAGATAAGTAAAAAATATGGATAAAAAATAAATAAACAAATAATAGGGGGTCAAAGGGTAAAATAAATTGAGTAGATGGAAATACTAGTGGTCAATGAAAGGAAGGGATGAGGTATTTGGCATGTATGAGTTTTTCCTTTTTATTTCTTTTTCTGGAGTGATGCAAATATTCTAAAAAACAATTATCATAATGAATACACAATTATGTGATGACATTATGAGCCATCGATTGTACACCATGTATAGAATGAATGTGTGTAAAGATTTCTCAATAAAAAAAAATATACTGACCAAAAAAAAGACACATTCCCTGCCTTCATAAGACTAAAGGTAACTCAATTAATCCTTCTAAAGAGTGAGTGTGCCATGAGATATTAACAGGTGTAACCTTTAAAGAGAATCGTTTTGTAATCAAGTAATTCTGAGAAATTCCATGTTAAACAAAGTTAAGCAAATTTTCATTACCACAGGAATTCTCAAAGCCTTCAATGTGCATTGTGAATCTCACTAAAGAGGGCTATATTACACAATAATCTCAAGTCTGTTTGACCATGGAATTTTTCACATTTTTACATTTGTGTCCTGCAGAATAGACAGGGAAATGTTGAAAGTAAGAATACTCCTGGAAGGTAACCTCTAGAAGGTGGACTAAAGTTCTAATTCTTTCTATTTGCCACTATGGGTGGCTGAATAACATCTACCTCCCCCACTTGCCCAAATATATCCTTATTCTAATCTCTGGAGCCCACAAATGCTACCTAATGTGGCAAAAAAGGACTTTATAGGTGCGATTAAATTAAGGCTCTCAAGCTGGGAAGATTATCCAGGCAAGCCCTAAATGTAATTACATGTATGCTAATAAGGAGGAGGGAGAAAGAGGTTTGACACTGGACAGAAGAGGAGAAGGCAATGTGACCACAAATTAGAGTAATGTGGCCACAAGCCAAGGAATGCTAGCTGCCACCAGAATCTGAAAGAGGCAAAGGCAGTATTAGGGAATGAATCATGTATTCCACAAAAGACATGTCCATGTCTTAACTCAAGTTCCTGTGGGTGGGTTACCACCCTTTTGTAAATAGTATCTTTCACTATGTTGAGATGTGTCCAGATATAGACTCATTTGTTGCGTCACAGTGTGGACTCACTTGTGAATAGGACCTTCAAAGATCCTATTTAGATGTAGCCAACTGAATCAAGGTGGACTTAATCCATATCACTGGAGGCCTTATAAAGAGAAGGCAGAAGTCAGAGAAAGCCACAGGAGGAGACAAAGTACATCAGCATATGATGGACTGCCATCACCAAAATGACACCAACTCTGAAAGAAAACATGGCCTTCTTGAACTTGATTTTGGACTTGTAGCCTTCATAACTGTGAGACAATAAAAGCTTGGTGTTTAAGCCCATTGTGGGATATTTATCACATTGTCTGGCAAACTAAGACAAACGGATCTTCCCCTTAGAGCCTCTGGAGGGAGCCCAGCCCTGCTGTCTTGATTTGGGCCCAACGAAGCTGAATTACAGCCTCCAGAGCTATAAGAGAACAAATTTTTGTGGTATAAGTCATCAAGTTCCTGGTAATTTGTTACAACAGCCCTAGGAAACTAATACAGCCACAACAACAATCACATGCTATGGTCTTTGCTGACATTAAATATTCTGAAATGAAGTCAAATTAGTCTTGTCCACAATTAGCCCTGGTTAGTGAGGTTTCATCATCCACTTAAGGGAAACAGCATAACTCAATTGTTAGGACCCTGGCATCCCTCTGCCTATATCCAAATCCCAGCTTTAATATTTACTAATTAATTATATGATTTGGGTCAAAGTGTTTAGTCCCCTTTCTGACTCAGTTCTTATATGTAAAATAGGACAATATTCATGGAGTCACTTTATTAATTAGATGAGATCATGTATAAAAAGCATGTAGTAACAGTTTCTGTTATAAAATAAGCACTCAATAAATGAAAACTACTACTATTACATTATAAAATTGCTATTATTTAGGCAAAATGACAATTTTCACCCCAAGCTAAATCTCATATTCTTTTACTCTCAGTTCAACAAGCTGCAAATCATTACCCAATACTTAGGACTTTTAAAATTATCTCAGTAAGGTAAAGTAGGTGGAAATATGCACTTTTGATGCATATTTCTCTGAACCACTGCTTTTGGGTATCTGATCTGATAAATTATGACAGTTAATAGTTTCAAGATATATGCTTAAAATCATGCATGAAATTCATTTCATTCATTAAAATAAAACTAAAGATACTCTACTTTTATGAAACATCTATATTAGTTAGGTTCAAAGTGTCAACAAAGATTTATTTTCTTAATCTTTAAACTGTTGATGCTTTACCAAGTAGTCTTTATCTTAATGTTTAATTAGATTCAGAACAACAGATAAATTATTCTGATAAGTCCCAAAGTAGGAATGGTACAAAGCATCTGAAAACAGCAAGGGAGATGAAGGGTCTTGGTATACTGCACAAGTCTTTACAGTATATCTTTTATCTCTTGGTCTCTCTACCCAGCTATCACTATTTTCCACAGGCAATCTAAGTCCCACCTGCTGCCTCATGCTACAGAATCCCCAGACACAATGGGTGACTTGGAAGCTATCATATAGCCTAATAAAAAATGTCAGGTTACCAATGGTCAAGTGGTGCTTAGACTCAGAACTTCAATTCACAAAGCTTTTAAGAGTCTCCTCTTAAAATGGAAGTATCCCTAGGTAAGTTAGTATTTTAATTCTTCCTTAAATTCTTCAGAACTCATTAATTTAAAGGATTAAAAAGTAAGCTTGACCTAAGAATGACAAAGATTCTGAAAAAGGATATGGGAAAAATCATACCAGTTTCACAGTTTCTTTCAGTACCCCAATTAAGAATTCTTAAGAAAATGGTGGAAGGCTCCCTTGGTCAAGGGACCCAATCTATTTATTCTCCTTTACAATCCTGATGAAGCAGGATGGGCAAGAAGACTTGCATCTCTATGAGATACCAACAGATAACATGAGAAAAATGGTCAAGACCTACCTAGAACCTGGAACTGAAAACCTCCAACAAAGGTGAACATAGGCTGCCCACTTTCTAGGGACTGTCCCAGGTAGGCAGGTCACACACTAATTTAGTGTAAGAGACAGGTGACAGGTAGATAGCAAGCTCCCTCACTTCCTCCCTCACTTCAACAAGATTGGTAACCATAGCCACAAAAGTTACTAGATCACTAGGTAAGAATGAAACAGGAGTGATAGCAACACAACCAACAAATTTCCCACTCCCAAACCACCCCAAGATGCCAGTGGGAGTCAGTGTGTGCTATCAGAAGTGGCAAAGAAGCAGCAGCTAAGAGGTGGCTGGGCAGAGACCAGCTCTAAGGACTGAACTTAAAAAGAACTCGAAAGGTCTTCAGACATCCCTGGATCATGCAGGTAAGTAGGAACTTGGCCAAAAGCATAGAAGTGAGGTCTCAGAGGGCAAGTTCATTGGGGATTCAATTCTCTATGCTGATTATCACATAATAATCACCTGGGCTGTCCTCCAGAAGGCACTAAGTAGCTGCGATGGCACAAGGCACATAAATGTTGGTTTGGTTTGTAGTAGAAACAAACATAAATAAATGGGTGTGGAAGAAAAGGAAAATAAGTCACACCTCTGGCCACATTCAAGAAACAGAGATAACATTCATTCACCCCACAGTGACAAATACATGCACAACTATAACCATACAGTGTAGTTAACTTTCAGTAAAATGTAACAATAAAATAAAATTGTCCTGGTGTGTCAAACAGAAAAAGACGACACAGGACACAAAAAAAGTCCCGCTAAGGTCTGCAAATTCAGAAAAAAGCAAACCTAATCTAGTGAAAAGTTTAAACGTCAGCAATTTTTAAGAAGCAGCTCCTTTATTTTTTATGTAAGACAGTGGTGGTAAACTCAAATGCCAAAGGGCCTAGGCATATGTAGGTTAAAAGGTTGCAGGCAGTGTGTGTGGTACATTGAATTATACACCTCAGAAAAAAAAATGTTTTTTTTTCTTATCCGTTTCCATTTACAATTTACTTGTGAATAGGACCTTCTGAAGATGACATTTTTAGTTAAGGTGTGGCCCCACTGAGTGAGATTGGACTATAATCCTATTACTAAAAGCCACAAAGAAGACCAGAAGCTGGAAGTTAAGAGGATCAGGAAGAGAAAGGAGAGGACATCACCATATGCACTGCCATACAACAAAAAAACAAGGATCAAGAATCACTAGCCAGCAGCTAGCCCATCTCAGAATGCACGGTCTTTGGGAAGAAAAGCATCACTTTTTCTTATGTTGGACTTACTGTTGGACTCTTCTAGGCCTCAAAACTGCGAGCCAATAAATTCCTGTTGTTTAGCCAACCCATTATATGCCATTTTCTTAGCAGCCAGGAAACTAACACAGTAGGTTTGGAAACTTGGAAGGTGCACACCTGATCCAGGAGGAGCACTGGACGCAGTAGCAGAACGTAAATAGCCCTAGGTAGGGACCTGAGATGGTTGAAGGGTTACCCCAGTACAGCCCATTTAGAGGCTCACAGAACCACTGACTATCTGATTGCTTCCTTTTAAAATTATAAAAGACCTGAGTGAAAAAATTTAGTTCTGAGCGGGCCACGGTGGCTCAGCAGGCAGAGTTCTCGCCTGCCATGCTGGAGACCCGGGTTCGATTCCCAGTGCCTGCCCATGCAAAAAAAAAAAAAAAAAAAAAAAAAGATTAATTCCAAGGGAGATAAATTAAGAAGTAAAAAGTCTTTCCCTTCTACTCCCCCAATTACTATCAGATTAGATCACTATGCATCCTTCAGACATACATAAAGTTCTACAAGTTTCTTTTTTCACTCAACAATACATCATGGACATCCTTCTATATCAGTACATTCAGATCTAGAGCATTCATTTTGCCAAACACAGAATGCGAATACAGTATATTAATGCTAGGGGCCCAGAAAGCCTCAATGCCAATCCATTCCACCTAACAGAAGGGGTCCCCAGAGGTCCTGGATGGCTCTAATCGCGCAGGAAAGGAGTCAGACTCCCGACATGGGGTTGCACCAGCAAATATCACCATCATCATGTCATCATCTTTGCTTTCCAAAGGGCCTAAGAAAGAAAACAGGCAAAGGCTTCCCACGTGGCAGGTAAGGAGCAAGAAGGGAAATAAAATTATCTTAGAGCAAAATAACAAATTGTAACCAGTGAAGAAAATCTCCTATACATCAACTTTGTTTTTTTTTAGCTAGCAAATACTTAAAATCATTCTAAATTCATAGAAGTTACTAAATTAGATTTCATTCATCCAGCAACCATATTGTACATATTTCCAAAACACATTTAAAGTGGTGTCAACTTAGATTTTCATGAAGTTCACAATCTTCCAGCTCCAAGCTTTAAAGAAACAGGGCAAGATCTGGCTAACAAATAAGCTGCCTATCCCAGCCAACCAGAAGACGTTAATCACTAGGCCTTGTCTGTAGATCAGAGCTGCACTGGTGGAATAAATGATGAGGTTGAGGCCCTCAGGTTCAAAAATCATCCTTATAAGGAAACATTTATTAAAAGAAAGAAATTTTGTATTTAAAATATCAATTCTGTCAGTGACTTAAGGCACTGAAAAGCTAATTAAGTTTTCAGACTTTTAGAAACTTCCAGATATAGAAAAAAACTCTCTGAAGATAAAGCTTTATCTATATTTTAAAGATATGGTATAGCTCCCAGATATAGAAAAAATCTCTCTAAAGATATAAACTCTCTGGGGGTTGTTCATATGAAACTTAACCCCACAGGGGATAGGTCAAGCCTACTTAAAATTAAGCCTAAGAGTCACCCCCAAGAGAACCTCTTTTGTTGCTCAGATGTGGCCTCTCTCTCCAGCCAACACAGCAAGGAGACTCACCACCCTCCCCCTGTCTACGTGGGACATGACTACCAGGGGTGTGGATCTTCCTGGCAGCGTGGGACAGAAATCCCAGAATGAGCTGAGATTCAGCATCAAGGGATTGAGAAAAACTCTAGAATGAGCTGAGACCCAGCATCAAGGGATTGAGAAAACCTCCACCAAAAGGGGGAAGAGTGAAATGAGACAAAGTGTCAATGGCTGAGAGATTCCAAACAGAGTCGAGAGGTTATCCTGGAGGTTATTCTTATGCATTAAGTAGGTATCACCTTGTCCTTCAAGATGTAGTGGAGAGGCTGGAGGGAACTGCCTGAAAATGTAGAGCTGTGTTCCAGTAGCCATGTTTCTTGATGATGACTGAACAATGATAAAGCTTTCACAATGTGACTGTGTGATTGTGAAAACCTTGTGTCTGATGCTCCTTTTATCTACCTTGTCAACAGATGAGTAGAACATATGGAATAAAAATTAAATAATAGGGGGAACAAATGTTAAAATAGATTTAGTTTGAAATGCTAGTGATCAATGAAAGGGATCAGTAAGGGGTATGGCATGTAAAATTTTTTTTTTCTTCTGTTTGTTATATTTTTCTGTTATCTTTTTATTTCTTTTTCTGAATTGATGCTAATGTTCTGGGAAATGATCATGATGATGAATATGCAACTATGTGATGATATTGTGAATTGCTGAGTGTATGTGTTGGGAATGTTTGTGTTTCTGGTAATTTTTTTTAATTAATAAAAAATTAAAAAAAAAAAAAAGATATAAACTCTCTGGAGGCCAAAGCCTACCTGCAAGGCTAGCTTTTCATGCATTTTAGGAAAACTGACCTCAAACTAAAATCAGCATTTCTTAGAGCCTCTAAGAAACTCTATTTCAGATAAACACAAATTTCAGAAATAAGTTGTTCTTTTATTCTATTAGCATATTAGCACTCTTTGCTAGATAAAGAAAATACTTAATCTTCTGGATTTTTTTTTTTTTAATCTTGGCTAGCTGAAAGGAAAAGCCTTCTATCCAAGTGCCAAGGTAGAAACAGGGAATAATCCAGATGGACCCCCTTTCTCTTCTCTTCCATTCCCAAATGAGATCCACTACTACAACATCCTAACCACCCTGTTTCTTGATTTTCTCACCTCTCCGACTCCCTGGTTCTCAACAAATCTCAGGTGGGATGTAGCAATAGCTTCATAGTTCATCCAATTCACCTGTCACCAATCTTCCATTCTCCCTTCTATTCCTTAAAAAAACTAACGGAGGGGGTGGAAGGGTAGTTCCGGTAGAATTCTCGCCTGCCACATAGGAGACCCAGGTTCAATTCCCAGTCCATGAACTTCCCAAAAAAACAGCGAACAAGAAAAACAAACAACAACAACAAAAATACCTACAAACAAAAAATTCAACAAACTGCAATAGTGGGATATTCACATGGAAAAGTAATGAAATGTGACCCCGCCACAAAGCATATGAAAAAAAAAACTTAACAGAGTAATCTGATTCATTCACTTATTCATTCAACAAATATTCAAAGAGCACCCACTAGGCTTCAGGCACTGTTTCAGGCATCAATGATAAATCAGGGTACCTAGTCAAGTCCTTACTTGTGCTCAGGACCACCCTACAATAGTGTCAGGTAAGTGATAACTGCCAGGAGAAAAATAAAGCAGACAGAGAGACAGGGAGTATTTGTGGGCTGTATTATTTTATCTAGAACCGTAAGCAAAGCACTCATTCTGAAGGGGACATTTGGGTAGCAACCTGAAGAAAGCGGTGGGGAGAAACATATCAGGTGGTGGAGGGTGTTCCAGGTAAAGAAGGCAGTAAGTACACCACATGGACCAGGCCTGCTGTGTTTGAGGCTAGAGTAGCAAGAACACAGTCAACAAGGGGGACAGTCAACAGAGGTCAGATCAGAGATCCCAGACCACATAGGTACTTTACAGTACACAGTAACAGTGAGGGAGTTTGGAGTGAAATGAGATTAGTATTTCCATGTAGTAGCTCCTCAAAATTTCTTGGGAAATTTATAGGTTTTGCAAACTCCCAAGAAAAAGAAGCAGGAAAATAGGGAAAAGGTGTTGAGTTCTCCATCCTGCTTAGTAATCAACACAGAAACTGACATCAAGTCCAAAGCAAGAACCGGAAATGATGACAAGCAGAGGTGAAGGTTAAGGCCAACATTTCCAGGAACTGGGACGAAGCACACAGAAAAAAAGGAGCCCCAATCCAGTCTTACCTGTATCTGTTTCTGCATTTTAAGTGTATGTTCACGGCCCGGTCTGGTGCCAGCAGTGAGTCATTTCTCCAGATAAAATTAATATTAATAAGCTATTCACAGTATATGTGCTGGTTGGAAGATGTTAAGTACTTCAGAAAAGGCCATGTCCTTTTAATCCATTCCTATGGAAACAGACTTACTGGGAGTGGGACCTTTTGCTTAGGTTGTTTCAATTGAGATGTGACCCACCCAACTCAAGGTGGGTCTTAATCTTTTACTGGAGTCCTTTATGAGAGGATAAGACAGAGAAACACCCAGAAAGAGTGTTTAGAGAGAACAGGAGCTGAAAGCAATGAAACCTGGAAGCGAAGGACCAATAGATGCCGGCCATAAGCCTTGCTATCTGACAGAGGAACACCAGATTTCAGTGGCCTTTCTTCAGAGACTGTATCATCCTTTTGATGCCTTAACTAGGATATTTTCAAGGTCTCAGAACGGTAAACTTGTAAATTAATAAATCCCCATTGTAAAAGTCAACTCATTTCTGATATATTGCATTCTGGCAGCTTTAGCAAACTGAAACACTATGCTTTACACAAACCATGATTTTATGTAGGGTTGTTAACCTTGCTAGAAGACTGGAATAGCACATTAGTCGAACATTACCCAATAATATTAACAGGCATTTTCCAGTGTGTGAATATTGTCTAGGACACAGTTCTTTGTAAATACCACTAAACTTAGTATTTCTCATTTATTAAACAACTTTTATATATCTGTAATAATAAGAACAGTGAGAAGAATGTCGGAAGAATTTTAAGGAAGATAAAGAAAGTCAGTCAGCTTATTGCTATATATGTTTAAATCATTGAAATACTAGTTATCTGGGAAAAAAGAATTTTCCTTTGAGCAGTATGCTTTTAAAAGAAATCAGAAATAAATTACTTAAATACAGGAATAAAGATCTAGTACCCTTCACTAAATATTTAAGCAAATTAGTTGGGAACTTTTTTGCTTTGGTAAACAAGAATAGCTCTGTCAGTAAGGTCTTCAATGAAAATATTATTTAAAGGAAAATTTGCTTCAACAGAAGAAATGCAAAAAGATGATATAACTGTTGAAATCAGAACCTGATCTAAAAACCTGAATTTTTATATACACCCACACACCAAATCCAACTGCAAAACTAAAATCAGGGTAAGCAGACACAATATTTTTATTGTTAAAAAGGGAAATTAGTTTCTATGAGCTTAGGGAATCTAACTCTATCATAACAGGCAGTAAGCATGCCTGCCCTTTGCTCCAGAGGTAGACACTATCTCTTTACCTTCTAAGGCGCCCACTATACATAAAAGAGAGGTCCGCACCTCTGTATACAACAGAAATGCAGGGAGAATAGTTTCCCAATTGCAGGCAGGTTAACAAGAGGTAAAGAAAATCAGAGGAAGAGTGAGAAACAGGATAGATTTTCAGGTTACAGAAATAACTTACTAATCAGGCACTATTCCAGCCAGTTAACATATGTATTTAATCCTCACAGCCATAAGAAGCAGGTACTATTATTACCTCTACACATTTTAAAAATAAAGAAACTGAGGTACAGAGAGGATATTTGTCACACAGGTACATAATGGTAGAGTGGCATTCAAACCTAGACACAAGCTCCAGATCCAGGCTAGTAACCAATATGCTTTCCTGCCTCTGTGTTTCTTCAAAGTATGATTAGTGTTATGTGCTAATGTTCAATAAAATTTCATTTCTTCTTAAAATTGTAAGGACTTTTCATTTAAAGGAACTGCATAAGCTTTCACATCCATGTGCTAATATAATTTTCAGAGTGGAAGTTTCCCCATCCCTGAGGTAAAAAGTGAACTAGTTACTCTTGGCTACTTAAATTTCATGCCTGAAATAACCCAGATAAGCAGCTTGGAATGATCAAACATTACAGTGAAAATGGAATCTAGCATCTCCCTTATTAGCAGAGAGCTGGATTCTATCAGTGTTCAACATGAAATGTCAAGGCTTTGGACCTAATATTCACTGCCTGAGTATAAATACATATTGGTCTGGAAGCTATGTAAGACTGGCCCAGAGCAATCCATTCAGATAACACTTGGAAAAGAGAATCCTGACCTGAAACAGGCCATGATACCAAGGGAAATTGATAAGACATGCCACAGGATACACATTACATAACAAAAGTAAAACTGTAAGAGTTGGAAAAGGAACATTCAAAAATTCTATTTCACTTGCCATAGTTATTTTTTTCAACTTTCTTTTGCTTTTTAAAACAACATCAGTATCCAAACCACTGACCATATAACCACATAGTCACCCCATACACCTGAACTGTCATTCCAAGTCATTTGCAATCACAGGTCTGTGTATGTGCTTCCACATCTGTAATCCTAGGCAAAAACGTATTCACATGCAATGATATCCAGGCTGCTTTGGGAATGAAGAAGTAAATAAGAAAGGATTAAATATAGCTACCGCGGCCTAATCCCTGCCTATAGAAGAGCTAGCAAACACATACTAGAATTAAGCTTATTTTACCAGTAAGGAAACTGAATCCTAAAGAAATTGAATAATTTGTATAAGGTCAGACAGGTTGGTCTGGTTGCCAACTGCTGACCCTGTACTTACTGTCTATTATCAATAAGGTTTTAGCAGACTTTCTCACAGAGCACAGAAAATAAATTCTCATCAGCAGAGAGGAATTAAGAATCTAACATAGTGAGCTTTGGGTTAATACACATAGCTAAAATGGGTGTTTACTAGGCATGTAGATAGAGGGCAGGAATTCATACAGTGTCTGCCTACCACTTAGAAGTTTCTAAAAACAAACTCTATTCTCTCTCATGTTAAACGCGAAGGAATTTCAATTTAACTATGTGAACAGGAAGATCTGACACCTCTTCGCTAAACACAGGAAAAGAAAGTTTAATACAGAAGAAAAGAAAAAAAAGCAAGTATAAATAACTCAGTGAGAATATGGTTTGTTAGTGGGAACTTACACTATTTTTCCTTCCATTTGTTACATACATTTACATATTCATATGCACACGTATGTACAAATGTGCGTTATGCATGTGTATCATTTAATGTCAGCCAGGTCTTAATGCAAGGCACTGAGTAAAGCAAATACTATCAGTGACAAGTGCAAGACACATCACCGGAGCCTAAGAGGCCCTCTCCATACAATACTGCTGGCATTATAAATTGGCTTAATACTTTCGATATGAAATCTGATAGCAACAATCATAAAAATATTATATAGTTTGATCTAGTAATCCCATTCCCCTAACATGCAGAGATCACTTTCATGAATTTCTTTCTACTTTCCTCGTGTTCTCATGCAGCTGTGATCAGGGCCCACACAGTTTCTGTATCCTGCAATGGTTTTCCTAACAGTCATTTTTAAAGGCCATAGAAGGGATGCCAATCACTGGGATAGAGGTGTCCTGCTGTGTCTGTTGATCTTTGTACATTACAATCACACCTTGTTATTCAAGAATAGTCTGAGCATATGCAAGAGCTTTATAAATCTTTGTGCTTCTATTAGGCAGGTATAAGAAACAGTTAACTGGTAACACTGACAGAAACTAAATAAGACTAGGAATTAAAAGGCCTGGCTTCTGAGTCTTGAATAGTTAAATGATCTCCAGCAAATCAAAATTTCTCTGGGTCTGTTTCTTACCTGTCATTTGGCACGTGAGTATTTACTATGTATTTACTAGTCTAAGCACTTCCGTATCGCCTCGTTACAACCCCATAACAACACTAAGAGGGAGGTCTTATCAATTTCATTTGAAGTTGAGAAAACTAAGGCACAAAGTTATCCAGCTAATATTATCTGGCAGTTAGGGACACAGGCTGACTGGGCCTAGAGCACACTGTTAACCAATACACTGCTGGATTAGAGGATTTGGGAATTTCTCCCTGTCTATGAGTTTGAAATTCTAGGAATGAGCATAAATCATTACATTTATGCCAAATTTTTGTGGTTGCTCAATGCCCTTCACAAGGTACAAACCTTTAATCTTCAACCACTGAAAGCTTTAAAGCTGCTACCAAAGACACTGACTTTAAACACTGACTTTAATGAAAGGTGAACCTCAAACAAACTACAAATCCACACAGTACTTTAAATTCTCCTTAATTATGCAACTCTCAGCTGATGGAAGAACTAAGTCAATGGAATTGAAAGGAGGAAAGAAGCAAAAACAAGCAACATTTTACTTTTTGCCTGAAATTGGAAATATAACCACTTCCAGAGTTTCAAGGCTCTCTAGCCGGTTGCTACCCACTGATACTTCTGGTGGATCCTCTCCACCAGGAGGACTGCAGAGGTTTACCCACCCACCGCAGTCCAGTCCAGCCCAGCCTGCCCCCAACTACCAACTCCAGAAAAGGCAGACGAAGAAGTTGCAATGACATCTCCAAGCCACCAGAGGGCAGATCTTCATCTGGGTTCAGAATATCTCACCAAAAAGGAAAGTTAAAATTATATTCTTCCAAAGAGAATGAAAAAAAATTACATTCTAATTCATGTGCATCTCTTTTCTTCAAATCAACAAAAAAGGTTGAGAGCCATCCTTTCTTTTCTTTCTTCTTTCAAAGTCCCAGTCTTTCCCTAATCTAACTCAATCCTTACCCAAACGATGAATGAAATCACTACTCTCCAGATCAAAGATTCTAGGACTCTGCTGTGCACAAAAATTTAGTTGTCTGAAAAAAATGCAAATTCCAGAACTCCATACCCATAACTTACACATTGATGTATTTGACATAGGGCTCGGTATTTGCATTTCTGACTTTCAATTACTGACATAGATGGCTGATAGACCATGCTTTGAGAAACAGTGTTTCAGAAGCTGCAAGAGCAAAGCTACATCTCTTTTAAATCACAGCCTAAATATCGTCTCCACCCTCTTGAGGAATGGGAAGCTTTTCTCTTGCCCCTCTTTCCCTATGTATCTGTCCAAGTCTCCCCACGCATCACCTTCTAAACAGACTCCCTTGCTCCGTTAAGTTCACTGATTAGGCGCCTACCAGGTGAGCTCTAGCTCTTCCTGTAAGAAGACAACCTCAACGGCAAAGTTCCTGATAACTTCAGGAACTCATTTCTGACATTGAATATCTACATTGAGAGCATCAGAGCTACAACTTCATTCCATGAACTAGTAAACTGCTGGCTTTCCCTGAGTCATAACAAGCACTCTGGGTACAGAAAGAGTGTGGCAGTACAAGATGGGCACCTTGGCTTATGGCTCACCCCTTATTATTGCTGCTTTCTAACCCATTAACACACTTGGGAGAGCACAACACAGGAAGGGCATCCTGTACACACAGAGCAAGCAGTCTTGTGGCTACTGAAATAAAACACTGCCAATGGGCTGCTAACAATTAAAATTTCACCATTGTTAAATGAACTTTTCTAAAACACTACACCAAAAAACTGTGTTAACTCCTCTTAAATAAGACACTCTTTTTATGGAACTCTTTCCTATGCAATTAGTCCCATGGTGACCTGGGTTTCAGTTATAAGCATCCACAGGCACAGTTTTTTCTTACACTAATTTATACTCTGAAACGAAGGAATTGACAACCTACCTCTAACTGCTGAGGCAGAATGGATAATGATTCACAGGGCTCATGAGCCAGCCCTTACACAGACCTGTAAATGCTACAGTAAGTTCAAGGCCCTCAGCTTGCTTGAGAGAAGCAGGCAACTAACTACCCAGGGCCTAGTGAGACACCAAGCCTCAGGCCAAATACAA
Source organism: Tamandua tetradactyla (assembly GCF_023851605.1). Classification (NCBI taxonomy): domain Eukaryota; kingdom Metazoa; phylum Chordata; class Mammalia; order Pilosa; family Myrmecophagidae; genus Tamandua; species Tamandua tetradactyla. The sequence goes on from NC_135339.1 coordinate 47,270,477, forward strand.
TAACATTCACTCAACCTGATGTGAAGATGCAGAATGTGGGACCTTTGCACCTAAACATGTTCTGGTTCCAGTTGCACAAGCATGAACTCTAAGCATTACAACAGCTTGAAAGATCGGGTGTTAGAGGTCTCCCGATGTCTCCTGAATCCAGTGAACAGGACACAGTCAGTTAAATATCTGTAGAGGTAGAAAGTACTCATGAAGTACAAAACATATGTTATAAGGAAGGACTAGTGTAAGTCAGGATAGTGGTTACTTTTGGGGGAAGCGAGAGGGTCATAATTGAGAAGGGCTTAGTGGAGCTTCTACAGAGCCTGGAAAAGTCTGTTTCTTATCCTGGGTAGATGTCACACGTATTTACGTTGCAATCATAAACTTTGTTTTATGTGCCTTAATAATGGTACACAATGCTTTTAAAGGGCACCTGGCAATACAACTTTAATGCAAGATCAGTGTTCTAGCCTTTACTCTTGGGATCACAAGAGTGCCCTGAGGGTACCTGGGTCAGTCAGACCACAAGCACACCGGACAGTCAGAGCTCAGCAATATTCCCAAGGAGTGGTCATATCCAGTAGCAAAGTCATTTGTTTATAGAGCTCTCAAAATTCTACAACTCAAATGTAGTGGTAGTCAACGTGGCACTTTATGAGCAAGAGAGAACACATAAGAATGAGAATTATCCACAGTAATGGATTACAATAAAATAATGTTTTATCCATTGCAAAAAATATCAAGCGGCAGCAAAGTGACCAGATAATCAGATTATTTTAAAAGGCTAGCTTCATGAGGAACTTGCCAGTAGTGACCATTCTAAGTAAGGACACTTGGTCTCTGATAGTCTTTGGCTATTTTACTGGGATCCACATCTGTATTATAACTAATGAGGATGGGGGAAGGGTTAGTACAAGTCTTAGATGGACTTCAAAACATTTTTTTTTAAACTCCCAAAGTTTTCTCTTTGCCAATTTTTTAAAAAATAAGCTAGGTATTTGTGTTAGTTAGAATCAGTTGTCAACTTGGCCAGGTGAGCATACCTAGTTTTGTTGCTGCGGACATAAGCAAATGGTACGTGAAACTCATCTGTTGCTAATTACATCTGCAGTCAGCTAGGAGGCGTGTCTGCTGCAATGAGTGACGTTTGCCTTAATTGGCTGGTGCTTAAATGAGAGAACACAATGTAGCACAGCCTAAGCAGCTGGCCATTCCTCATCTCAGCACTCACAGCTCAGCCCAGGCCTTTGGAGATAAAGAAAGAAGTTACCCCGGGTAAAGTTGTTGGAACCCAGGGGCCTGGAGAGAAGACCAGCAGAGACCATCCTGTGCTTTCCATGTAAGAAACAACGTCAGTGGAAAGTTAGCTGCCTTTCCTCTGAAGAACCAACAAAATAAATCCCCTTTTATTAAAAGCCAATCCGTCTTTGGTGTGTTGCATTCCGGCAGCTAGCAAACTAGAACAGTATTATATAACATTGCCTGCCCATTTCTTCTCTCTAAAATAAGCATTGCAAGGGACAGAAACTGTCTTACTCAACATGTATTCCTGGGTTTAATACATAGTGTCTGTCACACAGCATATACACAAAAGGTATTTGAGTGATATTCACAAAAAGTTTTCTAAAAACTCTAAGATGCTTATACAAACCATTTTATACTGACACTGAGGAATTTCCTGCTTGCTACAAAGCACATTAAAATGTAATCCAAGATAGTGCAGAACTGGCTTCTATTACATCTGCTTGGAATAGAAAGCAGGCAGTACCCTTACACATGGAGTTTGGGAATCTTAAATGCTACCATTTACGCTACATGAAAGATACATCTAGATAAGAAGTGGTCCACAGCCTGGTGTTACGAGTCAGAAATAAATGGGTTAAAAATCTCAATGCTACCATTACATCTTCCAAGAAAGTTACTTAACACCTCTGAACCCTCCAATCCTGAGTCCTAGGAATGCTAAGGCAGCCGACTCCTTTGTGTCCAGTCTGCTTCAAATGCCTCCATCTTTTTCTCTGGTGTGATTTAAAAGTCAACACATAATGGTGTCCAGCATCTGAGTCTCCCATGTTGGGTTATCCTCCTCAGCAGATGTGTACTGGTGGAGGGGAGCCTGCCCCATTACAGAAGCTGAGAAAATCATTTTCTCCACCCCTGGCACCTCATCTGTGCACATGTCACCAGGGGTTGGACAAGCAACACAAAGAAACAGAGGCAGAGGAGAATGCAGTTAAGAAATGTCAAGATAACTGTACATTCAGTGTCCAGATAGTGTCAGCAAGGTCATTTTCACAGGAGTCCCCTGTGCCCAGGTGGTGCCTCATGGTGTCATTCTGGCAACCTAGCCTACTCTGGCAACTGCTGGATAGGCTTTTATAAGTGCCTTTTCTGCTTAAGTTCTTATGTACAATCAAGAACACATGGACAGGAGATTCCAGAGAAGATGGCGGCTTAGTAAGGTGCGCGCATCTTAGTTCCTCCTCCAGAACAACTACTAAATAACTAGAAACAGTACAGAACAGCTCCCAGAGCCACGACAGAGACCGAAAACACAGTGTACCCCAATCTGGAATGGCTGGACCGGCTACGAGACTCCGCTGCGGTGAGGTCCCCGAGCGGCGCGGGCTTTCCCAGGCCGCGGCGGCTGGTGGCCGGTGCCCCTCCCTCCCTCCTTCCCGGTCCGGCTGAGAGACTCGGAGAGGCAAGTTCCCCAAGCCGTGGCGGCTGGCGGCCGGTGCCCCTCCCTCACGGGCGGCTTCCTAGGCTGGCGGGGAGCTTCGGATAAGCAGTTCCCCAACCCACGGAGGCCAGCGCCCCTCCCCCACCCGTGGCTTCCTGGGCCGGCTGGGAGCCTCGGATTGGCGGTTCCCCAAGCCGCGGCGGCACGACCGGTGCCACTCCCACACATTCGGCTTCCCGGGCCAGCTGGGAGCCTCGGATCGGCGGTTACCCAAGCCGCGGCGGCCGGCGACCGGCGCCCCTCCCGCACACGCAGCTTCCTGGGCCGGCTGGGAGCTGCGGATCAGTGGTTCCCCAAGCCGCAGCGGTCGGCAACCGGCGCCCCTCCCAAACACGCGGCTTCCCGGGCCGGCTGGGAGCCTCGGATCAGTCGTTCCCCAAGCTGCGGCAGCCAGCGACCGACGCCCCTCCCACACATGCGGCTTCCCGGGCGGCTGGGAGCCTTGGATCAGCAGTTTCCCAAGCCGCGGCGGCCGGCACCCCTCCCCCACAGGCGACTTCCTGGAGGGAAAGGAAAGAGTCTCCAACAGTAGTAGAGGCTGAGTCCAACCTAACACCAATAGTGGCATTAAGGAACAACTTCTGACTACTAAAAACAGGCCCTCAGCTCAGGTGAAACGGATCAAGGCTGAAGTCGCCTATTGGGCTAACTGAAAAAGAGGAAAGGGGGCGAAACAGAGCCTTCTGCGGCTGTTTCTACGGAGGCTTCATTGCCTCTGGGCTCAGCGCTGGGATTACACAGGTTGCAACTGCCCCGAATGCAGAAACAGGCTGCTTTCAGGGCTCTCTACCACCTGAATCTTCCCCGCGGGAGGGGTGAAACGCAACTCGGGTGGAATCCCTCTCTCAAGGAATTCAGATCCCAGGACTTACTTCACAATTTGAAGCCATTAAAACCAACCTACAAGCTTTCCTCTGTCTCCACCACACACTCAGCAGTGAGAGTCTTCCAAAGTTAAAGGAGCCACAACATCTTTTGTTGGTGGGACCCGAAGACAGAAAAGCACCACATACTGGGCAGGATAAGAAAAACACAGCCCAGAGACTTCACAGGAAAGTCTTTCAACCTGCTGGGTCCCACACTCAGGGAAATCTGATTAAATGCCCAGACGCCAGCAAAAAATAACAAATCACACCAGGAAAATTGAAGATATGGCCCAGTCAAAGGAACAAACCAATAGTTAAAATGAGATGCAGGAACTGAGACAACTAATTCTGAATATACGAACAGAAATGGAAAACCTCTTCAAAAACCAAATCAATAAATTGAGGGAGGACATGAAGAAGGCAAGGGATGAACAAAAAGAAGAAATGGAAAGTCTGAAAAAACAAATCACAGAACTTATGGGAATGAAAGATACAGTAGAAGAGAAGAAAAAACAATGGAAATCTACAATGGTAGATTTCAAGAGACAGAATTAGTGAACTGGAGGATGGAACATCTGAAATCCAAAAAGAAACAGAAACCATAGGGAAAAGAATGGAAAAATTTGAGCAGGGGCTCAGGGAATTGAATGATAATATGAAGCGCACAAATATACGTGTTGTGGGTGTCCCAGAAGGAGAAGAGGAGGGAAAAGGAGGAGAAAAACTAATGGAAGAAATTAGCACTGAAAATATCCCAACTCTTATGAAAGACCTAAAATTACAGATCCAAGAAGTGCAGTGCACCCCAAAGAGAACAGATCCAAATAGGCGTTTCTCTAAGACACTTACTAGTTAGAATGTCAGAGGTCAAAGAGAAAGAGAAGATCTTGAAAGCAACAAGAGAAAAACAATCCATCACATACAAGGGAAACCCAATAAGACTATGTGTAGATTTCTCAGCAGAAACCATGAAAGCTAGAAGACAGTGGGATGATATATTTAAATTACTAAAAGAGAAAACCTGCCAACCAAGACTTCTATATCCAGCAAAATTATCCTTCAAAAATAAGGGAGAAATTAAAACATTTTCAGACAAAAAGTCACTGAGAGAATTTGTGACCAAGAGATCAGCTCTGCAAGAAATACTAAAGGGAGCACTAGAGTCAGATATGAAAAGACAGAAGAGAGAGGTATGGAGAAGAGTGTAGAAAGAAGGAAAATCAGATATGATATATATAATACAAAAGGCAAAATGGTAGAGGAAAGTATTATCCAAACATTAATAACACTAAATGTTAATGGACTGAATTCCCCAATCAAAAGACATAGACTGGCAGAATGGATTAAAAAACAGGATCCTTCTATATGCTGTCTAAAGGAAACACATCTAAGACCCAAAGATGAACATAGGTTGAAAGTGAAAAGTTGGGAAAAGATATTTCATGCAAATAACAACCAGAAAAGAGCAGGAGTGGCTATACTAATATCCAACAAATTAGACTTCAAATGTAAAACAGTTAAAAAGAGACAAAGAAGGATACTATCTACTAATAAAAGGAACAATTCAACAAGAAGACATAACAATCATAAATATTTATGCACCAAATCAGAATGCCCTAAAATACGTGATGAATACACTGCAATTACTAAAAGGGAAATAGACACATCTACCATAATAGTTGGAGACTTCAATTCCCCACTCTCATCAATGGACAGAACATCTAGACAGAGGATCAATAAAGAAATAGAGAATTTGAATATTACAATAAATGAGCTAGACTTAACAGACATTTATAGGACATTACATCCCACAACAGCAGGATACACCTTTTTCTCAAGTGCTCATGGATCATTCTCAAAGATAGACCATATGCTGGGTCACAAAGCAAGTCTCAACAAATTTAAAAAGATTGAAATCATACACAACACTTTCTTGGATCATAAAGGAATGAAGATGGAAATCAATAATAGGCAGAGTGCCAGAAAATTCACAAATACGTGGAGGCTCAACAAAACACTCTTAAACAACCAGTGGGTCAAGGAAGAAATTACAAGAGAAATTAGTAAATATCTCGAGGTGAATGAAAATGAAAACACAACATATCAAAACCTAAGGGACGCAGCAAAGGCAGTGCTAAGAGGGAAATTTATTGCCCTAAATGCCTATATCAAAAAAGAAGAAAGGGCAAAAATTCGGGAATTAACTGTCCACTTGGAAGAACTGGAGAAAGAACAGCAAACTAACCACAAAGCAAGCAAAAGGAAAGAAATAACAAAGATTAGAGCAGAAATAAATGAAATTGAGAACATGAAAACAATAGAGAAAATCAATAAGACCAGAAGTTGGTTCTATGAGAAAATCAACAAGATTGATGGGCCCTTAGCAAGTTTGACAAAAAGAAGAAGAGAGAGGATGCAAATAAATAAGATCAGAAATGGAAGAGGAGACATAACCACTGACCTCACAGAAATAATGGAGGTAATAACAGGATACTATGAACAAATTTATGCTAATAAATACAACAATGTAGATGAAATGGACAAGTTCCTAGAAAGGCATGAACAACCAACTTTGACTCAAGAAGACATAGATGACCTCAACAAACCAATCACAAGTAAAGAAATTGAATCAGTCATTCAAAAGCTTCCCAAACAGAAAAGTCCAGGACCAGACGGCTTCATATGTGAATTCTACCAAACATTCCAGAAAGAATTAGTACCAACTCTGCTCAAACTCTTCAAAACAATTGAAGTGGAGGGAAAGCTACCTAATTCATTCTATGAAGCCAACATCACCCTCATACCAAAACCAGGCAAAGATATTACAAAAAAAGAAAACTACAGACCAATCTCTCTAATGAATATAGATGCAAAAATCCTCAACAAAATTCTAGCAAATCGAATCCAGCAGCACATTAAAAGAATTATACATCATGACCAAGTAGGATTCATCCCAGGTATGCAAGGATGGTTCAACATAAGAAAGTCAATTAATGTAATACACCATATCAACAAATCAAAGCAGAAAAATCACACGATCATCTCAATTGATGCAGAGAATCCATTGACAAGATTCAACATCCTTTCCTGTTGAAAACACTTCAAAGGATAGGAATACAAGGGAACTTCCTTAAAATGATAGAGGGAATATATGAAAAACCCACAGCTAATATCATCCTCAATGGGGAAAAATTGAAAACTTTCCCCTGAGATCAGGAACAAGACAAGGATGTCCATTATCACCACTGTTATTCAACATCGTGTTGGAAGTTCTAGCCAGAGCAATTAGACAAGAAAAAGAAATACAAGGCATCAAAATTGGAAAGGAAGAAGTAAAACTATCACTGTTTGCAGATGATATGATACTATACGTCGAAAACCCTGAAAAATCCACAGCAAAACTACTAGAGCTAATAAACGAGTACAGCAAAGTAGTAAGTTACAAGATCAACATTCAAACATCTGTAGTGTTTCTATACACTAGCAATGAACAAGCTGAGGGGGAAATCAAGAAACGAATTCCATTTACAATTGCAATTAAAAGAATAAAATACTTAGGAATAAATTTAACTAAAGAGACAAAAGACCTATACAAAGAAAACTACAAAAAACTGTTAAAAGAAATCACAGAAGACCTAAACAGATGGAAGGGCATACCATGTTCATGGATTGGAAGACTAAATAACAATTCTACCTAAATTGATTTACAGATTCAACGCAATATCAATCAAAATCCCAACAACTTATTTTTCAGAAATAGAAAAACCAATAAGCAAATTTATCTGGAAGGGTAGTGTGCCCCGAATTGCTAAAAGTATCTTGAGGAAAAAAAACGAAGCTGGAGGTCTCACGCTGCCGGACTTTAAGGCATATTATGAAGCCACAGTGGTCAAAACATCATGGTACTGGCATAAAGATAGATATATCAACCAATGGAATCAAATAGAGTGCTCAGATATAGACCCTCTCATCTATGGACATTTGATCTTTGATAAAGCAGTCAAGCCAACTCACCTGGGACAGAACAGTCTCTTCAATAAATGGTGCCTAGAGAACTGGATATCCATATGCAAAAGAATGAAAGAGGACCCATATCTCACACCCTATACAAAAGTTAACTCAAAATGGATCAAAGATCTAAACATTAGGTCTAAGACCATAATACAGTTAGAAGAAAATGTAGGGAGATATCTTATGAATCTTACAATTGGAGGCGGTTTTATGGACCTTAAACCTAAAGCAAGAGCACTGAAGAAAGAAAGAAAGAAATGGGAGCTCCTCAAAATTAAACACTTTTGTGCATCAAAGAACTTCATCAAGAAAGTAGAAAGGAGGAATCAAACCCCCAAGATGGTGGCGGCGTCGGAGGAGCGAATGGCCGAGGACGGAGGCAGCGGCCACGGCGACGGCTGCTCCTCTTCGGCCGCCGGCTCTGCTCAGCGACAGCCCCCCCCACCACCCCCCACAGCCCCCGCAGCCGGTGTCCCAGGTGCCCCAAGCCCCGGCCCTGGCTCCGGACCAGCTGCCTCAAAACAACACGCTGGTAGCGCTGCCCATCGTAGCCATCGAGAACATCCTCAGCTTTATGTCCTACGATGAAATTAGCCAGCTCCGCCTGGTTTGTAAAAGAATGGACTTGGTCTGCCAGAGAATGTTGAATCAGGGATTTCTGAAGTTGAGAGATACCATAATCTATGTCAGAAACAGGTGAAAGCACAACTCCCAAGGAGAGAGTCAGAAAGGAGAAACCATTCATTAGCTTGTCATGCAGATATCCTTGCTGCTGTTGAAACAAGACTATCATTGTTAAATATGACTTTCCTGAAGTATGTGGATTCCAACCTCTGTTGCTTCATCCCAGGAAAGGTGATTGATGAAATTTATCGAGTGTTGAGATATGTCAATTCTACCAGATCCCCTCAACGAGCTCATGAAGTACTTCAAGAGTTAAGGGATATTTCCTCCATGGCAATGGAATACTTTGACGAGAAAATTGTTCCAATTCTAAAGAGGAAATTACCAGGATCAGATGTATCTGGAAGACTCATGGGCTCTCCTCCAGTCCCAGGACCTTCTGCAGCTCTTACAACAATGCAGCTGTTCTTCAAGCAGAACCCTTCAAGACAAGAGGTTACCAAACTCCAGCAGCAGGTTAAAACAAATGGTGCTGGTGTGACTGTTCTCAGGTGTGAAATTTCTGAGCTTCGCACCAAAGTGCAAGAACAGCAGAAACAGCTTCAAGACCAGGACCAGAAACTGCTAGAGCAGACCCAGATCATAGGTGAAAAGAATGCACGGTTGGCAGAGCTGGAACGCAAACTGAGAGAAGTAATGGAAAGCGCAGTAGGAAACTCCTCAGGATCTGGGCAGAATGAGGAATCTCCTCGGAAACGAAAAAAGGCAGTGGAAGCTATAGACACTCTTAGGAAATCTAAACGTCTTCAGAATAGAAAGTAAATTGGAATGTGGTTCTAAAACCAGAGGAAGAGGTGGCGTAGTTGCTTAAGCAGTTATGCATATCAGGGCACTGAGCAACGCAGTGTCCCCTTAGGCGTCTAGGCTTTTGGAACACAATTTAACTTGAACTCTCACAATTGGGACATTCTTTTCCCGCTTCTCCTGGTTGTACTGATGCACAGCATCTTTTTATTTTGCAATAGATTTGTACTAACCAGACCTGTTCCATCATGTTTTGAGGAGTAACTTTTTTCCTGTGCAGATAATGTTTAAAGTAAATTTATTTGTTTCTGCATATATGCACATTACATAAGGATCTTAAACCCAGTCTTGACAGACTAGAAGTTAAGTTTAAATACAGAAAATGTCCTGTTCACTTGAAAGGAAGACCTACTTTTTAAATGGACACTATCCTGTTTTAAAAAAAAAAGTTGACTTTTTGTTATAAGTGACCTTTGTCTGGAATGTCTGAAAAGTAGTTAATGCTTTTTGGTATTGAAGTAATGGGTAACTAAAATGGACTTTCATAGTATTGACTGTAGAAGGGGCCTCTACAGTATTGACTATATATTTTTATAAACTACTGGTAAGGGACTTACCCAGTTGTAATATACATGTTTTCATATGTCTTTTGGGGCCATGTCCTACATTTGCATGGATGGATGCATGCATTGCCTAGTCAGCTCACTTAAGCTCTTGCGCTGGTATGGATATGAACTTCTACTTCTCTACTTTATAGAGCAGCTTCTTAGATTATTTAAGCGCTTAGCATCTTTCACCACAACAGGGTGCCCCTAGAGAGGAAATTGTTGGTCCATTTGCCCTCCAGTTTTACAGGGCAAGAGAATATTGAATCCCATCACTTTATTCTCTGTAGGGTTCAAGTACACTGGCTAAGGCAGAACCCCAAATTCCAAGGCTGTTTATATCACTATCAGACTTCTGGGAACTAGTACTGTTTTTTATTCACTTTGTTGCTTATTGGTCAGATGTGGTGATTGAGTAGGCAACAGGACTTGAGGGATGCAGCTTTGCAATTGAAGCAAACTTCATTGAAGGAAATTGTACTATGAAAATGATTTTGATCATTTTGGGGGGCAAGGTGACCTGAGAAAAGCTTTTTTTTTTTAATTTAAATTTCAAGTTTTCCTTAACTTACAATTTTAAACAAAAGCTTTAATTTTTTTTTGCACTCCTCTTTTGAGCTTGTAACTGGAAAAGCATGTCTTGCACTGTTCAACCTTATGAGTGATTGATCACTTTTACAACCTCCAAATTGTGTACAGTGGTTATTTTCCCATTTGTATATTTTTCAGACATTATTCAACTATCACTGTCCTAGTTTTTTGGGTTTTTTTTTTTAGTTTTTTATTTGGAAATAATTTCAAACTTATAAGACAGCTATACAAATAATATAAACCCCATAGAGAAAATTCCCACATGCCCTACACCCCCAGATAACCAGATCCACCACTAGTTTTATTTTTTATATACTAAATGGTATTGCTGTTATTCGACTGTTAAATTCTTTTAAATAACTGTTGCCTTGCACTTCAGTTATTTAAAGTAAAGTTAGATGTAAAATAGAAAACTATCCCTTCCAGGTGGGAGTTTGACAGCTATATAAAACCTAAGGGTTTGGTATGTACCTTAGTTGAATCAAAAAAAGCACAACAAGGTTACCACCTTTTACAACATCCAACATAACATGATTTTGCATCCTTTAGATTGACCTCACCAAATGAAACTTTCCTATCCATTTTTATGTTGTCCTTAAATAATATTGACCTTAGATTTTGATCAAGTCTATGTCTAATTTTGAAGTTCCATTTATAATGCAGTATGTTTTCAATGAAAATCCATAAAGTAACATCTGAGTGTTTCATGGTTTGTTGGGACAGTAATTTTAAAATAAACAATTTCAAAAAAAAAAAAAAAGAAAGTAGAAAGACAGCCTACACAATGGGAGACAATATTTGGAAATGATATATCAGATAAAGGTCTAGCATCCAGAATTTATAGAGATTGTTCAACTCAACAACAAAAAGACAGCCAACCCAATTACAAAATGGGAAAAAGACTTTAACAGACACCTCTCAGAAGAGGAAATACAAATGGCCAAAAGACACATGAAGAGATGCTCAATGTCCCTGGCCATTAGAGAAATGCAAATCAAAACCACAATGAGATATCATCTCACACCCACCAAAATGGCCATGATCAACAAAACAAAAAATGACAAGTGCTGGAGAGGATGCGGAGAAAGAGGCACACTTATCCACTGTTGGTGGGAATGTCAAATGGTGCAACCACTGTGGAAGGCAGTTTGGCGGTTCCTCAAAAAGCTGAATATAGAATTGCCATACAACCCAGCAATACCATAGCTAGGTATCTACTCAAAGGACTTAACGGCAAAGACAGAAACAGACATTTGCACACCAATGTTTATAGCAGCATTATTTACAATTGCAAAGAGATGGAAACAGCCAAAATGTCCATCAACAGACAAGTGGCTAAACAAATGGTGGTATATACATACGATGGAATATTATGCAGCTTTAAGACAGAATAAACTTATGAAGCATGTAATAACATGGATAGACCTAGAGAACATTATGCTGAGTGAGACTAGCCAAAAACTAAAGGACAAATACTGTATGGTCCCACTGATGTGAACTAATATTAGAGAATAAACTTGGAATATGTCATTGGTAACAGAGACCATCAGGAGTCAGAAATAGGGTAAGATAATGGGTAATTGGAGCTGAAGGGATGCAGACTGTGCAACAGGACTGGATACAAAAACTCAAAAATGGACAGCACAATACTACCTAATTGTAATGTAATTACGTTAAAACATTGAATGAAGCTGCATCTGAGCTATAGTTTTTTTTTGTTTTTTTGTTTTTTTATATATATTTTTTATTTTTATTTTTTTCTATTATCATTTTATTTCTTTTTCTGTTGTCTTGCTATTTCTTTTTCTAAATCGATGCAAATGTACTAAGAAATGATGATCATACATCTATGTGATGATATTAAGAATTACTGATTGTATATGTAGAATGGAATAATTTCTAAATGTTGTGTTAGTTAATTTTTTTTAATTATTTAAAAAAAAAAGAACACATGGACAGAGGTGGGAAATTTTTGACAACCTCTGGCTTTCAGAAGTTCAATAATATGATAAAAATAAAACACTAAAAGTCAAACCACAGAAGCAACAGCTTTAAAAATTAGACTCAGCAAAGATTCACAGTACAAAAGTGCTACTCATTGAGTTTGCTCCCTGTCTTCTTACTGTAACCTTTACTTAGCTCCTTTGTTTTCTCTATTTGCTGGACACAGTGGAGGACAGTATGACCAAAAAACGTATTGATTTTCTTTGTCTTATTCTGTTGACAGCTTCTCCTGTTTTCAAATTTCTCTCTGATTCTTGTAAACTGGAAGGCTATTGTTAGGTCAGGGGAACGGGGAAGGGCACTGCAACTTGAGCTGCAGAGGCTGTGTCACCCCTTCGAACATGCCTTCCGGAACTAATGAACCGCCCCTTCTGGACGTCACCTGACCTCCATCCTTAAAAGCTGCCCACGCGCAGACTCACCTCTCTCCATCTTGGGTTCGGTGAGCTCTGCCCGGGAGCGCACCAAATAAACCCGCCCACTTTAAATTTCCTGGTCTACCTTCCTTCTTTCTCACTCTTTCACCTCCTAAACCTTTCATCTTGGTGCCAAAACCCGGAGAGGGGCGCGGGTGCTACCTGCCTGGCCAGGGGCACCCTGGCTTCCTCTCCCCTCCTTCCTTCACATAGCCAGTGACAAGGGATCCTTTGGCCCGCCGCTACATCCACCACAGATTGGGTATGTCCCTTTCCTCCTAGCTCTGCTGTCAGGTCTCACCATTCCAAGACAGCCTGTCCGTTAATTACTCTCCAAAAATCGTGAATTCACGTCAGGTTCTCTTCTGAGGGCTGAGGTGAACGGGGATGCCCACAAGCCTCACTCCCTTCCTGGGACTCAAAAAGTTGTGGGGATGCCCCACTTCTTGTTTCCCTCCCAAATTCAGGTCCAGGACCTGAAAGGGGCTCAAACCATGGTAAGACGTCCCCTGGGGAGACGAGCCCCCACTTGTAAGAGCTTCGAAGACTCTCTCAAGGCGTTGGGACGCCGACACCCCCTGGGCCAGTCCTTTATCCTCAGAGACCCATCAGTATGCGCAATAAATCCTCAAAAACCAAGCCTTATACTCCTCTGGGTTGTCTTCTGCTAAACATATCCACACTGGATTTACTTCCAGACATCCGGCCAAAACGCCTCACTTACTTTTGTAAAAAGGCTTGGCCCCAATATCAGTTGGATAATGATTCTAATTGGCCTGAGGATGGGACTTTCGATTTTAATATCCTTACAAACCTCCGCAACTTCTGCCAGAGGAATGACAAATGGGCCGAAATTCCTTATGTCCAGGTTTTTTTTCTTCTGTGCTCCCTTTGTACTTCCTGCTCTACGGCTCAGGTTCTTCTAGCCAGAGAAACTCCCAAATCCCCACTTCTACACAAACAATCCGATGAAACTTCCTCCCTTTCCAACCCCCTCGATTCATCTTCCTTTAAATGACCAGGGCCTCCACCGCATTTAGGGAAACTATCCTCTCCTCCCTGGCTCTACCCTCCTCTCCCACCGGCAGCTCTCCCACCGCCATCTTGCCCTCCTCTTTCCCCTTCTCTGCCAGCAGTTCTCCCACTGCCATCTTGCCCTCTTCTTCTTCCTTCTCCACCGGCAGCCCTCCCACCGCTATCTTGTCCTTCACCTCCTCCTTCTACTCCAGCAGCACCTCAGCCGCCATCTTGTCCTTCACTTCCTCCTTCCGCCCCAGTGGCATTCCAGCCGCCATCTTGTCCTTCTCTCTCTCTCCTTCACCAGTAGCACTCCAACCGCCATCTTGTCCTCTTCTTTCCCCTTCTGCTCTAGCGGTTCCCCAACCGCCATCTTATCCTTCCCTACCTCCTTCTATTCCAGCGACTCTCCAACCACCACTGTGCCCTCTTCTCTCTTCACCAGCTCCTCTGTCACCGCCTACTCCTTCACTGTCCCCAGTGGCCCTGCCATTCTCACCAGTAAGCTCCTGTACCCGCTCAAAAAGTACTTTACTCTGTCCCCTCCAGGAAGTTGCAGGACCTGAAGGGCTAATTCGAGTACACACTCCCTTCTCCCTGGCCAATCTCTCACACATCAAAAAACGGTTGGGCTCCTTCTCCAACGACCCAACTACCTATACTAAAGAATTCCAGTATCTGGCTAATGCCTACGACCTTACCTGGCATGACATTCATGTAATCTGCTCTTCTTCCCTCACTACCGATGAAATAGACCGCATTTTCAATGCATATAACCGACCACACCATGCCGGTGGGGGCCAAGGCAGCACCAGATCAAGAGCCAGGGTGTGACTATCAGATTGACACCCCAGCGGGGAGAAACGGACAGATCAGGAAAGACAAGATGCTTACATGCCTCATAGCTGGCATGCAGAAAGCTTCCCACAAAGTGATAAAGTTTCATAAGCTAACGGAAATTATTCAAGGTCCTGAAGAAAACCCTGCCGCTTTTCTAAACCGGCTCACAGAAACCCTCTCCCCATATACCCGCCTAGACCCTGGCTCGGAAGCTGGTAAAACCATCTTATCCACACATTTTCAATCCCAGTTGGCTCCAGATATAAGGCGCAAACTTAGAAAAATTGAGGACAGCCCTCAGGCCCCTATTCATGACCTCGTAAACATGGCCTTTAAAATTTTTAATACTCTTGATGAATTGGAGAGGGCGGAGAAGGAATCCTGGGACAGCCGAAGGGCAAACTTACAAACCCAATTCCTGATTGCAGCTCTGCAACCCACTTCAATGGAGAAGAAGCCGGCTACGACTAATCCACCGCCAGGAAAGTGCTTCAAATGTGGCCTTGATGGACACTGATCCTGCCATTTCCCGAATCCTTGACCGCCCAAGAGACCATGCCCCCTCTGTGGGAAAAAGGGACACTGGAAAAGTGACTGCCCCACGGCACCTGGCCGTGGAGGGGCCGTCCTTCCAACCCCTGACCCACCGCTAGCGGTCCTGGGCCTGGCCACCAACGACTGATGATGCCCAGCCTCAGCAACCCCAATCACCCTCATCAAGCCGAGGGTAACAATCAAGGTAGCAGGTAAGTCCACCTCCTTTTTAGTGGACACAGGGGCTACCTTCTCCGTCCTCCCCTCCTACTCAGGTCAACTCCTTCCTTCCCAGGTCATGGTTATGGGCATAGATGGCCATCCTTCACGCCCCTTAACCACTGGACCACTTACATGTTTAATAGAAGGCCACCCCATTATACACTCTTTCTTAATCACACCTTCTTGCTCCACCACACTAATGGGGCGAGACCTTCTTGCCAAATTAGGGGCCTCACTACACTGGATACAAAAACCTCAAACAAATTTACTATTACCCTTATGTGTGGCCTCCACTTCCACTCGGGATTCCACCCTTCCCGCTCGTCCCCTACCACCTCACCTAGTAAACCCGGAAGTATGAAATACCTCAACTCCCCTAATAGCTTCCCATCATAAACCAGTTCTCATCTGACTAAAAGATCCATCCTCATTCCCATCTCGGCCACAATTTCCCATCTCCATAACCCACTGGAAAGGACTCCAACCCATCATTAACTGGCTCAAGGGGAAGGGACTCCCCATACCCACTAACTTGCCATATAACACCCCTATCTTGCCTGTCAAAAAAACCTGACGGTTCTTACCATTTAGTCCAAGACCTCAGACTAATTAATAAGGCTGTCATCCCCATCCACCCAGTAGTTCCCAATCCATATACTCTTCTCTCACACATACCTCCTCACACTACTCATTATTCTGTCCTGGACCTTAAAGATGCCTTCTTCACAATCCCTCTAGACCCTGCCTGTTACAATTTATTTGCCTTTACCTGGGAAGACCTGGACTCTTCAGCAGCCCAACAACTTACATGGATGGTATTACCTCATGGGTTTCATGACAGCCCCCATATCTTTGGCCAAACCCTAGCCAGGGACCTAATAGAGTGGAATCTAACTCCCAGTATTGTTCTCCAGTAAGTACATGACCTGTTAGTTTGGTGCCCTTCTGAAAAAACTTTCACAAACGCTACAGCCACCCTACTGAATTTTTTAACTGCCAAAGGATATTGACTCTCACCCGCCAAATTTCAACTTTCTTCCTCCACTGTCACCTACCTGGGGCTTGGCCTCACTCCTACATCCCGACACCTAACAGTAGACAGACAGCAAGCCCTCCAAGAACTCCAACCTCCAGAAAATGCTGAACAAATTTTGTCCTTTCTAGGTTTCATAGGGTTCTTCCGACACTGGGTTCCCAGCTTTTCCCTCCTAGCGAAGCGGTGGGATGCCCGCGGGACCCGAGACGACCCCTCTACTATAGCCAAAACTTTCTCAGTTCTCCGTGATGCCTTAATTCAATCACCTCCACTCACTCTCCCAAATTCTAACAAACCCTTTTTCCTTTTCACCAATGAAAAGCAAGGAATAGCAGTGGGAGTCTTAATCCAACCTCTGGAACCAATTTATAATCCAAGAGCCTATCTCTCTAAGCAGATGGACCCCACTGCCCGTGGATGGCTTCCCTGTCTCCCAGCACTGGCTGCAGCTGCTACCCTAACGTGTGAAGCTCTTAAACTTACTCTGGGTAGGCCTCTCCAAGTCCTGTTGACACATTGTCTACAAGACCTTTTATCCCATAAATCTCTCTCTCTGCTCACCCCTTCCCGTCTCCAGGAATTTTATTTGCTCTTCCTGGAAAACTCAGATATCACACTCTGTCTCGCCGAGCCTCAACCCTGCTACTCTCCTCCCTCACGGTCCCCTATCAAGCCCCTCTCCACAGCCACTCACCTTTGCACCAAATTCATGGAAGAGCTTGCCTCCCCATGCCAGGGTCTCTCAGACACGCCACTGTCACAAGCAGATCTCACCCTTTTTATAGACGGCAGCTCAATTATAGACCAACAGGGATGGCGCAGGGCTTCACAGGCTATAGTTTCTCCCACAGAAATACTTGAAGCTGTACGGGTCCCAGAGGGAACCACATTCCAAAAAGCTGAACTAACTGCTCTCACTAGAGCCTTACAACCTAGCCAAAAACAAATCCGCCAATATCTACATGGACTCCAAATATGCTTTCCTAATCGCACACTGCCACTCAGCCATTTGGAAGGAGTGAGGGTTCCTTACCACCAAAGGCTCACCTGTAATTAATGCTAAGCTTATCCAATGCTTGCTTCAAGCACTTCTATCGCCCTCACAGGTGGCCATCATCCATTGCAAAGGGCACAAAGAGATAACTCCGATATCACCCACGGAAATAACTGGGCCGATGCTGTTGCGCAAGGACTGACCAAAGAGACCTCACCTTTAAACCCTCCAGCACCGATTCTTTTCTTTACTCTTCCTTCCCTCCAACCTGCCTACTCTTCCAGGGAACATGAAAATCTCCTTGCACAGGGAGGCTCTATTACACCAGAGGGCTGGATCTTCCTCGACAACAAGGTGGCTCTTCCAACCAAAGAGGCCCCCGATATTCTTTCTTAAGTACATTCGTCACTTCATATTGGACTCAGGGCCCTCACGTGGTTCCTCCAGCCCTTATTCCATCACCCATCCCTAACTCACCTCATAATGTTGGTCTGCTCCTCCTGTCCCACTTGTTAAATAACAAACCCGCAAGGAGGGTTGTGCCCCACTTTCCCAACCCATCAACTGGGGGCCACCTTCCAGGGCAGGACTGGCAAATTGATTTCACACACATGCCCACTCACAAAAAATTACGAAACCTACTAACTATAATTGACACCTTAACAGGCTGGATAGAAGCTTTCCCTACTACACAGAAGACTGCTGATGTGGTGGCTAACATCTTCCTGAAACAAATCATTCCCCACTTTGGACTACCCACCTCCATCCAATCCAGTAATGGCCCAGCCCTTATTTCTCAGGTGATCCAGCAGACCTTGTCAGCCTTGGGAATAGAATGGAAACTACATGTTCCTTACTGACCCCAATCCTCTGGTAAAGTAGAATGAGCTAACGGTCTTATCAAGACACAACTAACCAAGTTAGCCATTGAACTACAACAATCCTGGGTCGACCTCCTTTCTCTAGCCCTTGCCTGACTATGTGCTACTCCACGGGCACCTACTTTCTTTTTCTTTTTTTTTTTTTATGCTATATATTTTTTATTGAGGTAAAACTCAATACAGTAAAATGCACAAATCTTAAATGTGCAATTCAGTGAATTTTAACAAATGTATACAAATATAGAGCCAGTACCCCTATTGAGATATACTGTAGAAAATTGTCCTCCTTCCAGGCAAACCCTATAGGGTTTTTTTCCTACCATGGGTTAGTTTTGCCTGTTCATAAACTTCATATAAATAAGCTCATACATTATGTACTCTTTCGTGTCTGGCTTCTTTCACTCAACATAAGGTTTTTGAGTTTCATGCATGTTATTGTATGTATCCATAGTGCATTCTTTTTTATTGTGAGTAGTATTCCATTCTATGAATATATTACAATTCTCATGTTTATGTTGTTTGGCATTTTCTAGTTTGGGGCTTTTATGAATAATACTGTTATAAAGTTTTGTAAAAATACATTTTCATTTCTCTTGGATAGTTAGGTAATTTTATCAAAGAGTAGAATTGCTAAGTCACGGGGTAGTTACATATTTAACTTGATAAGTAATTGCCAAAAACAGATTTTCAACAATTCTACCAGAAGTGTATGAGTGTTCAAGTTGTTCTACATCCTTGCCAACATGAAGTATTGCCACACTTTTAAATTTTAGCTTTATAGTGGGTATGAAATGGTTATCTTACTATGGTTTTAACTTCCATTTTCCTGATGGAAGTTATATATGTCCATGATATTGAACATCTTTCCATGTGCTTGTTGACCATTCACATATCTTATTTTGAGAAGTATCCATTCAAGTCTTTTGCCCATTTAAAAAATTGGTTTGTCTTTTTATTATTATTTGTAGGTGTTTTTATATATTCTGAATGAAGCTCTTTGTCAGATATATGTGTTGCAAGTATTTTCTCATGGACTGTGGCTTATCTGGTTATTTTAGTAAATGAACAGAAGATTTTAATGTTGATGAAGTCTAATTTATCTTTTTTTTTTCTTTTATGGTTGCTGCCATTTATGTCATGTCTAAGACTTTTTTGCCTACCTCAAGATCACAAGATGTTTTCCTATGTTGTCTCTAGAAGCTTTATAGTTTCAGCTTTTACAATTAGGTATATACTTCATTTCACATCATTGTTTTAGCGTCCAGTTGTACCAGCAACATTTATTTAAAACACTTTCTTTCTCCCACTGACTTGCCTTAGCACCTTTGTTCAAAATTAATTGACCATAAATATGCATGGGTCTATTTCTAGACTCTCTAATCTCTTCCATTAATCTATCTATCCCTCCCCAATCCCACACTGTCTTTTTTTTTTTTTTTAACATGGGCAGGCACCGGGAATCGAACCTGGGTCCTCGGGCATGCCAGGCAAGCACTCTTACCTGCTGAGCCACTGTGGCCCGCCCCCCACACTGTCTTGATTACTGTTTCTTTGTAGTAAGCCTTGAAACCAGGAAGAGTGAGCTTCAACATTGCTCTTTTTTTTTCTTTCATTTACTAAGGTTTTCTTTAATTTCTCTCAGGAATGATTTGTAGTATTTGGTGTATAAATAGACTTTCATGTTTTTTGCTAATTTACTCCTATGTATCATATATATTATAAATTATATATCTATATATCAGTGCTACCATAAGTGATATTTTTAGGACACCATTTGCTAAACACTTTTTGCCAAAATATAGAAATAAATTGATTTTTTGTATTTTGACCTGTTTCTTATGATCTTGCTAAATTTACTTATTGGGATTACTAGTTGTTTTGTAGATTCTTTACAAATTTTTATGTATATAATTTTGTTGACCGTGAATAAAGACAGTTTTATTTCTTCCTCCCAAAATGTATGCCTTTTAATTCTTTTTCTTGCTTTAATGTATGGGTAGGACACTAAGGCAATGTTGAGTAGAAGTGGTAAGAGAAGAGACATGCCTTGCTCCCAATCTTAGGCTGATAGTGTTCAGTATTTTACTATTAAGGAAAACAGCTGTAGGATTTTTGTTGATGACTTTTATCATATCGAAGTTGCTCCTTTCTATTCTTCGTTTGGGATGAAAGTTTTTAACATGTATGGACATTGAACTTTGTCAAATTCCCTTTCTGTACCTATTGAAATAATCCTGATCTTTCTCCTTTATTCTGTTAATGTAGTGAGTTACACTGATTGCATTTTGAATGATAAATCTTCCTTACATTTCAGGAATAAAGCTCTTGGTTATGTTGCACTATCCTTTTAATATGTTATTAAATTTGATTTGATGATAATTTGTTGAAGATTTTTGCATTTATATACCTGAAGGATATATTGACTGATGTAATCAATATTGATCGATTCTTCTTTACACACATCAGCACTTAAAACTAGAAATTTCCCTCTAAAGTCTGCCTTTAGCTACATGTTATACATTTTTGCATGTTGTGTTCTCATTATCATTTAGTTCAAAATATTTTCTAATTTTCCATATGATTTCTTCTATGACTTATGAGAGATTCAGAAATTTGTTTTAAAAATATTTGAAGCTGGACTTCTGGAGAAGATGGCGGCTTAGTAAGACGCGCGGGTCTTAGTTCCTCCTCCAGAAAAGCAACTAAAGAAACAGAAACAATACAAAACAGCTCCCGGAGTCACGACAGAGACCAAAAAAGACAGCGTACCCCATTCTGGAACGGCTGAACGGGTAGGGAGAATCCACTGCTGTGAGATACCCGAGGGGTGCACGTTTTCCCGGCTGGGGTGGCTGGGGTCTGGGGTCCCCTCCACGCACGTGGCTCCCCGGTCTGACTGGGAACATTGGATAGCGGGGCCCTCCCGTCACGCTTGGCGTCTCGGGCCAGCTGGGCAATTTGGACCGGCACTCCCCCAAGCCACGGCCAGCGACCCCCGCCTCCACGCGCGGTTTCCCGGGCCGACTGCCCCGCAGACAAACGACCGCCACGAGCGCCACCTACTGGGCAGGAAAAGAAAAACAGAGCCCAGAGATTCCACAGAAAAACCTTTCAACCAGCTGGGTCCCACACCCAGGGAGATCTGATCAAATGCCCAGACACCAGCAGAAAATAATGGATGACGCTCGGAAAATTGAAGATATGGCCCAGTCAAAGGAACAAACCAATAGTTCAAATGAGATACAGGAGCTGAGACAACTAATGCTGAATATACGAACAGAAATGGAAAAACTCTTCAAAAACCAAATCAATAAATTGAGGGAGGACATGAAGAAGATATGGGCTGAACAAAAAGAAGAAATAGAAAATCTGAAAAAACAAATCACAGAACTTGTGGGAGTGAAGGACAAAGAAGAAAAAATGGAAAAAACAATGGATACCTACAATGGTAGATCTAAAGAGACAGAAGCTACAATTAGTGAACTGGAGGATGGAACAACTGAATTCCAAAAAGAAACAGAAACTATAGGGAAAAGAATGGAAAAACTTGAGCAGGGAATCAGGGAACTGAATGACAATATGAAGCGCACAAATATACGTGTTGTGGGTGTCCCAGAAGGAGAAGAGAAGGGAAAAGGAGGAGAAAAACTAATGGAAGAAATTATCACTGAAAATTTCCCAACTCTTATGAAAGACCTAAATATACAGATCCAAGAAGTGCAGCGCACCCCAAAGAGAATAGACCCAAATAGGCGTTCTCCAAGACATTTACTAGTTAGAATGTCAGAGGTCAAAGAGAAAGAGAGGATCTTGAAAGCAGCAAGAGAAAAACAATCTGTCACATACAAGGGAAACCCAATAAGACTATGTGTAGATTTCTCAGCAGAAACCATGGAAGCTAGAAGACAGTGGGATGATATATTTAAATCACTAAAAGAGAAAAACTGCCAACCAAGACTCCTATATCCAGCAAAATTGTCCTTCAAAAATGAAGGAGAAATTAAAACATTTATAGACAAAAAGTCACTGAGAGAATTTGTGACCAAGAGACCAGCTCTGCAAGAAATACTAAAGGGAGCACTAGAGTCAGATACGAAAAGACAGAAGAGAGAGGTATGGAGTAAAGTGTAGAAAGAAGGAAAATCAGATATGATATATATAATACAAAAGCCAAAATGGTAGAGGAAAATATTATCCAAACAGTAATAACACTAAAAGTTAATGGACTGAATTTCCCAATCAAAAGACATAGAATGGCAGAATGGATTACGACCCAGCAATACCACTGCTAGGTATCTACTCAAAGGACTTAAGGGCAAAGACACAGACGGACATTTGCACACCAGTGTTTATAGCAGCATTATCTACAACTTCAAAGAGATGGAAACAGCCAAAATGCCCATCAACAGACGAGTGGCTAAACAAACTGTGGCGTATACCTACGATGGAATATTATGCAGCTTTAAGACAGACTAAACTTATGAAGCATGTAATAACATAGATGGACCTAGAGAACATTATGCTGAGTGAGTCTAGCCCAAAACTAAAGGACAAATACTGTATGGTCCCACTGATGTGAACCGACATTCGAGAATCAGCTTGGACTATATCATTGGTAACAGAGACCAGCAGGAGTTAGAAACAGGGTAAGATAATGGGTAATTGGAGCTGAAGGGATACAGACTGTGCAACAGGACTAGATACAAAAACTCAAAAATGGACAGCACAATAATACCTAAGTGTAATGTAACTAGGTTGGAACACTGAATGAAGCTGCACCTGAAATATGGTTTTTTGTTTGTTTGTTTGTGTGTTTGTATCTTTTGTTTTTGTTTTTTTCTTTTTCCTTTTTATATATATATTATTAGTATTATTATTTTAATTCTCTTCTCTATATTAACATTCTATATCTTTTTCTGCTGTTTTGCTAGTTCTTTTCCTAAATCGATGCAAATGTACTAAGAAATGATGATCATACATCTATGTGATGATACTAAGAATTACTGAGTGCATGTGTAGAATGGAATGATTTCTAAATGTTGTGTTAATTTCTTTTCTTTTTTTTGATTAATAAAAAAATTAAAAAAAAAAAATATTTGAAGCTTTTCCAAATATCTTACTCTACTGATTTCTAATAATTCCATCTTGATCAGATATATTCTCTGCAAGTTTTCAATCTTTTGAAATTTATTAAGACTTATTCTAAGGCGGCATCTACTTTCTTAAGCCTTTTTGAGCTCATGTATGGCCGCCTGTTCATACTCAATTACCACCTACCAGTGCAGCATTCCCCTTCGGGCTCTTACTTACCATATCTCTCCTTAATCAGGCATTTGCTGCGGGAACAGCCGATCAATACCTGCCACAGCCTGGGGAAACTAATCCTGCTGATCCTCCCCACGGTCTCCAGTCAGGAGACGAAATACTCCTTAAACAGCTTCAGCCTGGACCACTCCAACTGCGGTGGAGTGGACCACACACAGTGATTCTCACCACTCCTATGGTGGTAAAACTACTGGGCAACAACAGGATGAGACCCCCTACACTTGTCACCCCTGGGGTCCACTCATGTCTGCATCACTCACACTATTCATTCTTCTAACCCCCACTGAGGGCACATCCTACATATGGAACAAAATATTCAGACCTTGAAGATCTTTTCCACAAAAAACAAGGAACCAATTCTGCCTTAGACTGGTTTTCTTCTCCCCTGGCGACATGGCTCCTCCTGCTACTAGGACCAGTTATCCTAATATGTCTCTTTTTTCTCCTAGCTCCCTGTCTCCTCAACTTCCTTCAGGGACGCATGAAGGAACTATCACAGGTAGCAGTCAACCAAATGCTCCTGCATCATTACCACCGCCTACCCTCCTCACCAGACTCCTATAACTAACCTCCTCCCTCTCCTGACCATGACAACCCCAGCCTATCACCCCATGTCGCCCCAGTACAGCAGGAAGCAGCCAGAAGAATCTCAATGCCCTATTATCACAAAAAGGATGGAATGTTAGGTCAGGGGAATGGGGAAGGGCACTGCAACTTGAGCTGCAGAGGCTGTGTTGCCCCTCCCAACATGACTTCCAGAACTAATGAACCGCCCCTTCTGGACATCACCTGACCTCCATCCTTAAAAGCTGCCCAAGCCAAAGCCCACGCGCGCACTCACCTCCCTCCATCTTGGGTTTGATGAGCTCTGCCCGGGAGTGCAGAAATAACCCCCACACACACTTAAGTTTCCTGGTCTACCTTTCTTCTTTCTCACCCTTTCACCTCCTAAAACTTTCAGCTATGAATTATTAAATTCTCTAGCATTCCATTCAATTTAACAAATATTTATTAAATGCCTATGTGTCCAAGGCACTATGCTATGCCTATATAGCTCAACTCATAATAAATGGAGACATTTCAAATAAAATTCAACCGGGAATTTCATAATTAATACCTGAACAACAATGCTGTATGGTGGGGTCATATTTCATTCTTTTTTCCATGTGATATCTAGCACCATTTGTTAAATTTTTGTTGTTGTTTGGTTGGTTTTTGTTTTGTTTTGTTTTGCTTGTTCGTTTTTTGGGGGAGAAGTGCATGGGCCAGGAATCGAACCCGGGTATCCCGCATGGTAGGCGAGAATTCTACCACTGAACTACCATGATACCCCAAAGAACATTAACTTTTAAATGTAAAACAACAGAGTAATCATTCTGTGAGTATTTGGGGTCCTATATACTATATTCTAGTGATGCAAAATCAGAAGGTTTCAAAGTCATTACCCATGAGCCAAAATGCAAACCATAAACAGGTTTTGTTTAACTCACGTGGATTGTTGTTGTTTAAGGTTTCCAATCAGTTATCTAACAATCCGGATTTCCATCAACATTGAAAGATCTGCCCACCCACTTGGCCTGCCACCTGGTTAACTAGGAGCAGGCACCAAGCAGCAGCTGCTCCTATTACAAGGGGCGTGCAGTTCTCTGGTCTGTCCCGGTGCCCAGCTCCTACTATTATCTAATACCTGGTCCATTTCACCAATTCATGTTACCTACCTAACCCCAAGAGGCATTCAAATTTCGAATTCTTGTTTTAGATACATCATACAGCATATTTCAAATGCTTTGAAAGAAAACAAAAACATACTTTACCACTTCAATCATACATACATTCCCTAGATTTTAGACTTTCCAGAAACACTGAAAATTTAAACCAGTGTATATCTTATTCATCACTCTATTTTGTATTTAAATGTTTATTTTCAGGAAATGACCAAATGTTTTTATGCCTCCCCATTTTATTTACATTGTCACTTTTCAGGTGTGGGGAGGGGTTTGGGGATGTTTGTACAGTTCGCTTGAAAAAAAGCGGGTAGGTAAGAATCTTACACTTTTAAACACTTTGGCCTTGACCATCACATTTCTAAACTATACCGAACATCCTAATTTCATGAGCAAGAAGCACCTGGTACTGTAAGAGCAATATTTTTTAACAGCTATATATATATATATTTATTTATTTATTTCTTCTAAATTTCCTTTACTTCCCATTAAAAGGAAGCAGATAAAATTTCTCAAATTTTTTAGTTCTGACACAACACCAAACAGGGCTTGAAAATTGTAACCACTCAATAACACCTGCTGAATGCAAGGCGGGAGGCACCAAAAAAATAGAATAACATTACTTTTGAGCCAGAGGGAGCCATTAGGACCCTTTGTTTTCTACCCTGTTATTCCAACTATCTAAATTTCCTTATTTTTCTATATCTAAGTTATACCATCAGAACTACCATAACTTCCACCCAATTCATAATTACTAGCTTTACCTTCCTATCACAAAAAGTAAAAGTAGGTTTAAGAAAAATAGCACTCAAAAACTTATGTTTACATTCCTGTTATCATTTCCCCCTACATAAATAAGGGAAAACAATCTACAATGCACTGAGATGGTATTTCTTTGTGCAGAAAAAACTGAGGGCTGTTTAAGTGCTGCCTGTGAACCTAAAAAAATGTAAATGATGTGGGTTGGAAATTGGATTTTTGGAAAGGAGTTATAGTAAGGGTCCCACAGAAAGAGCACAGATTTTTGAGTCAGCAGAAGGTTTTTTCGTATGTGGGAAGGTAAGGAATGTGGTGATTAAAAGCAGAGTTTGGAGCCAAACAGGCCTTGGGTCAGGGATGATTTCAGCCCTATTACAGAGCCAGGATGGGAGGCCTCACCTCTCAGAGTCTTCATGTTCTCTCCTAAGAAGCTGGGACGCTGCCCACCACAGGAGGCTGGTGAGAGAGGCTGTGACAAACCGCTAAGATGGCATCTGGCACCCAGCATGTCATCAGGGTGGCCATGGTAGTTAATCTCCCTGGCTCTTTTTAAAGTCTTGCACCGACCTTCTAGGAATTTATGGTTACATTTCTTAAAATGATTTCTTGATACTGACAAAGCACTGCTAACTGTGGACCCTGTAGTGGAAAGATGCCATGAAAACTAATGGAAAAATTCTCTAGGCGTCTTAGCTTATTTCCAGAAGGAAGTGCTAGGAAAATGATAGATATTATTTTCATACACTTTAATATTTGAACAGCCTTCCTCACTTGCAGAAAAAGTCACACAGCAAACATTTCTCCTCTTGGTCCCTGATTACCAAAAGTAGCAAAGGATTACAGCTCAATTAGATAAAATCACTGACTATAACAGAAACTTACTTCCATTAAATTCATTATTAAATCTCAGATCAAACCTCACAATGATAATGATTCAAAGGAAATGGGATTCCTTGAGTACTCCAACTATTCTGGTCATATTTTAAAAATTAATCCCAAAGAAACCAGCACAATTTGGGCCTTTCTCAGTATAGCAAGTGCCTCTAAATTACATATTAAATTATTTTAAAAAGTGAGAAGAGAAGCCCAATAAGTGAAATGAAAGATATGTTCCAGGTCTATGTGCTACTGTTCTGTTTCCATGGTTCCCAATTAGGATTCCAATAATGCATTATTGGAGGCCCTTCGAGTTGTATTTGCTATTTCAAAACAGTGTTTAAAAAAAAAAGAAAAAGGAAAATCTGCATTTACTCATGCTCCTTCTAATCAAACTAATCTCTGGCAAAAATTTTACCAAATTCAGCTGCAAACACCAATTAGCTCTTGCTGATCAAGGCTCTAATCAAATCACTGACCGAAAAAAAAAAAAGAAACAAACAAACAAAGAAAAACTAATGACTATCAGAAAAAAGTCAGATTGTTTTATAAACAAATCCTTTTACCATTAGTAAAACAAACCTAAAAAGGGTATTAAAAAAAAATAGACTTCCAGGAAGATGGCCAAATGGATTAGTCCTGCTCCATGGAAAAGTTAGAGAATGGACAGGACGGTGACTGAGGCAGCAAGTTGGGAGGATGACTGACCTGTGAGAGCCTTCTGCACCACATGGGGCAGCCCTAGTTGCAGAGGCCGAGGAACTGAGAGGCAGAAAGCTGGAGCCTGGCACAGAGCCATAGAGCCTGCAGGAGTGCATGGACAGGAAATGGGGACTAGGAAGTAAGCCAGGCTGCATTCCTTGGGCGTGCTACTCCTCCAGCGCAGCCCCATGACCCATGACTCACCTCACACCCCACACACCTGAACCCCGTCACCTGCTCCCATTCCCTGCACTCCAGGCACCCCCACCCCACCAGCTCCCAGTGCACATATCTGCCCCACACCTCCACCCCAAGTACAGCCCAACCCACCTCTCCTGCACCCCTCCTGAGCACCAACCCCCCTTCCTGTTCCCTGTAAGCTACAGGCACTAACCTCCATGCCCAGGCTACCCCATCCCCTACCCATAGTGTCACACAGCCTCACCTCACCCCACTGAGTTCTGCGCATCAGTTTACAGAACTCCTAGAACCAGGTATATGAATGGGCCCCCAATCATGTCATTCAGCTCTGGGAACCTCAGTTTACAGCTGTCCTAGCACACTTCCCAGCTCTGAGAAAGTGCTGACCTATGCAGCCGGGCCACATCTGCCCCCAATCCATAAAGACACAAGGCCAACCTACTGCCACAGCTCTACACATGTGGAAAAAAGGAATCCATGATTTACACCAGCACACACCAGGATTACACCCCCCAGATCAGTACACCCACACAGCTACATACTCCCTGGCCATTGGACGCCCATGTTCACAAGCATCAGCGTAACATCCCCAACCTGTGCCTCTACCTGCCCTGAAACAAACCACCACATTGAGTTTCCCACCCCATACCTTGCTCCCTGATGTACAACCATCCCGCAAACACAAGACCTTAGACTACTGAAAGAAATCAACTTCCAAAGTAAATCAATCAAGATTTTACATGCCACAAAGACAGCAGACGATCAGTAAGCATATCTCAATGCAGACAGATATATAGCCCTGCCTAATAACCAAATTAAAACAGCAGAAGAGACACAACAACTAATCAAAGATGCTCCTATAACTCTACTTAATAAAATAAGTGGGACAGAAAATGGCATAAAGGAGATCAAGAAGACAGTAGAAGAACATGAGGAATTTGAAAGAATAAATAGAAAAATAGCAGATATCACAGAGATTAAAGATTCTGTTGACAAATAAAAAAAATAAAAATATTAGAAGCACACAACAGGGTGGGCCACGGTGGCTCAGCAGGCAGGAATGTTTGCCTGCAATGCCAGAGGACCCGGGTTCGATTCCTGGTGTCTGCCCATGAAAAAAAAAAAAAAAAAAAGAATCACACAACAAGAGATTTGAAGAGGCAGAAGAAAGAAAAAGTGATACAGAGGACAGGATAAATGACTTCAACAATTCAAAACAACAAATGGTAAAAAAGATGGAAAAAATTGAATTGGATCTCAGGGAAATGATAGACAAAACAAAGTACACAAATATTAGAATCATTAGTGTCCCAAAAGGAGAAGAGAGGAATAAAAGGGCTAGAAAGTGTAGTTGAGGATATAATGGGGGAAAACTTCCCAACACTTATTAAGGACATAAATATGCAAGTCAAATACACAATGAACTCCAAAAAGAATTAATACAAATAGGTCTTCCCCAAGACACATACTAATCAGTCTGTCAAATGTTGAAGATAAGGAGAAAATCCTGAAAGCAGCAAGAGAAAAACAATCTAATACATACAAAGGAGACCAAATAAGACTGAGTTAAGACTACTCAAATAGCACCCTGTAGGTGAGAAGGCAGTGGTATGATATATTCAAGATCCTGAAAGAAAAAGACTTTCAGCCAAGAATTCTGTACTCAGCCAAATTGTCCTTCAAAACTGAGGGAGAGATCAAAGTTTTCACAGACAAAGAAGTCCTGAAAAAAATTGTCAACAAGAGACAGGCCCCATAAGAAATACTAAAAGGAGTTCTGCCAGTTGAAAAAAAAACAGGAGAGGGAGGTCTGCAGGAGGGCACAGAATTAAGAGTACCACTAAGGGTAATTTTAAAGAACACAAAGAGAAAGAGGGAAAAGAAATACAGATCTGACAAATAAAAAAGATAAGATGATAGATTCAAGAAATGCCTTTTCAGTATTAACTTTGAATGTTAACAAACTAAACTTACCAATCAGAAGATACAGATTGGCAGAACGGATTAAGAAACATAATCCAGGTATATGCTGCTTACAAGAGACTCATCTTAGACACAAGGATACAAACACATTCAAAGTGAAAGGATGAAAAACAGATTTTCCATGCAAGTTGTAACCAAAAGAAAGGAGGAACTGCTATACTAAAATCTGACAAAATAGACTTTAAATGTAAAGACATCATAAGAGACAAAGAAGGACACTGTATACAAATTAAAGGGTCAATTCACCAAGAATATATAACAATCATAAATGTTTATCCTTCCAATCAAGGAGCTCCAAAGTACATGAGACAGACATTGGCAAAACTGAAGGGAATGATAGATGTTTCAACAATAATAGTAGAAGACTTCAATACACTACTCTTCTCTACAGATAAAACAAGCAGACAGAAGATCAACTAGTAAATAGAGAAGTTAAATAACTTAAATGAATTAGAACTAATAGATCATTGCACCCCAAAGCACAAGGATATACATTCTTCTCTAGAGCTCATGGAACATTCTCCAGAACAAATCATATGCTGGGGCACAAAACAGGTCTTCATAAATTTAAAAACACTGAAATTATTCAAAGCACTTTCTCTGATCAAAATGGGATGAAGCTGGATCTCAGTAACCACCAAAGAACAATAACATTCCCAAATATACGGAGATTAAATAACACACTCTTAAACAAGTGGGTCAAAGAAAAAATTGCAAGAGAAATCAGTAGCTATCTGGAGATGAATGAAAATGAGAATACAACTTATCAGAACTTATGGGATGCAGCAAAGGCTGTGCTGAGAGGGAAATTTATTGCCCTAAATGCCTATATTAAAAAACAAGAAGGAGCAAAAAATCAAGAACTGACTTCCGGGCCAAGATGGTGGCTTGTATGTGCACATTTTAGTTCGTCCTCCAGAACAAGTACTAAATAACCAGAAACAGTACAGACCAGACATACAGCGTACCCCAGTCTGGACCAGCTGGACTGCCTGTGAGCTCCCCCAGAACCGTGAGTTCCCCAAGCCGCGGCGGCCAGCACCGCCCCCCCCCACACACACACACACAGGCTGCTTCCCAGAGGGGAAGGGAAAGAGATTTTACCAGCAGCAGGGGCAGAACCAAACCAAACACCAATTGTGAAATTAATTAACAAATTCTGACTACTAAAAATAGGCCCCCCTTCCCGGTGCCTGCCCATGTAAAAAAAAATAAAATAAAAAAATAAAAATAGGCCCCCAGCTCAGGTGAACCTGGTCAAAACAGAGGTCGCTCATTTTTGCCCCAGAGCCAAGGGGGCAGGGCTGATGGAAAAAGATTTAAAAAAAGAAGGAAACAGAGGTTTTTGTGGCTGTGTTTCTAAAAAGGCTTGACTGCCTTTGGATACAGCTGAGGGCTTCCCAGGCTGCAAGTGCCCCAGGCATAGGCAGAAACAAGCTCGTTTGAGGGCTTTTCTGGAGCCTGTGCCTTCCCCAGGGGACGGGTGAGGCCCAACTCAGGTGGAAACCCTTCCCCAAGGAATTCAGACACCTGGGCTTGGTAATTTGAAGCCATTAAAACCAGCCTACAACCTCTCCTCTATCTCCAACACGCCCCCAGCAGTGAGAGTCTGCCAACGTTAAAGGGTACCACATCATCTTATGCTCTTGGGACCTGCAGGTAGACAAGCACTACATACTGGGGAGGATAAGAAAAACAGAGCCCAGAGACATCACAGCAAAGTCTTTCAACCTGCTGGGTCTCACCCTCAGGGAAAACCGATGCAGGTGACTCCTTCCTCCTGATAGGAGGCCAGTTTGGTCTGGGAAAATCCAGGTGGGGTCTATAATACCTAAGTAGACCCTCCTAAGTGTGGGGGGAAAAGGCACCATACAAGGAGGGGAAGAAACAAGAACCGAAAAATTCTTCTTTGTTAAACAAAACTTAAGCTAGAGGTTCAGATAAAACTGAACTGAATGTCAAAGAACAGATAGACAACAAATTCATCCAGCAAGAAAACCCTAGGTAAAAGAAGTGCAAGTACTTTCCAGAATAAACTAATTAAGGTAATTAAATGTCTAGACGCCAGCAAAAAATAACAAATCACACCAGGAAAATTGAAGATATGGCCCAGTCAAAGGAACAAACCAACAATTCAAATGAGATACAGGAGCTGAAACAATCAATTCAGAATAAATGAACAGACATGGAAAATCTCATCAAAAACCAAATCAGTGAATTGAGGGAGGATATAAAGAAGGCAAGGAAGGAATGAACAAAAAGAAGAAATCAAAAGTCTGAAAAAACAAATCACAGAACTTATGGGAATGAAAGGCAAGGTAGAAGAGATGAAAGAAGCAATGGAAACCTACAATGACAGATTTCGAGAGACAGAAAATAGGATTAGTGAACTGAAGAACGGAACATCTGAAATCTGGCAAGAAAAAGAAAATATAAGGAAAAAAATGGAAAAATATGAACAGGTACTCAGGGAATTGAAAAACAATATGAAGCGTACAAATATACATGTTGTGGGTGTCCCAGAAGGAGAAGAGAAGGGAAAAGGAGGAGAAAAACTAATGGAGGAAATTATCACTGAAAATTTCCCAACTCTTACGAAAGACCTAAAATTATAGATCCAAGAAGTGCAGCATACCCCAAAGAGAATAGATCCCAACAGACATACTCCAAGACATTTACTAATCAGAATGTCAGAGTTCAAAGACAGCAAGAGAAAAGCAATACCTCACGTACAAGGGAAACCCAGTAAGACTATGTGTAGATCTCTCAGCAGAAACCATGGAGGCGAGAAGACAGTGGGATGATATATTTAAATTATTAAAAGAGAAAAACTGCCAACCAAGAATTCTATATCCAGCAAAATTGTCCTTAAAAAATGAGGGAGAAATTAAAATATTTTCAGACAAAAAAATCACTGAGAGAATTTGTGACCAAGAGACCAGCTCTACAAGAAATACTAAAGGAAGCACTAGAGACAGATACGAAAAAACAGAAGAGAGAGGTGTGGAGAAGAGTGTAGAAAGGAAGACTATGAGTAAAGGTAAAAAGAAGGAAAATCAGATATGACATATAAAATCCAGAAGGGAAAATAGTAGAAGAAAGTACTATCCATGCAGTAATAACACTAACTTTTAATGGATTAAACTCCCCAATCAAAAGTCATAGACTGGCAGAATGGATTAAAAAACAGGACCCATCTATATGTTGTCTCAACCCAAAGGACATGAGGGCAAGGACATAAACAGACATTTGCACACCACTGTTTATAGCAGCATTATTTACAATTACCAAGAGATGGAGACAGTCAAAATGTCCATCAACAGATGGGCTAAACAAACTGTGGCATATACATACGATGGAATACTATGCAGCTGTAAGACAAAATAAAGTTATGAAGTACGTAACAACATGGATGGACCTTAAGGACATTATGCTGAGTGTGATTAGCCAAAAACAAAAGGACAAATATTATAAGGTCTCACTGATATGAACTGACTTTAGTGAATAAACTTGGAATATTTCGCTGGTAACAGAGACCATCAGGAGATAGAAATAGGGTAAGATATTGGGTAATTGGAGCTGAAGGGATACAGATTGTGCAACAGGACTGAATATAAAAATTCAGAAATGGACAGCACAATACTACCTAACTGTAATACAATAATGTTAAAACACTGAATGAAGCTGAGTGTGAGAATGATAGAGGGAGGAGGGCTGGGAGCATAAATACAATCACAAAGAAAGATAGACAATAAAAATTGAGATGATATAATCTAGGCATGCCTAGAATATATAATGATAGTGACTAAATGTGCAAATTTAAAAAATGTTTTTGCATGAGGAAGAACAAAGGAATGTCATTACTGCAGGGTGCTGAGAACTGATGGTAATTATTATTTTAAAATTTCAACCTATGTGTGAGACTAAAGCAAAAAATGTTTATTTGGTACAAAATTTATATTTTGACTAGTGCATCTCCTAATATAACTTATGCAGATAGTTGATTGAACAACATAAGTACATGGAACCTTGGGTAGGGCATGAAATTTTGTTGGTTCGTCCAGAGTGATGTCCTGATGAATCCCAGAGTGATTTGATGAGTGGAAAAATATTTGCAAAGTCCCCTTTGGGGAATGGTGAGAATGGGGGAAAATTCAACCTCCCCAAGTTGAATTCTTGATATTCTCATAAGCAGTGTGGACAATCAAAGCTATAGGCTGAGCCCCCAGTCTTGGGGTTTGTTCATATGAAACTTAACCCCACAAAGGATAGGTCAAGCCTACTTAAAATTAGGCTTAAGAGTCACCCCCAAGAGAACCTCTTTTGTTGCTCAGATGTGGCCTCTCTCTCCAGCCAACACAACAAGCAAACTCACCACCCTCCCCCTGTCTATGTGGGACATAACTCCAAGGGGTGTGGACCTTCCTGGCAACATGGGACAGAAATCCCAGAATGAGCTGAGATTCAGCATAAAGGGACTGAGGAAAACTCTAGAATGAGCTGAGACCCAGCATCAAGGGATTGAGAAAACCTTCTCGATCAAAAGGGGGAAGAGTGAAATGAGACAAATTGTCAGTGGCTGAGAGATTCCAAACAGAGTCAAGAGGTTATCCTGGAGGTTATTCTTATGCATTAAGAAGATATCATCTTGTTATCCGAGATGTAATGGAGAGGCTGAAGGGAACTGCCTGAAAAGGTAGAGCTGTGTTCCAGTAGCCATGTTTCTTGATGATGATTGTATAATGATAGAACTTTTCCAATGTGACCGTGTGATTGTGAAAACCTTGTGTCTGATGTTCCTTTTATCTACCTTGCCAACAGACGAGTAGAACATATGGAATTAAAATAAATAATAGGGGGAACAAATGTTAAAATAAATTTAGTTTGAAATGCTAGTGATCAATCACAGGGAGGGGTAAGGGGTATGGTATGTAAAAAATTTTTTTTGTCTGTTTTCCTTTTATTTTTCTGTTGTCCTTTTATTTCTTTTTCTGAATTGATGCAAATGTTCTAAGAAATTATCATGATGATGAATATGCAACTATGTGATGATATTGTGAATTACTGATTATATATGTAGAACAGAATGAGCATATACCAAGAATGTTTGTGTTTCTTTCCTGTAATTTTTTTAATCAATAAAAAAACAAAATCGAGGACTTAGCACACCTGAAGGAAATTGAGAAAGAACAGCAAACTAACCCCAAAGCAAACAGAAGAAAAGAAATAACAAATATTATAGCAGAGATAAATGAATGAAAGAACAAAAGGATAACAGAAAGAATCAATAAAACAAAAAGTTGGTTCTTTGAGAAAATTAATAAAATTGATGGGCCACTAGCAAGACTGATGAAGAAAAAAAGAAAAAGGATGCAAACAAACAAAATTAGAAATGAGTAGGGGTGGATTACAATAGACCCTGAAGAAATCAAAGAAATCATAAGAGGATACTATGAACAACTATACACCAACAAACTAGACAACTTAGATGAATAGGACAGATTCCTGGAGACACACAAACAAGTCACACTGACTCAGAAGGAAACAGAAGATCTCAACAAACCGATCGCAAGTAAAGAGATTCAATCAGTCATCAAAAATCTTCCTACAAAGAAAAGCCCAAGGCCAGATGGCTTCACAGAGGAATTTTATCATAAACATTCCAAAAGAACTAACACCAATCCTACTCAAACTATTATAAAAAACTGTAGAAAAAGGAACTCTACGTAATTTATTTTATGAAGCTGACATCATTTTAACACCAAAACCGGGTAAAGATGCCATAAGAAAGGAAAACTGCAGGCCAATCTTCTTAATGAACATGGATGCAAAAATTCTGAATAAAATATTATCAAATTGAATCCAACAACACATTAAAAGAATTATACACCATGACCAAGTGAGGTTTATACCAGGAATGCAAGGATGGTTCAACACAAGAAAATCAATTAATGTAATACAGCACATTAGCAAACTGAAAGGGAAAAATCACAGGATCATCTCAATTGATGCTGAAAAGCATATGACAAAATTCAGCATCCTTTTCTGATAAAAACACTCCAAAAGATAACTACCTCAACATGATAAAGTGAATATATGAAAAACTGATAGAAAATAGTAGTCAAAGGAGAGAGACTGAAAGCTTTTGCCCTAACATAAGGAACAAGACAAGGATGCCCACTGTCACCACAATTATTCAAAGTACTGCTAAAAGT
Source organism: Tamandua tetradactyla (assembly GCF_023851605.1). Taxonomy (NCBI): domain Eukaryota; kingdom Metazoa; phylum Chordata; class Mammalia; order Pilosa; family Myrmecophagidae; genus Tamandua; species Tamandua tetradactyla. The sequence continues at coordinate 47,306,441 of NC_135339.1, forward strand.
TCTACCTACAACAATCAGGCAGGACAAAGAAATAAAAGGCATCCTAATTGGAAAGGAAGAAGTAAAACTCTCATTATTTGCAGATGATATGATACTATACTTGGAAAATCTTGAGAAATCTATGGCAAACTTACTTGAGCTAATAAACAAATTCAGCAAGGTGGCAGTATATAAAATTAATGTGCAAAAATCAGTAACATTTCTGTAAACAAGTAATGACCTAGCTGAGGAGTCAGTTAAGGAAAAAATTTTCATTCAAAATAGCAACTAAAAGAATCAAGTACTTAGAAATGAACTTAACTAGGGACATAAAGGACTTCTACACAGAAAATTACATAACATTGCTAAAAGAAATCAAAGATCTAAATAGGCAGAAGGACGGATAGGAAGGCTAAATATAGTTAAGATGTCAATTCTCCCCAAATTGATTTCCAGATTCAACACAGTACCAGTCAAAATTCCAACCACCTTCTTGAAGACTTGGAAAAGCTACTTACAAAATTCATCTGGAAGGGAAAGAGACCCCAAATAGCTAAAAGCATCCTAAAAAAGAAGTATGAAGTGGGCGGATTAATACTCCCTCACTTTAAAACCTATTATAAAGCCACAGTGGTCAAAACAGCATGGTACTGGCACAAAGTCAGAAGCATCAACCAGTGGAATCGAATCAAGAGTGCAGAAATACACCACCAAATTTTTGGTCAACTGATTTTGAGAAGGCCCCCAAATCCTCTGAACTGGGAAAAAATAGTCTTTTCAATAACTGGGCATGGGAGAACTGGATATCAATAGCCAAAAGAATAAAAGAGGACCCCTATCTTATACCCTACAAAAAAGTTAATTCAAACTGGATCAAATGCCTAAATATAAGAACTAGCACCATAAATCTTCTAGAAGAAAATGTAGGGAAACATTTTCAATACCTAGTGTACGAGGTAGCTTCCTAAACTTTACACCCAGAGCACAAGCAACAAAAGAAAAAATAGATAAAAGGGAACTCCTCAAAAGCAAATGCTTCTGCACCTCAAAAGACTTTGTCAAAAAGGTGAAGAGGCAGCCAACTTTATGGGAGAAAATATTTGGAAACCACATATCAGACAAAGGTTTGATTTCCTGTATATACAAAGAAATCATACAACTCAAACAACAAAAGAACAAACAACCCAATTATAAAATGGGTTGAAGATACGAATAGGCATTTTTCTGAACAGCAAATATAGATGGCTCAAAAGCACATGAAGAGATGCTCATTTTCACTGGCTATAAGGGAAATGCAGATCAAGACTCCAATGAAATACCACCTCACACCTATAAGAATGGCTGCTATTAAACAAGCAGGAAACTATAAATGTTGGAGAGGATGTGGAGAAACCAGGGCACTTATGCACTGCTGGTGAGAACGTATAATGGTGCAGCCACTATGGAAGACTATTTGGCAGTTCTCCTTAGGAAACTAAACATCAAGTTGCCCTATGACCCAGCAATAGCACTACTTGGTATATACCCAGAAGAGCTGAAAGCAATGACACAAACAGACATTTGTACTCAGATGTTCACAGCAGCATTATTCACAATGGCAAAAAAACGGAAACAAACCAAATGCCCATCAACAGACGAGTGGATCAACAAAATGTGGTATATATATACAATGGAATATTATGCAGCAGTAAGACAAAATGACATCCTGAAGCACACAACAAGGTGGATGAGCTTCGAGAACATGATGCTGAGTGAAATTAGCCAGACACAAAAGGACAGGTACTGTATGATTCCACTTTTATGACCAGCATAAAGGTATAATCAGAGGCTTGTAATACAGAATGCAGGGGACTCAGAGATACATAAAAGCTAGAGATGGGTGAGCTGTTAGCTAATGAGGTTGAACTCCAATATAAGCAGGTAGGAGTGAAAGTGGTTCTCTAGTGGATTTATATGTAATATTACCAGATTGAAGATGACAAAATTGAAAGGGGTTGCATAGACCTATGTGTTCCACTGATTAACACTAGAAATATGAATGAGTTTTCGCAAGAATTACTTCAAAGATATGATTCTTGCACAAAGAGTTAAACACTAGGGTACAGGGTCTAGGGTACAGGGGAAAACTGCTATTGCATGCTATGAGCTATGTTCAAAAGGAAACCATCAGCACTAACACAGCAACAGCAGAGGTAAATAATGGGGACAGGGACAAGAGTTAAGAGTAGGTTTAAATTTCCTATTTGGTAAGGGTGTGTTTATTGGTTTTCTTTGTCGTGGGAACAATGAAATTATCTAAAATAGAGAATGTTGATGGACTGTGCACTTTGGGCCCTCTACAGGATGTCTGATTAATGCAGATGGCTGAAGGATGCACTGACTGAGAAGTACATTGGCGAAAGTTGGTGTATACTTATGAATGAAGGTTGTGCTGCTACAAAAAGGAACAAAGTCATGAGGCTTGCAACGAAGTGAATGAAGATGAGGGACATTTGGTGAGACAAATTAAGCCAGAAAAAAAAGAACAAGAATGGTATGGTCACTTTTAGAAAATGTTTATACAAAAACAGGGGCCTAGATTGTAAGCCTTTAGAGTAGACACATTAAATCCGCAGTGGTGATTATTATTTCTAGATTTTGAGAGGCTGTTTTTTATATATAACCTGATATTTAAAGATAAGAATGAAGCCAAACAGGTTGGGGTTAAAGTAATTCAGAACATAGAAGACAGTGTCTGTATTTTAGAATCACACATACTCTTTGAGACCAATGGAAGAAAGGTTTATTTGGTCTGGAACTAAAATTTTCTGTAGTGCATAACTAATTCAATCTCATTTGAATATAACTCATTTGAACAACTGAAACACAGAGAGCCCAGAATAAGAAGGAGGTCCTTTAATCTTATGTAGATTATTGTAATGCCTAGATACATCCTAGACTATATTAAGCAGATAATAAAAAAGTATTGGCAAAAAGAAAAAAGTATTGGCAAAGTCTCTTGAGGGATGGGAGAAAGAATATGGAACTATTAAACTTTATCATCAGGGACTCCCCTGAAACTGTGTCAAACTTTGGGGACACCCAAATCAATAGGCCATGCCCTCAATCATGAGGCTTAGTCTTGTGAAGCTTACATAGAAAGTAGCAGAGAAGCTTATACTACTTATTGGCATACCTAAGAGCTACTTCTGGAGGACCTCTTCTGTTGCTCAGATGTGGCCTCACTCTCTCTAAGCCCAACTTTGCAGGTGAAATCATTGCCCTCCCCCCTACATAGGACATGACATCTGCAAAAGTCTCCCTGGAGATGTAGGAGATGACTCCCAGGAATGAATCCAGACCTGGCACTGTGGGATCACCAATTCCATCCTGACCAAAAAGGGGAAAAGAAGTGTAACTAATAAAATATCATTGGCAGAGAGTTCAAATAGAGTCAAGAGGCTATTCTGAAGGCTGTTTTTACGCAAGCTTCATTTAGACCTTGCTACCTATCATAACCTGCCAACCCCCAATCCTAAAGAACACCTAGGGCAATATATAAGATTCCACAAGGGTTCCATGCACTAGAGTAACTTTCCAGAAACCTACAACCTCCAGATGAGTCCCTGGTCCAGATAAGCCCTGAAACCTACCCCAGCCTCTCCAGACATCAGATAGTTTCATCTCCCTACCCCACATTAGTGACAGACCCCTCCAATATGAAAAATTTAGAACTGTTATAGCCCAAACACCCCTAAGAGAGGTATAGAAAGATCAAAGGTGATGGTGGAGTTATACAGAGAAGATAGGATTTAATAAATGAATATAAATGCTGAATCAATAAATTGATATCTCTTTTAATCTCCAGTATTTTAGAGCAGCTAGAAGTTAAAATTGAAAATTGTGGAATTGTAACCCATGTCAAACTCTGAAATATGTTCTACAACTAATTGTGGTGCTGTGCTTTGAAATGTATAGCTTTCTTTGTATATATGCTATTTTTCATTTAAAAAAAGGGGGAAAAAACGTGTATTGTGATGATAAAAAAATATTTAAGCCCTCTAGCCTTCTATATTCTGGAGCAGCTAGAAGGAAAAATCTGGGAGAATCGTGTGGTGGTCTGTGACAAACTCTGGGATCTGTCCTGTGATTACTTGTTAAGTAATGCTTTGAAAACGATTTGTTTTTTTTTATTTTTTTGCTTTGTATATATGTTATACCATACAATAAAAAAAGTTAAAAATCAAAGGAAAAAACAAAGTTGAGTCATGAAGAACTGATATTACTAGTAGGAAAGTAGGGGAGGAGAGGTGAGTAAGGAGAGTGTTCCAGGCAGAAAGAAGCAAGTATATGGTCTCGTGTGTTCACTTTTCTTCTCTCCAACTTATATATTCATCAATTAATGGGAAAAAAATTCTTTTTAATTCAATTATTAGGTTGGCTTAAAGAGACATGTGTAAAGATCTTTGAATTCCTCATTAAGGAAAAAACAGTATATTAATATAAAGTTGCATACATTTTTTAAAACTTGTATTTTTCTCCTTGAATTAAAATAAAGTATGTTGAACCCTGAAAAAAAAAATTAAAATAAATAAAGGTTAAGAAATGCTTTTTTATAAAGCCACTTTTTAAGGCCCAGGCAGCTCACAATCCCTGCTCCAGAAAAGGTCATAAGCAGGCAAATTTCAATTTTAATAATGAAGACATTAAGAGAAAATGACATTAGTACACAGAATGAAGCAGAATGTGAGAAAGATACAGGGAGAAGGGCTAGGGGCACAAATGAAATCAGAAGGAAAGATAAACAAAAAAGACTGAGATGGTATAATCTGGGAATGCCTAGAGTGTACAATGATACTGACTAAATGTACAAATTAAAAAACGTTTTTGCACGAAAAAAAAGAAAGAGAGAATGGTGGACAATTAATAAAACACAAAGGCTTACGAGTCAGAGGGCCAGGAACTATGAAGCGATTTGGAATCTGGACATAATTCATATGCATTTCTTCACAGACAGTTCCTTTGTATCTGGAAGGGTAGCACATGGAGAGAGGCACCACATAGTGCCCAGGAGATCACAACAACTGATATATAATAATAGCATAATAATATATATAATAATAGCATAATAACAAATATTGTGCATTTAGCAGTTAGTATGTGCCAGATACTGTAGTAAGCACTATATATAGAGTGCCTATATATAATTTAATCCTTAAAAAGACCCTGAGGTAAATGATATCATCATTTTACAGAAAGACAACTAAGGTTTAGAAGGTGATTACAGCCAAGAAGCTAGGATTTGCACTCAGATCTGTCTTGTCTGATTCAAAACTTGGGTTCTTAACTGCATCACCAAAGACGGTTCTAATAAGTAAACAGCCACTCAGGAAAATGAAAGAGACTCTATCAGCAGGCATCGTGTAGAAGCTAAGACCACAGGGCAAGCCACCATCTCTTTAACTGGAAAGAGAGTTGCTGTCAAGCATCTCCTGGCCAGATAACCACTCTTTGTTCTGTGAAAACAGACTCATGGGTAAAGAAAACCAATTCCTCCAAGATCCACATCTCTTCTGAGCAAAATGGACCAACTTCTGAAACCATCATCATGGGAATGGATTTATAACCAAGGATCCTAGAGCACTGTAGCATACAGGGTAATCCACACACTACATTTCCCAAATAACTGAAGAATCAGAGTCTGTGCAGCCCTCCTTTTATGAGGAGTGTGTGGATTACCATGTGGGGGGCCCTACATGCACCTTGCCTCCCATCACTCACCTGCTACCACAACAAAAGAAAAAATCCAAGATTAGTGACACATAAAATGATAGAATTCACTCTGATTCAAGTATGCACTGTAAAGCTTTAAATTCAGGCACAGGTCAGGAAGGGATTAGGAGATGGACTGAAGATGGGATAGAATGGGGGTGACTGGAGAGACACTTCTACCAGAGCAGCTCCATATACATCTATTGCAAATACTTAGTTTTTACACAAAAAGGTATTTGAAGAATGGATTCTGTGCTAGTTTGGAAGTATTATGTACCCCAGAAAAGCCATGTTTGAATCCAGATTCAATCTTGTGGAGACAGCCATTTCTTTTAATCCTAATTCAATATTGTAGGGCAGAAACTTTTATTAGATTATCTCCACAGAAATGTGATTCCACCGATTCCAGGTGTGGGTCTTGATTAGTTTACCAGAATCCTTTAAAAGAGGAAGTATTTCGCAAAGAGCTTAAAGCTGACAGGATAGAAACAACAGAAGCCTCAGAGCTGACAAAGCCCAGAGCTGACAGATGCCCAATATTTGGAGATGCCTGCAGCCCAGGAGAAGTTGCCATGAGATGTTAAGTGAGCCAGAACTTGGAGAGAGCCAAGGGAAGCCAAGAGACGAAAGCCAGCTCTGAAGAAAAATAAGGAACCCCCACAGGAATAGAAGCAGAGGAAGCCAGGGGCAAGGGATCAGCAGATGCCAGCCATGTGATTGCCCAACGGACAGAGGTGTTACTGATCTATTGGCCTTCTTTGAATTAACGTATCTTTCCCTGGATGCCTAGTTTGGACAATTTTATGGGCTTAGAACTGTAAACTTGTAACTTATTAAATTCCCTCTTTAAAAGCTATTCCATTTCCGGTATATCATATTCTGGCAGCTTACAAATTAGAACAGGTCCATCACTAAAACTATGACTCTATGACATCGCAAAAATTAATAGGAAACAATACTACAAAGATGCCTAGCTGGTGATTTTTAAAAATCTAAATCTAAATAAATCATGAATGTCTGCCAATTAGAAAGAGATACCCTTTTTGTTTTCCTCTTAATGCTTCTCTTCCCTCAGTATTCTCTTCTTTTATCTTATACCCTCCTCGCTCTTTTTTCTCTCTATAGTAATAAAATAAATTATAGGACCTGACTCCATTATTTAAAATGGAACACAGACTAAGGCTTTTACCACTGAGAGAAAACCTTTGCAGAAACCCACAGCCAGACTAGGTTTCCTCTGACAGCTACACCCCATTACCACCTCTGCTGTCAGCACCACACTGGGCACCCCAGGGCACTTATTCCACCTTGAAAGCTATGGCCCAAGATAAGAGGCAAAAACACTTATAATACCTTCTGAAAGACTTTTTTCATTTCTACAGGAAAATAAAGAAGCACAACTATTTATCTCAAAACCCATGTCTCTGATAATAGAAGGAGCCAAGACGGCGGCTTAGTGAGGTGTGAGATTTAGTTTGTCCTCCAGAGCAGCTAGTAAATAGCCAGGAACAGTACTGAACCACTGCTGGGGCCACATCAGTGACTTGACACACAGCGTACACTAGTTTGGACAAGCTGGACTAGCTGCAAGCCCACCCAGAACCGTGGGTCCTCCAAGTCATGGTGGCCAGCACCCCTCCCCACAGGCTGGTTCCCAGAGGGGAAAAGGAAAGAGACTTTACTAGCAGCAAGTGGCTGACCAAATAAGCTCAAATTTGTGGAATTAATTAACAAATTCTGACTACTAAAAACAGGCCCCCAGCTCAGCTGAACCTTGAGTAAAAGCTGAGGTTGCTGGGTTTTGCCCCAGAGCAGAGGGGGCAGGGATGACGTAAAAAGAAAACAGTTTTTTTTTTATCGGACAGCACAAAATACTTGAAAAGGTCTGGGTCCTGAAGGAAAGGAGAGGGCAAATACAACCTGGAGATATGCAGAGGAGCATAGCAACTGAAGCTCTTGACTGGCAAACGTGAGGAACGGTGGTCCTGCTCTGAAAAGGAGGAGCTTTTATTCTTTCCTTTTTTGTGGTTGTGTTTCAACAGTTTGCTCTTTGCATACAACCTAAAGGCTCTCTCAGGCTCCAACTGCCCCAGGCAACAGCAGAATTAAGCTTATCTGAGAGATTGTCCAGAGGCTGAGCCTTCCCCGGGAGAGGGGTGGGGCCCAGCTCAGGTGGATACCCTCCCTCAAGAAATTCAGACCCTAGAGTCTGGAAAACTGAAGTGATTAAAGCCAGCCAACAACTTCTTCTCCGTCTCAACCAAACCCACAGCAGGGAGAGTCTGCTGAAGTTAAAGGTACCACATCACCTTATGCTGGTGGGACCTACAGGCAGACAAGCGCCACATACTGGAGGATAGGAAAAACACAGAGTCTAGAGGCTTCATAGGAAAGTCTTTCAATCTCACCCTCAGGGAAAACTGATGCAGGTGACTCTTTCCTCCTAAGAGGAGGCTGGTTTGGTCTGGGAAAATCTGACTGAGGTCTACAATACATAAGCAGACCCTCCTAAGAGGGAAAAAAAAAAAGCAACATATAAGCAGGGCAAGAAACAAGAAAACAAGAACTGAAAAATTCTGCTCTGTTAAACAAAACCTAAGCTAGAGGTCTAGAATAAGCTGAACTGAATGTCAAAAAGCAGATAGACAATAACGTCATCCAGAAAGAAAATCCTAGGTAAAAAAAAGTGAAAACAATCTCCAGAATAAATTAATTAAGAAAATTAGTTGTCTAGATGCCAGCAAAAAATAACGAATCATACTAAGAAAACTGAAGATATGGCCCAGTCAAAGGAACAAACCAACAATTCAAATGAGATACAGGAGTTGAAACAATTAATTTAGGATGTTAGAACAGACATGGAAAAACTCATCAAAAATCAAATCAATGAATTGAAAGAGGATATAAAGAAAGCAACAGATGAACAAAAAGAAGAAATCCCAAATCTGGAAAAACAAATCACAGAACTCATGGAAATGAAAGGCACAGCAGAAGAGATGAAAAAAAAAACCAATGGAAACCTACAATGTTAGATTTCAAGAGGCAGAAGACAGAATTAGTGAACTAGAGGATAGGACATCTGAAATCTGAAAAGCATAAGAAAATATAGGGAAAAGAATGGAAAAATATGAGCAGGGACTTACAGAATTGAATGGCAATATATGTGTTGTAGGTGTCCCAGAAGGAGAAGAGAAGGGAAAAGGAAGAGAAAAACTAATGGAGGAAATTATCATTGAAAATTTCCAAACTCTTATGAAAGACTTAAAATTACAGATCCAAGAAGTGCAGTGTAACCCAAAGAGAACAGATTCAAATAGATGTACTCCAAGGCACTTACTAATCAGATGTCAGATGTCAAAGACAAACAGAGAATTTTCAAAGCAGCAAGAGAAAAGCAATCCATCACATACAAGGGAAGCTCAATAAGTCTATAAGTAGATTTCTCAGCACAAACCATGGAAGCAAGAAGACAGTGGAATGATATATTTAAGATACTAAAAGAGAAAAACTGCCAACCAAGAATTCCATATACAGCAAAATTGTCCTTCAAAAATGAGGGGGAAATTAAAACATTTTCAGACAAAAAATCACTAAGAGAATTTGTGACCAAGAGACCAGCTCTGCAAAAAATACTAAATGGAGTACTAGAGACAGATAGAAAAAGACAGGCGAGAGAGGTGTGGAGAAGAGTATAGAAATGAAGACTATCAGGAAAGGTAAAAAGAAGAAAAATTAGATATAACATAAAAAAATCCAAAAGGCAAAATGGTGGAAGAAGGTACTGCCTTTATAGTAAAAACACTAAATGTTAATGGATTAAACTCCCCAATCAAAAGACATAGACTGGCAGAATGAAATAAAAACACAGGACCCATTTATATGCTGTCTACAGGAGATACATTTTAGATGCAAGGATAAACACAGGTTGAAAGTCAAAGACTGGGAAAAGATATTTCATGCAAACAACAATCATAAAAGAGTAGGAGTAGCTATATTAATATCCAACAAATTAGACTTCAAATGTAAAGCAATTAAAAGAGACAAAGAAGGACACTTATGTATTAATAAAAGGAACAATTCAACAAGAAGACATAACAATCAGATATTTATGCACCAAGCCAGAGTGCTCCAAAATACATGAGGCAAACACTGAAAAGAGAAACAGACACATCTACCACAATAGTTGGAGACTTCAATTCCCTGCTCGCATCAACGGACAGAACATCTAGACAGAGGATCAATAAAGAAACAGAGAATTTGAATAACACAATAAACGACCAGCAAAGGAAAGAAATAATGAAGATTAGAGCAGACATAAATGAAACTGAGAATGTGAAAACAATCAAGAAAATCAACAAAACCAAAAATTGGTTCTCTGAGAAAATCAATAAGATTGATGGACCCTTAGCAAGGTTGACAAAAAGAAGAAGAGTGAGGATGCAAATAAATAAAATCAGAAATGGAAGAGGAGACATAACCACTGACTCCACAGAAATAAAGGAGGTAGTGAGAGGATACCCTGAACAACTTTATGCTAATAAACTAAACAATGTAGATGAAATGGACAAATTCTTAGAAAGGCATGAACAAACAACATTGACTCAAAAAGAAACAGACAACCTCAACAAACCAATCACAAATAAAGGAACTCAATTAGTCATTAAGAAGTTCCAAAAATAGGAAAGTCTAGGACCAGATGGCTTCACATGTGAATTCTACCAAATATTCAAGAAAGAATTAGTACCAATCCTGCTCAAACTCTTCAAAAAAAAATTGAAGAGGAAGAAAGGCTACCTAACTCATTCTATGCAGTCAACATTACCCTCATACCAAAGCCAGGCAAAGATACTATAAGAAAGGAAAATTGCAGACCAATCTCTCTAATGAATATAGATGCAAAAATCCTCAACAAAATTCTTGCAAATCAAATCCAGCAGCACATTAAAAGAACTATACATCATGACCAAGTAGAATTCATCCCATTCTAGAATTCTAGAATTCATGCAAGGATGGTTCAACATATGAAAATCAATTAATGTAATAAACCATATTAACAAATCAAAGCATAAAAACCACATGATCATCTCGATTGATGCAGAAAAGGCATTTGACAAAATTCAACATCCTTTCTTGTTGAAAACACTTCAAAGGATAAGAATAGAAGGGAACTTTCTCAACATGATAAAGGGAATATATGAAAAGCCCACAGCTAACATCATCCTCAATGGGGAAAAACTGAAAACTTTCCCCCTAAGATCAGGTATAAGACAAGGATGTCCACTGTCACCACAGTTATTCAACATTGTGTTGGAAGTTCTAGCCAGAGTAATTAGACAAGAAAAAGAAATAAAAGGCATCAAAATTAGAAAGGAAGAACTAACACTCTCACTGTTTGCAGATGATGTGATACTACATGTTGAAAACCCAAAAAAATCTACAGCAAAACTACTAGAGCTAATAGATGAGTACAGCAAAGTGGCAGGTTACAAGATCAGTGCTCAAAAATCTGTAGACTTGTACACTAGTACTGAACAATCTGAGGAGGAAATCAAGAAAAAAATTCCATTTACAGTTGCAACCAAAAGAATATTTAGGAATAAATTTAACTAAAGGTACAAAAAACCTATATAAAGAAAACTACAAAAAATGGCTAAAAGAAATCACCGAAGACCTAAATAAACAGAAGCGCATACTGTGTTCATGAATTGGAAGACTAAACAGAGTTAAGATGTCAATTCTACCTAAATTGATTTTCAGATTCAATGGAATACCAATTAAAATTCCAAAAACTTACTTTTCAGAAATAGAAACACCAATAACCAAATTTATCTGGAATGGCAAGGAGCCCTAAATAGCTAAAAATATCCTAAGAAAGAAAAATGAAGTTAGGGTCTCACATTACCTGATTTTACAGTGTATTACGAAGCTATAGTGGCCAAAATAGCATGGTACTGGAATAAAGATAGATATACTGACCAATGGAATAGAATAGAGTGTTCAGATATAGACCCTCTCATCTATGGATGACTGATCTTTGATAAGGCAGTCAAGCCAACTCACTTGGGCAGAACAGTCTCTTCAAATAAATGGTGCCTAGAGAACTGGATAACCACATGCAAAAGAATGAAAGAGGATCCATACCTCACACCCTATACAAAAATTAACTCAAAGTGGATCAAAAACCTAAACATTAGAGCTAAGACCATAAAACTTTTAGAAGAAAATGTAGGGAAATATGTTATAAATAAATCTTATAATAGGAGGTAGTTTCCTAGATCTTACACCCAAAGCACAAGCATTGAAGAAAGAAAGAGATAAATGGGAACTCCTCAAAATTAAACACTTTTGTACAACAAAGAACTTTGTCAACAAAGTAAAAAGACAGCCTACACAATGGGAGACAATATTTAGAAATGATATATCAGATAAAGGTCTGGTATCCAGAATATATAAAGAGATTGCTCAACTCAACGACAAAAAAGCAAATAACCCTATTACAAAATGGGCAAAAGACATGAACAGACACTTCTCAGAAGAGGAAATACAAATGACTAAAAGGCACATTTGAAAAGATGCTCAACTTCCCTGGCTATTAGGGAAATGCAAATCAAAACCACAATGTGATATCATCTCACATCCACCAGAATGACCATTGTCAATGAAATAGAAAACAGCAAGTGCTGGAGAGGATGTGGAGATAGAGCCACACTCATCCACAGTTGGTGGGAATGCAAAATGATAACAACTACTGTGGAAGGCAGTTTGGCAGTTCCTCAGGAAGCTAAGTATAGAATTACCATATGATCCAGCAATACCATTGCTAGGTATCTATTCAGAGGCATGAGGGCAAGGACACAAACGGACATTTGCACACCAGTATTTATAACAACATTATTTATAATTGCCAAGAGATGGGAACAGACCAAATGTCCATCAACAGAAAAGTGGCCAAACAAGCTATGGTATATACATACAATGGAATATTATGCAGCAGTAAAACAGCATAAAGTTAGGAAATATATAACAACATGGATGGACCTTGAGGACATTATGCTGGGTGAGATTAGCCAGAAACAAAAGACAAATACTGTAAGGTCTCACTGATACGAACTAACATTAATGAATGAACTTGGAGAATGTTAGTTAAGAACAGAAGTCATCAGGAGATAGAAACAGGGTAGATACTGGGTAACTGGAGAGGAAAGGATACAGACTGTACAACAGGACTGTTTATATAGATAACCCCTTTTTAGTTTAAGGTGTATTAGAGAGGCTAGAGGGAAGTGCCTGAAACTGTACAGCCATGTTCCAGTAGCCCTGTTTCTTGAAGATGACTGTATAATTGTATAGCTTTCGCAAAGTGACAGTGTGATTGTGAAAACTTGATTCGAATCTCCTATTATCTATGGTATAGACAGATGAGTAAAAAATGTGGATTAAAAATAAATAAATAATAGGAGGAACAACTGTTAAAATAAATTGGGTAGAGGGAAATACTAGTGGCCAATGAGAGGGAGGGGTAAGAGGTATGGTACGTATGAGTTTTTTCCTTTTTCTATTTATTTCTTTTTCTGGAGTGATGTAAATGTTCTGAGAAATGATCATGGTGATGAATATACAACTGTGTGATGATACTGTGAGCCACTGATTGCACACCAAGTATGGAAAGTTCATACGTTAAGAATGTTTGTGTTGTATGTTGATTGGTTTTATTAATAAAAATTAAAAAACAAAAAAGAAAAAACCATGTCTCTGATCTTCCCAGAACCCTAGCCCCACTGTATATCCTCAGCTGTCTCTACTAGAGGAATGCCTTCAAAGGCACTAGGCCTGGTCTCTTCCTTCTCATCCCATTAGACACAGCATCATACTTTCCATATTAAAAGGGTGGGATCCCAGACTTTTTCCCAACTTTTTTAGTTTGCTAATGCTGCCAAATGCAATATAGCAGAAATGGATTGGCTTTTATAAAGAGAATTTATTAACTTAAAAGTTTACAGTTCTAAGACCATAAAAATGTCCAAACTAAGACATCCAGAGAAAGAAACCTTGACTCAAGAAAGACTGATGGCATCCAGAACATCTCTGTCACGAGGGAAAGCATGTGGCTAGTCTGCTGAGGCTTCTAAGGTCAAACAGCTTTCTCAGGGGCATTTTCTTTCTGCATATCCAAATATCTCTTGCCAATGTCAGCTCTGAGCTTTTTCCAAAATAATGCCCTCTTAAAGGACTCCAGTCAGCAGATTAAGTCCCATTTTGAATGGACAGAGATACATCTCCATGAAAAACCACCTACTCAAAAGGCCCCATCCACAACTGGGTGTGTTGCATATCCATGGGAACAATCCAAACAAAGTTTCCACCCTAAACAATACGTTTACCCCCACAAGATTAAATTAGGAAAAGAATATGGCTTTTGTGGTGTATATAACACCTTCAAACTAGCCTACCAACTAAAGTCAAGTGAGAGACAGTAATCAGACCAATCATTTAACACTCTCTCCTCAGCCCTAGCTTCCAATTTGAGAGACACCCACCAAATGGGGGTGATGGGCATGCTGCAGGTGATTCCGAACCTTTTTAAACACAAAACACCCAGTTCATTCTCATTTTGTACTCAGTGGTAAATCTCTAAAACAATGTTGTAACTGTGGCCTCCACCTCAGGCTTCGCATATTGAAAAGCTAGCAAAGTCTGAAAACCCTCACCAAGTACACTGATCTCAGAGCCTCACAGAAGTCTATCTTGTCCCCACAATCCTCCCAGCAGCCATCACCACTGTAGCTGGAAAAGCACATCCCTCTCATTGAGGCCAAGTGACATAAATGCCACCCTTTCTTCTCTTCCTCCTCCAAGAGCAGGGACAGCCCCACAAAAGATAGAATATTTCATTCACACTTTGTTTGAAAAGCAATTTTTCCCATGGAGAAACTGGGTAGCTAAATTCTCAACAACAGGAAAATTCATAACAATCTCAAATTGGCAAATAGCCGAGCTATTGTCTGTCCACAATAGTTCACATGTTTTGAGTCACAAAACCATTTATATCATAAATCTAACCCCTAATTTTTGATAGTGCTTTGATGTCAACACCCATTACACTACAATATATGTATATTAATATTGCAGATGATAAGCTTCTGCCAATAGAAGCTTGCTAAAGAATACAAATTATTATTATCACATACTATGTGCCAACACAATATTCCAAAAGAATGGAATTTTGATCCTTGCCCTATAGACATGTAATCTAAATCACTTGGAAACTATAAGTGTTTGGTTCTTCTTGGCTCTTTTATCCAGTAATCTCTAAATCCTGCATAGACATAGGACTTTAAGTCCTGGGAGTGAATTAAGTCTAAGAAGATCAGAAACTGGTAGTTTCTGCAAAAAAAAAAAAAACAACAGTTGTTGTTCTCTGACTTGTTTCCCTTTGCTGTCTCAGAATTCAAAAAATTCTTCTTTTGGAAGACACAGGCTGCTTCAGTTAAGCTGAGGGTAACCAAGGAGATACTTTGCTTATGCTTGAGCCAGCACTTTAAGTGTGGCAGACAAGTAACTGCGATAATTAACAGGGTTAATGGAACTCAGGAAACCCAAGCTGGGAATTGGCCAGTTAACCTATCATCACCTTTAGGGTTCCTTCTTAGCAGTAAAAACTCTGGTCTATGTCTGCTAAGTAATGGACACAGCTCCTACAATTCATTTCACTTCCATTTAGATTAAGAGAAAAAGAGAAAGATTTGGAGGGCATGGGAAAGAGATAGGAGAAGCACAAAACGAAGAGAAAAGTTGCAAATTAAACAAAAAGGGTCCCTACCTAACAGGCAAGAATTCATTATTTATGTTATTTTTTAAAAATTCGACGACTAACCAGGCATCTCTGCAGTATTATGCTTTCTATTAATATTAACTCATACCAGGCAATAATTAAAATTATCCCTAGATTGCTGGTGGATTTATGAGTAAGTGACTTTCTAAACTTAGGAATCCTCTGAATCTTTGATTTCCTCAAGGATTCACAGAGTAATAACAAACCAGTGCTTTTAAATAATTTCACTGTTTTGCAACCAGCACTGTACATAAAAGGGGAAGCATCTTGAACAAACTTTCATAGCAATCAGCATGGAAACTATTTTTCTTGCCTTTCACAATACTGAAGTTATTACCTTTGAAGAGTTGCTATTGCACAGAGCTGCAAGTCTTCTGAAGAGGACTTCTGCTATCTAATCAAGGCCAAGGCCAGAAACGATCACCTCAATTGCAACACAAGAACAAAGATACTCCTCAGAGGAGCTGTGTCCCAGGCAGCAGGAGGGAAACATGGCTGCATTTCAGAGGACACATTCAGAACTCAGAGAGGACATGAAGCAATTGAGTTTCACCACAAGGAGCACATGATGAAATAATTCAAGGTGAGCCAGTCAATATAAAAAGAACCACACAGCTCTCCTAAAACGGCTTAATTTTTATAGAGACCTGCTCTCAAATTTAAGGCTAACAATAGTATCTTATCTTCTCTCTTGACAGTCTGAACTTGCACACTTTGCTGAAGCATTTACTATGGATCAAAATCACAAACACAGTCTTGCTCTCTATGCTGGGTTTTTATCCAATCTCTTTGGCCTGTGGGGTGCCCTCTGTGGGTGGTCAAGGACAAATGGCATTAAAGCCTGTTATTCATCTTTTCATGTAAGAAGGCTTAATGTGTCAGCTGCATTTTAATCTAAGGATTATATGCTTACTCTCAGAAAATTCCTTTTAGAACCATCAGTAAGGAGTTTTATCTTTTAGGATTCCTATATTGTATCACAGAGCCAGCCCACTTATCATTTATAAATGTATTGGTATTTTAGTACCGGAAATAAAGGGCCTTTGAGAAAAAGAGGCACCTACTGCAGAGTTAACAACCTAGTGAAGAATTTTGCTGAGATAATCTAAATATACAGCATGCCTTAAAAATAAAAGAACATCAGCTTACACTCACCACTGCAAGTATGTGTCTGACCAAATGCCAACACTACAAATCCTGCCCTGGATTTTTTTAGACATATACTGACTTCCAGTTAATGACAGTGAATCAAAACATACTTTTAGCTTTTCTCACTCCAAAAACCCCAGCAAAACAATTATAGTTTTGTTCCAGAATGTTTACTGGGGTGAAATTCATATAACATAAAACAAATCATTTTGAACAATTCAGTGGCATTTAGTAAATTCACAGTGTTGTATAATCACCACCTCTATTTAGTTCCAAAACATTTTCATCACCTCAAAATAAAATCTATACCCAATAAGCAGCTAATTCCCATTTTTTAACTCCCCTCTATTTTCTGTTTCTATGGATTTACCTATTCTGGATTTTTCATATAAATGGAATCAGACAATATGTGACCTTTTTTGCATATGGTTTCTTTCACTTAACATAATGTTTTCGAGATTCGTTCACTTTTTCATGTACCAGTATTTCATTCTTTTTTATGACTAATATTCCATTGTATGACCATAACATATTTTATTTATTCATTCATCCACTGATAGATATTTGGGTTGTTTTCATTTTTAATTTTAAGGGTACAAATTCACAAGAACAAAGATAAAAGAGGAGATAAAAATGTTTAATTTTTAAAGACAGCAATCAGATAGAAGATGGCAACTGACTCAGAAGACCCAAAGAAGTCAAATATTCTACTGCAATTTGTGAAGCCCAATATTTAAACATGAATAGACATTCAAGGATCATCAGACATGTAAAGAAAATATTTAATGTAAAAGAACAATGCAGAAAAAAAGCAATTTGAAAAATACAAAAATTATGTAAAAAAAGAAAACTTCAGAAAGAAAAAATTATCACTCTCCTCAGAGGGCTAAAGGAAACCACTCCTCATAGAATAACAGGATTCTCTAAAATAGAGTAATTAAAGAACAAAAATGAGCTGTCAGAGAACAAAAACATGATAACAAACATGAAAACTTTAAGATGAGTTAGAAAGTAATTTTGAGGAAATATCTGATGAAAATAGAGGTAGAAAATAGTAGAGGAAAGACAAGACAATCTTAGAACAATTAAATCAACATCTAACAGGAATTCCCAAAGGAAAGAGCAGAGAAAACAAAGGAAGAAAAAATCAATAATGATACACACTTCAAAAAATTTTCTAAAAACAAAGGATATGAATTTTCAGACCTAAAGTACCCATTTGGATCTCAGCACAAATGAATAAAAACAGACCCCCTACTACTGTCAAGGAATATCAACATAAACATACTGAAGAAAAAAAAGAAATAAGAACCTGGATTAAAAGTAGGAAAAATAAGTTACCTACAAAGAAATGGGAATCACCCTCACCATCAACAGTAGAAGCTAAATGACAAAGAGTAATACCTTTACTTTCCTGAAGTTAAGTGATTTCCAAGCTGGAACTATACAGCCATACTATAAATCCAATGGGAACATGACATTCTCAGATATATAACAACTCAAAAATCTTATCTCCCCCATGTACAATTTCTTAGAATGTTTCCAGAAGATGTGCGCTCCAAAAATGAAGAAGTAAACCAAAAACGAACACGTGGGATGAGGGAAACATGGGTGTCAATACAGGAGTAAGAGAAAGGAAATCCTCAGAATAATGTTGAAGGATGTTCCAAGATATAGTTAACAACCACATAGGCTCCAGGAGAGATTTCCTCAAGAAAATGAAATTGACAGAACACTCAACATCTTAAGGTATTGAGAGAAGATTCACATAGAAAGGCTCTTTGTGGTTAAATTAGTAGTAAAGTATACAGAAAACTACACAAATTTTTAAAAACAAGACAATTATTAGTCCAGGGGAAACAAAATTTGTATGCAGGAAAGTTAAAGTAATTTTGGCTCATCTTTGAATTGTGTTTAAATAATATAAATACCGCAAGTAGTCTAACTAAAATTATGATACACATATATTAAATGAGGAAGGTGTGCTGGTTTGAAAGAAAGTATGACCCCTAGAAAAGCCATGTTTTAATCAAAATCCCATTTCATAAAAGTAGAATAATCCCTACCCAATATTGTAAGTTTGAAACTGTAATCAGATCATCTCCCTGGATGATGTGATTTAGTCAAGAGTGCTTGTTAAATTGGATTAGGTGACGACATGTCTCCACCCATTTGGGTGGGTCTTGATTTGTTTATTGGAGTCCTATAAAAGAGGAAACATTTTGGAGAATGGGAGATTCAGAGAGAGCAGCACCACAAAGTAGAGAGTCCACGAGCCATTGACCTTTGGAGATGAAGAAGGAAAACACCTCCTGGGGAACTTCATGAAATTAGAAGCCAGGAGAGAAAGCTAGCAGATGATGCTGTGTTCGCCATGTGCCCTTCCAGCTGAGAGAGAAACTCTGACTGTGTTCACCATGTGCCTTTCCATTTGAGAAAGAAACCGTGAACTTCATTGGTCTTCTTGAACCAAAGTATCTTTCCCTGGATGCCTTTGATTGAACATTTCTATGGACTTGTTTTAATCGGGACATTCTCTCGGCCTTAGAACTGTAAACTAGCAATTTATTAAATTCCCCTTTTTAAAAGCCATTCTGTCTCTGGTATATTGCATTCCAGCAGCTAGAAAACTAGAACAGAAGGAAATCACATGTTTGCAGTGAAGGAAGGGGAAGAGAGGCTAAGAGAGAGTCTTCTCTTCACCTTCAGAAACAAGAGTACACTACACAATGCCTAAAGCAGAAAACTAGAAAGTAATAACATAAGAATATCTAGAGATGGAAAGTCTAGTTGATCCTTCATCTCTCTCTGCATTCAAGCCCTTGCTATGGCCTTTTTGTGGACAGAGTGTCCTTTCTTAACCCTTAACTTTGGGTTTGCCTATGACTTTCTAAAGCCAATGGCAAGTGAGCAGAATTGGCAATGTATAAATTCTATGTCTGGTACTTAACAGGCTTCACATGTTTCCACTCAACCTCTTATGTTTCTACAACCTCCATGAGAATAACATACCCTGGCTACCCCTTGATCCAAGAAAGGTGAGAGACATGTGGGGCAAAGATGCCCAGTCAAATCACAGACCTTCAGAGACAGGCAGAGCAGTCCCAGTGAAGCACCCAGCCAAGCCCCACCTAGATCAGTCAAACTCCAGCCAACTCACAGATATGTGAGCAATAAAAAGTGATTGTTATGAAAGCAGGGACACAAAACAGATATTTGTACACCAATGTTCCAGTAGGACTATGCACAACAGCCAAAATATGGAAGCAACCCAAGTGTTCATCAACAGATGTATAGAAAAACAAAATGCAGTATATACACACATGGAATATTATTCAGTTGTAAAAAGAAATTAAGTTCTCATATATGCTACAATATGGATGACCCTAGAAGATACAATGCTGAGTGAAATAAGCCAGACACAAAGGCCCATATTGTAGTCCTCGCTTACATGAAAACAACTAAAACATGCAAATTCAGAGACAGACAATAGATTACAGGATACCAGAGAGCAGGGGGTTAGTAAGGGGAAGGAGATGCTATTGCTTAACATGTGCACAGTTAACGTCTGAGGTGATGAAAAACTGGGGTAAGGGGTGTTGGTGATAGTAGCACAATATTATGAATGTAATTAATACCACTGAATTATATACCTGAAGGTCATTAAAATGGGTGATTCTCCACTATTGGTGAAAATGTAAAATGGTACAACCACTCTGGAAGGCAGCTGGGCAGTTTCTCAGGAAGCTAATTTAAGAATTGTCATATGATACAGCAATCCCATCACTAGGTGTATATTCAAAGGAATTGAAGGCAAGGACACAAATGGACATTTGCACACTAACATTTATAGCAGCATTATTTATGACTGCCAAGAGATGGAAACAGCCCAAATGTCCATCAACAAATGAGTGGCCAAACAATCTGTGGTAAACAGATACGATAGAATATTATGCAGCCGTAAAACAGACTAAACTCATGAAGTGTGTATCAGCGTGGATGAACCTTTAAGACATTATGCTGAGTGAAATTAGCTAGAAACAAAAGGACAAGTACTATATGGTCTCACTAATATGAACTAACATTAATGAGGGAACTTTGCGAGCTGAAGTTAAGAACACGGATTATCAGAAGATAGAAACAGGGTAGACATTGGGCATTTGGTGCTGAAGGAATACAGATTGTGCAACAGAATTTACTGTAAAAATTCAAAAACGGATAGCACAATACTACCTGACTATAGCACAATAAGCACACTGAATGAAGTTGAATGTGAGTATGATTGAGGGAGAAGAGCTGGGGGCACATATGAAACCAGAAGGAAAGATAGAGGGTAAAGACTGAGATGGTATAGGTTAGGAATGCCTGGAGTGGACAATGATAGTGATTAAATGTACAAATTAAAAAAAACATTTTGCATGAAGGAGAACAAATAAATGTCAACATTACAAGGTGCTGAAAATGGATGGTATACAGGAAAAAGTACAATCAATGTATGTTGAAAGTAATGTCAGAAACAAAAAGACAAATATCATGTTTCACTCACATGAACTAATTATAATATAAAAACTCAGTGAACTGAAGTCAAGAGCATGGGTTATCAGGTTGGGGCCTACTGTAAAATGTCCTAGACTGTAAGCTCTTATAGCAGTCATATATATTCAGGTGTTGTAATTATTATTTCTAAATTCTAAGATACTAAACTGTTTGTATATAACTTGGTTATTCCAGAAACTTCAGGTATTTCATGTGACACCTGGGACTCAGAATTATGAGAGACTTAGATTTCAGAAAGCAGCCTAGCATTAATGGTCACCCAGATCACTGCCTCGAAAGTAGCAAATAGCATTCCATTTGATGTCTGACAGTTCCTAAGGTGATGTTATATCACTAAGGCTTCATAAATTTTAACATCTTCAAATTATTACATTCGTCTAAATAACTGCAACAACAATATCCAAACATATGTCAAATCATGCTTCCTAAAAAACTGAAAGAAGGCAATGCAGTCATCTCAGCTTATGATGGCATATTGATATGATTCAATTGTTTTTCTTTTGATTTATCTGAGTGCAACCTGGAGGTGGTAAAGAGGTACACACTCACAGTTTCCGTGTCCACGTATGAAACACAAATGGGCAGGTAAGTTAAAAAGATTTTAAAAACAAGTTTAATATTCCTAAAGAAACATGAATAGGATTTCTATATTTCCTATGTTCATTATGACACATTCAATAGTCTCCTATTAAAAAGAAAAAAACTTTTACAATTTTGAGTAAGCAAACATGTAAGCAAATGAACAGAGATTAATTTATTACACTACACTTTAAATTTTATTACCTTGGTTTACTACTCTTTCTGCTGAAGTTTCCTATTCATTATTGAAGTGATATATAATTAGAGGTTTTCTTGGCTTGCTTGGTGAGCATTTTCTCTAGACAAGGCTGCCTTCAAACAGTCTGGTATTTCTGCATTTAAACAATTAGGACCTTTAAAACTGTAATTTGTGTGTATGTCATCCTACATTTTCCTTAAAACTGAATTAACCATTAGATTAGGTAGACTATTTATCAATTCTTCCTGCCTAATGATAACATTCCTTGAAAGCTCTTCTTATATCTAGTGATATTTCTATAATGTCAAGATAGAGAAACTCCTAAGTCAAGTGCTTAGGAGTTATAGATTGGTGCCAAAGATAACAAAGGGCCCTAAACCAACTACAAAAACTGGCCTCCAGACAAGAATATTATTTCATAACTTTGAGAGGAACATATATGGGGCAGGGAGGTAGCTGGTACCATCTCTACATTCAACTACCACCACTCACAGGGCTGTGGTTGACTACATTAGAGAACTCTTATATCACCTCCAGACCAGTTAGCTAAGAGGGAAAATGTCTCTCTTGGACACACACTGTGTCCCTCACCTGAGAGAGCCCTTCTGGAAAAGCAGGTATGACTCACAAACAGGTCCACCTGTTAGCCTGCCAATTTGTATTCTAAGTAGAGGCAAATTACTCATTCCAAGCCCATTCCTGTTCCCTCACCTTTGGCAGAGCCTCTTCTGACACCACAAATCCTCAGAATTCTTTTTTCATTCCACATGTTCTAACCATTCACAGCCTACACTGTTGTTTTTACTACCTCGTGACATCTAGAGTTGTTACTTTCGTATGTCACTTTTACCTTTTCAGACAAGGCAGTCCCCATCTTTTGTTGTACATTCTCCCACATCCCTCATTCCAGTTGTCTAATTAATAACCTACCTAATTAACACTCATACCTCCTCTTAAAAAGAGGACTGATTATATAAAATAATAAATCTCTGTTCATTGGAGGCCCATTGTACCGGGAATTTTACATCCAATTTCTAATACATTCCCCCTGAGCATGATTATCACGTTTATTTTACAGATGAGAAAACTAAGGACTCAAGAAATTAAAGAACCTGTACTCACATAATTGGTAGCATGAAAATTCAAAACCTCAGCTCTGTCTGATTCAAAGCCTGATGGATGAACTGTGATGTCACTCACTAAGCTCCCCTATTGCATGGCTGGGCTCTCATTGTCAGTGTCAGCTAACGAAGGGGCTCAGCCAATAACACCTAGTCTGGGAGCAATGCTCTCAAGCCTCTCCTAAGAATCAGGCCCTTGATGTGCTCACAAAAACCTGTGGGGAAGGCTGGAAGTAACAGACCAATCTAAATTCACACAGAAACATCCCATCCTTTTCCAGGTCTGATACTGAACAGCTATATTTGTAGATTCAGAAAAAGTGAAAGGTCTGTTTTTTTTACTTTAGTTTTTAAATTCTTTTCACTAGGAAAAAAACAAAAACAATAAAGCATTATCACTAAATGCAATGTTGGCTCCTGATTTCATTCTGGAACAGAAAAAGGACATTAGTGGGAAAACTGATGAAATCTGAATAAAGTCTGTAGTTTAGTTAGTAGTAGAATACCAATGCTGATTTCTTAGTTTTGACAATAGTACTATGGTTTGTAAGATGAAAACAATAGGGAAAACTGGGTGAAGGAATATGGGGATTTTCTGTATTACCTTGTAACTTCTCTGAAAATATAAAAGTATCCAAAAATACATATTTTTTTAAAAAAGGAAAAAAAGAGAAAATAACCCATTATCACCGACATCAACCATGTACTGATGCCTCTCAGAGTAGAGTTCTGTGGTCCACAGCATGATTCTGAGTGACTCTGTTACTTTCAGGAAAATGTACTGAGAAAAGGAAAAGGAGAAAGCTCAAATTTCCAGAATCAGCTTTTTAAGAGAAGTGGGTCTCAAAAAAGAAATAACAGCCCCCAAACCCTTCCGATGGCAAAAGCCACCACAGAAAGACTGCTCTAGGACTAATTACTAAATATAGCTGGCATATTAGTTTTAAATTGAAGATCTGGTAATTCCATTTTTTAAAAACCCATATTACATTTTTGGGTTACTGATGGAAAATACAATCACAGAACACAAGTTCAACTTCACAGGAGTCTCTCATAAATTCCACAAAGCTAAGAACCATATATGATTATCATCATATGCTATTCCTAACATATAGTACTCTGTAAGTAACTGTTAGATGAATGGATGAATGAAGGAAAAGCAAGCACACTAAATGTAACGGGACCAGATTATTACATGATCTTCAGAGGTTATTAATACTGTGTCCTTGTGCTTTTTTATAAAGTAAAGCAGGGGGTGGAAAACTTTTTCTCTAAAAGGTCAGGCAGTAAATACTTTAGGATTTGAGGGCCACACATTCTTTGTCTCAATTACTCCACTGTGATCTCTTTCACAACTACTCAATGCACTATTATAGTGCAAAAGCACTATAGACAACATGTAAAAATAAAATAAAAAACAATGAGCATGACTCTGTTTCAATAAAACTTTATTTACAAAAACAGGATTTGTCCTGTGGGCCATAGTTGCTGACTTCTGAAATAAAAGAACAAAAACATCCAACTGCTTTCTTAAAATGAACACTATTCCCTAAAGGTTGTAAAATTGATAGACTTGGTAAATTCAGCCAGAAATGTTTTGTTGGGCCAGAATTTGGGCAGGGCATATTACATTCCTTCTACACAGTGGCCCATCACTCTTTATTGCCAGCTCTTGCTAACTTCACTCACATTCCATGCCTGGTCCCTGCAAGCTTTAGAATTTACACTCCTGAATTCTATAGTACAGCTGGTTTCCAGAAATGTGGCCCATATCTGTACCTGTGAATGCACAAACACAACACAGGGTCCTCAAGGGCATGCCTATGACTTTCAATTCTTTGCCCCTCATCCAACACTTAATGCCTTTTGAAATTTAAATACTCATGGACTAAATGTTGTTTGATATATTCTGCAGTCTCCCCTGAGGAGCAATAGAAGGGGTAATAAAGATACAGAAGAAGATGAAGAAAACATGTGCCAGCAATGAGCAAAGTGATATGGGTCATAGTGAATCCCAGAAGTACCAGGAATATGTTCAGGTCTGCGATTAAAAACACGCACAGTGATTGTGAAAACCTTGTGTCTCGGGCAGGTCACGGTGGCTCAGCAGGCAAGAATGCTTGCCTGCCATGCCAGAGGACCTGGGTTCAGTTCCCGGTGCCTGCCCATGTGAAAAAAAAAAAAAAACTTGTGTCTGATGCTTCTTTTATCTACCTTATGGACAGATGAGTAAAACATATGGATTAAAAATAAATAATAGGGAGAACAAATGAATAAACAAATTTATTCCTTAAAATAAATTTAGGAAAAAAACAACACACACACACAAACACATCTCCGAAGTATGTATGAATCTTCTAACTGCCCTATGGATTTCTCCTTCCTATCACAGCAGAGGCTGGACAGAGGTTGAGTAACCTGGGACTACCTCCACTGTAACCATGGTGAGGGAAGAAGGTCATCAGGTCCTCTTTTAATTCTCATTTCTGCTGGAGGATGAATCCCTAAAACATTACCTGCATTTAGTAGAATGAATAAACTGTGATATACTCACACAACAGAATGCACTATAGCAATGAAAATGAACAATTTATAGCCATACGCAACAATACGGGGGAATCTCACAAATACATTGTTGAATAAGAAAAGTCAGCACAAAAGAATATAATCTCCATTATGTGTACACACACACATACACATATAGTATGTAAAGAATCAGAAAACAGGGAAAAATAATTTATGCTTTTTGCTGGTTTGAAACTGTTGCGCACCCCAGAAAAGCCATGTTCTTTTAATCCAAATCCAATTTTACGGGAACAACCGTGTTCTTTTGATCCTAATCCAATATTGTAGGGTGGGAACTCTTGATTAGATTGTTTCCAGGGAGAGTGACCCGCCCAACTATAGGTGTGACCTTTGGTTACATGGAGAAGTGACCCTGCCCATTTAAGGTGGATCTTAATCAGTTTACTGGGGTCCCTAGAAGAGCTGACATAGAGAGCAGAGTTAGATGCTTGGAGAGTTGAAACCAAGACACAGACATTTGGAGATGCTAAACTAAGGGATGAAATCCAGAGTTTGCCCTGGAGAAGGTAAGTGAGGGCTTAGAGTGAAAGCCACTGGAATCAGATGCTGAAAGCAAAGAAACCCAGGAGCAAAGGGCAAGCATGTGTCTTCCCGCGTGACAGAAACCCGAGACAGGATCAGCCTTTCTTGAGTCAAAGAATACTCTTGCTGAGCCTTAATTTGGACATTCTATGGCCTTAGAATTGTAAATTTGTAACTTAATAAATCCCCTTTGTAAAATCCAATCCATTTCTGCTATATTGTATTCCAGTAGCTTGAACAAACCAAAACATACTTTTTTTCTTAAATAAGAGAAAAACCTATGGAGCAGGGTTAATGTCTAGAAAGAGGCCCTGAGGGTGTGCTGGTAACATTCTTTTCCTTGATTGGTGCTGGTTACATGGATAAGTTGTGAAATTACTTCAAGTTATATATATATATATATATAATGTGTATTTTCTACTATAACAGAAAATTTTTAAAAATCCATATCCTACTGGTTCAGGGCCAGAGAGCAAACTGAGGTCCCCATACAGAACCCCATAGGTCCTCCCTAGAAGTCTTTATCTCTGCCCACTCTTTAAAGCCCCTTTTGGCCCCTGTGGATCCCCACTCATTCCTTCTCATCTTGTCAAAGCATACCTAGACAAAAGCCAAAGAGTAAAACAGCAAACTAGATCATTCTAATGAGCTACCATTGATTCTAGTCACAACCCCCTCTGAATGCCAGTATCTTTCCAGGAAATTTTACTGCCGTCACTAACCTTTTGGTCTGAATTAGAAAAGTGAATGTAAGAAGGAAGTGCTGCCCTAAATGGCTCACTTAAATAGAATTCTTTGAAAGTATATTCTAAATGGGCAACTCTATTTCATAAAGACCTTCTATAAGGAAATGCTTCACTATACAGGGACACTTAGAGAAGATACTGTAAACAAAATTTGACTGAGATGAGAATGCAGAACAGTCAACAGACACCCTGTAAGAACTGCAGAGTTGTAAAAACTGGTTGTATAATTGGCTATGTGTAATAATCTACAACTGTAATCACAGCTGAATATATCCTTTAGATTTTATGTAATGTTTCAATTCAGGTAGTCAAGTTATACAGCTGAGAATCATTGTGAATCTCACTAATGTTGATTTTAACATGTTAAACTCCACTTGACATTACCACATCATATTCTTTTCAGGTTCCTCTTCAAGTGCAGTTAAATGAACATTGGATTACAGAAACTGGTCTACATGTGAATGGTGATCAGAGGCAAAGCAAGAGTGCTAATTAATTTACGACTTGACCATAAAACATCAGACATAGAAGGGCATGAAGACAGATTACCAAGGAATAAAGAAAGTGCACAAATTCCTCTTATAGAGGCATGTGAATAGTGCAAATTCTACTTCTTTATATTCAGGTGTTTCTCATATCTTATATTTAATAGGAAAGCCGAACTGTATTTAACTAAACAATTCAGTGTCATTTGGATCGTAAATATACTAAAATGCCTCACAATGGAGAATGCCCTTATTTTCTGCTACATCCCCAAAAATTGAGGATAAAATATCATGATGTCTGCAACTTACTTTCACATTTCAACAGAAAAATATACAAACTGCACACACACACACACACACACACACACACACACACACAGAAAATGTGGCAAGGGAAAATGCTAACAACTGTTAAATCTAGGTAGTGGGTACACAGGAATTCCTTGTACATTCTTTTCACTCTTCAGTATTATTTTAGTTTGCTGATGCTGCTGGAATGCAATATACCAGAAATGGATCGGCTTTCACAAAGGGAAATTATTATGTTACAAGTTTACAGTTTAAAGCCATAAAAAGGTCTAAATTAAGGCATCCAGAAAAAGATACTTTCACTCAAGAAAGGCATCCAGAATACCTCTGTCATCTAGGAAGGAACGTGCCTGGTATCTGAAGATCCTTTGGCTTCTAGGTTCAAACAGTTCCCTGGGGACATTTTCTTTCTGCATCTCCAAACTTCTCTGTCTGTGTTGGCTTTGAAGCAACTGTTCTCCAAGCATCTGAGCTTCCTTCAAAATATTTTCCCTTTTAAAGGACTCCAGGAAACTAATCCAGACCCACCTTGAATGGGCAGACTCACATCTCCATCTAATCAAAGGTCACATCCACAATTGGGTGTGTCATATCTCCACAGCAACAATACAATCAAAAGATCACATCCACAACTATGTGTGTTCCATGTTCATGGAAACAATCCAGTCAAAATTTCTACCCTAAACAGTAGGTCCACTTCTACAAGATTGGATTAGAAAAGAAAACATGGCTTTTCTGGGATATATAACAATTTCAAACTAGGACAAGTCTGTTTGAAAATTTTATAATAAAAAGCTTCATAGAAATCCTAACTCACCTTTCAAGTAGATAGCCGTCTTCTTTCTCCTAATCAAAGACCAATGGCTACATATGTGCAAAGGCACATTCAGGGATCATTCACGCTACCCTCACCCTGCAAGAATAAGCAAAACAACATATCATCAAGGATTTTTATTAATTAATTCTATTTCAGTTGTGAAAAATGTTCTTAATATATGGCAACTCTTTTTATATATTAAAAACTTTTTTTTAAAAAGCAGAGGAAAAAGAGAAAAGAAGGGAAAAAAGATCTGACCACATATTGAATGTGGGAACAACAGCCCCACCTATACTAGGACCTTCTGGAATAAAGAAATCTCTTAGTGAGATTCTTTAAAATTCACGTGGACTTCAGGGCAGTGATACATCTTCCACTCAAACAAAAGGGACCTGGGGCTCAGGATGACTACAGATTTCTGAGACCACACTTAGAAGGCATCCATGTGCACTACAATTGCTCATCTTCCTGGAGTCCTTTCAAGCAAAGGTATTCAAATCCTTCCTAGCACACCATCTCCAAAAAACACATGCAATGGAGCAAGCTGGCATCTTGCCTTGAATATCATATTCATAGGTGAGAGGATGTGACTCAATTCAATGCCCTACAATCTCACCAAGACATTATGACAAGATCAACAGAAAAATCACAGGAAGAAAACACCATGTACCTTTCAGAAACATCAATTTTATTAAAAGATTTTGGTGGGGGTAAGTTAAGTAAATGAATTAGTAATTCATAATTATTGATTCAAAAATGAAGAAAATCAGTAACTTAAAAGCTGTTGATATTAAAACAAATATGTATTATGGAGTAGAATGCAGTGGGTACATGAAATTTTAAGCTAAAACTCCTAATTTTGCTCTAGATCATTTCCAGCTGTACCCTTAGGTGTGGGGGATGGGGAGTGAGGGGGAGATTCTCTTTTTTAATAAAAGATGTTCTTGAAAGAAAGTATGAAGTTGGCAGGGATTTTAAAATCATCATAAGCCTAGGAAGCTATTGATAGCCCTTCTCTGAATAATTCTCTTCAATATCACAGGATATCCAGATTTTGGCTAGATCTATGTAAAGGTGGAAAAAGCACATATAATCCCATCTCTATACCATATACTGGTACAAGTATTCCTGTAGCTCATTTCCTCACTGCCCATCCTATCCATCTCCTCATGAATATTTCACATCACTGACATTTCTTCAGGCATATACTAATTAGCAACACAATCAGCATACACATTAATTTCATTTAAATGGTGTCTGCATACAACCTAACCAAAATGAGCTTACCATTGTTTCATCTTTAAAAATGTTTATTATAAAATGCATCATATAAAAAAGTGTATGACTGTGATATTCAGCCTCTAAGACTACCCCCATGAATTCCACCTCCAGGTATATATGCTCTTGTGTAACCAATACAATACTGCATAAATGATAATGTGTGACTTCCAAGACTGGGTCATAAAAAACTTTGCATCCTCCATCTTGGTCTTTCAGTGGATCACTCTCATGGACAGGCTACCATGTCATGAGGACACTCAACGCAGCTCAATAAAGTGGTACATATGGTGAAGAACTAAGGCCAACAAAGAACCAAGGTCTTCCTGATCTTGGAAGCAGGTCCTTCAGCCCCAGCCAAGCATTCAGGTGACTGCAATTTCATAAGGAACCCAAAACCAGAACCACCCAGCTAAGCTGCTCTCAAATTCCTGACTCGCACAGAAAATGTAAGATAATAAATGCTTACTATTGCTTCTAAGTTCTGAGGCTATGTCTTAGACAGCAATAAGTAATATAGTAACATGTCAGCTTAAAAACTAATAAATCCTATAATATCTAATACTTAGTTGATGTTTTTTTTTAAGCCCTTTGTGTCCCTGCTTCCTGACTGCATCTTCCCCCCTTACCACTCCAAGGTAGCCACAATCTGAACTTTGACTTAATCATTCCTTTGCTCCTCTTTATAGTTTTACCGTTTATGGATCCTCAAAGTATGTTGTTTCATTTTGGTCGTTTTAAAAAATACATAAATGAAATCACACTGTGTGTATATTAACACTTACCTGTTCTCTCAAGATTTTGATTTTGAGATTATTTCCTGGTGACTCATGTGGCTGTAGTTCATTTATTTCTCATCACCATTTAGTTCTTATTATGGAACATAAGCATAAATGATTGGTCTCTTCTACTGTTGAGGATTATTTGGGGATTATTCCATTTTTTGCTATTATGAATAATGCTGCTATGTACATTTTTAGTGCTCATCCCCTGGTGCACTTATGCAAGAGTCTCTTCATGGTTACATACCTAGGAGAGGAGTACTGTGGCTTGGGATTGCACATATTCAACCCTTCTAAGTAATGCCAAATTGTTTTCCAAAGTGGTCGTATACAATTTACTCTTTAGCCGCCTGTACAGTCTCTCTGCAAGTAAGAGTCCTGCTTGTTTTGCTAATTACCAGGAAAGCTTTCAACTAACAAAAGGGAAAGCTTTTCCTATTTATATCATCACTACTGCAAATAAACAGCACTCCAAAGTAGTGACCCAGACAGCTGGGACATATTAGTCATGAGACATCAGTACAGATTTCAGAATAATGGTGCAGACCCAGCCAGCCTCACACACTGCCCATGGGCATCCAGTCAAATTTGATTTCTAGACCCACCTTAAATTCAAAGTCTGTTTACCTCTTAGTGGATTCACATACTATGGCTTCATCTTATTGCTGTTATCCGAAAGGGGAAAAATTTCTAACTCACATGCAACCCAGGCAAATTCAAGCTAAAAAAGCAGGAGAGTCAATTTCTATGAAATAGTGGGTTTTGGTTTTCTTTCATTATTTTTTTAAAAGAGTGATGGTTATATTTTATGTTTTCACCTATAAGATTGTTTTTTACTATAATTGACTTTATTTGAAATAATTCTGCAAAAAAAATTTAAATATTTTCTATACAAAAAGATGTCCTTTATAAATTTGGTTAATCCAATTTCTTAGGTGGCAATAGTAATTTTATTTTAATTTAATCTAAATTGAATTAAGATTTAATTTAGTTCTGAAATATAAGTATCAAAATCTTTCTGTTGGCATAAATACTAAAAATGAGAAATATTTTCAGTTTGGGCAGGGAGGAAAAGAAGCATTGTTACTGTAAATCTCAAGGAAGCTCATGTCATGTTACTGAAATAAACAATGGTCCTGGATGACCAAAAGGAGGTCATTTAAATTCAGCCTCTTGAAAGTTGTCTGTTTACAATCATTTATCCCTGTGAAATAGGAATTATTATTATAGCCATTTTATACAAACTGAAACACAGAAACCAATTAAGTTGTGCCAGTCACACAGCTGGTAAGTAGCAGAACCAGTACTTGAAACAGGCAGTTTACTCCAGAGCTCATATTCTTTACCCAGAGCAGGGCAGCTTCTTCAGTTCCCCCAAGATTAGTCAGAAAAGCCTGGTGACAGTAACAGCAGCTACTAAGCACTTGGTGAGTGTTCTACTGCTTTGTTCTAATCCTCTCCCCCTTCCCTATCCCTTCCAGACATGGATCATTTCCAGTTACAGTTTAAGAAATGAAGGTCAGGAGAGTTAAGTAATTTGGCCACGATCATACAAGAAGTAAAATAAAACAGTGGAGACATTACTTGAACCCCTTATTTCTGATTTCAAAGTTCATCCTCTTAAAACAAAGGGCCTCTAGGGCTTGTAGTGGACAAGTATTGCCCTTAAGTACTGGAAATAGTTCCCATGAAGGAAGCAGATACCATACTGGGGTAAGGACACTGGCTTTCTTGGAGAGTAGTGGGCAGTGGCTGCTAGGACTGCCTCCCTCACTAGCAGACCAAGCAGAGTAGGCACTGCTGAGAGCAGACAGAGGACCAGAGCTCAAAACCACTACCCTATAATAGGATCACCCTGGGCAGGTCAGATGGCCTGACAAGAAGTCACAGAGTTTTCATCTGTAAAACGGGGATACCTTTCATAGGGTTGCTGTAAGGATTAAAGAGCTGAACACATAAAAGACCTGGTACACAATAGGCATCAGATATATGCTTAACAATTGGAGGGTAAAGTGAAAACATGCTCTAGCTACTGATAGGAAAAAGCAGGAGGCTGATTTTAAACACACTCTTGAGTCCACACATACAGCTTTACGTAACCCATTCCATATAGATGACTTGATCTTTGTTAAAGGATCATTTTAGTGGCATGATATGTTTACGAATATTATGACATCCTCATTTGTCCTACCCTAACAAAAACAACCTTTCCAAATAGATTAACCCTTATTGATATTAATTTAAGTTAAACACTCTTTATGTAAACATTGGAACTGGAGTGGACTCAAAGTAAAACATCAGGCTCATTTAATTTTTCAGTTGCTGGCTTTAGAAAATCTTAAGTATGCACTTCAAATAGCAGCATCTCTTCAAAGTATTACCAGTTTCTTGGAAAACATTCCAAATTATCTGGATGATAAATAAACTTCAGCAAATGACTAGTAAATGGCAATAAATAAATAAATAAAGTAGGAGCAACATTACTGTTTAGTATGTGAGATAAGGTTCCTCAACAGAACTCCCTTTGCCATACCTGAGAGTATTTTAAAGAATGAAATGCAAATTTAGGAACAAAGCCCCCAGGGCAGTTATCAGTAATTCCGGTGGTAAATGGTAATGATTACCTTTACGGGAAAGATGAGGGAGCAGTAGGAACTGCAGCACTGCAAGTCTGCTTTGCAAAATTCTTCCAATCCCATCATTTTCAATCAACTGGTACAACCCATTACCGGGCTATACAGAAGATACAGCACACTGTGTTTCTTAAAAGAGACAGGCATTTGGAAAAAACAGAAATAGCCACTGCTAATGTTTTCTTGGTATATGCCAAGGGCCAAACATTCTGCTGAGTATATTGCCTATACTGTTCCACAAAACTTCTCACTCAACAACTTGAAAGAGAAAATATTCCACAGAGGTCCCTATTTTAACAGATAAGAAAATTTGACTCAAAGAGGTTAAATAACTTCTCCAAAATCAGAGAACTAAAATAACTGGTTCATAGCATAGGTAGGTACTCAATAAATATGTTGAAGATGGAGTATTTATTTTTCCACCATAAAAATGGAATACTTTACTTATCTCATGAGGATTTTATAGGCATAAAATGAGATTATATACTTTAAGTGCCTAGCCTAGCACCCTGATTTTAGAAATAGGTTATAGTAGATGGTCAACAATGTTGATATAAAAATCTAGGCACATCTGAATTCCACCCAGGGTCACAAAAAAAAAAAGCTAGGCACAATAACCACCTAGAACAGAGTTAAGAATAATGAGATATCTTGCATGTAAGAAACATCATAGTGGGCAGAAGATAGACAAATGACAAATAAGTGCACAAAAAGATATTCACAATCATTAGTGATTAGGGAAATGCAAATGAAAACCACAATGAGAAGTTGGAACACAACTAAGAGAATGGCTTGATTTAAAAAAAAAAACTGACAGTATCAAATGCTGGCAAGGATGCTGTGAAACTGGAGAAATCTCACACACTGCTGGCTGGAATTCAGTGGGTGAGTGGGTAAACATACTGTGGTACAGCCATACAACGGAATGCTAGTTAGTAATAAAAAAGAGCAAATTATTAACATATGCAACAAGGAAGAATCTCAAAAGCATTATGCTAAGTGAAAGAAGCTAGTCCCAAAAGGTTACATTTATATGGCATTCTGGAAAAGGCAAAGCTACAAAGACAGAAGACAGATTGTATTGTCAGGAGTTAGAGACAGAACAGGGTTTAATAAAACAAGGCAGCACAAGGGAATAGGAGGCGTGTTAGAATTGTTCTGAAGTTGTTTAAGTTGTTGAATGAACAAATCAATTCATGAGTTAAAAATCACAGAACTATATATACTTCTAAAAAGTGAATTCTACTGATTTTTTCTATTAAAGTAGTTGTAGATTTACAGAAAAAGCATACAGAAAGTACAGAGTTACCATATACCCCCTATTTTAGTTTGCTAAAGCTGCTAGAATACAATATACTACAAATGGACTCGCTTTTTTTTTTTTTTTTTTTTTTAGAACTAAATCTCATACACCATGGGGTAATTCTATGGTTTTGATCTTTTTTTTTTTTTTTTTTATAATTTTTTTATTTTTTTTATAAACGGAAAGAAAAAAAAAAAAGAAATTAACACAACATTTAGAAATCATACCATTCTACATATGCACTCAGTAATTCTTAACATCATCACATAGATGCATGATCATTGTTTCTTAGTACATTTGCATCGGTTTAGAGGAACTAGCAACACAACAGAAAAAGATATAAAATGTTAATATAAAGAAAAGAAATAAAAGTAGTAGTAATAGTAAAAAACAACAACAACAAACAAACCAACAAGCAAACAAAAACAAAAAAAAACCCTATAGCTCAGATGCAGCTTCATTCAGTATTTTAACATGATTACTTTACAATTAGGTATTATTGTGCTGTCCATTTTTGAGTTTTTGTATCTAGTCCTGTTGCACAGTCTGTATCCCTTCAGCTTCAATTACCCATTGTCTTACCCTGTTTCTAACTCCTGCTGAACTCTGTTACCAATGACATATTTCAAGTTTATTCTCGAATGTCCGTTCACATCAGTGGGACCATACAGTATTTGTCCTTTAGTTTTTGGCTAGATTCACTCAGCATAATATTCTCTAGGTCCATCCATGTTATTACATGGTTCATAAGTTTATCTTGTCTTAAAGCTGCATAATATTCCATCGTATGTATATACCACAGTTTGTTTAGCCACTCTTCTGTTGATGGAGATTTTGGCTGTTTCCATCTCTTTGCAATTGTAAATAACGCTGCTATAAACATTGGTGTGCAAATGTCCGTTTGTGTCTTTGCCCTTAAGTCCTTTGAGTAGATACCCAGCAATGGTATTGCTGGGTCGTATGGCAATTCTATATTCAGCTTTTTGAGGAACCGCCAAACTGCCTTCCACAGTGGTTGCACCCTTTGACATTCCCACCAACAGTGGATAAGTGTGCCTCTTTCTCCGCATCCTCTCCAGCACTTGTCATTTTCTGTTTTGTTGATAATGGCCATTCTGGTGGGTGTGAGATGATATCTCATTGTGGTTTTGATTTGCATTTCTCTAATGGCCAGGGACATTGAGCATCTCTTCATGTGCCTCTTGGCCATCCGTATTTCTTCTTCTGGTAGGTGTCTGTTTAAGTTTTTTTCCCATTTTGTAATTGGGTTGGCTGTCTTTTTGTTGTTGAGTTGAATAATCTCTTTATAAATTCTGGATACTAGACCTTTATCTGATATGTCGTTTCCAAATATTGTCTCCCATTGTGTAGGCTGTCTTTCTACTTTCTTGATGAAGTTCTCTGATGCACAAAAGTGTTTAATTTTGAGGAGCTCCCATTTATTTATTTCCTTCTTCAGTGCTCTTGCTTTAGGTTTAAGGTCCATAAAACCACCTCCAGTTGTAAGATCCATAAGATATCTCCCAACATTTTCCTCTATCTGTTTTATGGTCTTAGACCTAATGTTTAGAACTTGATCCATTTTGAGTTAACTTTTGTATAGGGTGTGAGAGATGGGTCTTTTTTCATTCTTTTGCATATGGATATCCAGTTCTCTAGGCACCATTTATTGAAGAGACTGCTCTGTCCCAGGTGAGTTGGCTTGACTGCCTTATCAAAGATCAAATGTCCATAGATGAGAGGGTCTATATCTGAGCACTCTATTCGATTCCATTGGTCGATGTATCTATCTTTATGCCAATACCATGCTGTTTTGACCACTGTGGCTTCATAATATGCCTTAAAGTCAGGCAGCGCGAGACCTCCAGCTTCGTTTTTTTTCCTCAAGATGTTTTTAGCAATTCGGGGCACCCTGCCCTTCCAGATAAATTTGCTTATTGGTTTTTCTATTTCTGAAAAATAAGTTGTTGGGATTTTGATTGGTATTGCATTGAATCTGTAAATCAATTTAGGTAGGATTGACATCTTAACTATATTTAGTCTTCCAATCCATGAACACGGTATGCCCTTCCATCTATTTAGGTCTTCTGTGATTTCTTTTAACAGTTTTTTGTAGTTTTCTTTATATAGGTTTTTTGTCTCTTTGGTTAAATTTATTCCTAGGTATTTTATTCTTTTAGTTGCGATTGTAAATGGGATTCGTTTCTTGATTTCCGCCTCAGCTTGTTCATTACTAGTGTATAGAAAAGCTACAGATTTTTGAATGTTGATCTTGTAGCCTGCTACTTTGCTGTACTCATTTATTAGCTCTAGTAATTTTGTTGTGGATTTTTCTGGGTTTTCTACATATATTATCATATCGTCTGCAAACAGTGATAGTTTTACTTCTTCCTTTCCAATTTTGATGCCTTGTATTTCTTTTTCTTGCCTAATTGCTCTGGCTAGAACTTCCAACACAGTGTTGAATAATAGTGGTGATAGTGGACATCCTTGTCTTGTTCCTGATCTTAGGGGGAAAGTTTTCAATTTTTCCCCATTGAGGATGATATTAGCTGTGGGTTTTTCATATATTCCCTCTATCATTTTAAGGAAGTTCCCTTGTATCCCTATCTTTTGAAGTGTTTTCAGCAGGAAAGGATGTTGAATCTTGTCAAATGCCTTCTCTGCATCAATTGAGATGATCATGTGATTTTTCTGCTTTGATTTGTTGATATGGTGTATTACATTAATTGATTTTCTTATGTTGAACCATCCTTGCATACCTGGGATGAATCCTACTTGGTCATGATGTATAATTCTTTTAATGTGCTGTTGGATACGATTTGCTAGAATTTTATTGAGGATTTTTGCATCTGTATTCATTAGAGAGATTGGTCTGTAGTTTTCTTTTTTTGTAATATCTTTGCCTGGTTTTGGTATGAGGGTGATGTTGGCTTCATAGAATGAATTAGGTAGTTTTCCCTCCACTTCGATTATGTTGAAGAGTTTGAGGAGAGTAGGTACTAATTCTTTCTGGAATGTTTGATAGAATTCACATGTGAAGCCGTCTGGTCCTGGACTTTTCTTTTTAGGGAGCTTTTGAATAACTAATTCAATCTCTTTACTTGTGATTGGTTTGTTGAGGTCGTCTATTTCTTCTTGAGTCAAAGTTGGTTGTTCATGTCTTTCCAGGAACCTGTCCATTTCTTCTAAATTGTTGTATTTATTAGCGTAAAGTTGTTCATAGTATCCTGTTATTACCTCCTTTATTTCTGTGAGGTCAGTAGTTATGTCTCCTCTTTCATTTCTAATCTTATTTATTTGCATCCTCTCTCTTCTTCTTTTTGTCAATCTTGCTAAGGGCCCATCAATCTTGTTGATTTTCTCATAGAACCAACTTCTGGTCTTATTGATTTTCTCTGTTGTTTTCATGTTTTCAATTTCATTTATTTCTGCTCTAATCTTTGTTATTTCTTTCCTTTTGCTTGCTTTGGGATTAGTTTGCTGTTCTTTCTCCAGTTCTTCCAAGTGGACAGTTAATTCCTGCATTTTTGCCTTTTCTTCTTTTCTGATAAAGGCATTTAGGGCAATAAATTTCCCTCTTAGCACTGCCTTTGCTGCGTCCCATAAGTTTTGATATGTTGTGTCTTCATTTTCATTTGCCTCTAGGTATTTACTAATTTCTCTTGCAATTTCTTCTTTGACCCACTTGTTGTTTAAGAGTGTGTTGTTGAGCCTCCATGTATTTATGAATTTTCTGGCCCTCCGCCTATTATTGATTTCCAACTTCATTGCTTTATGATCCGAGAAAGTGTTGTGTATGATTTCAATATTTTTAAATTTGTTAAGACTTGCTTTGTGACCCAGCATATGGTCTATCTTTGAGAATGATCCATGAGCACTTGAAAAAAAGGTGTATCCTGCTGTAGTGGGATGTAATGTCCTATAAATGTCTGTTAAGTCAAGTTCATTTATAGTAATATTCAGGTTCTCTATTTCTTTATTGATCCTCTGTGTAGATGTTCTGTCCATTGATGAGAGTGGTGAATTGAAGTCTCCAACTATTATGGTATATGTGTCTATTTCCCTCTTCAGTGTTTGCAGTGTATTCCTCACGTATTTTGGGGCATTCTGGTTCGGTGCGTAAATATTTATGATTGTTATGTCTTCTTGTTTAATTGTTCCTTTTAATAGTATATAGTGTCCTTCTTTGTCTCTTTTTAACTGTTTTACATTTGAAGTCTAATTTGTTGGATATTAGTATAGCCACTCCTGCTCTTTCTGGTTTTTGTTTGCATGAAATATCTTTTCCCAACCTTTCACTTTCAACCTATATTTATCTTTGGGTCTAAGATGTGTTTCCTGTAGACAGCATATAGAAGGATCCTGTTTTTTAATCCATTCTGCCAGTCTATGTCTTTTAATTGGGGAATTCAGTCCATTGACATTTAGAGTTATTACTGTTTGGATAATATTTTCCTCTACCATTTTGCCTTTTGTATTATATATATCATATCTGACTTTCCTTCTTTCTACACTTTTCTCCATGTCTCTCTCTTCTGTCTTTTTGTATCTGACTCTAGTGCTTCCTTTAGTATTTCTTGCAGAGCTGGTCTCTTGGTCACAAATTCTTTCAGTGACTTTTTGTCTGAGAATGTTTTAATTTCTCCCTCATTTTTGAAGGACAATTTTGCTGGGTATAGGAGTCTTGGCTGGCAGTTTTTCTCTTTTAGTAACTTAAATATATCATCCCACTGTCTTCTAGCTTCCATGGTTTCTGCTGAGAAATCTACACATAGTCTTATTGGGTTTCCCTTGTATGTGACGGATTGTTTTTCTCTCGCTGCCTTCAAGATCCTCTCTTTCTCTTTGACCTCTGACATTCTAACTAGTAAGTGTCTTGGAGAACGCCTATTTGTGTCTAATCTCTTTGGGGTGCGCTGCACTTCTTGGATCTGTAATTTTAGGTCTTTCATAAGAGTTGGGAAATTTTCAGTGATAATTTCTTCCATTAGTTTTTCTCCTCCTTTTCCCTTCTCTTCTCCTTCTGGGATACCCACTACACATATATTTGTACGGTTCACATTGTCCTTGAGTTCCCTGATACCTTGTTCAAATTTTTCCATTCTTTTCCGGATAGTTTCTGTTTCTTTTTGGAATTCAGATGTTTCATCCTCCAAATCACTAATTCTATCTTCTGTTTCTTTAAATCTGTCATTGTAGGTATCCATTGTTTTTTCCATCTTTTCTACTTTATCTTTCACTTCCATAAGTTCTGTGATTTGTTTTTTCAGTTTTTCTATTTCTTCTTTATGTTCAGCCCATGTCTTCTTCATGTCCTCCCTCAATTTATCGATTTCGTTTTTGAAGAGGTTTTCCATTTCTGTTCGTATATTCAGCATTAGTTGTTTCAGCTCCTGTATCTCATTTGAACTATTGGTTTCTTCGTTTGACTGGGCCATGTGTTCAATTTTCTGAGCGTGATCCGTTATCTTCTGCTGGCGTCTGGGCATTTAGTCAGATTTCCCCGGGTGTTCGACCCCACAGGTTGAAAGATTTTTCTGTGCAATCTCTGGGTTCTGTTCTTCCTATCCTGCCCTGTAGGTGGCGCTCGTGGCACACGCCTGTCTGTGGGTTCCACCAGCGAAAGTTGCTGTGGGTCCCTCAACTCTGGAAACCTCTCGCCGTAGGGGAGGTTCGGTAATCGAAGCGTCTTGGAAGAATGCCAGCCGGCCCGGGGTTCCAAACGCGGGGAGGGTCGCCGGCCGTCGCAGCACAGGAGAGCGTCCGGCCAAATTAGCCAGTCGGCCCGGGGCACCAAGCGTGGCGGGAGGGCGCCAGCTGTCACAGCCCGGGAGAGTATACTGTTCCCAGCCGACGGGGGAGTCACGTGTTTGGAAGGGATCCCCCGGTCACTGTTCTCCGCAGTCTGGGGATTTCCGGCCCAACTATCTCAGTTGTTCCGGGGGGCCTCGTGTGGTGGGGGCACCAGCCGCTGCGGCCTAAGGGGACCGCCTGTCCAATTCTACCAGCTGGCCCAGGAAGGTGGAAGGGAGGGACTCCGGTCGCTTGCCGTCCCACCCAGGAAAGCCCATGCCCCTTGGTGATCTCACCGGAGCTGGTTCTCCCAGATAGTCAGCCGTTCCAGGATGGGGTACGCTGTCCCTTTGATCTCCCTCGTGGTTCCGGGAGCTGCTCTGTATTATCTCCACTCCCCCAGTAGCTGTTCTGGAGGAGGAAAGGTGAGGGCGGCAAGGCTGTCGAGGCTGGTGGCGGAGGAGCACGGTGAAGGCAGGGGAAGAAGGCACCGTGGTGGTTGGAGAGCAGCCAGAGCAGGAGGGGGAGGAGAGGGGAGGAGGAGGGCGGGCGGCTCGGCTCGGCTCGGCGGGCCGGCGGAGAGAGAGAGGGGAGGAGGAGGGCGGGCGGCTCGGCTCGGCTCGGCGGGCCGGCGGAGAGAGAGAGGGGAGGAGGAGGGCGGGCGGCTCGGCTCGGCTCGGCGGGCCGGCGGAGAGAGAGAGGGGAGGAGGAGGGCGGGCGGCTCGGCTCGGCTCGGCGGGCCGGCGGAGAGAGAGAGGGGAGGAGGAGGGCGGGCGGCTCGGCTCGGCTCGGCGGGCCGGCGGAGAAAGAGAGGGGAGGAGGAGGGCGGGCGGCTCGGCTCGGCTCGGCGGGCCGGCGGAGAAAGAGCGGGGAGGAGGAGGGCGGGCGGCTCGGCTCGGCTCGGCGGGCCGGCGGAGAAAGAGAGGGGAGGAGGAGGGCGGGCGGCTCGGCTCGGCTCGGCGGGCCGGCGGAGAAAGAGAGGGGAGGAGGAGGGCGGGCGGCTCGGCTCGGCTCGGCGGGCCGGCGGAGAAAGAGAGGGTTGGACTCGCTTTTATGAATGGGATTTGTTAAGTTACAAATTTACAGTTCTAAGTCCATAAAAATGTCCGAGTAAGGCATCCAAAGAAAGATACCTTGACTCCAAAGAAAGGGCCAGATGGCATATGGGATTTCTCTGTTGCTGGGAAGGCACAAGGCTGGCATCTGAGGTACCTGCTCCTGGTTTGTTGCTTTGTGCTTCTGATTTCACTGATGTCTATAGACCCTCACTTAGCTTCTCTGGAGCAACACTCTGGGTTCTGGCTTGCTTAGCATCTCATGGGAAGTCACATGGCGACATCTGCTGGGTTCCTCTCCTGCCTTCTGGTTTCAAATGACTCTTGCAGATCCTGTGGATCCTTCTCACATTTTCCTCTGCTTCTCTGAATGCCTGTGTCTTAGCTCTGTGTTGGCTCTTAAGACTCCAGTAAACTAATCAATACCCACCTTGAGTGAACATTTCCATGGAAACACCTAATCAAAAGGTCACATCCACAATTGGGTGTGTCACATCTCCACGGAGACAACTTAATCAAGAGGTCCCACCCTACAACACTGGATCAGAATTAAAAGAACATGGCTGTCCTCACAAGACTGGATTTAGGATTAAAAGAACATGGCTTTTCTGGGGTACATAACAGTTTCAAACTAGCACAGCCCCTATACCAGTCTTTCCTATTATTAACGTTATGGATTAATGTAGTACCTTTGCTGTAATTGATGAACCAATGTTTTTTATAATTATTAACTACAGTCCACAGTTTATATTGTCTGTAAATTTATAAAACTATTTAAAAATAACATTTAAAAATCACGGAAAAAAATTTATGTCTTGGTAAATGACATTCAGTTTTCAGGGGAGGAGTTGACAGGGAGAGTCAAATCACTCTCAAGTTTCTTACTGAGGGAATAACAATGGTACAGGAGACCACCAGAAGTCCTTGCATGAGAAGAAATCAAGGAGGAACTGAGAAGTTGGGCTGAGGGTCATGAACTTGGTTTCTAGCTTGTTTTCTCCAAATGAGTGACTCTGAAATTATGTAAACCACATTGCCATCTTGAGTCTTAGTTTACATAACTCTAAAATAAGGACAAGAAAGTAAATGATATTTAAGGTCCTTTCCCCCTAAACACATTGTCAGATCAATTTGTTTTAAGCAATTGAGTCTAAGAAGACAGCAGGACAAATACATAGAAACGCCCAGACAGAAAAATAATTCTATCCACACAAACGTCATCAAGGACCAAAACAGAGTGAAAAGCACTGATGTGTGGGGATGGTAGAGTGATGGTAGAAGAAGAAGGCATTAGGAGAGAAAACATAGGAAGAGACCCAGAAAACCACCCTATTGTGTAATGGAAGCCAAGAGAGATATTTCACAGGACAGGGGGACTGGAATAACTCAAGGATTAAAGAGCAGAAAACAGTCAAGAACAATGAGGACTGAAAAAGCAAAAAAAAACTATATAGATTTTAAAGAGATCAACAGAGTGAACTACAGCCAAAAAAAATAACAAAAATGCTGCCATGCAAAAACTTCATGCTGTCTGAATTTCTTGTTTGTGTCCTAATTGTTTTTGACCTTACATTTTCAATTGCCCTCTACTCTTACCTTTGCTGTTAGGAGGACAGAATTTAATAAAATATGCAAGAACAGTTTCCTTGCAACAGTCTACTTCAGAGGCTGCAATTTTCAGAATTTAGAAATTCTATAAATTAAGATTAGGAAAGCTGAACACTCATGAGCTATTTTCTTGTCCTATATAAAATTATGCAATGACTACAGAACTCTAGAATAAAAGAAACCATTTCATTTTTGAAGGATTTCACAGAATACAAAGAATATGCTTGCAGAAGATATTGCTGGCACTGTATGAGCTTGTGGCACAAGAAATAACTTGAAGTCAATAATACTGCCAAACTGACAAATTGACAACTCCTTCATCTCTGTCCACAGTGGGCTCAGAATGTTACTCAGTACAAGAAGAACTGAAAGGAGATTAGGGAAATCAACAATTAAAAAGCATACCCGTGACCAAAAACCCACATCTGCTGGAGACCTGGGGCTGCAGGAGCCACAGGTGCCCAAGTACCACCTGGTCCACTTCCATGCCTTCACGCCACACACACGCACTGTGCATTGGGGGCACCTGCTCAACCCAGCAATCAGGGCTCTGGGACATCATCAACATGGCAATACAAATAGCCACTGAAAAATTCACCCATGGATACAATGGAAAAAAAAAAAAAGACAATTCTCACTTGTTCAGTACTCTGGAGGAACATAAAAAATAGAAAAGGATCCACAAATGCTGAACCAAAGAGAAAAATATCAGGTAGTGTGCTGGTTTGGAAGGAAGTATGCCCCCTAAGAAAAGCCATGTTTTAATATAAATCCCATTTCATAAAGGTAGAATAATCTCTATTCAATACTGTATGTTTGAAACTGTAATGAGATCATCTCCCTGGTTGATGTGATTTAGTTAAGAATGGTTGTTAGGCGGGCCGCGGTGGCTCAGCGGGCAAGAGTGCTTGCCTGCCGTGCCGGAGGACCCCGGTTCGATTCCCGGCCCCAGCCCATGTAAAAAAAAACAAACAAACAAACAAAATATAATAAAACAAGAAAATGTTTAAAAATGTTTCCCTTTCTTCCTCCCTTCCTTCCTTCCATCCTTCCTTCCTTCTCTGTCTTTCCTTCCCTTCCTCCCTCTCTCTTTAAAAAAAAAAAAAAAAAAAGAATGGTTGTTAAACTGGATTAGGGGATGACATGTCTCTACCCATTTGAGTGGGTCTTGATTAGTTTCTGAAGTCCTATAAAAGAGGAAACATTTTGGAGATTTAGAGAGATTCAGAGA
This sequence comes from Tamandua tetradactyla, assembly GCF_023851605.1. Lineage (NCBI taxonomy): Eukaryota > Metazoa > Chordata > Mammalia > Pilosa > Myrmecophagidae > Tamandua > Tamandua tetradactyla. The sequence continues at coordinate 47,350,759 of NC_135339.1, forward strand.
GAGCAGAGAAGAATGACATAGCTGAGAGAAGCAGAGAGCCCACAAGCCAGTGACCTTTGGAGATGAAGAAGGAAAGTGCCTCCCGGGGAGCTTCATGAAACAGGAAGCCAGGAGAGAAAGTTAGCAGATGACGCCTTGCTTGCCATGTGCCCTTCCAGCCGAGAGAGAAACTGTGACTGTGTTCGCCATGTGCCTTCTGACTTGACAGAGAAACCCTGAACTTCATCGGCCTTCTTGAACCAAGGTATCTTTCCCTGGATGCCTTTGATTGGATATTTCTATAGACTTGTTATAATTGGGACATTTTCTCGGCCTTAGAACTGTAAACTAGCAACTCATTAAATTCCCCCTTTTAAAAGCCATCCCGTTTCTGGTATATTGCATTCCAGCAGCTAGCAAACCAGAACAGGTAGGAAACTTTTGTCCTGGACCTGCCAGTTCTCTTCCCTTCCCCACACTCAGTCCCATGCAGCGTGGGAAGTGCTCAGGGGCAGCGGCCAGGATGCCCCCCACCATCCACTAGGGACACAGACTATAAAATCTCTCACAGCAATAAGAAAGATTCCCACCTATATCCAGTCACAGAGACCAAAGCCCATAAGGACCCACAGCAGCACTTTAGCCACTGATGTGAGCAGAATATAAAAGGGCAACAAGGAGGAATTTCCAAAATGGAGGAGTAGGGAGACTCTTTCCCAAACTGTAGAATCTTTCCAAAAAGCAGCAAGTTAGCCAGGCAGAAACTGCCCAAATCAAGTATTTGGGTGTTAGGTAGCTAATGGCTGGGGGTAAGCGGCCGTACTGAGTCAGTCACACAGACACAGAGCACACAGCATACGACTCAGGAGACAACCCTCAGGGGTGAGTGGAAGGCGTCCGCTTTATTGAGAAAGTACACAGGCTTATATATGCTGGGAGCATGCAGGGCCACGTGTCGGGCTGGGATTGGTCACTGTTGTTGCTAGGGCGGAGGGCAGATTTAAGGTCAGCCATTTTGTGTTGCCTTGCATCAGCCACAGCAGCCATGTTGGCAATATGTTATGATTTCTCCATCATTTGGGGATGGAAAGGACATCTCAAGGCCCAGGCCAGTAAGGGACAAAGAGTTTGAGAAAACAAGGACAGAGAGTATAATCCCAATTGTGGGTCCTGCTACCCATCTCTAACGCTTGAAGAAAACAGCAAGCGGCAGCAGTCCTTGCCTGGGGACGACTGCAGACTGGAGTAGCTGAGGGAACCCTCTGTCACAAGTCAAATGGGGAACATAGCCCCCTGCCCAGAGCCAGAATTTGGCCAGCAAAGTAAGGGCACAGGAAACCTGCAGTTTCAGCCCTGCTGGATCTGATGCTTCCTGGCTCCAGGAAGAAAACAGATTCTGAGGACACGCCACCAAAGAGCGCCATCTGCTAGGCAGGCTGCATGTGTAGGGGAACTGCCTGGCTTTTCAGAGGCTCTACAGACTCCTAGGCCCATCAGAGCTGGTCTACACCCCCTGCACAGGTAACTGTCAAAGTCAGCCAAATTAGGGTACTGCTTTGATAAAGACCCAACTGTCAAAGCAGTACCCTAATATAAAACCAGGCAACAACTAAATCCTAGACAAGAGAGAGAAACTGACGTTCAGAATAGACCCATCAAAATAATCAGATGAGTAAGTATCAGCAAAAAACACAATGTATACTAAAACTCAAGAAGAAATGGTCAAACGAAAGAACAGATCGAAAAGTCGGAGGAAGTACAGAATCTGGAACAACTAATTAAAGATGTTCAAACATATCCCCTGAATCAATCCAAAGAAATGAAGGAAAATGTGTATAAAGAGATAAAGGATATTAAGAAGACACCAGAAGAACATAGAGAAGAATTTAAAAGAATACACAGAAAAATAACAGATGTTATGGAAATAAAAAACACTGCAGATGAAATTTAAAATATTCTACAGCAGATCTAGAGAAGCAGAAGAAAGAATCAGCAAGCTAGAAGTCACAGCAACTGAACTCAGACAAAAGAACAAAAGGAGAAAAAATGGAAAAATTTAAGCAAGGTCTCAAGGAAATGAATAACAGTACAAAGCACATAAATATACAAATCATGGGTGTCCCAGAACAAGAAGAGAAGGGAAAAGGGCCAGAAAGAATAATCAAAGAAATAAGTGCTGAAAATTTCCCAACCCTTATAAAAGACAAACATGCAAATCCAAGAAGCCAAACGTATTCCAAACAGAAGAAATCCAAATAGACCCAATCCAAGACACATACTAAAAAAACTGTCAAATGCAGAAGAAAAGGGGAAAATTCTGAAACCAGCAAGAGAAAAGTGATTCACCACATACAAGGCAAGCCTTGGAGACCTTGGAGGCACCACGGAGGCAAGAAAGCAGAGGTACATATATTTAAGATACTGAAAGGGAAAAATTGCCAGCCAAGAATTCTCTATCCAGCAAAGCTATACTTCAAAAATGAAGGAAAGTTTAAAATATTCACAGATAAATAGAAACTGAGAGAGTTTGTTAATGAGAGACAGGCCCTATGAGACCTACTAAAGGGAGTCCTGCCTGATGAAAAGAAGGAGAAGGAGGTCTGGAGGAGTGTGCAGAATTGAAAAGTATTAGTAAGAGTAACTTAAGGGATAAAAAGAGAGAAAAAAAGCAAGATCTGACAAATAAAAATGAAAGGATAAGATGACTGAGGTAAGAACTGCCTTTACAGTAATAACTTAATATTAATGATTAAACTACCTGATCCCAAGACACATATTGGCAGAATGGATTAGAAAATATGAGCCATCTATATGCTGTTATAAGAGACTCATCTTAGACCCAAAGATACAATTGGTTGAAAGTAAAAGGATGGAAAAAGATATTCCAAGTGAGTAGTAACCAAAAGAAAGCTGGAGTAGCAATACTAATATCAGACAAAATAGACTTTAAAAGCAAAAATGTTATGAGATAAAGAAGGTCACAAGATAGAAATAAAAGAGGCAATTTAACAAGAAGAAATAACAATCATAAATATTTATGCTAATCAAGGTGCCCCAATGTACATAAGGGAAACACTGATAAAACCGAAGGGAGTAATAGACAACTCTACAATAATAGTGGGAGACTTCACACCACTCTCTCCAATAGAAAGAACATCTAAACAGAGGAACATCTAAACAGAGGCTCAATAAAGCAACAGAGAACCTAAATAATTTTATAAATGACTAGACCTAATAGGCATATAGAACACTGCAACCCAAAACAACAAGATATACAATCTTCTCAGTGCTCATGAAGCATCCTCCAAGATAGACCATATTCTGGGCATAAAACAGATTAATAACTTTTAAAAGACTGAAATTATACAAAGCACATTCTCTCTCTGATAATAACAGAATGAAGCTGGGAATAAATAACAAATGGAGAACAGGAAAATACATAAATACATGGAGGTTAAACAACACACTCTTAAACAATCATTGGATCACAGAAGAAATTTCAAGGGAAATTAGTAAATATATCGAGATAATTGAAAATGAGAACACAGTGTATCAAAACTTATGGGATGCAGCGAAGGCAGTGCTGAAAGGGAAATTTATAGCCCTAATCACCTACATTAAAAAAGAAGAAAGCTGGGGTCAATCAAATCAATAAGCTGAGCCCTCGATCTTGGGGTTTGCCCCTATGAAACTTATCCCTGCAAAGGATCTAAGCCTAATTAAAATTATGCCTAAGAGTCACCCCCACCTAGAGAACTTCCTTTGTTGCTAAGATGTGGTATCTCTCTAAACCAACATGGCAAGCAAACTCACTGCCCTCCCCCATTTATATAGGACATGACTTCCAGGGGTGTAAACCTCCTTGGCAACATGGGACAGAAATCCTAGTATGAGCTGGAACTTGGCATCAAGGGATTGAGAAAGCCTTCTCGACCAAAAGAGGGAAGCGAGAAATGAGACAAAATCAAGTGTCAGTGGCTGAGAGATTTCAAACAGAGTCAAGAGGTTATCTGAAGGTTATTCTTACACATAATATAGATATCCCTTTTTAGTTTATGGTGTATCAAAGTGGCTAGAGGGAAGTACCTGAAACTGCAGAGTTGTGCTACAGTAGCCATGTTTCCTGAAGATGACTGTATCATAACTTTTGCAGTGTGACTGTGATTGTGAAAACCTTCTGTCTGGTGCCCCTTTTATGGACAGATGAGTAAAAAATATAGATAAGAAATAAACAAATAATAGGGGAAACAAAGGTTAAAATAAATGGAGTAGACTGAAATACTACTGGCCAATGAGAGGGAGGGGTAAGGAGTATGGCATGTATGAGTTTTTTGTTTGGTTTTTTTTTTTATTTCTTTTGCTGAAGAGATCCAAATGTTCAAAAAAATTATCATGGTGATGCATACACAACTATGTGATGATATTGTGAGCCACTTATTGTACACCATACATAGAATGTTTGTATGTCAAGAATGTTTGCATGGTAAGACCAAATGAAAAAAGAAAAAATATAAAAAGAATGTTTGTATGTTTGTTTGTTGTTTACAATAAAAATATTTTTAAAAAAGGAATAAAGAGCTAAAATTAACTACTTAACTGAACAACTGGAGAAACTGGCAAAAGAACAGTAAACTAATCCCAAAGAAAGCAAAAAGAAAGAAATCAAAATTAGAGCTGAAATTAATGGAGAATAAAAAAAAAACAATAAAGAGAATCAATAAAACCAAAAGGTGGTTCTTTGAGAAGAACAATAAAATCAACAAACCCTTAGGCTGACAAAGACAAAAAAGAGGGAAGATACAAATAAAATCAGAAACAAAGAAGGAGGGCATTACCACGAACCCCAGAGAAAGTGGCTACTATGAACAACTGTATACCAACAAGCCAGACAACTGAAATAAAACAGACAACTTCCTACAAACACACAAACAACCTATAGTGACTTGAGAAGAAATAGAAGACCTCAATAAACCAATCACAAGAGATACAAATCAGCTATAAAAAACCTACCAACAAAGAAAAGCCCAAGATTAGATAACTTCACAGGTATGCTGGTTTGAAAGGATGTACGTCCCGTAGAACAGCCATGTTTTAATCAAAATCCCATTTTGTAATGGCAAAATAATCCCTATTCAATACTGTATGTTTGAATCTGCAATTAGATCATCTCCCCAAATGTGTGATTTAATCAAGAGTGATTGTTAAACTGGATTAGGTGACGACATATCTCCACCCGTTTGGGTGGGTCTTGATAAGTTTCTGGAGTCCTGTAAAAGAGGAAACATTTTGGAGAATGAAAGAGATTCTGAGAGAGCAGAATGTCATAGCCACAAAAAGCAGAGAGTCTATCAGCCAGTGACCTTTGGAGATGAAGAAGGAAAATGCCTCCCAGGGAGCTTCACAAAACAGGAAACCAGGAGAGAAGCTAGCAGATGACACGGTGCAATGTGCCCTTCCAGTTGAAAGAGAAGCCCTGATTACTTTCACCATGTGCCCTTCCAACCGAGAGAGAAGCCTGACTGTGTTCACCATGTGACTTCTCACTTGAGAGAGAAACCCTGAACTTCATCGGCCTTCTTGAACCAAGGTATCTTTCCCTGGATGCCTTTGATTGAACATATCTACAGACTTGTTTTAATTGGTACATTTTCTTGGCCTTAGAACTGTAAATTAGAAACTTATTAAATTCCCCTTCTTAAAAGCCATTCTGCTTCTGGTATATTGCATTCCGGCAGCTAGCAAACTAGAACAGGCAAGTTTTAGCAAGCATTCCAAGAAGAATTAATACCATTCCTGCTCTAACTCTTTCAAACAATTGAAGAAAAGGGAACACTATGTAACTCCTTCTATGAAGCCAATATCACCTTAATGCCCAAACCAGAGAAAGATACTAAAAGAAAACTTCAGACCAATCTCTCTAATGAATATATCTCAACAAAATACTTGCATATAGAATCCACCAGTATATTAAAAGAATTCTACATCATGACCAAGCGGGTTCTTTATTCCAGGTATGCAAGGGTGATTCAATACAAGAAAATCAATTAATGTAACACACCACATTAACAAATTAAAAAGGAAAAACCAAATGATCATCTCGATTGACACAGAAAAGGTATCTGACAAAATTCAGAGTCCTTTCATGAACAAACTATTTCAAAAGGTAGGAATCAAAGGAAACTTCCTCAACAAGTTAAAGAACATATACGAAAAACCCACAACTAACATCACATTCAATGATGAGAAACTAAAAGTTTTACCTCTAAAATCAGGAACAAGACAAGGATGTCCACTGTCACAACTGCCATTCAATATTGTGCTAGAAGTTCTAGGTAGAGCAATTAGGCAAGAAAAAGAAAAGGTATCCAAATTGGAAAGGAAGAAGCAAATCTGTCACTATTTGTAGATTATATGATCCTATAATTAGAAAATCCAGAAAAAATTATAGCAAAGCTACTTGAGCTAATAAGCAAGTTCAGCAAAGTCACAGGTTATAAGATCAACATTCAGGGTGGGCCACGGTGGCTCAGCAGGCAAGAATGCTTGCCTGCCATGCCAGAGGACCCAGGTTCGATTCCTGGTACCTGCCAATGTGAAAAAAAAAAAAAAAAAGATCAATGTGCAAAAACCAATGATGGGAGCGGGCAACAGTGGCTCAGTGGCAGAGTTCTCGCCTGCCATGCTGGAGACCTGGCTTTGATTCCTGGTGCCTGCCCATGAGAAAAAAAAAAAGGAACAAAACCAATGATGGGAGCAGGCCAGCGCTGCAGCCACTTCTCACTGAGCTGCTGTCGCCCCTCAGGTGGACTGGTAGATGCCCAGAGCTGGGGGCGGGGCAGCATGGCAGGCATTGCAGGGCGCGGCAGGGCTAACTGGCCCCGATGAGGCAGAAGGAGAAGAGCCTTCTGCAGGTAGTGGGGCTGGTGCTGGCAGCCGTGGTCCTCCTGCCCAACTTGGATCTCTGGGCACTAAACCATGAGTGGCAGCCCAAAGGCACCCTGGGAGGATCTGGGCAGTGGTGGCCCCGGAGGCCCAGCAGTAACAATTTGAGTCGGAAAGGGATCTCAGAGATCATCCAGTACCATGTCTCATCCAGAGGAGGAATCCTCTCTGCAGTAGTCTTCACAGGATTCACCCAGTCATCAAAAGAAGACAGTTCTCTTGGGAAATGGGCAGAAGCTGAAAGACTGGCATGACAAGAAGGCCATCAAGAGGGACGCTCATCGTGAAATAGAGAACAAGGGAGATCTTAACCCTTGACTGATGCTAAGAGAGTGGATCAGGCATTCCGAGAAAATGGATTTAACATATATGTCAGTGATAAAATCTCCCTGAACCACTCTCTCCCTGATATCTGGCACCCAAAGTGAGCTTAACATCTGTCATCTTCTGGGATCTAAGGGTTTCACCCCTGGCTCTTAAGAATTAATTAAGGCACAGGCACATGAAGCACTGCTGGAGAAGAGAGAGTCCCTCCTGTTGCACAGGGATTTTATACCAACACCCATGTGATTAGGTTCTCCTAGAATTTAGAGATGGTATGGGGTTTTGGGGCGTGGGAGGGTAATGTGGTCTCCCCGGAGAAGCCAGTCTCCTTCTTTTCAGGCTGTGGGAACATATAACCTCTACACATCCCCTTCTACTTTGACCCACAAGGAACTTCCAACCTAACTTTAGAGGACAATTGTAGTTATGGTGCGGCATTAAAAACTTGCTATTGTAGTTATCCTGTATATTTCGATATTAATGCCTTTGTTATAAGCTGTCTCAAATCATTTTGAGGGATGACACAGAATGATTATAAAGAGGACAACTATGGCTAAAAAAACAAAAAAAAACAATGGTGTTTCTAAACACTAATAGTGAGCTATCTGAGGAGAAAATCAAGAAAAAAATCCATTTACAATAGTACCTACAAGAATCAAATATCTATGAATAAACCCAACCAAAAACATAAAGGTCTTATACACAAAAAACTACAAAGTATTGTTAAAAGAAACCAAAGAAGTCCTGAATAAATAGAAAGCCATCCATGTTCGTGGATTGGAAGGCTAAATGTTGTTAAGATGTCAATTCTATCCAAATTGATTTATAGATTCAATGAAATACAAACAAAAATTCTACCAGACTACTTTGCAGAAATGGAAAAGCTACTTATCAATTTTATTTAGAAGGATAAGGGGCCTCAAATAGCCAAAACCATCTTGAAAAAGAAGAATGAAGTGGGTGTTATCATGCTTCCCAACTTTAAAACATATTATAAAGCCACAGTGTTCAAAACAGCATGGTACTGGCATAAAGACTGACATATTGATCAATGGAATCAATATGTCAGAGCTTAGAAATATACCCTCAGCTCTACGGCCAACTGATTTTTGTTAAAGCTCCCATGTCCACTCAACTGGGACAGAACATCTCTTCAATAAATGGTATAGGGAGAACCAGATATCCATATCCTAAAGAATGAAAGATGGCCCCTATTATACACCCTATATAAGAATTAACTCAAAATGGATCAAATACCTAAATATAAGAACGAGTATAATAAAACTCCTAGAAGAAAATGTAGGGAAACATCTTTAAGATCTCGTGACAGATGTCAGTTTCTTTGACTTTATACCCAAAGCACAAGAAACGAAAGAAAAGATACATAAATGAAAACTCCTCAAAATCAAATTCTTCAGTGCTTCAAAGGACTTTGTCAAAAGAGTGAAAAGGCAACAGACTCAATGGGAGAAAATATTTGAAACCACATATCTGATAAGGGTTTGATATCCAGTATATATAAAGCAATCCAACAACTCAACAATAAAAAGATAAACAGCCCAATAAAAAAATGGGCAAAAGACATGAATAGACATTTTTCCAAAAAGGAAATACAAATGGTTAAAAAGATGCTCAGCTTCACTAGCTTTTAAGGAAATGCAACTCAAAAACACAATGAGATATCATCTCACACCTACTAGAATGGCCACTATTAAACAAGCAAACAACTACAAGTGTTGGAGAGGATGTGGAGAAATTGGAACACTTATTCAGTGCTGGTGAGAATGTAAAATGGTATAGCCATTGTTGACAATGGTTTTGATGGTTCTTCAAGAAGCTAAGTATAGTGTTGCCTTATGACCCGGCAATCCTGCTGCTCAGGATATATCCAGATCTAAAAGCAGGGACACTAACAGACATTTGCACACCAATGTTCATAAAGTCACTAAACAATTGTCCAAAGTTGGAAACAACCCAGTGTCCATCAACAGATGAAAAGATAAATACAGTTTGGCATATACAGACAATGGAATATTATTCAGCAGTAAGAAGAAAAGTCCTGAAGCACACAACAACATGGAAGAACCTTGAAGATACTACACTAAGTGTATTAAGTCAGAGACAAAAGGACAAATATTGCATGATCTCACTGACATGAACTAATTATGTAAACTCATAGATATAAAATATAGATTACAGGTTACCAGGATATAGAATGAGGGTAAAGAATGGGAATCAGTTGCTTAATATGTGCAGAATGTTTAATTAGGTTGAACGCAACACTTGGAAATAGAGGCAACAGCAGCGCGTTATTGTGAAAATAATTAATAGTGTTGAATGGTGTGTGAGTGCAGTGGAAAGGAGAACTTTAAAGTCAGGTATGTCACCAGAAGGAACGTTAGATAATAAAACATGGATATGTATAACACAGTGAATCTTGAAGTGGACAATGTCTGTGATTAACTGTACAAATACAAAAAAGTACTTCCATGAACTAGAACAAATGTATGAAACTATTAGAAGGAGTTAATAATAGAGGGGTATATGAAGAAAATGTAGCTATTGTAAGCTATGGACTATAGTTAACAGTAACATTTTAATACTCTTTCATCAACAATAACAAATATACCACACCAATAGCCTGGGTCAATAATGGAGGGTGATAAGGAATATGGGAGGATCAGGGTTTTCTTTTTTTTATTTTTATTTCTTTTTTGGAGTAATAAAACATTCTAAATTTGACCACGGGAATGTATGTACAACCATGTGATGACACTGTGAGCCAGTGATTGTACATGTCATGTGGTTTCTATGATGTAAGAATACATCTCAAAATTACATTTTAAAAAACAAGCATACCTATGAGCACTGTTAGGGCATAGAAAAGTTTTCCAGCATAACAACTTTTGTCAATTTCCATTTTTGATGACTAAATGTAAAAACACCAATGTGATATAGTTTTACAAGCTATGAAAGATGAAGGGAAAGAGTGGCAGGCTTCCATTTAAGAGTCTGATGTAGTCTCTTCCATAACTAACAACTCATTAAATTTTGGAAAACTTTCCTAACTTCTTTTTATCTTCCTTCCTGTGTCTACAAAATAAGATAATCAGGTCCTTTCCATATAGCACACAGGCTACTAGTGACACACGCCAAATGAGATAATGTCTGTGAGAGCACTCAAGAATACAAATAAAAAGACAAACACAAGATGCTATTCCTGTTATTCTGTATGGGGTGACAGGGAAAGTTAATACGTTTCCACATATCCCAATCACATCCCAACTGCCTTTTTCAAGTCAGCCATATGCTTTCCTTGTAACACAGCTGGGCTGTTGAGCAGGTGCCGGAATTGACAGAGAAAGAAAGTTGCTGAGAGAGAATGCTTCTGTTACTGAGCTCCAGTTCTCATGGCCACATGCAGATAAAAAAGTAATTTCTTATCCATGAACATTCTACAAATCCTTTTTGAGAGCCTAACACATGCCAGTCACCATGCTAGGCACTAAAAAGAAAGTTTTTTTTTTTTTAAACAAAAAAGGACTGCCTTCAATCATCTGCAATCTGGAAACAGCTAAGTAACCAACCAATGGCAATCCAGTATAACTAACTGGTGGGATGATAGAGAAATGCAATATGAAATTTTCTAATCCAGACTACTGAGTACATTAAAGAAGCCTTCTCAGAGGAGTGGGTGCTTTAGCTGAGTCTGCAAAGATGAGAATAAGTTAGATGAGTGAAGAAGGTAAAAGGCATTCTAAGTGGACAGAAGGCATGGAAGCAAGGAACCACTAAAGAAGGGGGCTCCACAAAGCTAAAGGGGAGGGTAGATGAGAGGGTATAATAAGAACAATGGATGGAGACAAGTGTTAAACTGAAAAACCTCAGCCTTTCTCCTCCAAGCAACAGGAATCATTGGCTCATGTTAAACAGGGACTAACATGATCACCTTGCAGTTCAGAAAGACACTGGAAGCAGAATGCAGAAAGGGCAGAAAGTGGATAGCTATAGTAGAAATCTAGTTACAAAGTGATAAGGGCTTGAAAACATGGAGAGAAAGGAATGAACACAAGAGATAAGAAGTAAAATGATCTTGCTTCAGTGCTGCAAGGATACAAGGGTAAAGGAAAAAAGGATGGTGGATGATTCCTGATTCTGCCTGGATGATTAAGAGGATGGCCTTTTTCACAAGCCCCTGGAAGATGCACAGATTTGGCAGGGAAGATGAGTTTACTTTGTATACACAGGGCATTGTGGCCAACCAAAAACTCCAAGTTTCTGATCATTTAGCTGCCCATTAGAATTTCAACAGGCAAAACAGCAAGAGAACCACTTAAAATGGAATGGGGAAGCCCTAGGCAAGAACTCAATTCCATGCTCTTATCTTCTCTTCTTCATAGCCAAAGTGAGAACACACCTCACCTCAGAACTGAAGAACAGAGAGGTTAAGCAGCTTATCCCAGCCACACAGCCCAGAAATGAGGGAAATGAACTTCAATCCAGGATGATCTTCTTCTGGAACGTCAGCTTTTCATCTGCTCCATTAAGGGCCTGGTCCTATTCACCGTCTATAGGAGGGACTCAATAAATTAAACAGGCTGTTGTTCAAAGTCTGTTTTTGCTACTTTATTCTTCTCTTCCTATTTCCCCTGATAAGAGACTCCAGGCAACCCTGAACTACCTACTTCCAATCCTTAGAAACACTGTTCTGGCAGCTGAGTTCTGGTCCAACTGCCCCCTTAACATAAAAATCCACCTTATCTCTGCTTTTCAAAGTTCATTTCAATGGCTACTCCTGATAACCAGATTTGACCCATGTGCCACACTCCATGGCTCTGCAAATTAAAGGAAAACGGTCTGGGAAGCTATTTCTGAATTCATTATATAATGACATTAAAAGTTCCCTGAGGGCAGTACTTGTTCAACTCACATTTGTACACTGATTGGACACAGCATGCTCATTGTCTTTATATCTGTGACAGTGTTACCTCTGGGGAACAAGGGGTGGGGAGGAAGATGCTGGGAAAGGCTAAACATTGTTTATTTAGAGCCTGCCACTCACCAGGCACTGTTCTATGCATGAGACTATGAAGCAAGGTCCCTGAAATTATAGTTCACTGAAGATGTGATAATTATTTTACTTTGGAAAAAAAAATCTGAAAAAAAGCACATCAAAATGTTAATATTAAATACAACTGCATGCTGGGTCTTTATGTATTTATGTTAATATTTAATACAACTGTATGCTGGGTATTTATGTATTGCTATATTTTCCTGAGCACTTAAAGTATTCTCAAAATAAAAAAGAAATGAAATAAAATAAATGTAAAGCCTCTTTTCCATGGGGAAAGAAGTGACTAGTCAGACTGACTTATTTTTAAAGTGTTCTGGGTAAGAAAGTTTTTTGTAATCTATTTTGCTTTTAACATTGATTGTTCTTTACAACTGAAAAAAAACGATCAGGAGAAAAGATGGAAATGAAGATGTTTTGACAATATGATCTAATCAAACAATAAAATGAGGTTGTCAATCAGTCTAGGCCTTTCTCATTTCTACCTCCATATCCTCTGGAATGGTAGATGATAAAAGAAAATAACAGAAAAACATAACCACTTTCTAATACATTTTGCCTCGAAAGACAATCCCAATAATAACCACTAACATTTATTCTTCACTTAGAGTATGCTAAGGATTTACAGACATTATCCTCAATCCCATAACAAATCTTTAAAATCAAGATAAGTAACCCATTTTATAAATGAGGAAATTAAAACAGCTCAAGTAGTTCATCCAACATTCCTGTGGACCCGTTGCTAGTACTTGGTAGAGCTAGAATTCAAACCTGTCTCTGTCTGAAATCAAAAGCCTTGGTTTTATTTTCATTATGGCATAATACATTCCTCCTAACATCTGGTATTTTCTCTCTCATCTCTCGTAACTTTTCGGCTCCACAAATGAATGAATTTTATACAGAAAGAAATCTCTACCAGGTCTGTTTAGCTTTAAAATTCAAGAAATTAACTTTGAGATATATATTATCCAGAAATAGTACCTCCAAATGTTAATTAACACAACATAGAAAGTTGAGAGAGAAACAATAAATTGTACAATCCTCTTCAGTCATAAAAGAAACACTAGTACAGTAACTTTTTAAAATTGAACAATAGTATTTGAAGGGACCTTAAAGTTTCAACCAGCAACAGCCTGAGAGAGGGAAAAAAATGGTCTATGTAAATGGAACTCCTCAAAATCAAATGCTTCTACACCTCAAAAGACTTTGTCAAAAAGGTGAAGAGGCAAACAACTCAATGGGAGAAAATATTTGGAAATCACATATTAGACAAAGGTTTGATTTCCTGTGAATACAAAGAAATCATACAACACAACAAGAGAACAAACAACCCAATTATAAAATGGGCTAAAGATATGAATAGGCATTTTTCTCAAGAGCAAATACAGATGGCTCAAAAGCACATGAAGAGATCCTCATTTTCACTGGTGTCATGGTCAGGTTCATGTGTCAACTTGGCCAAGTGGTGGTACCTGTTTGTCTGGTTGGGCAAGTGTTGGCCTGTCAGTTGCGATGAGGACATTTCATAGAATTAAATCATGATCATGTCAGCTGCATCCACAGCTGATTCCATTTGTAATCAGCCAAAAGGGAGTGTCTTCTGCAGTGAGTGATGCTTAATCTAATCACTGGGAGCCTTTTAAGGAGGATTCAGAAGAGACAGGCTCTCCTCCTGCTTGGACTGGCGAGCCTCTCCTGTGGAGTTCCTCCAGACCCTCCATTGGAATTGTCGGCTTCACAGCCTGTCCTGCGGATTTTGGACTCTGTGTTCCCGCAGTCACGTGAGACATTTTTATAAATTTTATATTTGCAAGTGTTCCCTGTTAATATTGTTTCTCTAGCGAACCCTAACTAATACAATTGGCTGTAAGGGAAATGCAGATCAAGACTCCAATGAGATACCACCTCACACCTATAAGAATGGTTGCTATTAAACAAACAGGAAACTATATATGCTGGAGAGGATGTGGAGAAACTGGGGCACTTATGCACTGCTGGTGGGAATGTATAATGGTGCAGACACTATGGAAGACTGTTTGGTGGTTGCTTAGGAAACTAAATATTGAGTTGCCCTATGACCCAGCAATAGCACTACTTGGTATATACCCAGAAGAGCTGAAAGCAATGACACAAACAGACATTTGCACACCAATGTTCACAGCAGCATTATTCACAATCACCATAAGATGGAAATAAACCAAATGCCCATCAACAGATAAGTGGATCAACAAAATGTGGTATATACATATGACGGAATATTATGCAGCAGTAAGACAAATGATATCCTGAAGCACATGACAAGATGGATGAGTCTTGGGGACATAATGCTGAGCAATATTAGCCAGACTCAAAAGGACAGATACTATATAATTCCACCTTTATGACTAGTATAAAGGTATAATCAGAGGCTATAATACAAAATATAGAGGACTTAGAGATACACAGATGCTAGAGATGGGTGAACTGTTAGCTAATGAGGTTGAACTCCAATATAAGGGAACAGATAGGAATGAAGGTGGTTCTCTAGTGGGTCTATAAGTATTATTACCATATTGATGATGAACAAGATTGAAAGGAATTGTATGGACCTAAGTGTCCCACTGATTAACGCTAGAAATATGAATTAGTTCTTGCAAGAATTACTTCAAAGATCTGATTTGTATACAAAGAGTGTTTAAGTCCAGAGTACACGGGGAAAACTGTTATTGTATGCTATGAGCTATGTTTAAAAGGAAACATAAGCACTACCACGACAATAGCAGAGGTAAATAATGGGGGGGGGGGGACAAGAGTTAAGAGGAGATTTAGATTTCTTATTTGGCGATGGTGTGTTTATTAGTTTTCTTTCTCTAGGGAACAATGAAATTATCTAAAACTGAGATTGTTGATAGATTGTGGACTTTGGGCCCTCTACAGGACGGCCGATGAATACAGGTGGCTGAAGGATGCACTGATGGAGTAGAATGGCGAACGATGGTGTATACTTACAAACAAAGGTTGCGCTGCTACAAAAAGGAACAAAGTTGTGAAGCTTGCAACTATATGAATGAACATGTGGGATATTTGGTGAGACAAAATAAGCCAGAAACAAAAGAACAACAATGGTATGGTCACCTTTAGAAAATGCTTACAAGAAAACAGGGGCCTAGACCTCCTGGAAGATGGTGGCTTAGTAAGACGCGCGGATCTTAGTTTCTTCTCCAGGACACCTACTAGGGGAGTAGAAACGATACAGAAAGCGCCCAAAGCCACAACAGAGATAAAAAAGACAGCGTACCCCATCCTGGAACGGCTGGCTGGCTGAGAGAAGCAGCTCGGGTGAGATCGCCGAGGCGCGCGGGCCTTACCGGGCGGGGTGGCAAGCGGCCGGAGTTACTCCCTTCCCCCTTCCCAGGCCGGCTGGGAGAATTGGAGAGGCGGTCCCCTGAAACAAAGACGGCTGGCGCCCCCACCACGCGCAGCCCCCGGACCAACTGAGAGAATTGGATCGGAAATCCCCAGGCCGCGGAGAACGGTGACGGGTGGGGGAGGCCCCTTCCAAACCCGTGACTCCCGGGGAACGTGCACTCTCTCGGGCGGGCCGCTGCCGCTGGCGCCCTCCCGCCACGCTTGTTGCCCAGGGCCGACTAGGAAATTCGGACGGGCTCTTTCCCTGGCTGCGGCGACCAGCAACCCTCCCTGCGTTCGGACCCCGGGCCGGCTCAAGCCGTTTCGGCTAGCGAACCCCCAGGACGGCGAGAGTTTTCCAAAGTTTAAGGTCCCACAGCACCTTTTACTGGTGGGACCCGCAGACAAACGGGTGCCACGAGCGCCACCTACTGGGCAGGATAAGAAAAACAGAACCCAGAGATTTCACAGAAAAATATTACAACCTTGCTGGGTCCAACACCAAGAGAAATCTGAATAAATGCCCAGACGCCAGCAGCAGAACATAACTGTCCACGCTCAAAAGATTGAGAATATGGCTCAGTCAAAGGAACAAACCAATAGCTCAAATGAGACACAAGAGCTGAGACAACTAATGCTGAATATACGAACAGAAATGGAAAACCTCTTCAAAAATGAAATCGATAAATTGAGGGAGGACATGAAGAGGACATGGGCTGAACAAAAAGAAGAAATAGAAAAACTGAAAAAACAAATCGCAGAACTTATGGAAGTGAAGGATAAAGTAGCAAACATAGAAAAAATAATGGATAGCTACAATGATAGATTTAAAGAGACAGAAGATAGAATTAGTGATTTGGAGGATGGAACATCTGAATTCCAAAAAGAAACAGAAACTATAGGGAAAAGAATGGAAAAATTTGAACAGGGTATCAGGGAACTCAAGGACAATATGAACCGCACAAATATACGTGTTGTGGGTGTCCCAGAAGGAGAAGAGAAGGGAAAAGGAGGAGAAAAACTAATGGAAGAAATTATCACTGAAAATTTCCCAACTCTTATGAAAGACCTAAAATTACAGATCCAAGAAGTGCAGCGCACCCCAAAGAGATTAGACCCAAATAGGCGTTCTCCAAGACACTTACTAGTTAGAATGTCAGAGGTCAAAGAGAAAGAGAAGATCTTGAAAGCAGCAAGAGAAAAACAATCCATTACATACAAGGGAAACCCAATAAGACTTTGTGTAGATTTCTCAGCAGAAACCATGGAAGCTAGAAGACAGTGGGATGATATATTTAAAATACTAAAAGAGAAAAACTGCCAACCAAGACTCCTATATCCAGCAAAATTATCCTTCAAAAATGAGGGAGAAATTAAAACATTCTCAGACAAAAAGTCACTGAAAGAATTTGTGACCAAGAGACCAGCTCTGCAAGAAATACTAAAGGGAGCACTAGAGTCAGATACAAAAAGACAGAAGAGAGAGATATGGAAAAGAGTGTAGAAAGAAGGAAAATCAGATATGATATATATAATACAAAAGGCAAAATGTTAGAGGAAAATATTATCCAAACAGTAATAACACTAAATGTCAATGGACTGAATTCCCCAATCAAAAGACATAGATTGGCAGAATGGATTAAAAAACAGGATCCTTCGATATGCTGTCTACAGGAAACACATCTTAGACCCAAAGATAAACATAGGTTGAAAGTGAAAGGTTGGGAAAAGATATTTCATGCAAATAACAACCAGAAAAGAGCAGGAGTGGCTATACTAATATCCAACAAATTAGACTTCAAATGTAAAACAGTTAAAAGAGACAAAGAAGGACACTATATACTAATAAAAGGAACAATTAAACAAGAAGACATAACAATCATAAATATTTACGCACCGAATCAGAATGCCCCAAAATACGTGAGGAATATACTGCAAACACTGAAAAGGGAAATAGACTCATATACCATAATAGTTGGAGACTTCAACTCACCACTCTCATCAAGGGACAGAACATCTAGACAGAGGATCAACAAAGAAATAGAGAATCTGAATATTACTATAAATGAACTAGACTTAATAGACATTTATAGGACATTACATCCCACAACAGCAGGATACACCTTTTTCTCAAGTGCTCATGGATCACTCTCAAAGATAGACCATATGCTGGGTCACAAAGCAAGTCTCAACAAATTTAAAAAGATTGAAATCTTACACAACACTTTCTCGGACCATAAAGGAATGATGTTGGAAATCAATAATAGGCAGAGTGCCAGAAAATTCACAAATACGTGGAGGCTCAACAACACACTCCTAAACAACGACTGGGTCAAAGAAGAAATTGCAAGAGAAATTAGCAAATACCTCGAGGCGAATGAAAATGAAAACACAACATATCAAAACTTATGGGACGCAGCAAAGGCAGTGCTAAGAGGGAAATTTATTGCTCTAAATGCCTATATCAGAAAAGAAGAAAAGGCAAAAATGCAGGAATTAACTATCCATTTGGAAGAACTGGAGAAAGAACAGCAAGCTAACCCCAAAGCAAGCAAAAGGAAAGAAATAACAAAGATTAGAGCACAAATAAATGAAATTGAAAACATGAAAACAATAGAGAAAATCAATAAGGCCAGAAGTTGGTTCTATGAGAAAATCAATAAGATTGATGGGCCCTTAGCAAGATTGACAAAAAGAAGAAGAGAGAGGATGCAAATAAATAAGATCAGAAATGGAAGAGGAGACATAACTACTGACCTCACAGAAATAAAGGAGGTAATAACAGGATACTATGAACAACTTTACGCTAATAAATACAACAATTTAGAGGAAATGGACGGGTTCCTGGAAAGACATGAACAACCAACTTTGACTCAAGAAGACATAGATGACCTCAACAAACCAATCACAAGTAAAGAAATTGAATTAGTCATTCAAAAGCTTCCTAAAAAGAAAAGTCCAGGACCAGATGGCTTCACATGTGAATTCTACCAAACGTTCCAGAAAGAATTAGTACCAATTCTCTTCAAACTCTTCAAAAAATTCGAAGTGGAGGGAAAACTACCTAATTCATTCTATGAAGCCAACATCACCCTCATACCAAAACCAGGCAAAGATATTACAAAAAAAGAAAACTACAGACCAATCTCTCTAATGAATACAGATGCAAAAATCCTCAATAAAATTCTAGCAAATCGTATCCAACAGCACATTAAAAGAATTATACATCATGACCAAGTAGGATTCATCCCAGGTATGCAAGGATGGTTCAACATAAGAAAATCAATTAATGTAATACACCATATCAACAAATCAAAGCAGAAAAATCACATGATCATCTCAATTGATGCAGAGAAGGCATTCGACAAGATTCAACATCCTTTCCTGTTGAAAACACTTCAAAAGATAGGAATACAAGGGAACTTCCTTAAAATGATAGAGGGAATATATGAAAAACCCACAGCTAATATCATCCTCAATGGGGAAAAATTGAAAACTTTCCCCCTAAGATCAGGAACAAGACAAGGATGTCCACTATCACCACTATTATTCAACATTGTGTTGGAGGTTCTAGCCAGAGCAATTAGACAAGAAAAAGAAATACAAGGCATCAAAATTGGAAAGGAAGAAGTAAAACTATCACTGTTTGCAGACGATATGATACTATACGTCGAAAACCCGGAAAAATCCACAACAAAACTACTAGAGCTAATAAATGAGTACAGCAAAGTAGCAGGTTACAAGATCAACATTCAAAAATCTGTAGCATTTCTATACACTAGTAATGAACAAGCTGAGGGGGAAATCAAGAAACGAATCCCATTTACAATTGCAACTAAAAGAATAAAATACCTAGGAATAAATTTAACTAAACAGACAAAAAACCTATATAAAGAAAACTACAAAAAACTGCTAAAAGAAATCACAGAAGACCTAAATAGATGGAAGGGCATACCGTGTTCATGGATTGGAAGACTAAATATAGTTAAGATGTCAATCCTACCTAAATTGATTTACAGATTCAATGCAATACCAATCAAAATCCCAACAACTTATTTTTCAGAAATAGAAAAACCAATAAGCAAATTTATCTGGAAGGGCAGGGTGCCCCGAATTGCTAAAAACATCTTGAGGAAAAAAAAACGAAGCTGGAGGTCTCGCGCTGCCTGACTTTAAGGCATATTATGAAGCCACAGTGGTCAAAACAGCATGGTATTGGCATAAAGATAGATATATCGACCAATGGAATCGAATAGAGTGCTCAGATATAGACCCTCTCATCTATGGACATTTGATCTTTGATAAGGCAGTCAAGCCAACTCACCTGGGACAGAGCAGTCTCTTCAATAAATGGTGCCTAGAGAACTGGATATCCATATGCAAAAGAATGAAAGAAGACCCATCTCTCACACCCTATACAAAAGTTAACTCAAAATGGATCAAAGATCTAAACATTAGGTCTAAGACCATAAAACAGTTAGAGGAAAATGTTGGGAGATATCTTATGGATCTTACAACTGGAGGCGGTTTTATGGACCTTAAACCTAAAGCAAGAGCACTGAAGAAGGAAATAAATAAATGGGAACTCCTCAAAATTAAACACTTTTGTGCATCAAAGAACTTCATCAAGAAAGTAGAAAGACAGCCTTCACAATGGGAGACAATATTTGGAAATGATATATCAGATAAAGGTCTAGTATCCAGAATTTATAAAGAGATTGTTCATCTCAACAACAAAAAGACAGCCAACCCAATTACAAAATGGGAAAAAGACTTGAACAGACACCTCTCAGAAGAGGAAATACGGATGGCCAAGAGGCACATGAAGAGATGCTCAATGTCCCTGGCCATTAGAGAAATGCAAATCAAAACCACAATGAGATATCATCTCACACCCACCAGAATGGCCATTATCAACAAAACAGAAAATGACAAGTGCTGGAGAGGATGCGGAGAAAGAGGCACACTTATCCACTGTTGGTGGGAATGTCAAAGGGTGCAACCACTGTGGAAGGCAGTTTGGCGGTTCCTCAAAAAGCTGAATATAGAACTGCCATACGACCCAGCAATACCATTGCTAGGTATCTACTCAAAGGACTTAAGGGCAAAGACACAAACGGACATTTGCACACCAATGTTTATAGCAGCATTATTTACAATTGCAAAGAGATGGAAACAGCCAAAATCTCCATCAACAGAAGAGTGGCTAAACAAACTGTGGTATATACATACGATGGAATATTATGCAGCTTTAAGACAAGATAAACTTATGAACCATGTTATTACATGGTTGGACCTAGAGAATATTATGCTGAGTGAATCCAGCCAAAAACTAAAGGACAAATACTGTATGGTCCCACTGATGTGAACGGACATTCGAGAATAAACTTGAAATATGTCATTGGTAACAGAGTTCAGCAGGAGTTAGAAACAGGGTAAGACAATGGGTAATTGAAGCTGAAGGGATACAGACTGTGCAACAGGACTAGATACAAAAACTCAAAAATGGACAGCACAATAATACCTAATTGTAAAGTAATCATGTTAAAACACTGAATGAAGCTGCATCTGAGCTATAGGTTTTTGTTTTGTTTTGTTTTGTTTTGTTTTGATTTTACTATTATTACTTTTATTTTTTTCTCTATATTAACATTCTATATCTTTTTCGGTTATGTTGCTAGTTCTTCTAAACCAATGCAAATGTACTAAGAAATGATGATCATGCATCTATGTGATGATGTTAAGAATTAATGATTGCATGTGTAGAATGGTATGATCTCTAAATGTTGGGTTAATTTCTTTTTTTCCGTTAATTAAAAAAAAAAAAAAAAAAGAGAAGGGATAATTGGAGATGAAGGGATACAGACTGTACAACGGGACTGGATATAAAAACTCAGAAATGGACAGCACAATACTACCCAATTGTAATGCAATTATGTTAAAACACTGAATGAAGCTGCATGTGAGGTATAGGTTTTTTGTTTTTGTTTTTTTTGTTTTTTTTCTTTCTATTATTGTTTTAATTCTTATACTGTTGTCTTTTTATTTCTTTTTCTAAATCGATGCAAATGTACTAAGAAATGATGAATATGCAACTATGTGATGTTATTAAGAATTACTGATTGTACATGTAGATTGGAATGATTTTTAATTGTTTTGTTAATTCTTTTTTTAATTAATAAAAAAAAAAGTGTAAAAAAAAAAAAAAAAAGAAAAAGAAAACAGGGGCCTAGATTATAAGCTTTTAGAGCAGGCACATTAAATCCAGAGTGGTGATTATTATTTTGAGAGGCTGTTTTATATATAGAGAGAGAGAGATAAGAATGAAGCCATCAGGTTGGGGTTAAAGTAATTCAGAACACAGGGATAAGGAAGACAGTGTCTATGTTTTAGAACCATACATACTCTTTGAGACCAAAGGAAGAAAAGTTTATATGGTCTGGAACTGAAATTTTCTGTAGCACAAAATCTAACTCAACCTATCTACATAGTTCATTTGAACAACTGAAACATAGGGAGCACAGAGGTCCTTCAATTCTGTATAGATTATTGTAATGCCTAGATATATCCTAGAGTATATTAACCAAATAATTAAAAAGTATTGGCAAAGTCCCTTGAGGGATGGGAAAAAGAATATGGAGCTTTTAAACCTTACCTTCAGAGAATCCCCTGATACTGTGTCAAACTTTAGCAACACCCAAATCGATAGGCCAAGTCTTCAGTCATGAGGCTTACTCTTGTGAAGCTTATGTAGGTAGCAGAGAAGCTTAGACTACCTATAGGCATGTCTAAGAGTGACTTCTGGAGGACCCCTTTCGTTCTTTTGTTGTTCAAATCTGGCCTCACTCTCTCGAAGCCCAACTCTGCAAGTGAAATCATTGCCCTCCCCTCTACATGGGACAGGGGTAAAAGTCTCCCTGGTGACAAGGGAGATGACTCCCAGGGATGAATCTGGCCCTGGCATCATGGGATGAACAATTCCACCCTGACGAAAAGGGGGGAAAGAAGTGTAATTAATAAAGTATCAGTGGCTGAGAGAGTTCAGATAGAGTCAAGAGGCTACTCTCGAGGTTGCTCTTACACAAGCTTCATTTAGACCTTGCTACCTATCATAACCTGCCAAACCCCAACCAGAACCATTCCAGCCAATCCTCAAGAACACCTAGGGCAATATATATGATTCCACAAGGTTCCATGCACTAGAATAACTTTCCAGAAACCTACAACCTCCAGATAGGTCCTTGGTCCAGATAAGTCCTGAAACCTAGAGGGCCCAGCCTCTCCATAACGTCAGATAGTTTCATCTCCCTACCCCATATTAGTGACAGACCCTTCCAACAAGAAAAATTTAGAATGGCCATAGCCCAAACACCCCTAAAGAGAGAGGGATGAAGAGATCAAAGGTGATGGTGGAGTTATACAGTGAAGATAGGATTTAACAAATGAATATGAATGCTGAATCATTAGATTGATATCTCTTTTAGTGTCCTGTATTTTAGAAGAGCTAGAAGTAAAAACTTAAAATTGTGGAATTGTAACCCATGTCAAATTCTGAAATATTTTCTACAACTAATTGTGGTGCTGTGCTTTGAAATTTATTGCTTTTTTGTATATATGTCATTTTTCACAAAAAAAGAAGGAAAAAAAGTCAAGTGTGATAAAAAATATTTAAGCCTTCTAGCCTCCTATATTCTGGAGCAGCTAGAAGGAAAAATCTGAGAAGATCGTATGATAGCCCATGACAAACTCTGGGATGTGTCTTCTTGTTGAAGAGTGCTTTGAAAACTATTGTGTTTCTATTTCTTTGTTTTGTATATATGTTATACTATATAATAAAAAAGTTTAAAAAATTAAAATTAAAAAAATTTTTTTAAAAGATTATACAACAAAACCAAGGTGGGTTTATTCTGGGAATGAAAGTTTAGTTTAATATTTTGAAAATCAGTCAGTGTTATTCACATTAACAGACTCAAGAGGGAAAACCTTCTAAAATGTTGAGAAAATATTTTATATAATTCATGTTTATAAAAGGATATTTGGGCCTTACCTTGTTCTGACACTGGTGTAGAGAGTTGACATCCAGGGTGTAGAAAGTGATATTACACTGATATCTCATATCAGAAATACATAAAATAAGGGAATTAGCAATTTTAGATTTGCTGTAGAAGAAAATAATTTCAAATAAATAAAAATGCAAAGTTGAAAAAAATGGCTTTTGAAAGTCAATTTGTAATACTATTTATCCTCAAATGTTTGTTACTATGATGAGTATACAAAATTTGTTTTCTACAATAAAAGGGGCAGCTCAAACTAGAACATACATGAACAAGTTGAGATTTTATTATTTACTAAATTTTTTAAAATGAGAAATAAAAGAGTGGGCCATGGTAGCTCAGCGGCGAGTTCTCACCTGCCATACGGGAGACCCAGGTTCGGTTTCCGGTACCCGCCCGTGCAAAAAAAAAAGAGAGAGGGAGACAGGAATAACATAAAACTTGAAATACATGCCATTGTTTATTTCAGGAGGAAGCACATTAAATTTTCTAGAAATAAAATAAAGATCAGAAAATGGGAAAGTTCAGATTTAATCTACACATCAATATTCCTGAACCCTAAAGTTTATTCCTAAAAATAAGGGGCTCAGTGCAAAAAAAAAAGTCTCCACACTCTCCATCACTTCCTTCCACAAGTCTAAATTGTAGGGGCTTAAACTGCTCTGGCCGTACTTTCCAGACAATAAAAATCTTTATGAGTGAGTTAGAACTAAACAATCAACACTTTCTACCAGCTAAGCAATTCCCCCTCTACAGTACACCTAAAGCAAAGGGACTAGTCTCTGAGCTAGCCTAGTACAAGTCTGCACACACCAGGGAGGGTATCCACCAGAAATATTTAGATGTAAACATCAGGCAGAGGAACCAGGGAAGGAGTTTGTGAGGAGACAAGAGGATCAGAAGTGTACAGAGCCTCAAAGATCAAAAGGTAGAAAAGGAATGGAAGGGTGGTCCACAACATCAAGTAGATGATGACAAAGACTCATTCAATGCTGCAGGGTCAGAAGTAATGTCAAAAATAGCAATCTCTGCAGAGTAGTCAAGGAAGATTCAGATTAAAAGGGGCTCAGGAGAGGCTGAATGAATAAATATTCTTGACATTTTCTAGCATTCTTTTTCAATCACAATCTCCTCAAGAGTAGGGCTTACTTTCCCCTACAGTAATACAATTCAAATGCATATCCGGCACCAGTAAAGACAGATTACTTAGTATCAGAACATCAAAGCACATAGGCAGGAACCACACATCTTTGCCCACGTTCTCTCCACAACCCCCATCACAGCCAAGTAGAACCACAATTTTTACTTCCCAGAGTCCCACAATGCAACAGATTCTTCAGCTCAGAAATCACATTCCTAAATGCATAACATAAAACATACTCTGCCTGTAAACTGGCAATCATTTGCCTAGGTATGTGACACAATGCCAGGTTAATTAGCTACACTTTAAAATTCTGATAGTACAGGGCGGGCCGCGGTGGCTCAGCGGGCAAGAGTGCTTGCCTGCCATGCCGGAGGACCCCGGTTCGATTCCCGGCCCCAGCCCATGTAAAAAACAAACAAACAAACAAAATATAATAAAACAAGAAAATGTTTAAAAAAAAAAAAAAAAAAAAAAATTCTGATAGTACAAAATGACCCAAATTATCTTTTTTCCCAGAGACGCCTTTCTCTGATTACAATTTGTATGTTGAACCAAAAAATATATTCAGACAGTATTATGGTTATTCTTTGAAGTAGAGTAATAGACTGATTACCAAATGTGACTAACTAAATATATAAATTATATGGTTGAATAGTAAACATCTATGTTAATTTGTTCCAGAAGTCACCTGTTTAAATAAGGGGCTTTTTAAAATCCACTTCACAAAAAAGAAAAAAGATCACTCAGCTCTTCAAATCAGTACACACACCTTCAGTAAAAAAGCAAAGTAAGATCTCCAAAAATGATTAAACAAAAGGAAAAAACATACAAGAAAACAGACTTTTAATATAAAAATACAGTTCAAATACCATCAGATATGACATATGCCCTTAAAAAATGTGGGCAGCATATACAAATAGATTTGACTGGCATTGTTTAAACCACAATTAGCCACATTAGATTTTTTTTCAAACTTATAAAAGTATAAAAACATTTTATTTCTGTTACAAAAGAAGAGGGAACTATCCTCAATTCCCTACATCTCCAAATACAGAAGTGCTTAAGAACCCGTTACTAAAGGATGACCGGGATTCACAAAGCAGAGTAGGGGAAGAATTTGCTACTCAATATTCTCCATCAGACCTTCACTATCCCACACAGTTTAGGGAAAATATATAAGTTAAAATCAAAAGTGCCTATAATGTGCATACAACTTGCAGTTCAGAACCAACTCAGCTGCCCCTGAACAGATTATCATTTCTAAACAGAAATTCCAGAGCTGCCACAGTGAGACAGGATCACAGGCAAGTAAACAGCTTACCAGATATGACTGGTAAGTTCTATCTCCATAACCAGAAAGAACTCTTATGAGAATCTTACCAGCAAGAATGAGTTTAGGAACCAAATTCTATTTCCAGGAATGACAAGCAAGAGCTATGAGAGTAAAAGATATGAAAACACCGTACTGTTTTCTAAGAACCCTGACAGGACTCACTCAAGGTTGCTGCCAAGTTCACTGGTGAGACTGCACTGAAGTATTGCGGAACTGCTCTACCTCAGGCAAATACTACTGTCTTCAGCTGATTACTATAGAAAGTGTTAAGATGTTTTTATATCTGTGAGGTAGGCATCTTCTTAACCAAACCTAGACAAGGCAGCCCTCTAGTAAACTGGTCACAAGAAGGCACATATTTTTCCTTATTTAAAAAAAAAAAAAAGCCTACTAAAAAATGTCTGTACTTCATAAAAGCAAATTACAGACTCGGAATATACTCAATCACATCTTAGAAATACTATAAACCTATATAAAAAATACATATTCCTATATATATTTAAGGATCCACCAAAATTCTGTTCAGTTTCCATACCTGAACAAAATCTAAACTTTGGTTTCAATCTGGAAGGCCAAAGGACAGAATGTTTTCTTCAGATGTCACTTCTGGCATTCCTGAACTGCCACAACATATGCTCAATGACTGCATTACCATGAAGGCTATCACCACATCAGTGTGACAACATCGGGGATAGGAAAAAGGCACATTGTTTGAAAATCTACTGATAACATCTGAAGATTTATTTTCGTGACCATTTGGTGAGCATTCCAGATGTATCCTAGAATAAAAAAACCCTTCAGCCAAAGGCAAACTACCTGACATCCAGGGATTTGGTCATGTGCTTGTATGAGATGTTCAAAGAAAATGGAATGGCTGGTTTTACATATTTTAAAAGGCTTTTTAAAGAAAAGAAAGCTCTAACAAAACTTTGCAGATAATAGTATCAATATAGCAGACTTGCTAACAGTATCAGAGAACATATTTAGGAATGGCTGCTTGCAGAGAAAGTAGTTCAGTTGGTGGAAACTAAGGTGCCCTGAAAGACAGCAAACATTTCTCATATATTACTTCTGAAAAGATTCTTCTGTCATTCTCCAGAGAAGTTGCTGAAATTGGTGTACAGGCAATAAACCAAAATGCAAAAGGAGATAGCAGAGAAAAAATTTTGTTATCTCAAAAGCCAATTAGATGGCTCCACTCCATGCTTCTGAAGCCAAGGCTTAAGAACATATTTTTCTCTCAACAGCTTGTGTTAAGCAATGAGGGCATGCCAAAACATCAGAGAAAAATTCATATAACGTCAACAATCTTACTTCTGCATCTGAGATTATCCAGATACATTTTCCTTTAAGCAGTGTCCAAAACTGGGGTGAGGCGTTATTCAATGAAGTTGCATCATTGTCACAAATGATATCTTAAGGTCCAGGAGGCAAAAAGGAGAGAAGTCAGTTATTTGACAAAAGTTTAATAAGTTGGAGGCAAATGACCACTCTTACTGACAGGAGCTAACCAAATAATAATAATAAATAAATAATACAAAAACAAAAAATAAAAGCCTGGCTCCTCCACCTCAGCTGGAAGTCAACAACTACCCAGCATCACAAACGTTCAGCACATTGATCATATCTGCTGAAAAACAGAGTTGCTGTACTCACTGCCAAACTCTGACTAGTACAATTTTAATAATAAAACTAATAATTTTTTAATTAAATCTTGTATTTATACCTGTGTCCCAGAAATTCATTCTAGAACAGTGATATTTACTTTTGGCAATACCACTCCTTTTAACATTCTATCATTCAACATTTGGTCAAAATGTACATTCAATACATATCTAATATTTACAGAAAAAAGAGTGCCAAGATACATACCAAAATGATGACAGCAATTATCTTTAGTTGATAAGATGATGAATGCTATTATTCTTGCCTATATTTTCTAATGGAGGAAGAGTGGGAAGGGGTGACAGGGGAGGAAGAAAAAAAAAAGTTCTCCTAAAAGGAAAAAAGGAAAACCCAAATTTTAGGTTAAAAGGCAATTACAGAGCAAACTTGAACAGTCAGCACAGGCTATATACTACAAAACTCCAGCAGACACCATTCACAAAGATTGATGTCAGTGGCAGTGGTGCCCCTGGAGTTTTCTGACACATGACACTCCCATCCCTTGCCAATATCCAGCTCAAACCTGCCTTTCTCTATGAATGTCTTCCTCAACATTTTCAGCCAAAATTCACCGAGTCCCAGTCACTAGCAGAGACAGCATACACTGCACTGTTGTTAGGTCTCTCTGTCAGCTCTACTCTCTATAGTATGAACTCTTGAGAGAAGAGCCTGAATTCTCCTTTGTGGACCCTGAGAACCCACCACACTGGCACATATAGCAGAAGGTCACTATGTTTCGGCTAAGAACACAGCACTATCCAGGTACTTGCCAAACACCAATCACACTAATTCTACTTTATCTCAAGTCTATACAAAAGACTGTGGTTAATTTTTATCTCCTCAAGGAATCTGCTGCCCTTGTGCCTTTGAAGGAACTGACTTTATTGCAGCTTTTAGGATCACCAATTTGAAATGAGTACTAATTTTTAATGCAAATCATCTTGAAAGTGCCATCTCTATAGTGGCTGGGCAGAGCTGTGACTGTTGTTTAGTGGAAAAGACGCCCATCTGGGAGTCAGGACACCTGGATGACAATTCAGGCCTTGCCAGGCTCCAGCAAATAATTTAAACCAGATGATTTTAATTTCACACAGCTACAAATACCACAAACTACAGTACATCCGAGACTCGACTCAGAGTCACCAATAGAGGTGATAGTGAATGAACAAGAGACAATTCTAGAGTAGCTCCGACAACAAGGCTCATGACAACTTTTTCTAGATCTTATCTTTAAGGGTTGCCTAGTATTCCATTGAATGGATATATATAATTCATTTTACCAATGCCCTATTATTGGATATTTAGATGGTTTCCAATTTCTTACTATGATAAACGCTCTGAGGTGAGTAATGATTTTAACTACTCCCTAAGATAAACTCCTAAAAACATAATTGCTAGGTTAAAAAGCAAGTAAGTATTTATGCCATCACTCTTAAAAGCAACCCTCCACAGCCTTTTCCAGGAGGGCAACTGTCATGACCTTTACTATTTAGATAAAATAAACTTTCCTCTTATTAATCCAGAGACAACTTTAAAAGACTGTGGACTCCTCAAGCAAAGGCATACAGGTGACTTTGACATCAAAAGTCAAGTCCTCCAATCCTAAAGAATACCAAGGGCATTATATAAAATTTTACAAAGGTTCCATGCACTAGGGTAACTTTCGAGAAACCTACAACCTCCAGGTGATTGCCTGGACTAGATAACGTCCTGAAATTCAGAGCAGCCAGCCTCTCCAGAACATCAACTAGTTCCATTCCCCTATCCAATATTATTGACAGCCCCTTCCAATATGAAAAAGTTAGAATGGGAATCACCTAAATAGCCCTTAAAGAGTGGGAGAAAGATCAAAGGCAATGGTGGAGTTATACAGAGAAGGTAGGGTTTAACAAATGAGTATGAGTGCTGAATCATTATACTGATATTTCTTTTAGCCTCCAGTACCAGAAATAAAAACCTAAAATTGTGGTTTTTATTTCCATAGCAAACTCTGAAATCTGTTCTACAACTAATTGTTGCAATGTACTTTGAAAATTATTACTTTTATATATACATGTTATTTAAAGAGAAGGAAGAGTATAACAGAGAAGATAGGATTTAACAAATGAGTATGACTGCTAAATCAAATATTGACACTTCTGTTGGTCTCCAGTGTCCTGGAGCATGTAGAAAAACACAAAACATCATGGACCTATAATCCATGCCAAACTTTAAAATCTGTTCTATAACTACTTGTTGAAATGCACTTGGAAATTTATTGCTTTTTTGTATATACATTTCACACACAAAAAAATTGTTTTTAAAAAGTCAAGTCCTAAATTGTCCTCTCCAAATGTATTTTCAGCACTGGTCAAAGGGAGTATCTGCTCCAAGTGGCCTTCTACTTTTCTCCAAATGGTTCAACCTTCTTCTCTTACTCAGTGGAGAACAAAACCACATTGTCCAGTATCACACACTCCTTCCCACTTTCTCTCTAAGTAAGTTGATTTTCCTGTAATGCCAGCTACATCATTTTGCTTCTCTGATTTCCTCAAAGAAATAACTGAACCTGCCCTACTGGGGAGGTTCTTGGTATAAGTCATTTCCCATATTTTAGGCAGTCAACTCTCACTAGCCTAAGAAAAAGAGGAAAGGGTGCCTTTGGGCAATTTTAACTTTTCAACTTTCATAAAAAGGGACCTTCTAGAAACCTTCCTGGTGAATTTAATGAAAGCTATGGACACTCTCCACAGATAAGTACACTTAAATGCACAAATCCAAGATGACAAACTTGAGTTCAGTAGCTACATGAAGCCCATCCACAGACCTCAATAAGAAATACTACACCATTGACAGAATATTCAAACAAATGGCCAAAAGGAGGCTTGAGAAACTCCTAAGAGCCTTCTCACTATCCTGCCTCTGTTTCTAACACCAAAGGGAAGACAAAAGCTGACCACATTCAGGGCCCCATGGAAACTTGGATCACTGCCCGGCACAACTGCTGGTAACTTAGATCTTTCAGAGTAACTCAGGTGTCACTACACGGACAGTACCAGTAAAGCAAATGTCAAATTACAGACTTTGTAAATGGGTGGCAGAGCCATTAGGAGGCAAAGTAGGGCTCTGCTCATGACCACCTACCTAACGCACTCCCTGTTTGATTACTGTCAATCAGCTCCATTGCCAAGAAAATTTCACAAGGTCTGAGACATTGCTTTGCATACTCCTATATCCTTAGCCTTATCTAAAGTAAAAGCTGTCAGTCCCAATGATTCTAAGCGCTTAGGCTAGAGACTGCGGCCAACTACAAATCTTACCCAGAGAGGAGTGACATGCATGGAAGAGTATGTGCACTTGGGAACAAATGATGAGGAGAGTGGACTAACAGCCTGAAGGAACAAAAAGAACAGGCTCTGGGGGTAATATCAGGAAGAAACACAAGGGAAAAGACTACAATGTCCATACAGTGAAAACTCTCAACACATGGCCAGAGATTAGGTACAGACAGGCAGTTCCTGTGCAATAGCTCCACGTCCGTCTAGTCAAGTAAATGGTCAACAGGAAATCCTGTGAGAGGAAAGAGGGCCAGCAGTCCCTCCCTCTCAGACAAGGGAATCTCTGGGTCACCTTCAGCTGCCCTTTCCAAAGGCCACCTCAACAACTGCAGAAGCTGCCCTGTACTAGCGAGGACATACGGCAAAGGTTCTCACACTGTGACATGGTAATCATTATCCCATTTCACATGAGAGAAAACCCAAAGGGGTTTTAATTAGAAACCATAGCTCTGTGCACCACTCCCCAATACTTTCAAAAGCAGGGCCCCGGGGACGGCGCTCCCGCTGCCATCCAGCCCTCCTCTCCCTCTTTCTCCGCCGGCGGCGCTCCCGCCGCCATCCAGCCCTCCTCTTCCCCTTCTCTGCCGGCGGCGCTCCCGCCACCATCCTGCCCTCCTCTTCCCCCTTCTGCTCCGGCGGCGCTCCAACCACCACCGTGCCCTCTTCCGCCTTCACCGGCTCCTCCGCCACCGGCCTCGACAGCCTTGCCACCCTCACGTTTCCTCCTCCAGAACAGCTACTGGGGGAGTGGGGATGATACAGAGCAGCTCCCGGAGCCACGATGGAGATCAAAGGGATGGCGTACCCCATCCTGGAACGGCTAACTGTCTGGGAGAACCAGCTCCGGTGAGATCGCCGAGGGGCGCGGGCTTTCCCGGGCGGGATGGCAAGCGGCCGGAGTCCCTCCCTTCCTCCTTCCCAGGCCAGCTGGCAGAATTGGGCAGGTGGTCCCCTCGGGCCGTGGCGGCTGGAGCCCCGACCACGTGAGGCCCCCCCGGACCAACCGAGAGAGTTGAGTCGGAAATCCCCAGACCGCGGAGAATGGTGACCGGGGGGGTCCCTTCCAAACACGTGACTCCCCGGTCCGGCTGGGAACGGTGTACTCTCCCGAGCTGCGGCGGCTGGTGCCCTCCCGCCACGCTTGGCGCCCCAGGCCGACTAGGAAATTCGGTCGGGCGCTCTCCCGGGCTGCAGCGGTCGGCAACCCTCCCCGCGTTCGGACCCCCAGGCCGACTGGCACTCTTCCAAGCCGCTTCGGCTGGCGAACCTCCCCGATGGCGAGAGTTTTCCAAAGTTAAAGGACCCACAGCACCTTTTACTGGTGGAACCCACAGACAAACGTGTGCCACGAGCGCCACCTACTGGGCAGGATAAGAAAAACAGAACCCAGAGATTTCACAGAAAAATCTTTCAACCTGTGGGGTCCAACACCCAGGGAAATCTGACTAATGCCCAGACGCCAGCAGAAGATAATGGATCACGCTCAGATAATTGAAAATATGGCCCAGTCAAAGGAACAAACCAATAGTTCAAATGAGATACAGGAGCTGAAACAACTAATGCTGAATATACGAACAGAAATGGAAAACCTCTTCAAAAATGAAATTGATAAATTGAGGGAGGACATGAAGAAGACATGGGCTGAACAAAAAGAAGAAATAGAAAAACTGAAAAAACAAATCACAGAACTTATGGAAGTGAAGGACAAAGTAGAAAAGATGGAAAAAACAATGGATACCTACAATGATAGATTCAAAGAGACAGAAGATAGAATTAGTGATTTGGAGGATGGAACATCTGAATTCCAAATAGAAACAGAAACTATTGGGAAAAGAATGGAAAAATTTGAACAGGGTATCAGGGAACTCAAGGACAATATGAACCGCACAAATATACATGTTGTGGGTGTCCCAGAGGGAGATGAGAAGGGAAAAGGAGGAGAAAAACTAATGGAAGAAATTATCACTGAAAATTTCCCAACTCTTATGAAAGACCTAAAATTACAGATCCAAGAAGTGCAGCGCACCCCAAAGAGATTAGACCCAAATAGGCGTTCTCCAAGACACTTACTAGTTAGAATGTCAGAGGTCAAAGAGAAAGAGAGAATCTTGAAAGCAGCAAGAGAAAAACAAGCCATCACATACAAGGGAAACCCAATAAGACTATGTGTAGATTTCTCAGCAGAAACCATGAAAGCTAGAAGACAGTGGGATGATATATTTAAATTACTAAAAGAGAAAAACTGCCAACCAAGACTCCTATATCCAGCAAAATTGCCCTTCAAAAATGAGGGAGAAATTAAAACATTCTCAGACAAAAAGTCACTGAGAGAATTTGTGACCAAGAGACCAGCTCTACAAGAAATACTAAAGGGAGCACTAGAGTCAGATACGAAAACACAGAAGAGAGAGACATGGAGAAGAGTGTAGAAAGAAGGAAAGTCAGATATGATATATATAATACAAAAGGCAAAATGGTAGAGGAAAATATTATCCAAACAGTAATAACACTAAATGTTAATGGACTGAATTCCCCAATCAAAAGACATAGAATGGCAGAATGGATTAAAAAACAGGATCCTTCCATATGCTGTCTACAGGAAACACATCTTAGACCCAAAGATAAACATAGGTTGAAAGTGAAAGATTGGGAAAAGATATTTCATGCAAATAACAACCAGAAAAGAGCAGGAGTGGCTACACAAATATCCAACAAATTAGACTTCAAATGTAAAACAGTTAAAAGAGACAAAGAAGGACACCATATACTAATAAAAGGAACAATTAAACAAGAAGACATAACAATCATAAATATTTATGCACCGAACCAGAATGCCCCAAAATACGTGAGGAATACACTGCAAACACTGAAAAGGGAAATAGACACATATACCATAATAGTTGGAGACTTCAGTTCCCCACTCTCATCAATGGACAGAACATCTAGACAGAGGATCAATAAAGAAATAGAGAATCTGAATATTACTATAAATGAACTAGACTTAATAGACATTTATAGGACATTACATCCCACAACAGCAGGATACACCTTTTTCTCAAGTGCTCATGGATCACTCTCAAAGATAGACCATATGCTGGATCACAAAGCAAGTCTTAACAAATTTAAAAAGACTGAAATCATACACAACACTTTCTCGGATCATAAAGGAATGAAGTTGGAAATCAATAATAGGCGGAGTGCCAGAAAATTCACAAATACGTGGAGGCTCAACAACACACTCTTAAACAACAAGTGGGTCAAAGAAGAAATTGCAAGAGAAATTAGTAAATACCATGAGGCGAATGAAAATGAAAACACAACATATCAAAACTTATGGGACGCAGCAAAGGCAGTGCTAAGAGGGAAATTTATTGCCCTAAATGCCTATATCAAAAAAGAAGAAAAGGTAAAAATGCAGGAATTAACTATCCACTTGGAAGAACTGGAGAAAGAACAGCAAACTAATCCCAAAGCAAGCAAAAGGAAAGAAATAACAAAGATTAGAGCAGAAATAAATGAAATTGAAAACATGAAAACAACAGAGAAAATCAATAAGACCAGAAGTTGGTTCTATGAGAAAATCAATAAGATTGATGGACCCTTAGCAAGATTGACAAAAAGAAGAAGAGAGAGGACGCAAATAAATAAGATCAGAAATGGAAGAGGAGACATAACCACTGACCTCACAGAAATAAAGGAGTTAATAACAGGATACTATGAATAACTTTACGCTAATAAATACAACAATTTAGATGAAATGGACGGGTTCCTGGAAAGACATGAACAACCAACTTTGACTCAAGAAGAAATAGATGACCTCAACAAACCAATCACAAGTAAAGAAACTGAATTATTCATTCAAAAGCTTCCTAAAAAGAAAAGTCCAGGACCAGACAGCTTCACATGTGAATTCTATCAAACATTCCAGAAAGAATTAGTACCAACTCTCCTCAAACTCTTCAAAAAAATCAAAGTGGAGGGAAAGCTACCTAATTCATTCTATGAAGCCAACATCACCCTCATACCAAAACCAGGCAAAGATATTACAAAAAAAGAAAACTACAGACCAATCTCTCTAATGAATACAGATGCAAAAATCCTCAATAAAATTCTAGCAAATCGTATCCAACAGCACATTAAAAGAATTATACATCATGACCAAGTAGGATTCATCCCAGGTATGCAAGGATGGTTCAACACAAGAAAATCAATTAATGTAATACACCACCTCAACAAACCAAAGCAGAAAAATCACATGATCATCTCAATTGATGCAGAGAAGGCATTTGACAAGATTCAACATCCTTTCCTGTTGAAAACACTTCAAAGGATAGGAATACAAGGGAACTTCCTTAAAATGATAGAGGGAATATATGAAAAACCCACAGCTAATATCATCCTCAATGGGGAAAAATTGAAAACTTTCCCCCTGAGATCAGGAACAAGACAAGGATGTCCACTATCACCACTATTATTCAACACTGTGTTGGAGGTTCTAGCCAGAACAATTAGACAAGAAAAAGAAATACAAGGCATCAAAATTGGAAAGGAAGAAGTAAAACTATCACTGTTTGCAGACGATATGATACTATACGTCGAAAACCCGGAAAAATCCACAACAAAACTACTAGAGCTAATAAATGAGTACAGCAAAGTAGCAGGTTACAAGATCAACATTCAAAAATCTGTAGCATTTCTATACACTAATAATGAACAAGCTGAGGGGGAAATCAAGAAACGAATCCCATTTACAATTGCAACTAAAAGAATAAAATACCTAGGAATAAATTTAACTAAAGAGACAAAAAACCTATATAAAGAAAACTACAAAAAACTGCTAAAAGAAATCACAGAAGACCTAAATAGATGGAAGGGCATACCGTGTTCATGGATTGGAAGACTAAATATAGTTAAGATGTCAATCCTACCTAAATTGATCTACAGATTCAATGCAATACCAATCAAAATCCCAACAACTTATTTTTCAGAAATAGAAAAACCAATAAGCAAATTTATCTGGAAGGGCAGGGTGTCCCTAATTGCCAAAAACATCTTGAGGAAAAAAAACAAAGCTGGAGGTCTCGCGCTGCCGGACTTTAAGGCATACTATGAAGCCACAGTGGTCAAAACAGCATGGTATTGGCATAAAGATAGATATATCGACCAATGGAATCGAATAGAGTGCTCAGATATAGACCCTCTCATCTACGGACATTTGATCTTTGATAAGGCAGTCAAGCAACTCACCTGGGACAGAACAGTCTCTTCAATAAATGGTGCCTTGAGAACTGGATATCCATATGCAAAAGAATGAAAGAAGACCCATATCTCACACCTTATACAAAAGTTAACTCAAAATGGATCAAAGATCTAAACATTAGGTCTAAGACCATAAAACAGTTAGAGGAAAATGTAGGGAGATATCTTATGAAACTTACAATTGGAGGTGGTTTTATGGACCTTAAACCTAAAGCAAGAGCACTGAAGAAGGAAATAAATAAATGGGAACTCCTCAAAATTAAACACTTTTGTGCATCAAAGAACTTCATCAAGAAAGTAGAAAGACAGCCTATACAATGGGAGACAATATTTGGAAATGACATATCAGATAAAGGTCTAGTATCCAGAATTTATAAAGAGATTGTTCAACTCAACATCAAAAAGACAGCCAACCCAATTACAAAATGGGAAAAAGACTTGAATAGACACCTACCAGAAGAGGAAATACAAATGGCCAAAAGGCACATGAAGAGATGCTCAGTGTCCCTGGCCATTAGAGAAATGCAAATCAAAACCACAATGAGATATCATCTCACACCCACCAGAATGGCCATTATCAACAAAACAGAAAATGACAAGTGCTGGAGAGGATGTGGAGAAAGAGGCACACTTATCCACTGTTGGTGGGAATGTCAAATAGTGCAACCACTGTGGAAGGCAGTTTGGCAGTTCCTCAAAAAGCTGAATAAGGAATTGCCATACGACCCAGCAATACCATTGCTGGGTATCTACTCAAAGGACTTAAGGGCAAAGACACAAGCGGACATTTGCACACCAATGTTTATAGCAGCGTTATTTACAATTGCAAAGAGATGGAAACTGCCAAAATGTCCATCAACAGAAGAATGGCTAAACAAACTGTGGTATATACATACGATGGAATATTATGCAGCTTTAAGACAGGATAAACTTATGAAGCATGTAATAACATGGATGGACCTAGAGAACATTATGCTGAGTGAATCCAGCCAAAAACTAAAGGACAAATACTGTATGGTCCCACTGATGTGAACGGACATTCGAGAATAAACTTGGAATATGTCATTGGTAACAGAGTCCAGCAGGAGTTAGAAACAGGGTAAGATAATGGGTAATTGGAGCTGAAAGGATACAGACTGTGCAACAGGACTAGATACAAAAACTCAAAAATGGACAGGACAGTAATACCTAATTGCAAAGTAATCATGTTAAAACACTGAATGAAGCTGTATCTGAGCTATAAAAAAAAAGCAGGGCCCCGGATTCTTGCCTTTACCAGTTCCTGTTATCCAAAAGGACCCTTTTTCTCCTGCTTGCACACAAATGGCTCAAGAAGGTCATTACAACCTCACAGATGTGTCCAGGCAGCCAGTCAGCCGGTCTCCACCTGCCCTCCCTCTGTCTCACATAACTAGGGCAGACTGGCTCAGGCTTAATTCCCTAGATACTCCTACCCAAGCCTTTTCTCCAGCATGCCATTTGTCCGCTCTCCTCGTCCACCTGGCTGTGCACCTTCACACTAGTCACTGCCCCACCTGTCCTCACTCGTTTCCCTCTCCCCTTCTAGTTTCTTCAGGAGTAATAAACTCCTCTTCTTTTTTGGCCTCAGGTACATCTACACCCCTGTCACACACCCCACCTCCTTTTCAAACTTCGGCTCAAACTGCTTCAGCCTGCATTTGATTAGGAATTGGGGGTGAGGGAAGTTGCCAACAAATCACCACAGTTTCCATCAGCTGCTATTTTCCTCCCCCTTCTCATTTCTCTGGCCTCTGCTACTGTCCCTCCTACCAGATGGGGCGGGGGTGCTAGAGGATCTCACCTAACCCTCCCATGTCCCCACGGGAGAATATTCTTGAGATGTGTTCTTCACCACCCTGCCCAGGACTTTTTCTTTAATCTCCAACCTTCACTTAGCCTGTGCCCCCACCACCCCACCACCCTGCCCCAAGCATTATCTGCCCACCTGGCTTAGCTGACCGGCCCCCACCCTGCCCTACTCCACCCACCTGAGGTTATTGTAACATCCCTGTTCTTCATGGATTCATAGTATACTTGCATGAAACCTTTTAAAGAACGAACATTCCACATTTTGCACCATTAGCAGATAGCCCTCCTAGAGGGGCATCAATCACAACCTTGAAAATAACAAGGGCTGAAGAATCAACTAACTTGTTGCTGTTTCTATAAAGTGGTTTGGACACACAACTAAACAGGATTGAGGAAGACAGTATACCACCCTTTTCAAGTGTCCCATATCATCAGATTCATTGAATTTGGGAACTGGAAGACTAGGGAGGGGTCAGTTGATCTAAACTGTCCATTTTCACAGAAGGAAGAAGAGGCCCCAAGTTTTCCAAGGTTACATTGTTGGCAGATATGCCTTACCTTGAACATTATTTGTAAGAGCATTAAGGTAGGTAGGGAGGGAGGGAGAAAATGAAAAATGAAAAACAGTAAGAACAAAAATGAAGGTGGAACTGAGCCCCTGGCAAAAATTGAGGGAAAATAAAGGCTTATTCTTAAAAGAGCTTTTCTTTTAAAAACTGATCTGCATTAATATTTTCCAAGCTTTACATTCTTAAGAGACAGCTAAACTTTACTATGTTTTTTAAAGAAAGGAAACCATAAAATACTCATATGGCTTCCCAAATAGTTTTGGAATGAGCCTCAGTTCCACATTCTCCTTTAAGAGATAATCACTTAGAGCCACACACCTTCCCACTTCCCTCTGCTGTCAGAGTTGTCTCACTAAAAAAGCAAACCTCATGTTACTTTTGAACCAAAAACAAAAGAAAACAAAAGCCAAAAGATATCACTTCTGATCCCATCTATGCTAACCTATGATATCATTTACCTTTTCCACATGTCCTGCCTACCTCAGGGAGTCTCCTGCGAGTGGCCTCTGTCCAGCCCTCCCCCACTGCCGCCGGCAGAGCTTGGGGTTCAGCTGCACTCACTACTTGGTGTAGACATTTGCTATAGACGTGTCTGTCTACCCCACTAATGCATCAAGGACCCTATCACATCTCACTCATTTTTGTATCTCAGGGCTTAACAAGGGTCTGGCCCATAGTATACCCTCAGAAGTGTTTACTGCCACTGTAAACCCTGAGTAAAAGACCTGACTTGAAAGAATCACTCATATAGGAAAGGGCCTCTCAAAAAAAAAAAAACCTCCCTGGTCTTTCCCTGTCAATTTCCCTATCTCCTCTGCCCTGCCACATCACCTCACCAAGCATACAAGCTGTTTCCAGCTGCCGGGATGACAGGAGAGCCTTAACAACTAAAACGGGAAAATCTTGACCAATGCTTCTTTCCAAATACAAGTCAGAGGAAACTCCTGACTCCTTTCAGCAATAAAATCTGAGTTAATTTCAAGTCCTGAGTTACTGCAAAAAATTTTAATTCTAAAAACTTTTCATTCTACAGTTATGTCTGTGACACTGTTTGAACAGGAAAAATGGAGCCTAGATTGCAAAACAGCAAACTTTTGCTGTAATGACAGCAGCTCACGCTTCCAGGGTGTTTACCCTGTGTAGGCACTATACTGAGCTACACATGGTACCTACTTTACTTCACAACAGCCAAAGCAGAGAGGTCTTCCCACCTTTTTATTATTATAATTCAGTACCTTCCTACAAACATGGACAGTTTTCTGCTATATAAATAACCCAAGCAAATAAGATTATCTTCTGCCTCCCCACTGTCACACTATGTATCTTAATACATTTTAATTTCTCTAGGCCTAAATTTTCCCACGGGAACAAATGACATACATTAAGACTATAGACCTTTGGCAGGTAAGGGGAAAAGCAATAAGAAAAACCAAAACAAATTCAGGACATCTTCCTAAGAAGGGATGCATTACAGTCCAAAATTTAAATTTTCTGCAGCATACTATCTAATTTGGCTGTCTGGTCAGTTTATTTAAACAACCTAATTACATAGGGCCTAGAATAGGAAATGAAATCTTATTATTCTGTATAGATTAACATAACACTTGGATATATTCCAGAGTATTTTGGGCAGAAAATAAAAACATAATTGCAAAATCACCTTGAGGGACTGAGGAAAAAGGTGGAAATATTAAACTTACCCACTGGGGAATTTCTGATATTCTCTCAGGTATCAGGGACTACCAATTTAATAAACCAAGCCTTCAATCAGAGGCTTGCCCTTATGAAACTTATTTCTGCAATGGGAAAGCAAGGCCTGCATACAATTATGCCTAAGAGTCACCCCTAGAGAGCCTCTTTCATTGCTCAGATGTGGCCTCTTTCTTTAAGCCAACTCTGCAAATAAACTCACTATCCAACTTCCTATGTGGGACATGACCTCAGGGATGAGCCTGGTCCTGGCATCGTAGGATTGAGAATGACCAAAAACGGTAAGAAATGGAACAAAATAAAGTTTCAGTGGCTAAGAGATTTCAAATAGAGTCAAGAGGTCATTCTGGAGGTTACTCTTATAAAAGCTTTAATCAAATATTTCAAATTACCACAGTATGCCATGCCCCAACCAACAGTATTCCTGAAAACCCTAGGGAGTGTCTTGGGCTCTATCTAAGTCTCTATAAAAGTTTTTCTCAATAAGTTATTTTTTTTCAGAAACTTAAGGTCTCCAGATTGATTGTAGACAAGATAAATCCTGAAATCCAGAGGTACCAGTCTCTTCAAGAACAACAAGCAGGTTTATTCCTCTACTCTAGAAAGTCAACACCTCTTTCCAGCAGGAAGAAATTAAAGTGGTCATTATCCAGTTATACTTGAAGATTGAGAGAAAGATCAAGTGAGAGGAGGGAGGTATAAATGAGAAATTAGGTTCTTCCAAATGACTGTGACTACTGACTCATTACACAGACATTTCTTTTTATCTAGTATTTTAGAACAGCCAGAAGGAAATACCTGAAGTTGTTAAACTGTAATCCAGTAGCCCTGATCTTTGATAATGATGGAATAACTATACTGTAAAAAAAAAAGTTAAATGTATACATAAAGTGGATGAATTTTAAACATGTAAATTACACCTCAATAAACTATTCTTTTAAAAAAGTCAAAAAGAAAGAAGGGATGCATTAGATCACTTCATGCATAAGTCTTGACATTAACATGCATTTCCAAGTTTTCTCTCCATCCTGGGTGAGAAATACTGGCAAACAGAGAAACAAAATTTCTGCTCTGTACAGGTCAAACACCCCTCTGCTGTTCTAGGTAAACAGGACCATGTGAGCTTGGTTTTTATTCCCTGAGGTGGAAGGTACTTAACTAAATCTGTCTTGCCTAATAATAACCAGAGGTAGGAACAGCTAGTGCCTCACTGATGTTTGGACTGCTGATGGTAGTGTCCTCCAAGAGTGGATCCCAGACCAACAGCATCATCAGCATCTGGGAACATGTTAGACATGCAAACTACCAAACCGTGCTCAGAAACTCTGGTGGGGATGGGGGTGAGGGGTGGGGCCCAGGACCAGGTATTTTAACAAGCCCTCCAGGTGATTCTGATGCATGCTGAAATTTGAGAACCAATGGTTTAGGCTAATAAATCTCCCAGGTCATGGGAATGTCCTGCTGGGTTAATCTGTGTTTAACAACTCTTGGGTAATTAGGCTGACTCCCCACCAACAGCACCTTGTGTTGTTGCCTTTGCCAACTGGGAGAAGGCCCCAAACACTGAACTCCTTCATAGCACTCTCCTTCCACTCTCTTGTGCAAATTACCAGCACCCCACTTTTCCATTATTAAAAATAATGACAG
This sequence comes from Tamandua tetradactyla, assembly GCF_023851605.1. NCBI lineage: Eukaryota > Metazoa > Chordata > Mammalia > Pilosa > Myrmecophagidae > Tamandua > Tamandua tetradactyla. Next base: position 47,392,990 of record NC_135339.1, read on the forward strand.
CATTTGTCTACTTCCGGGTCAAGATGGCAGCTTAACAACGTGCACATTTTAGTTCGTCCTCCAGAACAACTACTAAATAACCAGAAACAGTACAGAACAGCTCCTGGGGCCACGTCAGTGACCAGACACTCAGCATATCCCAGTCTGGACCAGCTGGACAAGCTGCGAGCACCCCCCAGAACCATGAGTTCCCAAAGCTGCGGCAGCCAGCGCCCCGCCCCCACAGGCCGCTTCCCGAGGGGAAAGGAAAGGACTTTACCAGCAGCAGGGACTGGGTACAATCAAACGCCAGTTGTGGAACTAACAAATTCTGACTACTAAAAATAGGCCCCCAGCTTAGGTGAACCTGATCAAAGCGGAGGTTGCTCATTTTTGCCCCGGCGCCAAGGGGGCAGGACTGACAGAAAAAGGGGGAAAAATAAGAAGAAAACAGAGGTTTTTGTGGCTGTGTATCTACAAAGGCTTGACTGCCGCTGGATACAGCGGCAGGACTTTTCAGGCTGCAACTGTCCCAGGCATAGGCAGAAGTGAGCTCTTTTGGGGGCTTATCTGGAGCTTGTGCCTTCCCCAGGGGAGGGGTGAAGCCCCACCCAGGTGGAATCCCTCCATCAAGGAATTCAGACACCAGGGCTTGGTAATTTGAAGCCATTAAAACCAGCCTACAACCTCTCCTCTGTCTCCACCACGCCCCCAGCAGGGAGAGTCTGCTAAAGTTAAACGTACTGCATCATCTTAAGCTGGTGGGGCCTGCAGTCAGACAAGTGCCACATACTGGGCAGGATAAGAAAAACAGAGTCCAGAGACTTCACAGGAAAGTCTTTCAACCTGCTGGGTCTCACCCTCGGGGAAAACCAACGCAGGTGACTCTTTCCTCCTGATAGGAGGCCAGTTTGGTCTGGGAAAATCTGGCTGGGGTCTATAACATCTAAGTAGACCCTCCTAAGTGTGTGTGTGGGGGGAAGACACCACACAAGCAGGGCAAGAAACAAGAAAACAAGAACTGAAAAATTCTCCTCTGTTAAACAAAACTTAAGCTAAAGGTCCAGATAAAGTTGAACGGAATGTCAAAGAACAGATAGACAACAAATTCATCCAGCAAGAAAACCCTAGATAAAAGAAGTGAAAGCAATCTCCAGAATAAACTAATCAAGGTAATTAAATGCCTAGACGCCAGCAAAAAATAACAAATCACACTAAGAAAATTGAATATATGGCCCAGTCAAAGGAACTAACCAACAATTCAAATGAGATACAGGAGCTGAAACAATTAATTCAGAATATACGAACAGACATGGAAAACCTCATCAAAAACAAGTTAATGAATTGAGGGAGGATATAAAGAAGGCAAGGAAAGAACAAAAAGAAGAAACTGAAAGTCTGAAAAAACAAATCACAGAACTTATGGGAATGAAAGACACAGTAGAAGAGATGAAAAAAACAATGGAAACCTACAATGGTAGATTTTGAGAGACAGAACATAGGATTTCTAAACTGGAGGACAGAACATCTGAAATCTGACAAGAAATAGAAACTATAGGGAAAAAAATGGAAAATATGAGCAGGGACTCAGGGAATTGAAAAACAATATGAAGCACATGAATATACGTGTTGTGGGTGTCCCAGAAGGAGAAGAGAAGGGAAAAGGAGGAGAAAAACTAATGGAGGAAATTATCACTGAAAATTTCCCAACTCTTATGAAAGACTTAAAATTACAGATCCAAGAAGTGCAGCACACCCCAAAGAGAATAGATCCAAACAGATATACTCCAAGACATTTAATAATCAGAATGTCAGAGGTCAAAGAGAAAGAGAGGATCTTGAAAGCAGTAAGAGAAAAGCAATCCATCACATACAAGGGAAGCCCAATAAGACTATGCACAGATCTCTCAGCAGAAACCATGGAGGCGAGAAGAGAAGTGGGATAATATATTTAAGTTATTAAAAGAGAAAAACTACCAACCAAGAATTCTATATCCAGCAAAATTGTTCTTCAAAAATGAGGGGGAAATTAAAACATTTTCAGACAAAAAATCACTGAGAGAATTTGTGACCAAGAGACCAGCTCTGCAAGAAATACTAAAGGGAACACTAGAGACAGATATGAAGACAGAAGAGAGAGGTGTGGAGAAGAGTGTATAAAGGAAGACTATGAGTAAAGGTAAAAAGAAGGAAAATTAGATATGACATATAAAATCCAGAAGGCAAAATAGTAGAAGAAAGTACTACCCATGCAGTAATAACACTGAATGTTAATGGATTAAACTCTGCAATCAAAAGACATAGTCTGGCAGAATGGATTAAAAAACAGGACCCATCTATATGCTATCTCTACTCAAAAGACATGAGGCCAAGGACACAAATGGACATTTACACACCAATGTTTATAGCAGCATTATTAACAATTACCAAGAGACGGAAACAGCCAAAATGTCCATCAACAGACAGTTGGCTAAACAAACTGTGACATTTACATAAGATGGAATATTATGCAGCTGTAAGACAGAATAAAGTTATGAAGAATGTAACAACATGAATGGACCTTAAGGACATTATGCTGACTGTGATTAGCCAGAAACAAAAGGACAAAAACTGTATGGTCTCACTGATATGAACTGGCATTAGTGAATAAACTTGGAATATTTCCTTGGTAACAGAGACTATCAGGAGATAGAACTAGGGTAAGATATTGGGTAATTGGAGCTGAAGAGATACAGATTGTGCAACAGGACTGAATATAAAAACTCAGAAATGGACAGCACAATATTACCTAACTGTAATACAATTATGTTAAAACACTGAATGAAGCTGCATATGAGAATGATAGAGGGAGGAGGGCTGGGGCATAAATGAAATCACAAAGAAAGATAGATGATAAAGATTGAGATGGTGTAATATAGGAATGCCTACAGTGTATAATGATAGTGACTAAATGTACAAATTTTAAAAATGTTTTTGCATGAGGAAGAACAAAAGAATGTCATTACTGCAGTGTGCTGAAAATAGATGGTACTTAGTTTAAAATTTCAACTAATGTGTGAGACTAAAGCAAAAAATGTTTATTTGGTACAAATCTATACTTTGACTAGTGCATCTCCTAATATAACTTATGTAGATAGTTGATTGAACACCTTAAGTACATGGAACTTTGTATAGGACATGAGATTTTGTTGGTTTGTCCAGGTGATGCCATGATGAATCCCAGAGCGATTTGATCAGTGAGTGGAAAAGTATTTGCAAAGTCCCCTTTGGGGAATGGTGAGAACGGGAGAAAACTCAACTTCCCCAAGTTGAATTCTTGATATTCTCACAAGCAGTGTGGACAACCAAAGCTATAGGCTGAGCCCCCAGTCTTGGGGTTTGTTCATATGAAATTTAACCCCACAGGGGATAGGTCAAGCCTACTTAAAATTAAGCCTAAGAGTCACCCCCAAGAGAACCTCTTTTGTTGCTCAGATGTGCCCTCTCTCTCCAGCCAACTCAGCAAGCAGACTCACCACCCTCCCCCTGTTTACGTGGGACATGACTACCAGGGGTGTGGATCTTCCTGGCAGTTTGGGACAGAAATTCCAGAATGAGCTGAGATTCAGCATCAAGGGATTGAGAAAAACTCTAGAATGAGCTAAGACCCAGCATCAAGGGATTGAGAAAACCTTCTGGACCAAAAGGGGGAAGAGTGAAATGAGACAAAGTGTCAATGGCTGAGAGATTTCAAACAGAGTCGAGAGGTTATCCTGGAGGTTATTCTTATGCATTAAGTAGATATCACTTTGTTATCCAAGATGTAATGGAGAGGCTGGAGGGAACTGCCTGAAAATGTAGAGCTGTGTTCTAGTAGCCATGTTTCTTGATGATGATTGTATAATGATACAGCTTTCGCCGTGTGACTGTGTGATTGTGAAAACCTTGTGTATGATGCTCCTTTTATCTACCTTGTCAACAGATGAGAGGAACATATGGAATAAAAATAAATAATAGGGGGAACAAATGTTAAAATAGATTTAGTTTGAAATGTTAGTGATCAATGAAAGGGTTCAGTAAGGGGTATGGCCTGTAAAATTTTTTTTTTGTTTGTTATATTTTTCTGCTGTCTTTTTATTTCTTTTTCTGAATTGATGCTAATGTTCTGGGAAATTATCATGACGATGAATATACAACTATGTGATGATATTGTGAATTGCTGAGTGTATGTGTTGGGAATGTTTGTGTTTCTTGTAATTTTTTTTAATTAATAAAAAATTTTAAAAAATAAATAAATAATGACCGCATTCGTCTAACAGAACTGCCAGGGGGATCACTGGCTAGTAAAACCTCAGTAAATGTGAATCCCTGTAATTCTTGAATCTCTGCCAACAGGTAACTCAGAACTAGGGACCTGGCAAAATTAAACTTGCTTCCTGCGTGTTAGCCACCTGACTTGTTCTATTCACTCCACTTCCAGGCCATGAAATAGACCATCCCTGACCGCATGCACATAGCCCTCCATTTTCCAGGCATTTACTCACTCGATCTACAACCTCAGTCTACAGTCAAGTCATGCCCAGCAGCATGCAGACTTCTTTAGTCCTGCAGACATCCAGGAGAAACTCTACGAAGATTAACAAAAAAAGCAACAATAACAGCGTACATTTCTATTTTGCTTACCTTGTACCAAGCAGTGAGTGCCTCTCAAATGTTAACTTATACACTCCTTGCAACAGCCCAGCAAGGTTAACTGCTGTTACCACCCACCAAGACTGGGGAAACTGAGGCATGTAGGGTTTAAATAACCTGCCTAAGGTTCCACAGCTCCTAACAAGACAGACAGCTACTAGCTATTAATTACCTACTAGCCACCTGTTATCACAGACCCTGAACAAAGTAATGATTCTAAGGTACTGTCAAGGGGTTCAACACTCAGTCCTCAAGGTCCAGCACAAAAATGTTAATTACATTTTATTTTTCTCCCCTCTACTCTCCCCCCACGACCAATCTAATTCTACCAAAATTAAGACAAAATTCTTCTAGGGCAGAATTTTTCCCTTCTCATAATTCCTCTGGCACCACACCACTTAGCCCCTAAGCATATACCATTTATCACATTGAGTTTTCTAATTGTTTCTTGTATATTAGTCTTTTCTTTCCCAGTAGACAATAAAATTCTTTGGAAGTATCCATACTTTCTGTGAAACCACACAAAACTAGGCAGAAGCATAGGTTTGTACATGTAGTTATACAAACTGAGAATGTTCCATGGTTAATTGGTTGGCTTATGCACTTTATTTCTGATGCTTCCTTATTGTCAATCTTTAAGAAGCAGAATAAAAGTAAGAAGGATGCCATTAAAGCCAACACCAAAGGAGGTATCACACCAACATTCAGTGAGCAGCACTATTACAAGATCTGTACTCCATGCCTTTCCTCCTTATTTCATTTCAACCCCTCTGCAGCCTTATAGAGGAGGGTGTCATAATCCCAGTGTACCGGTTTAAATCTGTGGGTGGATGGCAGGAAAGCCCTGTCCTTCAACCCTCATTCAGTATTGCTGGGCACAATTTTTATTGTTCCCATGGAGATATGTCTCCACCCATTCAAGGTGGGGTTGCTTGCTGGTACCTTTTAAGAGGGAACCACTTTGGAAAAAGGGAGAGAACCACGATAGCCCATGCAGCCAGAAACCTTCAGAGATGAAGAAGGAAAACACCCCCAGGGGAGCTTCATGAAGTAAGAAGCCTGGAGAGAAAGTCCGCAGAAGTTGCCATATTCACCATGTGCCTTTACAATTGAGAGAGAAACCCTGAACGTCATTGGCCTTCATGGACCAAGGTATCGTTCCCTGGATGCCTTAGATTGGACATTTCTATATCCTTGCTTTAATTGAGACATTTTCCTAGTCTTAGAAGTATAAACTTGCAACTTAATAAATTCCCCCTTTTAAAAGCCATTCTGTTTCTGGTGTATCACATTCTGGCAGCCAGCAAACTAGAACACCCAGTTTGAGGAAGGAGGAACCTGCGGCTCTGAGGAGTACCTTGCCCAATGTTACTCAAGGCTAGTGAGTAAAGGACAGAGATGTATGAGACCTGTACCCAAAGAACCTACTCTGCCTACAACTAAGGTAGAGATTACGGTGTCCAGACTAAATTCTTCTCAAAGACATACCATTACCCTTGTAAAAAGTTTTACTATGCCAGAGAGAATTTTTAACTCTATTTAAAAACTTTCTTTCAATTCTTTTTAAACGATGAGATGATAACCACTTTTGTAGGTAAAATTACAATCTTGAAATAGAAAATGCATCAATTCTCCCCATATTTTATTAAACTATACATTCAATGCAATGCAAATCACATTTCCAACATTTTCTTGAGAACTTCACAAGGATTCAAAAACATAAATGAAAGAACAAAGGTCCACAAATAAGCAACCAAGTTTGGAAAAAGAGGAGTAAAGGCAGGGCTCACCCAGTCATATAGGACACATTGAAAAATCATCATAATAAAAGTGATTTGGCATAGAAACAGACAGATGACTGGAACAGAATGGAAAACTTGAAAATAGTCCCCATAAAGAATCTAAAAATCAATACGTTAAGTGAAAAGGCCAGATATAAAAGAGTACAATACTGAATGGTTCCATTTAGATAAAATTCTTTAAAATACAAACCAATCTATACTGACAGAAGCAGATCATTGATTGCCTGCATCTAGAGACAAAGGGAGATGGACTACAAAGAGGCATGTGGGAAGTCGTGGGGTGATAAAATGCCTGTCATGATTGTGGTAGTGTTTCACAGGTATGTTCATCTCTACATCTGTCAAAACGCATCACATTATAAACTTTACATTTACTATATGTAAATTATACTTCAAGTTGAAAAATGATTCATTTTTTTATGGGAAAACCTGAAGGTTGTTCCACATGAAATACTGAGGAAAGAATACACTGTTTAATAGGCGATTTGGAACAAACTGGCCCTCAAAATGAAAATGAAAAAATAAAGGTGAATTTCTTCTTATGTCATATATAAAGATGAACCTCAAATAGATTAAAGACCTAAATGTGAATGGCAAAACTAGCAAGTTGATAGAAGAAAATATAGACTATATCTGTAACTTGTGGTGAGACAGAATATCTTAAACAAGACTGGTAAACTTCAACATTAGGCAAAACTTGATAAATTTGAGCTGTATCAAAAACAAAACTTCCTCATCAACAAAAATTACCATTGAAAAAGTTAATAAGCAGATGGCAGAATGGGATTAATACCTAGAAGATGCAAGAAATTGCAAAGCTACACATTAAAAAACACACTGAAGCTAGTCAAAGAAATTGCAAAAGCTAACAAATATATTAAAAGATGCCCAAATTCAGTTAAGAAATCACATAATTTCCCACTAATACAATGAGATACCAGTTTATAGTATCCGTTGATTAGAAAGGTGGTAATACTAAACATTGGCTACAATGTGGGGAATCAAAAACCTTCAAGCACTGGTATGGGAGAGTAACCCCCTTCAGTAAACTAAGAGTAGTTTGGCAGAATTTCTAAAATTCAGATGTGCTCCTACCCTATAAACCCAGCCACCCTACTGCCGGGTATACTCTTAGAGAAGTTCTCAAATTTTCCCAGCCTGCTTGTTAAAACTCAGACTGTCAGACTATGCCCCTAGACCCAAAGATATTTAAGTCTAGGTATGCCATAAGTTCTTCCAGAAAAGAATGCTGTGGCTATAGCTACCATCCAAAAAAAAAGGCAAAGAAAGGAACATTCTGTAATCCGATGTGCCCCTACAAAGGCAGGCTACCCAGTTTTTCCAAGAGATATGGAACTGTTTGCCATACAAAACACTGGGAAAGTGGATATGGGACAATCAGAAAACAAAAATCACCAGTGATTGAAATATGGGAGAAAACACAACAGATCCTTCTAAACAGCTTTAAATAAGCAAGCCCCCATTAGGAAAGCATATCTTTAGGGCAGAAACAGCAGCTACAACACTGGAAGACGGAGCAGAATAGTGAAGGTCTACTGCAGACAGACAAGGAAGCTGGCAGCATACTCACACCTTCCCCCAAAGACCGGTCAATTTATCTCCATGTGTAAACAACCCAGAATTTTTATTTCTAAAACAGCATTTTGTATTTTCTATAGCAGCATTTTTATTGGATGATAAGGACTGGGAATTCTACAGTTTTCTTGAAACGTATTGTGTGAAATGCAGGTCTGTAAATTAAATCATATTTGATACAAAGCAAGAGCACCTTTTAGTTAAAAAAAAAATCCTTTCGATTTTCCTGAGATATGTTAGCAAAGCACATCCATGTCTTCCAACTGAAGTGGAGGATCTACCACAAGTTGAAAATTTAGGGATTTACCAGAAAAAAATAAATAAATAAAAGGGTTGCGTTTTCAAGCTAAAACTGAATGTCTATAGGCAACATAAGCAATAATGACTTGCGAAAATACACAAAGTTTTTAAGTGTTAAAACATACAATGGCATTGATGTTTATATTTTATTCTAATCACATTGAGGGAGAACCCCATTTACAGACTTAAAAAATGCTTTTCTTTTATCAAGAATTTTTTTTATATTTTAGATGCAAAAGTATGTAGAATATCTACTACAAGTTAAGCACTGAACAATATGCTAGGAATCCTCAGATAAATAATACACTCTTAATTACTGTGCCCTTTAATTCCCTTGAATTAATTTCTTTAAAAAAATGCTTAGGGTATTTGAAATAGCTCATTATCAGCACTAAAGAGTTGCAGAAATACATCTTAGTATTTTATTAAAAATGTAAACTGTCTAGCTGCTCAACAGGAAATGTAGAGAAGAAAAAGACCATTTCACTGCTTTACATATTCACCCACCACTTTCTGCAGAATACCTCTTAAACTGTACGGTAGCAGCTGCCACCTCCTGCTACAAAGCAGGTCACAGAGCTGGAGACCCAGAGACAATCTACATAGTTTGACAGAAACAGGGAAGAAACTCACAGGAGTGCCCGGGAGAGACCTTAATAGGAACCAAGATAAGGAAAATGTGCTGCTAAAGGCAGAAAGCAGCTCCTGGAGGTTCCCCCAAGGCTAGTGCCTCCAAAAGCAGGCCATGGTTGCTGCTGCTTGCTTGCTTGGCCAAGGCATGGCTTCAGACCTGGAAGGCTGCCACCTGCTGAATCACCAAACATCCCAGGGCTTCCCTAGCAGCACTGACCAGGGAGGCACCCATCCCCCGCCCGACTTCTCCCGTGGACATCTTACACCACAACCAATGAAACACTCAGCCCTCTCCCCTTCAGCACGGCCCTAAAGAACGTTCTGGACAGCCCATGGTGTGTCTACGTCACCAGTCCCACTCCTCTCTGCCCACTCAGTGGCCCCCTGAATATTCAAAGTGCGGGGAAGCGTGGGGACAGCGTAGCACACCACGCCAGGTATTCACACTTCTACATCTAGGCAGCCAACCAGAAACACCCCCAAATCCGAAAGCAATTACCTGTCTAAACAGCTGGAAAGGTCCAGGAAGGTAAATGTCAAGGGAGCTAAAAGAATAGGCAGGCGCCAATAATAGACAATAAACTTCCCTTTCAGGAAGGAACCTTCTCTCTTGCTTTCATAAGCGTGTGTGGCTAAAGTCTTCACGGTTCGGAGGTGTAAAGAAACATCCGAGAACGATTTGCCTGGATTCTCTTCATTCCATCCATCCATGGCAACCCTTATCCCGTTTTTCACTCGTGACTCCCAGAGAGAAACAAGCATTAACCAGAACGGGCTAGGCCGAACCCGTTAGCCGGCTAGGACACCCTAACCAAACGCCAGAAGAAGCCCGAGCTTTGGGGAAAGACCGGGCTGCCGCTGCTCTGCCCTTCTGGCGCCTCGGGATCGCGGAAATTCCTCACTCCCCAGGAGAAGCGCCTACTGGAGAGGCTGCTGGGTCCAGAGCTGCGCGGATGGCCGCTCCAGGCTTGGCCCCTAAACACCCTCACCCACCCCGGCCAGCGCCGCGGGGTCTCAGGGCCACCCCCTGAGCCTGAGGGGTGTTAAGCGACGTGGGGAGGAGGAGCTCGCTTCTCCTGGGACTGAGGAGAATCCCACCTGTTACGTGGTCGGGGGGCACCGAGGGGGCGCAGCAGGGATAGCCCCAAATCCTGGGCGCCTGGCCGGCCATCTGGCTCCGGGGTACTGACACGCCGCCGCCCCGGCCGTGGGGGTGGGGTCGGGCTTTGGGATCCGCCTCGGCTGGTCTCCGGACTCCTCCGGGCAACTGCCCGAAGGCTCCTCGCCTCAGGGTTCCCCCGCCCGGCCACCGTCCGCCTGACGCCCGCCCCAATCCGACATCAGGCAGCCTTCCGGCCCGCAAGCATCACCTCTGAAAAGGTACCCACTGACGCCCCCGCCTTTCTCCCAGCCCTTACTTGGAAACGGAGCCTCGCGGGCGACCCGCCCACTCCGAGCCCAGATTCCGGCTATCCGGCCGCCCCCCATGCCCAACCCCCGGGAATCGCGACGCTGGAGGAGCGCCCGCCAGGTACGCACGCAGCTAGATGCGGGCTCCGCTCACGCCCCCTCGCCCCTGGCTGCCAGCACGCCGCACCCTGCTTCAGGCCCGGCTGGCGAGGCGGATACCCGCGCTGCCCCCTGCAAACGCGGGACCCGCTCTCTCCCTCCCGCCGGGTGACTCACTTGCACCCGAGGAGCGGCCGCAGCGGAATGAAATCCAGGGCGGTGCAGTGTCAAGACTCCGCACCTTGATCGCGCTCCCCCGCGGGGTCGCAGGGCGCGGAGAGAGAGCAACCTTCCCTTGCCGGCCCTTCTCGCTCCCTTCCTGCCCTCCTTCGCCGCCGCCACGGTCGCCTAGCTGGTGCTTACGCTTCCGACTTGCCACCGCGAACCTCGCTGGCTGCGGAGCATGCCCAGTCCGCGGCCCGAGCTAGCCCGGTTTCCCGCGCGGTGAATCCGCTCCTCCGGGTGTTCGCAGCGGCCGGGGCGGGGGAAGAGTACTGCCGGGTCTAGTGGGGTCCGCGGAGGGCTGCTCCCGGAACCTCGAACTGACTGGCACCCAAGGAGTGGCCTTTAATTTTACTTTCAAGTAATAGGAAGATTAGGAGGCGGGCACTTTCCCCCACTAGCTCGACTTTAGGGTGTCGCTTAGTGAAGCCGGACGGGAGGCGGGTGATGGAGTGTTGAGGGGCTAGTACTGGTCCGAAGAAGGAACATAACTTGGGCTTCCGTGGGGGGAGGGGAGTGTCAGGGCTCGGGGACACGAGTTTGCGAGGTATCCTAGGAGGCTCTGTTCCCCACCGATCCTAAGAGCTGCGATATTTGTGATTAACTCCTGATTGATCGTCCATTAAAAAGGCGGGACTAGGACTCCTTGGCCCATTTTCAAACTAACATCCACATAGTCTATCTTCAAACCTCCGTCTCCCCCGACGTAATAACGCCGCGGGACCCGCGAACCACGCAAAGCAAGCCAGCGAACCCAGCAGAAGGCGAGGAGCTCTAAACTGGCAGGTGAGAGTCAGGTCTCAGCGGGGACGCCCTGCCCCGCCCCGGCCTGGCCCCACCTCCGTCCCGCCCATCTAAGCTGTAGCGAAAACCCGGAGGGTGTAGAGCGCTACTGGAACCACTGCGCATGCCCAGTTAGCCCCGCCTGGTGCAGGTTGCCCGAAGGCTTTGCTCGGCGTCCGGGTGAGGGGTGGACGGCGGGAATAGCAGGCCTTCCGCCTCTGCGCTTTCGGTCCCTGGCCCGGTCACGCGGCTCCCGCGTAGCGGGGAGGCAGCCCGGGGCTGTGTCTCCCGCGGGGTGGGAAATTTGGCTAGCAAGAGAGGGGAGCGCGGTGGTGGTGGCGTGGCACGTGACTGTCCGCGGCGCTGCGGGCAGCCATCTTCCACCAGGCCACCGGGCTGCTGGCGATCCGGGCGGACCCGGGAGCCCACGGGGTGGAAGCCGAGAGTCCTACACACCCGCCACGCCCTCCCGCCGGGCTCCAACCTCGGCTTGGCACCTGCGTCTGCACAGCCCTAGGGCGCCGGAATCGCTGCATTGACCCTCGGCTGGTTCAGCGAACGGGTTTCAACCAGGGCAAGGGGTAGAACGCCTGCGAAACTGAAAGGGCAGGTGTCCTGCATGGGGTTGGTGGCGGATGGCGTCTGCTTTTCCCCAGAGGCGGAAGTTGGAGAGAAGGGTCCCCTTCCAAAAGGCAGCGACACCCCAGCTGCTTTCCTCTTATGACCCATTCCCTGCAGAAGAGGTGTGATTTGTTGGCAGGGACATTGCTCTTCCGTGCGGTGCTATACCCCGCGACCCCTGCTGATCGGCAGCTTGGGTGGCAAGGATGTCGATAGTGAACATTGATGAGCGCCTACCACGAGCCACTTGGGATCCCTGTATTGCCTGGGCCAGCTGTATCACCATCACCTAAGAACTTGTTAGAGACGCAAATTGTCTCGGCCCCTGCTGTCCACCACCCCCCCACCCCCGTCCTCGACCTACGGAATCACACGGGTGAGGTCCTGCAATCTGTGATTAACAAGCTCCAGGTGGTTCTCACGTTGGTTTATTTCAACTAATCCTTACAGCAACCTCATTTTATAAGTGAGGGATTGAGAATTGACCTAGCAAAACACAGTAAGGGATCGGTGTTCAGACGCAAGCAGCCTATGCCAGTGCGGGCCTTTTATGATGCCCTCCTCTCTGGGTTCCCCTCCTTTCCTCCTACAACACCATACTGCGCTTAGAGGGATTGAGGCATTTGCCAACTAAGGCTTTAAATTAACAGAAATTCAGTTCAACTATGTATTTAAATATCTACTGAGGGCAAGACTGTGACTCATAGTAGCCCTTCTGGGTAGTTTCCGTTTGCACCTAGGAGGTGAAAGATAAGGTCGCTTTCTTGTGATGTAATATTTTTTCAAACCAGGGAGTGTCTGATTAGAGTGCTATATGTGCAGAATGTCCCCTAAGCTTTTGACTTCCTGAAATAAGATCCAAGTAAGCACCTGGGGCAGATTTATGTCAAGGAGTGTTTACTTTAAAATGACCCCTCTTCTCAAAATGTAAGGATGAACTAAATTTTGCAAAATTATACCATTTCTTGAATCTAAGTGGTGTGTCTACATTGCTCATTGTAATATTTTTCAAATTTTCTGTATGTTTAAAAATTTTCATAAGAAGCTTTTAAAATTCTGTTTTCAAGAGTTACCAATATTATCAAAGCTACAGGATTACTGAAAGGGAAATTGCTGGAGGAAGAAGATCTCATACCTGGGGAGTAAGGTCTTAAAATGATCAGGGGATCACAGTGGCATATGGGGGCAATTAGGGGATCTTCAGGTGGAAAATTACAATGATTGACATACAATGGTTAATTTTTTTTCCGCTAAATAGGCGGTTCTTACAAAGCAGAGAACAAATATACATTGGTTAGTAGAGTATACTCCATTTTTTTTTTTTTTTTTTTTTTTTTTTTTTAAAGGAAAGACAGAGAGAAGGAAGGAAGGAAGGAAGAAAGGGAAACATCTTTTAAACATTTTCTTGTTTTATTGTATTTTGTTTTTCCGTTTTTTGTTACATGGGCTAGGGCCGGGAATCGAACCGAGGTCCTCCGGCATAGCAGGCAAGCACTTTGCCCGCTGAGCCACCGCGGCCCGCCCGTATACTCCATTTTTAATAGGCTATTCCTACCGGTCTGACACCAGCTTATTAAATACTGCTCAAGTTGCAACTTGTCAGAAATGCGCCCCTCTCTGGTCTGTTTACTGTCATTGGCCAATTTTTATCTTCTAAAAAGACCTTGACCAAAAGGGGGGAAGAGACAAATGAGACAAAGTTGTTGCGGTGGCTGAGAGGTTTCAGAGTTTGAGAGGTTATCCTGAAGGTTATTCTTATACATTATATAGATACCCCTTTTTAGTTTATGGTGTATTGGAGTGGCTAGATGGAAGTACCTGAAACTGTTGAGCTGTGTTCCAGTAGCTTTGATTCTTGGAGACAATTGTATAACTAACTATATAGCATTTACAATGTGACCATGTGACTGTGAAAGCTTTATATCTGATGCTCCCTTTATCCAAGGTGGACAGATGAGTAAAAAAATTAGGGTTTAAAAATAATAGAGGGGATACGGGGTTAAAAAAAAAGGGGGGGTGGATTGAATTACTAGTGGTCAATGAGAGGGAGGGGGAAAGGGTATGGGATATATGAGTTTTTTCTTTTTATTTCTTTTTCTGGAGTGATGCAAATGTTCTAAAAATGATCATAATGATGAATAAACAACTATGTGATGACACTGTGAGTCATTGGTTGTATACTATGGATGGACTGAAGATTTCGTAATAAAAATATGTAAGACAAAAATCAAAATAGAGCAGAAAAAACTTAAGCACAGTGGAAATACCACTTTTAATGAGTGTCAACATTGCCCAAGAGTTGTAGCATTTCTTTTTAGCCAGACTGTCTGGAACCATTAAAGAGATTCTGGCAACTGCCCAGTCTCTGGCCTGCAGTGTTGATGGCTATCACCATCATGACATCATAGATGATAACAGCAGTGGTGCAGTGCAATGCCCAGCTAGTAAGAATTACAAAGGAAAGTATTTCAATAAAGGATCATGTGACAACCAAAAAGAAACCTCTACAGAGCAAATTCTGGGGGGGGGGGGGGGGGGGGGGGGGGGAGTTCACTTTCCCAAATGCTGTTCTCAAGTAGTTTCATTCCAGATGAATGACTTTTCTACCTTTATGCCAAATAATTAGTGATTTAAAACGCTGTGGTTTTATGCAGCTGACCTGTAAGCAGCAGCCACCAAACCATAGTCAAAGCTCATGTAGTACTCAGGGGAGCACGGAGGCTATTGGTGGGGTCAGAAGTCCATCTGGATAAATGGGAACATATATCTTACTGGTTTGACCAAAAGAAACACATGCTCCAAACTTTCAAATCCAAAATGAATACATAAATGTATCATTTGATATCATTATCAAATACATAAATACATCAGGCTTTCAAGCTTATTAAGTGGCTTTGCCTAAGGTTTGTCTCTGGAAAAATCTGGAACCACAAGAGCCTAGCAACACGATAAAAGACCACTTGGTCCCCTTTAGTCTTTTAAACTCTAATGGCCAACCTACAATCACAACCACATCCACATCCAGTCTGGGCTCCAAACCAAGGCTGATCAGAAAAGCCAGCTGCAAATAATAAGGCTCTGTTCCAGGTATTTTGGCCCGGGAGTTAGCTCTGGTAGCCCAGCACTGCCCTCCCCTAGCTAGGATTCTTGACTTCAGTAACAGCTTTGTACCTCCTACTAGGCAGCAAACAATTGGAATTTACCTGAAGATTTTGTGGTAGGTCAGATATGCAGTTGAGGCTGAGGAAGAAATCAAAACCAGAAATTGGGATGTTGAGAGGAACTCAGGAAGTCTTTCCCTGTTTCCTCTGCACTTCATTTAGTCTCTCCCTTTGCAGTCTGGCCTTTTCTACTTTCAGTTCACATAGCAGGAAATGAGCCCTTGAGAGCTTCCAAGTTTATATCTATTCCAGAGAGCAGCAAAAACGACAGCACCCATTTTCATTAACCCTTTGTTTTGTTGACTCCTATTTCCCTAGATTACCACTGTCCCCTTTAACCAATCTTACTTATATTTCAAGGCCTATTTCTGATTGCACATTTTCCATAAAAGCTTCTCTGCCTTTCAGAACAGAAGTCTCCATTACACCCATTTTCTCACTTTGTTTATATTACATTTTATTTTGTATGGTTCTTTGTATGCTTCCTGTAGGTAACCTACTTTCCAGTTACATTAAATAACATCACGGATATTAATTTATATTTATATATGTAAGTAGCAGAAGGTTCAGTACCAAGTGAGCTCATATTAAATATTTATTGAGCTACATAATTTTATTTTCTACTTTTTACTTTTCTATTGCTGAGATTATGTTTTAAAACTTTAAGTCAAGCCGCTGAGGAGGAGGCCGAGAAGAAGGCTGCTGGGCCTGACTCAGGCACCATGCGGAGCCAGGGGGCAGCAAATCGGGTGATTCTCTTGCTCTTCCATCAGCTCATCGCTGCAGAAATGAATGAAAAGCTCTCCAAGATGGGTGGAAGCTCACTTAGAAACTTTACAGCGGATACAAGGTCGAGCGTTTTTAACTTTGAAGGAGAAAACCATAGAGAAAAACAAAAGATTGCATTCGCATAGTGGATTGAACCACCTAAACGAAAAAGAAAAGCCAACTATGCTGTTGATGCGTATTTCAGGGAAGCTCTTCATGTCAGTGAACCAAAAGCACCTAGGACTCCTCGACCCCCGAAACAACCCAATGTTCAGGATTTCCAGGTCTTTCTTCCACGTTTATTTGAATTACTAGAAAAAGAAATTCTGCATTACAGAAAAACTATTGGATATAAGGTACCTCAAAATCCTGACCTACCAAATGCAGCACAGGCACAGAAAGAAGAGCAGCTTAAAAGTGATGAAGCTGGACCCTTTAATGATGTAGAATTAGAGGAAAAAGAGCTATTACCACAGGGATTTACCAATTGGAATAAAAGAGATTTTAACCAGTTTAGCAAAGCTAATGAGAAGTAGGGTCGTGATGATACAGAAAGTATTGCAAGAGAAGTGGAAGGAAAAACTGCAGAGGAAGTCATTGAATATTCAACTGTTTTCTGGGAAAGATGCAGTGAACTCCAGGACATAGAAGAAGACTGTAGCTCAGATTGAAAGGGGAGAGGCAAGAATTCAGAGAGGAATTAGTATCAAAAAAGCACTTGACACAAAGATTGGACGGTACAAAGCACCTTTTCATTAACTGAGACTATCGTATGGTAGTACAAAGGAAAAAACTATACTGAAGAAGAGTATCATTTTCTCATTTGTATATTTCATAAGCGTGGATTGAACAAGTAAAATGTTTATGATGAATTGTGACAGTGTATTCGCAACTCTCCTCAGTTTATATTTGACTGGTTTCTTAAGTCCAGAACTGCAGTGGAGCTCCAGAGGAGTTGTATACCTTAATTACCTTAATTGAAAGAGAAAAGATAGAACTGGAAGAAAAGGAGAAGGAAGAGAAATAGAAACAGGGACGAAAGACTTCTACACAGAAACGTAAAATGGATGGAGCACGTGACGGCTAAGGAAGAAAAAAAAAAGCTGAAACTATGAAAACATATTTGTTTCGTAATCACTAAATTTAAACCAGTAGTTCTTTAATTTACAGGTCTTCATAAGATGTACTGTATAGTGCTCAACTATTATGTCATTAAAAGACATCAGGTTCATCTGTTTACTAAAATAGAAATATAGTGTGCAGTTTCACTTTTTAAAATTCAACAGCTGTGCCGAAATTTTTTTTGCATTAACACTTGAAATAATAAAATAGGCATTCACTTATTAATAAATGCCTCCTTTGATTTATTTTTCTATTATAGTTTGATTTGTGAAGATCGTGACTTTTTCTTTATCAGCTATGTTTTTACACTCATAAGACTTAAAAACAAGTAAAAAAGAAAATTGCAAATAACATTTGTCCCTTCAGTCTCTACTTAATGGTGTAATTCTTTCAATCCATCTTGCCTTTGCAAAAATTTGATTATCTTCTTTGTCGTACCTTTGAGTCTCATCTGGGAAGATTATGTAAATTACATTCTTCTTGCTTATTTTGTGGGGAATGTAGAATGGGAAAAAAGGCAAGACCAATTACAAAATTAAATTCTATGCATATTTGTTATACTCTTTCTCTGGTTGGTTTTTCTTTTTTTTAATTTTTTTTTTAACATAACAACATAACACAAACATTCTTACCATATGATCATTCCATTCTTAGTACATAAACAGTAACTCACAATATCATCACATAGTTATATATTCATCATCATGATCACTTCTCAGAACACTTGCATCAATCCAGAAAAAGAAATAAAAAGAAAACAGAAAAAAATTCGTACATACCATCCCCCCTCTCCAATCAGCAGCGTTTCAGTCTACTAAATTTATTTTAACATTTGTGCCCCCTATTATTTATTTATTTTTAATCCATATGTTTTACTCATCTGTCCATAGGTAGATAAAAGGAGCATCATACACAAGGTTTTCACAATCACACAGTCACACGGCGAAAGCTGTATCATTATACAATCATCTTCAAGAAACATGGCTACTGGAACACAGCTGTACATTTTCAGGCAGTTCCCTCTAGCCTCTCTTATTACACCTTAACTAAAAAGGTGATATCAATATAATGCATAAGAATAACCTCCAGGATAACCTCTCCACTCTGTTTGGAATCTTTCAGCCATTGACACTTTATTTTGTCTCATTTCATTCTTCCCCCTTTTGGTCAAGAAGGTTTCCTCAATCCCTTGATGCTGAGTCCCAGCTCATTCTAGGATTTCTGTCCCACGTTGCCAGGAAGGTCCACACCCCTGGGAGTCATGTCCTACGTAGAGAGGGAGAGGGCAGTGAGTTTGCTTGTCATGTTGGCTGAGAGAGAGAGGCCACATCTGAGCAACAAAAGAGGTTCTCTTGGGGTGACTCTTAGGCCTAATTTTAAGTAGGCCTAGCCTGTCCTTTGCAGGGTTAAGTTTCATATGAACAAACCCCAAGAGTGAGGGCTCGGCCTATTGTTTTGGTTGTCTCCAATGCTTGTGAGAATATCAGGAATTCTCCACATGGGGAAGTTGAGAATTTTCTCAACTTTTTTTCTCACCACTCCCCCAAGGGGACTTTCCAAATACTTTTTTATTCGCTGTTCAAATTACTCTGGGATTTATTGGGGCATCACTCCAGACAAACCTACAAAATCTCATGCCCTACTCAAAGTTCCTCTATGGTTGATTTTGAGGTGAATATTGGAAAGATGGCCTTTTAATTGTATAGCCAAAGACTTTTAGTATTTTCTGGTTCCTTATGGTGCTATTGTACCATTTTGTAAAGAAATGTTATTGTTTTTTAACTGTTGGATAAATATTTTGACAAATGACCTTCTGAAGCAGCCACAATTTTGAAAGATAATGTCAAAACAAGTGGATTTTTTTTATGACCCAGTTAAAATAAGGTGTGAATTTGTCATACTATTAAATTTAATTGGTAGCAAAATGTATGTCCTCCTAGTTTGTGTTTGTGTTTTAGAGTAATTGAAAATCTCATTATATTTTAGAATGATTTCTGAAACTAAATGTGAGCAGCAAGACTGATTATAATTGTAGTTAATGTTTTCTATGGATAGACTTGATAGACTGGAGACCCTGAAGCAGGAATACCCAAATTATAGTGTCAGGATTTTAGCTGTATCAGAGGCCTTTGTGTGCTATAATTTGTATAAAATCTTATTTGTGCAAATTGGGAACATAAGCAGTTCTCCATTTTTCTAAGGTAATGCAATAAATGTAGCATCATGAATAAATTTAACTTTTATAATCCTTAAACAAATAAGTTTAAATTGCTCAGAAAGAAAATGGCCTTGCTATGTGGTCCTCTAATTAGCTGCCACCCTTCACCATCTGCCTTGTATACCTTAAAAGGATTTTCAAATTTATGACATTTATGTCTACACACAAACCAGGCTGATGAATCAATCCTATCAGGAGGAATGCCATACTGGCTGGCAGACAGGGCACCATTACCAAGCCTTGGGGTTTACTCTTGGCTCTTCAAATAGTGTGTAACTCCAGGCAAGACTTAATTTTCACCTCTTAAAATGGGAATATTACCCACCCCCTCTTTGCTTCCATACATACTATGGAAATTCATTAGGAATTTTAAATGAATTATGTGTATAAAAATATTTTATAGATAATTAGAAGTAAAAATAATAAAACATGAAGTATCGTCAAAGTATGATGAATGTTTATTGTATTTAGCATCAGCTCTCTTCAAAGTACAAGTATTAAAGCAACAGCTGTCCACAAAACAATGAACGTATGTTGGATCAGAGTCTTCTCCAGCTACCATTTAAAGCAAGTCCTGAATGGCCAAGACTAACTGTAGGGTCAGGATGTTACTGGACAAAGGTGGTGGGTTATTTTACCCAGTCCACTCAACTGACCAATTCCTAAGACAGTGGAGTTTCAAAGAGAGAAAGAGTTTATCACTAGGTACATAGCAGGAGATCAGATGACCTAACGGTCCAAAATTTGTCTCCCCGAACTGTAGTAATTCGGATAGTTTTATCAGAGAAAGATGCACAGGGTTTAGGATAATGAGCACATTGGCCCCAGATGTAATTAGAGTGATCTAATTACTGAGCATACACAAATTTATTGCATGCTTAGTCACAGAACGTATATAAGAAAATGGCAGCCTTAATATGATGATAGATAGGATTTTTAGCATTATAATGAGGTATAGGTGACTTGTAGGTTAAGCTCTAAGCTACTACACATGTCAGGTGGGCTCATTTTGGTTAGATCCTGTCTCAGTTATCAAGATAACTTTGGAATTGGGGCGGGTTAGTTCTGGGCTGACCCAAGAACCTTCATTAATAAACATTAGGGTCTGTCTTTAGTGATTACAAGACTCTAAAGTTGAAAAACTGGATACATGGGTACAAATGAGGTAAATCCCAAGGTTTTTACAGTCACAGGGGAGAAGATAAAGGCTATACAATCATTATTGGAGATCAAGGCAGCTGGATTACAATTTAGAGATTTCAGGCATTTCCCTCTGTCAATTTCCCAATACACCAGAAAGCAAAAAGAAGTATCTATATAATGATTCAGTAATCAAAATCATACCTTAAATCTTAATTTCTCAGTTACAAGGATAAAAATTAGGTCTCCCATACCAAAAGATTTACACTGTATGATTACCTGGATTTCAATTTCTGCCTAAACTCGTCAAAGGTTTCAAATCTAGGCCATGCTAAAGGGAGATGAGCAGCAATTGAAGACCAACATTTTTTTCCGGAGCATCCACAGCACCTCATGTTTTGTAAGCTTTTGAAGCAGTATATCAAAATTGTGCCACTAGCTTTACAGTACCAGCAAATAGGAAACATTTGTTCCCCCTTTATTAAACCCAGAAGAATGTGATACTAACACATTTCAGGACATGACTGGAATAATTTGAAAAAAAGATTTGTTAAATCCTGTGCACTATAATCCAGACCAGGGTTTCTCAGTCTTAGCACTGTGGACATGTGGGGCCACATTTTGGGGAGCTGCCCTGTATACTGTAGGTTGAACAGTATCTCTGGCCTCAACCAACTAGATGCCAGTAACACTGCCCTGGTTGTGACAACTGATGTCACCAGACTTTGTTAAATGACTGAGGGGAGAAGGGAGGGGCGTCACCCTCTTATGAGAATAATTCATCTAGACAATGACCAAAGTAGAGTAATACTGAATCAAAAGAAACTGGGATCTTGAGTTAGCCAATACTTTTTCTTTGCAGTCACTTGGTACTTTTATATATTAATATCTTAGGTATCCATAAATTTAGACAATATATTTTGAGCCCTCAATGGACAAGGCACAAAAAGGGATACTTCTATGTCACTCTGAAGCAGGATAAAATAGGACAACTAGAAGTCCCTGGTTTCCTCTTAAGCTCTGAGAGTTAACAAACAACAAACAAGTTCCTTGTTTCTTATCTAGCTCCAAAGTAACTAATACAGAGCTGCAAACTTCCTAGGACAAAAATTTCCCTAAAGCCCCCAAACTCTCAAAACCATTGAAACCTCCTGAAACCATAAAAGCTTGTAAAATTCTAGGCCCAAAGCAAACTCTTAATTAATGATAGGAAACATAGGGTCATAAAGATTGTTAACCATTTGCCCAAAAACAAATTTTAGATATGTGACACCAAACCATGAATTCTGCTGGCTATCTCCT
This sequence comes from Tamandua tetradactyla, assembly GCF_023851605.1. Taxonomy (NCBI): domain Eukaryota; kingdom Metazoa; phylum Chordata; class Mammalia; order Pilosa; family Myrmecophagidae; genus Tamandua; species Tamandua tetradactyla. Next base: position 47,414,817 of record NC_135339.1, read on the forward strand.
TCTAGAACGAAGGAAACACCTAGTATTCAAAGGTTACTATGGAAAACTGCTACCAGCAAAACTTTCCTATAAAACAAGTTGGCTACTCCACTCTGTGTGTATCCTTCCCTTGGGCATGTCTGTGTTGACCCTTCTAACATGTATTCTCTCTCCTTCTCTTGAATAAACTTTACTACTTATTCCTACTGGCCCTCTCATCTCTAAATTCCTTTAGTTTCGAGACTAATGAACCTGAATTGGAGCTAGCTTCTTTCACTCAGCATAATGCTTTTGAAATTCACCCTTGTTGTTGCATGTATTAATAATTTGTTCCTCTTTATTACTAACCAGCACTCAGTTTTATGGCTGTACCACAGTATGTTTACCCACTCACCCACTGAATTCCAGCCAGCAATGTGTGAGAGTTTTCTATTCCACAGCATCCTTGCCAGCATTTGATAGTTAGGTTTTTTTTTTAAATCAAGCCATTCTTTTAGGTGTGTTCCAGCTTCTCATTGTGGTTTTCCTTTGCATTTCCCTAATAACTAATGATTTTGAATACCTTTTTGTGCACTTATTTGTCACTCATCTATCTTCTGCCCACTATGATGTTTCTTACATGTGTGATATCTCGTTATCTTAACTCCTTTCTAGGTAGTTATTGTGCCTACCTTTGTGTGTGTGTGTGTGTGTGAGAGAGAGAGAGAGAGAGAGAGAGACAGACTCTACTGGGATTCGAATGTGCCTAGTTTTTTATATCAACATTTTTGACCATCTACCATAGCCTATTTCTAAAGTCAGGGTGCTGGGCTACGCACTTAATGTACATAATCTCATTTTATTCCTACAGAATCCTCATGAGATAAATAATGTGTTCCATTTTTATGGTGGAAAAATAAATACTCCATCTTCAACAGATATTTATTGAATGTCTACCATATGCTATGAACCAGTTATTTTAGTCCTCTGACTTTGGATAAGTTTTTAACCTCTTTGAGTTAAATTTCCATATCTGTTAAATAGGGATCTCTGTGGAATATTTCTCTTTCAAGTTGTTGAGTGAGGAGTTCAATGGAACGGTATAGGCCACAAATTCAGCAGAATGTTTGGCCCTTGGTATATACTGAGAAAACATTAGCAGTGGCTATTTCTGTTTTAAGAAACACAGTGTGCTGTGTCAAATAGGGTCAAGGGGCCATTCTGGAGGCTTACTCTTATACAAGCTTAAGTTAGACAGTGCTAATTGCCATGGTTTGCTAAACCTCAAACCACATCATTCCTGTTGACTCTCAAGAATACCTAGGGCTCTATCCTGGAGGTTATTCTTATACATTATATAAATATCCCTTTTTAGTTTATGGTTTATTGGAGTGGATAGAGGGAAGTATCTGAAACTGCTAAACTGTTCCAGGAGCCTTGATTCTTGAGGAAGACTATATAACTGTATAGTTTCTATAATATGTCTGTGTGATTGTGAAAACCTTGTGTCTGATGCTCCTTTTATCCAAGGTATGGAAGATGAGTAAAACAAACAAACAAAAGGATAAAAATAAATAAATAATAGAGGGAGATAAAGGGTAAAAATTGGGCAGATTGAAATACTGTGGGTCAGTGAGAGGGAGGCGTAAGGGGTATAGGATGTATGAGTTTTTTCTTTTTTCTTTCTTCTTGTTATTTCTTTTGTCTGGAGTGATGCAAATGTTCTAAAAATGATTATGGTGAAGAAAATACAACTATTTGATGATATTGTGAGGCATTGATTGCATAATATGGTTGGACTATATGTGTGTAGATATCTCTCAATAAAAATAAAATTAAAAAAAAAGGACACCTAGGGCTCGAACTGAGACTTTCTAAAGGTTTCATACAGCAGGTTTGCCTTCTTGGAACACATAATTCCTGGACAGTTCCTAGCTCAGATAAGTCCTGAAACTCAGAGGGACCAGCCTCTGCAAGATTATGAATTAATTTCACACCCCATCCTTTAGTGTGTACACCACTTCTCAACATGAAAAAGTCAGAATTGCCCAAAGATCCCTATAAAATGGCATTTAACAAATGAGTATAGCTGCTGAATCACTATAGTAATATTCCGTCTAGCCTCCAGTGTCGTCTAGCAGCTAAAAGAAAAAATCTGAGAGGATGGAATGGTAGCCCATGACAAACTCTGGGATCTGTTCTATGACTACTTACTGAGGTGTGCTTTGAAAATTATTGCTTTTTTTTCTTTCTTTGCTTTCTACAGATGTTATATTTTACATAAAAAAAATTTTTAATGAAAGAACCCATACAGACAATAGACCTAACTAAGGTCTGCTGGGTTGGCCCTTAAGAACAACTACAAGATTGGAGCAGAAATTCATTCAGTGAAATATATGTTGAACTAAAAGCCAAAAAGTGGAGCAGGATCAGCAAAATACAAAGAATGGTCAAGAGGCAGACCACAGGATTAAGGGTACAGGGAGCACCACACTCAGAAAACCAGAGACACAAACAGAGCTGGAACTAGCTGAAGGAGAAACCCCCAAAGCTGGAGGACAAAGTGGTCAGACCAGAAAATCTCCTGGAGTCCTGGTTCAATGAATGTTTTTATTGACTGAAAGCACTGGTTAAGTCACACATTTTCCTTATTTCAATCCACATGGTTAAAAAAAAAATTAGGGCCGCAGTGGCTCAGTAGGAAGAGTTCTCTCCTGCCATGCCAGAGACCCAGGTTCATTTCCTGGTGCCTGCCTATGTAAAAAAATTTTTTTTAATTTAAAAATAAAAAATTGTAAAATGGATTGATATACTTCCCTATCAATATAAGACATCCTAAGCATAATTTTCATTTCCCATAGTGGTTTTGGGCTTTGAAAACAGAAGCTGACTTCAAGTTCTAACTCTGCTACTTACTGGCTGTGTGGCATTGGAAGAACTAAAGCTCCTGGAATCTCAGTTTCCTCACTTGTTAAATATGAATATTAGCTGTAACTTCTTTCTGGGCTGTGAGAATTATTTATAAAGCACTTAGGAAGCACCTGGCACACAATGCTTACATATAATAAATGCCAGCTATTGCTTCAAGATAATATTTTGAGATAATCTATGATTTTTCATCTATATATCCCCCCTTCCTTCTTTTTCCTCTCCCTCAACCTCATCACCCTTCAAGCAGATGGTTTGTCCTGCATTCACAGTCCCTGGGAAGGGCAGAAAGAGGTTGCTAGCCTTCCTGACTTTTGTTCCCAAAAGTTTGAGCCTCAATAGACGGAGAAAGGAGTCTCAGCCAGAAATAGGGAAGGGAGTGGGGTTTTCTTCATGACAATTAGAAAGAGATTGTTAGGATGGAAGGAGAAGGGAAGGGAAAGAAAAGGGTGCTGCACCTGCTTCCCCGTACAGCTGTTAGAGAGAAAGCAAGTACAGAAAAGGAAGGGCTGCTAAGGACACCCAAGCAGATGTGAATATAAGAGGTCAAATAAAGATTCCCAAGTCTCAAGCATGGGTTAAAACAGCAGGAGCTGCTAGGCACAAAGGGCCTTGCTGACCTTCTACTGTGTGCATCCCACCCCCACCCCCCTATCCTGCCCCCCCACACACACACAGTGCTTTACCTTTTGAAACCTTGACAATTCCAGAGAGAAATGAAAACGCACTCTCCCTCTGCCATGAAAAATAAAAGTAAAAATTGGTTTCCCACCAGCTAGGTAGAAAGTGGTAACTGTAGACAGGAAGAATAAGTGGAGTTACTGAAAAAAAAGTTATATTTCCCACTCGGTGGTGTCTGTAGATTTGTGGCCTGAAATCCATATATTTACACTGTTGTTATACAATTCTAGAACTTACAATATCTCAAGGTGTTTTGGTTTCCGGTCTGCTAAAGAAAATACCATACAATGGGTTGGTTGAAATGGTGTTAATTTATCAGCTCACAGTATTGAGGCAAGGAAGATTGCAAAATTGAGGCATCAACAAGGTGATGCTTTCTCCCCAGCATTCTGAGGGTGGCTCCCAGCAATCCTTGGGCCTTGGCTTTTCTGTCACGTAACAATGCACATGGAAGCATCTTCTCTTTTGTCTTCTAGGGCCCGCTGACTTCCAGCTTCTGGCTGTTCCTGGTGTCTTCTCTTTCTGTGCCCAGTTTTCATTGTTTATAAGGACTTCATCTTTGTCAGATTAAGGCCCACTCACATTTGATTTGAGCACACTTAACTAATAATATTTTCAAAGGTCCTGTTTACAAATGGGTTCACACCCACAGGGCTAGCAGTTGGGTCCTGAACATGCCTTTTGTTGGTGACGTGATTCAATCCCCAACACGAAATATTGTTTAAAACATTAATTATCATGCCCATACTGTAAATGTTGAGATAGATGCAGGCGTTAAGTGGGGTGGGCAATAGGGCAGAAACAGTATAAGCCCCCAAAATACTTTGGAATTTGTTGAATTCAATGTTTCTTGGCATCATTTTACTCATTCATTAACATCAAGTGAGCCACTTTGGCTTGCTGAGCACCACAAAAGACTTTTAGCAATTTTGATTACTAGGTCAAAGACTGGAAGCCTTCTTTCCCCCAGCTTTTCTCCCTCTCTAAAATCTTTTATCATTTCTTTGTCAGTGGTTTTAAATTTTTTTAGCTGCGTTAAAACGTTTTTTATTATTTCTGTATGAGTAAGATTATCTGTCATTTCAGCCTCTTTGTCAGCTTCTATTTCACTCTCATTAAATTTGTTGATTGAATATGAAGAGGGAGGCACTGTCATCATTTCCAGATTTTATTCTTATGGGTTAGATCTCACTTGGAGCAATGCTGTGATCCCCACCAACTCTTTTTTCCCCCCATGGGCAGGCACCAGGAATCGAACCTGGGTCTCCGGCATGGCAGTTGAGAACTCTGCCTGCTGAGCCACCATGGCCTGCCCCCACCAACTCTTTTTTAACGGAGCCCTGGAGAGATGAAGGTAAGTCAAGGGAAGACATCTTATTCCTTTATTCTCTCACCTCATGGGTTCAGGGAGGCAGCAAGAGAGGGGAATATGAATCCTTCATTCATTCATTTCATAAAAACTTATTAAGCACTTTCTGGGTGGCAGGTACTGATTTCGGTGCTGGAGGTATAATGGAAAGCAAAAGTAGGCAAGTTTCCTGCCATTGTGGAGTTTACAGCCTGGTGGTGAGATAGACTTTAATCAAATAAACACACTAATGAACGTATATAAATGCCCTCAGAGATGCTGATTGAATTGATTAAGAGTGGGGCCAGGCCTCTTTTTTTTAATTGCGGTTCATAAGTAATTCTAACAGGTTGCTAGGGCTGGGAGGCACTGAGCTATACCACACAAGGTCTAATTAAGCCCTGTTAAGTATTTTGGTTTTATCTTACAAGCGATGGTGAAGTTACTGAAGAGAAGTGATATAGTAAGATTTTCAGGTTTTTTTTTTTAAACTTATACTTTGTTATTTTGAAATAATTGTAGATGCATATGCAATTATAATAAATAAGACAGATCCAGGTACCCTTTACCCAATTTTCCCCAATGATGACATCTTTTTTTAAAGAATAGTTTTATTGAGAAATCTTCACATGCACACAGACCCTCCATAGTGTACAATCAATGGCTCACAATATCATCACATAGCTGTATACCTGTCACTATTCTAGTTTGCAAGCTGTCAGAATGTGATATATCAGAAACCGAACAGTTTTTAAAAAGGGGAATTTATTAAGTTGCAAGTTTACATGTTCTAAGGCTGTGAAAATGTCCAAATTAAAGTAAGGCTATAGAAATGTCCAATCTAAGGCTACAGGGAAAGATACCTTGATTCAAGAAGGCCAATGACGTTCAGAGTTTCTCTCAACTGGAAAGGCACATGGCAAACATAGCAACATCTGCTAGCTTTCTCTCCAGGCTTCTTGTTTCATGAAGCTGCCCCAGGAGCATTTTCCTTCTTCATCTCCAAAGGTCTCTGGCTGCGTGGACTTTAAAACTTTTTCCAGAATGGTTCCCTCTTAAAGGGCTCCAGTAAGCAACCACACCTTGAATGGGTGGAGGCACATCTTAATGCAAACCATCTAATCAAAAGTTACCACCCATAATTGGGTGGTGGATTCTCATTCAAAAGTCGCTGGCTGGTGGGCATCTTGGATCTGTAGTGTTCTCTGTTGGGTCTTTCTTGTGGCTCTGTTGTTCTTCTCTGTTCTCTCTGACTTTACAAAATGGGATTAGGATTGAAACATGACTTTTCTAAGGTACATACATCCTTTCAAACTGGCACACACCCCTTCCTTAACTTGTGGCAATTATTGATCTGTCCTCTATTTCCATAAAATGTCATTTCAATGTTATATAACTGGAAATATGCAGTAATAACCTTTTAAGATTAGATTTTTAATTCAACATAATTCTCTAGAGATTCATCTAGGTTCTTGTATATATTAATAGTTTGTTCTTTTTTATTGCTAAGAAGTATTTCATGGTATGGATGTACCAGTTTGTTTTACTATTCCCCCACTGAAGGACATAGGGCTGTTTTTAGTGTTTGGCGATTATGAATAGAGCTTCTATAAACATTCATTTGCAGGTTTACAGGGAAACGTTTAGGTCTTCACTTCTCTGGGATAAATGTTCAGCAGTGCAGTTGCTGGGTTGTAGGATAGTTACATGTGTTTTTAAAAAAGTGTACCATTTTACATTCCCAACAACACTATATGATGATCCAGTATCTACTCATCCTTATCAGCCATTGATGTTGTCACTTTTTTATTTTAGTCATTCTCATAGTTATGTAGAAATATTTCATTGTGGTTTTAATTTGCATTTCCCTAATGACTAATAATGTTGACCATCCTTTCATGTGCTCATTTGTCATCTGTATAATCTCTTCAGTGAAATGTCTGTTACTGGCAGTAGCCTATTTTCCAATTGGATTGTTAGGTTTTTTTATTGTTGAGTTTTGAGAGCTCATTTTATATTCTAGACACTAGTTGTCTGTTGGTCATGTGGTTTGCAATTTTTTTTCTCGTCTGTATCTTATTTTTTCATCATCTTAATAGAACTTTCCCAGAGCAACAGTTTTAAATTTTGATCAAGTCCAACATATCCATTTTTCCTTTTATGGATTATACTTTTGTTAAGTCTAGGAACTCTTCACCTACTCCTAGATCCTGAAGATTTTCTTGTATGTGTTTTTAAAAAATTTTAGAGCTTTATGTTTTACATTTAAATCCATGAATCATTTTGGGTTAATTTTGTATAAGGTATGAATCTTAGATAAAGGCTCAATTTTTGCTATGGATGTCTAATTGCTCAGCACCATTTGTTGAAAAGGCTATCTTCCCTCCATTGAATTGGTTTTATATCTTTGTCAAACATCAGTTGGGCATATTTGTGTGGGTCTCCTTTTGGGTTCCCTGTTCTATTCTATTGATCTGTGTGCCTTTCCCTCTGCCAATACCATACAATCTTGATACAGCAGCTATACTGAAATTGGGTAGATGGATTCCTCTTACTTTATTCTTTTTCAAAATTGTTTTAGCTTTCTAGAGCCTTGGCCTTTGCATATAAATTCTAGAATAATCTTGTTTATATCTAAAAAACTTGGAGCACTTTTGATAGGAATTACATTAAACCTCCTTATCAATATGGGGAGTGTGGTAGTTAGATTCAGTTGTCAACTTGGCCAGGTGAAAGTACCTAATTCTGTCACTGTGGACGTGAGCCAATGGCATGTGAACTTCATCTGTTGCTGATTACATCTGCAGTTGGCTAGGAGGTGTGCCTGCTGCAATGAATGATGTTTGATTTAATTGGCTAGTGCTTAAATGAGAGACTCAACATAGCACAGCCCAAGCAGCTCAGCATACCTCATCTCAGCACTCGTAGCTCAGCCCAGGCCTTTGAAGATGCAGGAAGGAATCACCCCGGGGAAAGTTGTTGGAACCCAGAGGCCTGGAGAGAAGGCCAGCAGAGACCATCCTGTGCCTTCCCACATAAGAAAGAACCTCAGTTGAAAGTTAGCTGCCTTTCCTCTGAAGAACTATACGTTCTTAGCTAAATAAATCCCCTTTTATTAAAAGCCAATCTGCCTCTGGTGTGTTTCATTCCGGCAGCTAGCAAACTAGAACAGGGAGAATTGACATCTCTATTGTGTTGATTGTTGAAATTCTTGGACACAGTATGTTTCTTCATGTATTTAGCATACATGTCCTATAAATATTTTGTTTGATTTATATCTATTTTCTTTTATTTAGTGATTATAAGTGGCATTGCTTTTTAATTTCAGTGTCTAGATATTTATTGCTAGTAAATAGAAACATAGTAGATTTTTCTATGTTTATCTTGTATGCTGAAAACTTTTTCAAGTCATTTATTAGTTCTAAGAGTTTTTTTGTTGTTGTTGTTGCTTTACAGGTCCCCTGAGATTACGTATGTAAAAAAACATGTTCTCTGCAAACTAGAACTGTTTTATTTCTTCTTTTCTGATTTGTATGTTCATTTCTTTTTCTTATTGCAATGGCTGGAACTTCCAATAATATGTTAAATAAGAGTGATGACAGGGGACACCCTTGTGAAGATCCTGATCTTAGGGAGAAAGCATTCAGTCTTTCACATTAAGTATAACATCAGCTGTAATTTTGGGGGGGTTTTGGTGGATATTCATTATCAAATTAAGGAAGTTCCTTTCTATTTATATTTTTTGAAAGTTTTATCATATATGGGTATTGAATTTTGTCAAATATTTTTTCTGTATCTATCAATTGATATGATCATGTGACTATTCTTCAGCATGTTAATATGGTAGATTATATTGCTTGATTTTCAAATACTGAACCATCTTGCATCCCATTTTATCATGGTGTATAATTCTTTTTTTAAATTGTTGAATTCTATTTGCTAACTGTTAAAGATTTTCATGTCAATATTCATGAGGGATTTTGATCTCTGTAGTTTTCTTTTTCTGCATGGTCTTTGTCTGGACTTGGTATCAGAGTATGGGGCCTCTTTACTGTCAAATGGGGGTGAAATTCCCAGCTCCTTATTCAGTCCTCTCTTATGACACCCTAACACTTGAAGGTTAGGGTGCTGGGCATCTCATTACATCCTGATAAGAGTGGAAAACTTATGTCTACTCAACCTTTATGTTGGAGATGGGCCACAGTTTTTTCTGTGGTGATTGGCTGGAGAAGAGCAGTTATCATCTAAAAGTTTTCTGTTTTAGTAGACTGCTCATGTTCTAGATTTTTGACTACTGAGAGAAGGCTTTTGTTGGAACTTCTTTTGGGCAGTGGGGGAGGAGGAGGTGTGTTGCTGGTATTTCTGGATTGACAGCTTCTGTGGTTATAAATCTAGTATATGTGAGGCAAAAAGATAAGCCAGGAACACACACCAGTTTGTCATTCCTTAGGTTCTGGGGTCCCTAGCCAGCTGCCTTCTTCTGTCCACATTTCAGAGTCTTCTTAGATTTATTTTATATGCTATCTAGGGCTTTTAGTTGTATTTAGTGGAAAGAATAGGGAAAAGTGCATCTACTCCATCTTTCTGAAAGTGGAATTTTCTGATCTATGTGTTTAAAAGGCATTGAGACAGACAAAAGGAAGCAGAAACCAGGTTAAAGTTTATTGCAGTGGTCCAGTGAGGAGACTGTCTCCTCCCCCATATTTCCCCTACATTCTGTCCCCATACTTGCATGGGACCAGGGGTCCACCATCCCAGAGGCAGCAAGAAAGAGTAGCAGGCAGTCTCCTCAAGCATGACACTGTGTTTGCAAAAAGAACTTCACAAAATTATCTAGCAACCTTGTGTTCTTTTATTGAACATGAGTATCTTTCTAATGGATATACTTCTAACTTCAAGACTGCCTTTTTCTTTTTTTCAGAGAACAGCTGTAATTTACATAATTGTATTATACTTGTTTCTAAAGATTGCATTGAGCTTTAGAATGAATAGTGACTACAGATGGGCCCTTTGCTCACGTCTTTGAAAACATTTCTTCTGAAAGCAGATGCTCCAATGTAAATGTCTATAATATGTCATTGTGAAGGTGCTACTTAGAACCAGTGCAAGAGGGTATCATGGGGTCTTTCTGAACCTTGACATCAACCATTCTGGAGATGGCAATTTTTCCTCATTTCATCTCCTTTCATCTCCTTGACTTTTGTTATCTACTCATTCAAAAATATCCACTGATCATCTACTCAGTATACATAATTCAAGACATGATCATTTGCAGACAAGTTAGATTGTGTCTTTTTCATGTGTGTACCCCTATATCTAGATCAGCTGCACATTATAGAAAGCACCAACAAAATTATAATGGCAAATAAAAAGGGAAAAATAAAGAATATTGAGCTAGGTATATAAAACAGATATATAGATGTTTGATAATCTTGGGAAACATTATTATCCTTAAAATTTTGTGATTTATCCACCACACCCTCATCTGTACATATTTTGCACAATGTCCTTTACCACAAATGGTTGGCAATGCCAGAAAAAGATCCTTAACCTTAGCAATGATGAAAATCTCTTGGAGAAATTAGTGCCTTCAAAGTGTGGTGTGCTCCCCAAGAGAGCTTCTTTTGTTGCTCAGATGTGGCCTCTCTCTCCAGCCAACACAACGAGCAATCTCACCACCCTACCCCTCTCTATGTGGGACATTACTCCTAGGGGTGTGGACCTTCCTGGCAACATGGACAGAGATCTTGGAATGAGCTGAGACTCAGCGTCAAGGGATTGAGAAAAACTCTAGAATGAGCTGAGATTTAGCATCAAGGGATTGAGAAAACCTTCTCGACCAAAAGGGGGAAGAGGGAAATGAGACAAAGTGTCAATGGCTGAGAGATTCCAAACAGAGTCGAGAGGTTGTCCTGGAGTTTATTCTTATGCATCAAGTAGATATCATCTTGTTATTCAAGATGTAATGGAGAGGCTAGAGGGAACTGCCTGAAAATGTAGAGCTGTGTTCCAGTAGCCATGTTTCTTGAGGATGACTGAATAATGATACAGCTGTCACAATGTGACTGTGTGATTGTGAAAACCTTGTGTCTGATGCTCCTTTTATCTACCTTGTCAACAAAGGAGTAGAACATATGGAATAAAAATAAATAATAGGGGGAACAAATGTTAAAATAAGTTTAGTTTGAAATGCTGGTGATCAATGAAAGCAAGGGGTAAGGGATATGGCAGGTATAATCTTTTTTTTTTTCTTTTTCTTTCCTGTGTTCATTTTATTTCTTTTTCTATTGTCTTTTTGTTTCTTTTTCTGAATTAATGCAAATGTTCTAAGAAATGATGAATATGCAACTAAGTGATGATATTGTGAATTACTGATTATGTATGTTGATGTTTTATTTTGTTTCTTAATTTTTTAACTAATAAATAAATTTTTTAAAAAGTGTGGTATGCTAATCTTCTGTATTAGAAGCATCTGGAGAATGAGGAATAAGGAATTTTAGCCCTAAATCTTTAAAAAGAAAGAAATTGTTTTGTAAGTAGACTATAGTTAATAGTACAATTATAAAAATGTTCCTTCATGAACTGTAACAAATGTACTACATTAATGCAAGGTGTTAATGGGGCATATGGGAACTCTGTATTTTACACATAATTTTTCTATAAACCTACAACTTCTCTAATAAAAATATTAATGAAAACGTTTTAAAAGAATAAATTATTTTAACTAGGGTCAGACTGTCAATGAAATTGAGCTACAAATCAAAAGGGTGTTTGTTAACTGAAGGGTGTGAGGAATGGTGGACTCCTCCCATTCAAATGAGGAAGTATGGAAGCCCCTTTTAAGTCTCAACCTCCTAACCTGACCCACATTCCCCCAAAATCACATCAGTATGTGAAGGATTAAGTTTACAAGAATATGATAGGTGCTGGGCATAAAAGCTTATTCAGTTGATTTGCATAAGGGCAATCAGATATGCAAATTAAGGATTCAATCTACCCTAATCTGTGAGTGGTTTAAAACTAAATGAATAATTATGATAATAAGGTGTAGAAAACTCACCTATTACTTTGCTAGTTTCTGAGACTAGATTGAAACTCCTAAGTAGACAGCCAATGGTGAATGAAGATAGAGGGATGGGGGTGGGGGGACGTGAGGGGGGACTCCTTTGCATTAGGGACTAAGATAAAAGCAGCCTGCATCCTCCCATTCTCAGCACTCACTTGCCACTTGTTCCTGTGAGTTCCCTTTCTCATGAGAAAGAAATAAAAGAGCTTCTACCATACTGGGTGAGTGTCGAAAATTCATTGGAGCTTGTAACAGTGAGCTGGTAACACTGCTCCAAACAAGGAGAAGTCCTGAGGCAGATGACCGGGAGAATGAAAGCTGTTAGGAGGGTCTGCTTTAAACAGAAAGAATATGCAGGGCCAAAGACACAGAAAATCAGATGAGTCATGGCCTTACCTGTGATAAAATAAAAAGTTTTTCTTTAGGAGAGAGTCCAAACAGTAACTCCTCAGTGTTAACAAAAGGTGGGTTTTCACAAGGGAAATAACATTTTCCTCAGAAAAGAAACCTGGAATAAAGAGAAGACACATGGAAAAAAATCTATTGTTGTCAAGTGGATGACAGATTTCCAATGTTTAGATATGAAAATTGTTATAATAAAATACATTCACAATGCCCTTCACCTACTTACAATTTGCCCAGTTACTAGGATTTACTTATCCAGTTACTGTAAGTTAGTTCAGAAGCCTATTCTAACCTTAACTTATTAGATGTGTAATATGGACAGTGATAAAATTGTTATTTAACAAAATTGTCTTTTAAAATAAAATGTTTTAAAGAATGATATTTAACTTCTTCAGTTATCAACATGGAAAAAGTATCACACAGGGTCTATGTATTTATAAAGCAGGGGTTTGCAACCCTGGCTGTACGTTATAACCACTTGGGGAGAAATAAAAAGTACTCATACCAGGGCCTCTCTCTCAGAATTCTCATTCAATTAGTCTGTGGTAAAGCCCAGGTTTGGATATTTATTTTCTAAAGAGATGTCACAAGTCACTGGCCACCTGAAGTGGAAGCCTAAGGTTTAAGAGGAAATTATCAGCTGCTATGGGGTTGCCGCCAATCCTGTGAAGCTTTTAAACCTTTAAAGATCACAACTTTTCTCCTTCTTTCAATCATTTTGAAAATCCTGAGCAGCTTGTAAAAATCCTGAGGTCCAGGACTTTTTTTTAATGAAAAGTTCTGTGGAAGGGATTTAGGCATCAGCTTAGAAATATTTGTAGCCAAAGTTGAGAACCTTGGCTTTCAAAGGGTAGGGTTTCTATTAGAAGTATTAGGGGTATCCTATAAGAATTAGAGTAGCAGACATTTAGATCTTGTAAAAATTGATCAATGTAAACCTTTCTTTAAACTTTTACTTAGCCTTATTGCTTCAGTTCTGTTAGCTGACACTCTTCACTTTGGGTTTATGGAAAACACTGGCTGCTTTGAGCTTATTGGTCATTTCAATCCCTATCGTGGGAGATAGTATCCTACATATAAGGGATCTCTATTACAAATTCATTAGTATTCTGGGGTTTTTTGGCTGAGTTGTGGAGCATAATCATAAAATAGACATAAATTAGACCTGTGTTTGGGAATTTCAAGACTGCAATTTACTACATGCTTGTGCAATTAAAGGACTATCTATCTCATGAAACAGGAGTAATAAATAAAGGTCTCATTTTAAACAAACAGACATTGCTATACACATGACCCCGATTAATGAATTTCTAACAGTCCACTATTTTTAGGTATAAGTAGTAGCTGTGCATAGCACTAAATCTTTAATAGTCTCCATTTTTTTTAAAGAAACATTTCTTTGTAAACTAGTGGTTTAATGGTATAAAGCAGTTTTCCATGGGTCTTTTTCTGAATTGCTTTTGTTCGTTTCAAAGCAGTCAACATTTTTTATACTATCACTGAGAATTATTTTAAACTCAATTTATTCCAATTCACTATAGGTTCTGTTCAGCAGACCATAAATATAGTATTGTGTACAATAATAAAAACAAAAAAGTGAAGATATCCAATGAGAAACTGGAATTCAAACTTAGAGGAAGGAAAAAGAGAGAGAGAAAAATGCACTAGGTTTTAATATATACATTTAACTTGAATGGCCCTAAGCAAAACTGGGACATGAGTCTAGATTAGTCAGGGGTCTCCAAACCCCTCCTGGGTGCTTTAAGCCTCTCTTCCAGTTCCTCTGCTCCTTCCCAAAGCTGGTATCCTCCTGTCTCAAGTCTTGCCTTTGAAAAGGGATTGGTTAGATAGTATAAATTTGTTCCTTATTAATATCATTATTTTTAAAGGAACAGTTGTGCCTGAAGGAAATAAATTAGCATAATCTTGAATCAGTAGGTTTATCTGTATTCCCAACCATATTTTCCTGGAGGAAAAAATACTCATTACATGTATTAGAGGAAAATAAAGTACTATTATTAAAATGCCTTGAATGTGCCAAAAAGAAGAAAAATTTAGACTATTAAAAAAAGGCTGGTCTGCAAATGTAAAAAAAAAAAAACAGAAGAAAAAAGCACAAAGAAAGAGATACTACCCAGGCTACCTTCTAAATGAACAATTCAGAAATAAGCAATCTGGGAGTTCTGAAAGGCAGAAATTATTACAAATTTACAAGTGGGTGATTCTCTGGAGATAGGACACAAATTAGACATTGATGTGATGGAAATTTTCATTTAATAATTCAGTCCATCTGCACATTTTGTTTCGCACAGACTGAAAGTTCAGATGATTGACTTATTAAATCTATGACAAAACAGATTTGAGGTTTTTGCTCTAAAAAGATGCAATTTTGGAAAGAATTGAGAAAATATTTTCTCAGAGACATAGACTTTTGAAATAGGTAGGTATAAAGGAAATGAATTTTGAGTCACTTCAATCTATTTAGACAAGACTATCCTTTCTATCTGAATTTTAAATTCTCACTGCCTTTTCCCTACATTTGTACATTAACTACCTCTTCAAAGCACTGGATAATTTCGGTCCCTCCAGACTACTCTTTCTCACTGTTAGGCAGAGAGTTATTAAGGAATCCATGCAGGACAACAAGTCAAAGCTTAACAGGTTTATTGAGGTGAGGAGGCAGGGAGAAGGTAAGTGGGAGAGCAAAAGGGAGAAAGCAGGTGGGAGCCTGAAAATTGCTCCTGCCTGGGGAGCCAGCAAAAGGAAAGAGAAAATGGCTCCCGTTCTTTGTTTTGGGAGCTGTGTTTTAATGGTACAGTGATGCCAGGAGGAGAGGGTGCCTACCAGGAGGTGTGTCATCCCTTGATCGGATGAGGACTTGTTAACTTATGATTTGATTGGTTGCTGGGATTCTGAACTCAGTAACACTGCTCTGTTACTGAGACACTGTTCTGACTCTCAAACATCAGGTTTTGCAAAAGAAGCTGAGGGAAAGAAGCTGAGAGACCCCTAGTTCACAGAGTCCATTTTAAAAGTTCTTTTTCTGAGAACTGACACTCAGTAGACTGCAGACCACAGAAGTTAAATGCTGTCTTAGTTGCCTCAGCTGCTACAACAAATACCATACAATAAGTTGGCTTAAGCAATGGGAATTTATTGGCTTACAGTTTTGAGGCTAGGAGAAGTTCAAAATCGAGTCATCAACAAGAGGGAACTTTATCTCCAATTTCATACATTCTGGTGCTGGCTGCCAGCAATCCTTGAGTCCTTGGTTTTTCTGTCACCAGGCAATTCACGTGGTAGCATTCTCTTCTTTCCCTTAGGGTTCCATTAGACTTCCAATTTCTGTTCCTTCATATGCCATTCTCTTCATAAGGCCTCCAGTGATAAGATTAAGGCCCAACCTCATTCATTTGGGCCACACCTTAATTATAATAATATCTTCAAAGGTCCTATTTACAATGTGTTCCCCATACCCACAGGAATGAATTAAGATTAAGAACATATGCCTCTCCTCCCTCACTGGGGTACATAATTCAACCTACTTTTTTCTCTTCCCCCTTTACTGACAAACAGTATTACGTCTCCTGAAAACATTGTTCTCTGGAGGAGAGTACTGAGGGCCACCTCTCCAGAAATGCTAGCTCAAACCAAAGGAGTAAACACAACTCTGGTGAAGTGCTTGAGTTATAAAAGTTTCCTAGCAGGAGTAACCAGCAAAACACACTTGTGGAAACTGTCATGATGCAGGAGATGACAGAATTATCATACTGTTCTAGCAGTCTATGAAACAGCAAATATAAAGAATTTCTTCTCTTTTTCTTCCCACATAAACTCAGAGCCTTACTGGTTTTCCTACTCTCAGAATCCCCCAGTGCCACTGGGAGTTTGCCCTAAGCACTGCTCCTGGGGTCCTAATATTCATCCTGTTATACAATTCAATTCTGTTATACTCTTCCAGCTTTTTCTCTCTCTTTCTTTCCTCCTTCAGAAATTCTGGTTGAAGAAAACAACTTTCCATGCTCCAAAATATGCACCATATTTTCCATCTTTATGTCTTTGCTCACTAATGACTCCACCTACATTTTAGTGTCCTGGCTGCTAAAACAAATACCATGCAATGAGTTGGCTTACACAATGAGAACTTATTGGCTCATGTTTTTGAGGCTAGAAGTTCAATATCAAGCCATCATCAAGGCAATGCTTTGTCCCCAAAGACTGGCATTCTGGGGCTGACTGCCAGCAATTCTTGGTCCTTGGCTTTTCGGTCACATGGCAGTGCATATGATGGTCTCTCCTCGCTTCTCTGGGTTCTGTTGACTTCTGGCTTCTTCCGGTGGCTATCTCTCTATCTGTCTGAATTTCATTCTGCTTACAAAGGACTCCAATAATAAGATTAAGATCCATCCTGATTCGGTTGGACCACACCTTAACTGAAGTAACCTCACTGAAAAAGTCCTACTTATAATGGGTTCACACCCACAGGAATGAATTAAGAACACGTTTTTCTTGTACATGGCTCCAAGTCACCACAACCTAAAATGACCTGCCCTATCATTTCCACCTACAAAAATCCTATCCATTTTTTTGAGCCCCAGAGCAACTCTTTGATGGGTAAATGAACAATTGAATAAAGGCCCCAATACAATCTTGATCACAATGTCATAGCATGGATTCTCAGTACAGCCAGAAATCTGGCTACAGTATTGACACTTTGAACAGATCAGCATTGCATATTTTTAGTTAGTATCCACAGAAAGGGATGATGAAAGAGTTTTGGTGAAAGATGATGGTGATGGTAGCCCAACATTGTGAATATAATTAATGCAATGAAATCATTGTACACTTAAAAATGGCTAAAATTGGAAAGTGTATGTTGTTTACATGTTATCACAATAAAAATTAAAAACTAAAAGTGCCCAAGACTTTCCTCCCGAGTTACAAAATCACAGTGTCCTCCTATTTCCTCCTACCTTTAGTTCAATTACCTCTCTCTCTCTCCTTCCTTTCTCTCTTGTATTTATTTATTTATTTTTACCATCTGTCCTGTTGCTGGCTTATATGACATAATCCTGTAGGGAATCTAGTAGATGCTTCCAATTAGATTCATTACAAGTTCCCTTAAGTAGCGATTAGGAAGGCAAAGTCCCAAGTGGCTGGTTCCCTCAGTAATCCCAGCAGCATTTTCCAGGTACTTGCCAACACCAGATCAGGTTTTAAATGCCACACTTACTACTCTATCATCAAGGAACCCTTGGGAGCTTGCAAAACCATTGGAACAAATGAGCATACGGTTGTATTTTACAGAATGCCTTCCTGTAGTAATAACAAGGAAACAAGAAATATTGAAGCCTCATTGAAAGGCAGCATAGAGTGGTAGTTATTGGAGCATGGACTCTCTAGTCAGATAGAGCTTATTTTAAATTCCATAGCCACCACTTCTCAGCTGTAGAACTTTGGGTAAATTACTTACCTTCTCTGAGTCTCAGTTTCCTCATCTATAAAATGGGGTAAAAATAGGGCATTTGGAAGAATTAAGTGAACTGAGCACAATACTTGACACAGTATTCAATTAAATGACAGCCTCTGTTATTATCATGGAAATTGACATTTCAGTGAGTCATGAATATTTTTTTCTAAAATCATGATTTTGCAGCTGCCAAGATATTTGTGAGCTCTTCGGGCTGTAAGAAACATCGAAAGAGGGGAAATGAAGATGGGAGAGGAAGAGGTTTTCCTGTTCTCAGTGGGCTCCAAGCTTTCACTGTTGCCAATATCTTTATATAAGTATAACGGAAATGTTATTTTGAAAATATTCTTCTTCCCCCTCCTTTATATATCTATTTCCATGCATCCCTTAAGATAGCCTGAGAAAATCGTTATTCAAGTGACAGGAAATTATGAGGTAGATGAAGTCCTTCCTTCTGGCATGGTGGATTAAGGGAAAAATAAAGGCAAAATGATAGAACAAACAAATGAGCAGACACCTGTGTCCTATCCTACCTCTCCAGGTCACATTCGGAGACAGCGGAAGGAAGATGGGAGAAAAACTAAGAAAGAGCCAGAAGAAACAGAGAAGGCTTGTGCCCAGTCCTTGTTCTGAACTCTGAGGGTAGACTGTCATTTAGAATGGCCTACACCAACTTAGTACTCCACAGCTCAGAGATGGCAGGAAGGCACAGATCAGCAGAGATAGGGCCTACATGCCCCTCCCAAGCCTGCTTTGATTCTAAAATAGCATGGAAGAGATCCAAAATTTCCTACTGTCTTCTGTAGGTACGTAGGTAGGTAACAGAATGGCAGGATTGGGACCTCCTCTAGAAAGGTCTATGTGGTTAGGGCTGAGGTCACCCTAACACAAAGGCTTGAGGACAGGTGCCTACACCAGGGGCCAGAGAAAAGACCTTCCTGAGACTCAGAGGGGTCTATAGTCCTGGAAAACATAAGTTAGGGCAGGTCTGACTGAGCTAAGAGAACAGGGCTGCACTCGGTGAAGCCTCATAGCAAGGCTTCAGGAATCTGACTAGACCAGCTACCTCATAGCAGAGGCAGGAGACAGGATAGAACCTTCACTGTAATCAAGGTCTATCTTTGCTGCCCTGATGAGGTCCACACACACAAACATTTGGCAGAGAATTGGGGAATGGACAGGGAGGAGACTGGAAAGATGGCACAACTACTCTGTGCAGAAAAGAATCAACCTAGTCCAAAGATCTTTGCCCTTGGCTCCTGGGAGGTAATTCCTAAGCCTTAGTGATGTCCTACTTGGTAAGAATTTCTTTGTTTATTTGGGGGTTTGGGACCACAGCAGATAGTCTATGCTAACAGTGATTTATGGTGGGGGATTTGAGCCACACAGCATCAGCTTGACCTCCAGAGAGGCATGAGGCTAAGGTCTGCCACACAGGTGGTCAACCGTGTCTATATGACCAAATCCCAATAAAAACTCTGGACGCCAAAGCTTGAATAAGCATCCTTGGTTGGAAATGCACTGTGTAGATCATCACACATTGTTGCTGGACTGTGCTGGGCTGAGCACTGTCTATGACTCTACTGCGAGAGGACAACTGAAATCTCTGTGCTTGGAACTCTTCTGGATTCTGCCCCATTCAACCTGTTCCCTCAGCTGGTCTTAATATGAATCCTTTCACTGTAGTAACTATAATCATAAGTCTAACAACTTTCAATGCATCCTGTGAATCCTTTCAGGAAATTATCAAGTCTGCGGGAGTGTAGAGGATCCATGAATTTGCAGGTGGTATCAGCATTTAGGTGGTCTTGGGGACACCTGAACTCTGCATAGCCCAGAGAGACTGAGTCACCTGTAGTATTCAGCAGAGAAGAGAGCTTCTAATAGAGTAAATAAAGAAACTTTATTGTCTTACCACATTTGAGTGGTCCTTCAACTTTTTAGTAAGTTTGAAATTTTAAAAAATTTAGAAAACAAAGAGGAAAAAGACATCATATCTGGAAACTACTTGGTGGCTGAAAATCATCAGTCACTGTAGAAATACAGATTTTTTTTTCACATTAGGATTAGACTCAAGGATAATGAGTATTCTGCTGATGCAAATGCATGATCTTGGGCATTTTAACATTACCAGCACATCCAGGTATTTATTCCTTTTATATTTAGTGGTTTGCTGACTTATTTCTTGCCTAACATTACTTATACAACTCTAAAGGTATATATCTAGTGGCAGGCGAAGTATAAACAGTGTCATTGCTGGAAATGGTTTTCAGGTATGCTGTTTTGACAACACGCAGGACAGAGTAGGTGGTGGTAATCACATTTATTACAGGAATGACTCTAAAGCCTCTCGTCCTAGAAGGAAATAGTGGAGACAATTGAGGGCCTTGCAGATAACAACCCACCTGAAATAAGGATGATCTGTGGAGGTGACCATTGATAAAACCAAGATTAGGATATGCATTAAACACTCATTTCTATGTGTATTAATATCTGAAGACATAGGATTGGAATTTTGCTACATAAAAATTCTATCAGTTCAGAATACCAAAAAGGATAGATTACATCTGAGGAAACCAAATGATTTTCCTACTGTCTATTGGAAAAGTAACTACTGTTGGTCTCTCTCAAAATGCAAACTTTTCAACCCTGAAGGAACTGAATAAAGTCACCAGAATCTCAAGCTGGGCCTCCTTTGGGCCCTAACATCCCTTTTCTTGTTTCTTGATATTGGCTGACACTTCCTTCCTGTGCTCATAAATATAGATGTCCTATTTATATTTCTTGTTTCCATTATGTTTCCTGGAGATTTGTTCCCCATATATAATGAGTTGATAGAGAATGAATACAAGGAATCTGTCAGAGCATTTTTAATAAGAAAGTTGGCCTTTAATTTTGAAGAGTACTGCCTTGGAAACAGAAGCTGATTCAAGTGTGTATTACTTCTTAAATGCAGTTCTTTCCCCTAAGCAGTGTGTGTGTGTGAGACTAGTTTCCTGTCTTCATATCTAAGCCAATGAACAGACCTCTACCCTCCATATCCTCCTTCCTCCACCTTCCTTACCTTTATACCCCTTTATCTTCCTAGACACCAAGATTAATCCAGTACTGAGCCAGAGAATATCTAACAGTCTCCAATACTGTATCTATCAATACTATATCTATAGCTATCTCAGGTGTCACCTTTACTCCAGTTTTAGCAGATAGACTTCTGCCATATTCCTGAGACCACATCCCATAACTCAATCTCCAGTTCCCATATTGGACCTTTGTCATTTTCCCTTATGCATTCATCCCTTTCTTGATAATCTTCCCAGTTCTTCCATTTCCTGGTGCTCCCAAAGGGGAAATTGTCAAAAGAAAGATCTGAATGAAACACACTAAGAAAGAATAAGGCAAGCTCCCCGAGAGATGGTTGGAGAGTAAAACCAGGGTGGATATATAATAGCGTAACACAACATTGAGTTCCCAGGGAAGACACGTCTGAGATGGAGATCAGCACAGAAGAGATTCATTAGGGAGTTCATTTGCATTCAACACCTTTGCAAGGCAAGGGAAGAGAAGGAAGCAAGGTGGGACTAAGAAAGAGATTGAGCTGTGATGCTTTCAAATAAAGGTTCTGCTGACCCTTTGAAAGCACTGTGGGGAGTGCTGAAGATGAGATGACCTTCAGAGCTGACCTGACCGGAAGTGAGAGGACCAGGCCTTCCTACCCCTTGTCCATCAGCTACTGGATGCGCCTCCAACAGAGTCATAACCTCAGCAAAGAATTTCTTCAGCTGAGGCAATGCCCCAAGGGGGCTAACTTTAGAGGGCCATCTTCCAGGTGTACTCCCAGCAGCTGTGAAATTAAATCCTCGTTCCTGAGGAGAGATCTGAGCTGTGCATTATATATGTCTCCTCTCTTCCCTCTCCCCAGGAAGCACCATGATCTCCTTGGTCTAACACAGAACATATTTTTATCACACTCCCAATCTGAAAATCATTAGCAACCCTTATCCCAAGCAAGAAGGATCAACCCCTTTCAAGACAAGCAGCCCGAGGAGAAACAGGATAGATGGTATTGAGTGGCAGAGAGAGTACATGAATTGAACAAAGTGAAAGGGAAGCAAAGCCTGTTCCACGTTAATAAAGAACCAGCAGCAGGTATTTTGCAGCACATGCTTAAGAAACATCACAGATAGAGTGAACTTTGAATGGACAGAGATGGACAATTTCCTACAAATAGGAAATGAATGTCCCAGCAGACAGCAGCTAGCATATGGCTATAATCAAAAACAAGACAGAATAACAACAGAAGAGAAAAACAGATCAGAAAACATGTAAACAGAAACTATCCCCCTAGCTAAGGCTTCCTCTAGCTCCTTTAAAAAAGATAATTTCATAACATGCCTTGATCCTCAAATGGTTTTCTGTGATAGCTCCTTAATGAGGAAGAAGAAAACATAGAACATATTGTCTTATTTGTTTTATATAATTCCTCATAAATTGGACATAATTCTTTCCCTATGACATTGACATATAGTCCTTTGTACAGTCCTGAGTTAGAGCCCCTTCCACTATTTATACATAGTGGATCCCCAACATTCTCTGATGTCTAGAGAAGACCTACCTGATAAGCAGCCCCATTACAAAAGAGCACCTTAACTGATATCACTCCTCCTAGAGAAGGTAACACAATATCTAAGCAGAAGAAGGGCCTGGGAATGAAGTTACCAGAAAGGATACCTTTTTTTAATTAACAAAAAAATCAGAAAGCCCTGCTTCAGACAGCACATGTGGCTGCAAACAAGCTCACATTACAAATAGGGGTGATAAAACAATTCAAATATGTAGCCCTTTGGAGACTAGTCTACATAAAGGAAAAGTTTAAAATATAATAAGTTATTTAACTCCTTAAAAAATTATGTTATATGTGCTAGGTACTATATATTAGGTGCTAGAGAGAGATCAAGGAGTAAAACAGATCAAAATTTCTGTACTCATTGTCATGGTCAGGTTCATGTGTCAACTTGGCCAAGTGGTGGTACCTGCTTGTCTGGTTGGGCAAGTGCTGGCCTGTCTGTTGCAATGAGGACATTTCATAGAATTAAATTATGATCACATCAGCTGCATCCACAGCTGATTCCATTTGTAATCAACCAAGGGGAGTGTCTTCTGCAATGAGTGATGCTCAGTCTAATCACTGGAAGCCTTTTAAGGAGGATTCAGAAGAGACAGGTTCTCTTCCTGCTTCAGCTGGTAAGCCTCTCCTGTGGAGTTCATCCACACCCTCCATCGGAATTGTCGGCTTCACAGCATGCCCTGCAGATTTTGGACTTTGCATTCCCATGTTCACGTAAGACATGTCTATAAATTTTATATTTGTGAGTATTCCCTGTTGATTCTGTTTCTCTAGAGAATCCTAACTAATACACTCATGGACCTTACCATCCAATGGACAAAAAAGGCAATAAAAAATTAAAAAGAGGAATACACGGTACAAGGGATGATTACAAAACAAAAAATAAAACAGGAAAGAAGAAGTGCTGGAGGAGGAGTAGAATCAGTGTTAAATATGATGGTCAGGAAAAGCCACACCAAGAAGGTGATATATAAGCAAAGACCTACAGGAGGTTAAGATAGTGAGCTACTCAGAACATTAAAGGGCTGTTCAAGACAGACCATGCCTGTGCCTTGAGAAATTCAAGGAGACAAGAGCGGCAAGTGTGCAATAAGTATATGAAAAGTAATCTTAGATGAGGCCTGTGCTGCTTTGAATCTATTGTGTACCCCAGAAAAGCCAAGTTCTTTAATCCTCACTCAGTATTGCTGGGTGGGAGCTTTTTGATTGTTTCCATGGAGATGTGACCCACCCAATTGTGGGTGGTAACTTTTGATTAGATGGTTTCCATGGAAATGTTTCTCTTCCCATTCAAGGCAGGGTTGCTTACTGGAGCCCTTTAAGAGGGACCATTTTGGAAAAAGCTTTACAGTTACCATAACTGACAGAGCCAACAGAATGGACAGAGCCCTGGGGAAGCTGTTGGAAGGTTCCAGGAGAGAAAGCTAGCAGACTTTGCCATGTGCCTTTCCAGCTGAGAGAGAAACCCTAAACATCATCAGCCTTCTAGAACCAAGGTATCTTTCCGTGGATGCCTTAACTAAGACATTTTTATAGCCTTGCCTTAATTTGGACATTTTCATGGCCTTAGGACTGTAAACTTGCAACGTAACAAATGCCCTTTTTTTTAAAAGCTTTTCCATTTCTGGCATATTGTGTTCTGGCAGCTTTCAAACTAATGCAAGTCCTGAAGGGTAGATGAGATCAGGTAGCATGGTGAGTTCTCCAGGTAATTCTCATGTGCAGCCAGGATTAGAAGATGCTGATCTACAGCCTTGTTATAAGAGTAGTCCGTGAATGAATAGCACTGGTATCACCTGTGAGCTTGTTAGGAATGTAGACTCTTGGACCCCATTCCTAAATCAGTTCGGATTTTTACAAGATCCCCAGATGATTCTTATACATAAAGTTTGAGAAGCACTGTATAGAAACTTGTAGACAAAACAGGACTTTGGCTGTCTTTGAAAGAGATGGGAAACCACTGGAGGATTTTGAGCAGAGAAACAGCAATGAGAGTATAACAAAAGCAGATAAAATATCAACCAAGAGATGAAGAGAAAAAATATGCTTAAAAATTCAGGAAAAGGAAACTCTATAAATCACAGTGCCTGATGGATTAGTTTCTCTTGAGGACCAGAGACAAGAGCATAAATAACTTGGTTTTCAAAACTTCTCCAGGTGGTAGAGTTTTAAAGGACATCAGATGTTGAGTCAACCTTCCCTCATATTACAGATAATGATATTGAGGCCCAGTGTGAACTAAAAGACTCAAGACTAGGTGGAGGCCCACCTAGATCCCAGACCAAGATTCTAGCAAGTCATAGCATAGTGGCTTTCAAACCTTTTTGGCTGCAACCCATGGTAAGAAATGTGTCCATGACCACAATGACACACGCAATGAAACTAAAGCTGTTACCAGACAAAGGCAGTGGATTCTTTTTCCCAATGTGCTCAAATGACCAATTCCTGAGACACCAAGTTTTCAAATAGAAAAAAAGTTTATTACTAGGTGTGTAGTAGGAAAGTAGATGGCCTAGCGGCCCAAAATCTGTCTCCCAGAACTGCAGTAATTCTGATAGTTTTATTAGCGAAAAAGATGGGCAGGGTTTAGAATAATGAGCACAGTGAACTCTGGATGATGTAATTAGAGATGATCTAATTATTGAACATGCACAGAATGATTACATGCTTAATCACAGAACATATATAAAAGAAATGGCAGCCTTAATATGATAGGTGTGATTTTTAGTATTATAATGAGATATAGGTGACTTGTAGATTAAGTCTAAGCAACTGTGCATGTCAGGCAGGTCCACCTTATTAGATCCAATCTTGATTATCAAGATAACTTTGGACTTGGGGTGAATTAGTTCAGGGCTGGACCCAAGAGGCTGTCTTTAGTGATTACAAGACTCTAAAGTTGAAGAACTGAATAAATGGACATAAATAAAGGTTAGTCCCAAGGTTTTTACAATCAGAGGGGAGTAGATAAAGGCTATACAATCATTATCAGAGATAAAGGCAGCTGGATTGCAATTTATACTCCTATATACCAGAAAGCAAAAAGAAATATCTATATAATGATTCAGTAATCAAAATCATCCTTAAATCCTAATTTCTCAGTTACAAAGTTGCACAAAGCAACTTACTATTACAATATGTGATGCACTCTTTCTTCTCTTTTATTTTTCTAAATGCTGATTTAGATCCTCTAAATTGATTTCATAATTTACTTTAGAAGATTCCTTCAACTGAACAAAGTGAAAAAGAATTTTAACGTTAGTGTGATTAGTGCCTTGGTAATAATGATAAGACCCGCTCTGTGGACCATAGGTTTATGGTTCTGGAAATACAGTTTCTTACGGTCTATAAGAGTTGATGCAAATAACACACAGGCTCACCCAGATTTAGGCTAATGTGAATATTCTAGCACACATTAATTTTGGTTGCTATAAGCTAAAATGAACATCTGTGAAGCATAACAATAATAATAATTTAACACAAATTGCCCTTACCATGTGCTGGGAGTTGCCATGAGGTTCAATAGGTTTATATAAAGCTCTTACTATTCTAAGATATTCACTTTATTATTCTGAGAGCTTTACATTAACTTATTGAACCTCATGGCAACTCTATAAGGCAGACACTATTATTATCCCCATTTCACAGATGAAGAAATCAGTAACAATAGAGTATATGATCAATGTAAAATTTCAAGAATTTTATAATCAGTTTGTTTCCAGCAGAACAGAGAGAAAGAATCTGTTGGATTCCCCATTCTTCCAGGTGTCTGACTAAAGCCCTGACAGAATTAAATGACCTTAGAATCTCTGGTCTCCTAACTCCCTGAAGGACTTTAGCGGTATCTGCCTCTAGGGTAAGCAACATTTTAATAGGCCTCCAAGGAGTAATGGGTTGGTTCTGCCCACAGGAGAGATTAGAATCAAGGGAAGTGGAAAATCCATCTGTGTCCCACTTACTGCTTCCTTTTTTTTCACCGATAAGTGGTTTCTGCTTATCATTTCCATGATTCCTCTGGCCAAAGTTGGTTGCCCTGTGCCCTGTGCGCCCATAGTGTTCTGTTCTCATGTCCACTAAAGGATTTAACCTTTTATTTCCCTAATCATATGTTTTCACATTTGCAGAAGCTGTTTCTTATTATTTATTGTCTTCTGCCTAGAACAGAAACTGAGAGAGAAATGTTTGAAAGGAAGTGGAAGTCTGTCTGCTGGGGATGCCAAAAGCAGGCCACAGAGAATACTCCTCCCAGATCCCAGTCAGAGGTGTTGGTTTGCAAAAGTCTCTTTTCAAAGTTATGGGGGAGCTGGCATTGCAGTTTTCTTACGAATCTGTTCCAAGACGTTAAATTATAAAATCAAACCCAAATCGTCATATGTTCATTTGCTCTAATTGTTCTTCACTTCTTACTGGTTGGCAGAAGTGGGGGTGGGGTGATACAGGACAGAAGCTTTTGTTTCCCCTCTATAACAATAGTATAATTTCAAATTTTATAGGCCAACAGATAATTCTGTTGGTTGATTATATTACATCAATTCTACCCTGCCAAGGAGACAGACTAAATAACTTTTTGAAACTTCATTCTTCAGTCCCTGCAGTTTTAACAAACAAAATGACATGTGTCAAGACTAATTATATGCCTTAAAATCTGTCACTGGCATCAGTTTCGCATAAAAAACCTATTACAGTGGCATTTCTTTTATTGGTGGTGGAAATAATATGTGAATAGCTATGCTAATTTAGAGAAAATTTTTGCATTTCAAGACTATGTAAAAATGCTAATAGTTCAAAAGGGAAAGTTTGGGGAAAATTGTTGGTAGACTTTTTGTTAACTTACTATGTCTTGATAGGCTAGTCTGATTAAAGTGAATTAAATATTAGGCAGCTTAATATTTTACATGCTATATGTCATCATAATAGCAAAGTACATGATTCACATTATTGACTGCCTTTGGATTTGAAAAATAGTGTGCTTTTCATACAAAAGCCATTTCATTATTGCCTATCCTGCCCTGTCAAATTAGAAAGTATAATAGCTATCTTTATTCCGATTTTAAAACATGATAGTCATCATAATGTTGAAGTCTATCACTGTACACTAAAAATAAGTCATTTTTTAGATGACTTATACTATAAAGGCCTCCAATGAGAAAACCAATACTTTCTTACAGAGCACAGAACTTTATTTTTCTCACTTTGGTAACTAGGCCTTAGCCATTCTTGCAGCCCCATATTCACTGTCAGATGTTCCTTACTCCAAAATCCTATGATTTCACACACTTGGGGTGTGTGTGGGGGTGGGGGTGGGGAATTGTAAAAAGTATCTCTGTCTTAGGCAACGTCTTTAGCTTATAAGCAGTGTAAGCTACTTAAAATAGCTTATATGAGAAAAAGAAATTTATTATAAAGATATAGGGATATTTCTTGGACACTGTATTGGTGCCATAACAAAGTACCGCAAACTGGGCGGCTTAAACTAACTGAAATGTATTCGCTCACACTCCTGGAGACTAGAAATCCAAAATTAAGGTGTCAGTAAGGTTGGTTCCTCCTAGAGGCTGTGAGGAAGAAACTGCTCCATGCCTCTCCCCTAGCTTCTGGTGGTTGCTGATCATCCTTGGCTTTCCTTGGCTTGTAGATGCATCATTCCACTCTCTGTTTCCTTCTTCACATATCATTCTCCTCCCTGTATGTGTGTCTCTATATCTAAATTTCTGTATTCTTCTGAGAACACCGGTCATATTGGATTTACCCAAACCCAGTATGACCTCATCTGAATTTGACTACTACGGCCAAAACTCTATTTCCAAATAACGTCACATTCATGTCAGGTAAACATGAAGTTTTGGCATATACTATTCAACACGGTACAGACCTTAAGAACTGGAGATGTGAGTGTGAGGGTAGTTCAGTGGTAGAATTCTCGCTTGCCATGCGGGAGACCCAGGTTCGATTCCCAGCCCATGCACTCCCCAAACAAAGAAACCAATAAAAACAAACAAAAAATTTCAACAAATCGTGCTGCAATAACGGGATACTCACATGGAAAAAGAACAAAATGTGACCCCACCATACAGCATACAAAAACAAAAAAAGAACTGGAGGTGTAGTTTAGTTTCATGAGGGATTAAAATCTAAAAACATTGCAAACTCAGGCAACTGCTTTCTCAGTCTCTGTCTTTCTCTTTGGGACTGCAGAGTCTTTCAAATCTGTTTTCATCTGTGCATAGGCATCATACATTCTCACGGAAAAGAGGCTTTCTCTGTCCTTTTTCACTGACACCAGGAGATTAACTTCCCCAGCAACAAGTTTACTGTCTCTGCTCGAGAGAGCAACAAAGCTTGACCAGGATCTCTGATATGGACCCCTCTTCTCATTTGCTGGGGTTCTTAACCTGGAGCCCATTTGGGTTACGTGAATTTGGATTAAAAAATTACATGTTTATTTCCATTAAAATCTCTAACTGAAATTCAGAATTTTCTCAATATGAATGTAGGCCACAAATCACAGTAGAACTTGCAGGATGTTGTGATGTGGCACTCAGATCCTCTTTTAGGGATGAGCACTTCTCCCCCAGCTGCTAGCAGAATGACCTCAGTTGTTAGCCCCTTTGACAATGACAGTTGCAGAGACCTGCCTCGCTCTGAGTCTTTCTATATCCAAAGACTATCACCATTGGGATATAAAGGACTGACCTTCTCCTCAGACTGGTGGCAGCTCTGAAAGGTCATGTAATCTTCAGATCTCCTGTTCAATTTCACCCTGTGCCCAATTCGACCCCTTCCCTTTCCGTCTCTTCCCTGCCCTTCCTGGCCCTGTCCTGCCCTGCCCTTCCTCACCCACACCATCCTTTTCTTTCTACAGGCATAGACCCCAGGAGCTCTCCCTAGTAAACTTCCTGAATGCCAATCTCCAGCTCTGATTCTGCTTTCTGTGGAAACTGACTTGCAACAGTCACCAATAGAAAACATGGATATTTTCATATCACATCAGTGTTATTGCAGATATGTTGAAATATCATATATGCTCATCCTCATTTCAACGATGAAGTAGTGATTAGACTGCCAGATCTTGTCACCTAGTATATTAATAAAAAATTTTACTATATCAAAATTTGGTTTTTTATTTTAATAACCATATTTCAATATAGTTGGTTTTGTCATTTCATGTGTTTTATTTTATGCATTTTAAAACATTCTGAGAAGGAGTTCATGGGTTTCACCAGATTGCCAAAGGGGTTCATGAGAAGAAAAGGGAGATCAAGAACCCCTGAGAACTCTCTATTGAGAGATCCTGTTTTCTCACAGGACTCCAGGCACCATCAATATGCCAATGAGTCCCTAATTTTCATCTGTAGCCCAGATTTTGCCTTCTCCATTCTTCATTGCCACTCAGCTGAACCCCAAAATAGTCTCTCAACACATGTTTTCACATAACCATTCCTCACTTCAGTCCATTTTCCACACAGACATCAGAATGATTTTTTTAGAACAATGTAACAAATATTTCTGGAGTAAATACTACAATAATAGTTAATATTTCCCAAGTTTTCATGATCAGTCAAACTCTGCTATTATAGCATTTAATTTTTTTATAAGCCTGTGAGGTAGGTAGTATTGTTGTCACTATTCTACACATGTGGAAACTAAGGATTATTTTAAAATATAACTTTTCCAAGGTTTGTAGTGAAGAATTAATCTTACCTGAGAGAAGTTTGGCCTTTGCCCTTATCTGCTGGGAAGTGATCACTAAGCCCTTGCAATGGTGTGCCTGATGAGGGTTTCTTTCTTTGCCTAAGACCTTCGCCACTGGACAGTCTAGCAATCTGATTTTGGGCCACAAAATATCAGTTCTGTCTCCAGATACATGGGATCAAGCTCTAATAAAAACTCTGGACACCAAAGGCTTGGGTTGGCGTCTCTGGTCAGAAATACTCCATGCGTGCTGTCACATACAGTAGCTGGAGGAGGAACGTTATCAGTGGTTCCAAGGAAAGAATGAATGGAAGTTCCACCTCTAAACCCTGCTTGTACTCTCCCCTAATGTTTCTCTTTCCTCAGCTGATTTTAATTCATATCCTTTCCTTATAATAAACCATAACCATGAGTCTAACAGCATTGATTAAGTTCTGTGAGTTCTAGCAAACTGTCGAACTTGGGGGTGTTTTGTTATGACACAAACTTGCAGTTGGTGTCAGAAATGAAGGTGGTCTCTTGTGGAGACTGTGCCCTCTAACTGCGCAATTTGCTAAACATTTTCATATAAGATCAGACAGCTAATAATATGTAGCTGGATTGGGATTATGATTTTTGAGTCAAAGCTCACTCTTTTTTTAAAATAATTTATAAATCTTTCAAACATACCCCAAAATACAGAGAAATAGATAATGAACCCCCATGTTCCACCATCCAGATTCAACAATTTTCAAAATTTTGCCAGTTTTATGTCATCTATCACCACTTCCCCGCCCATACATTTTTTGAAGGGAGTTTTTGGTTTTTGTTTTTTGGAAGGGAGTATTTTAAAGCAGACCCCAGACATTATAGAATTTCACCCTTAAATACTTAAATAGGATAATTCCCTATTTAAAAGACCTTAATAGATTCACAGCCCACTTAGGATTAATCCTTAATGTGACTAACCTAGGACTACCTGCCAGCCCCATTTCATGACTTTCTCTGCCTTGCTCAAGAAAATCCTACCCATACTGACTTTCTTTAAGTACCTCAAGCTCTTTTTGCATTGGGTCAGGACCTTCCTACAATTCATATACTTTTCCTATAACTGGGAAGCTTTTTCTCTCACCCATCCTTCTATGTTTAAAGGTGCCTTCCTCAGAGAGACCTTTCCAAGTTAACGCAGTTTCCCAGATCTCCCCTCAGCCTAATTATTTTCTACAGTATCCTATTCTGTACTTTCATCTCACGTGTCACAATGGATAATTATGCATGTATTTGCATGTTTGTCTATCTCTATCACTGGACTATAAGACATTTGTTAGTTTTGCTCACTCATCTATACCTAGTCTCCTGCAGTGTTGTCACATAGTAAGCACTCACTAAAGTGTATATATATTAAGTGAACTACTTGCAGAGTTAAAAATAAGGGTAAAAAGAGCAATACATTACATTTTGAATATTTAATCTTCCGTTGCTCCCAGTTATATTAACAAATGTGATCATTTATCAACACTGCCTGCAGAAGGTGTGATAAGTCATTTCAAATCATCTGTCAAAAAAAAAAAACATTTTATAGCATATAAAAATTCCCCCCATTGCTCTCAGGAGCTAGGATTTACAATATACTTTTCATTTTGGTTCTAAAAATATAATTCATTTTCAAAAATGTTTTGGGGGATTGGAGAGCATCAAGAAATGCATGCAGGATGTTATATTGTATGTATGTTAAATCAATAAAATTGTTTTTTAATGTTTCATGATACATTATAAAATTTAAAAAGAAAAGAAATGCATGCAGCTTACTCTGGAGTGTGAAGATAAGGTCCTAGAACCTTATCTCAGAGTCAGTCAGTGTAAAACAGTCATTTCCCATTACCCAAGCCCTGAAGTCTGGCATCTATCTGAACCAACTCCCTGCTTCAGACTGTTTCTTGAAATATTGTTCTAGCCTGATATCTATTGTGGTATGTATAAAATGGAATTTTAGTCCATTTCCACATTTACTACAGTTACTGGCATGATGGATTACGTGTACTCAATAAGAATATATTTAACATTGTGATTTAGTGAAGTGGCTGAAAGGGGAATATTTGTTCTTTTTTTTTTCTTTTACAGTAATTTTTTTATTATAAAAGTAATGTGTGTGTAATGTTGAAAATAGAAAAATACAGAAAAGTAAAAAGAAGAGATGAAAATTGCTGATGATCTCATCACCAAGAAATAGTCATTGTTAACCTTTTTGCTTATTTCCTTTCAGATGTTTTTCTACTATGAGATCACTGATATTTGATCCCTTTAATCTATAAAAATGTTAATTTCATGTGGATGACACTAATGTAGTTTATAATATAGTATGCATATTAGTTTATGTACTTAAAAGCACACTAAACAAATCATTTTGTAGCTTGCTATTCTCATTTAACGTTACATTTTAAGTATTCCTAATAGTCTAGACTATTTGAAAAGGTTATTATGAATGACTCTTATATTCCAGTGTATGGATGTACTATAATTTACCTGATCTCTCTACTGTTGGACATATCAGTTGTTTCCAAGTTGTCACCATTTAGGATAGTGCTCTAATAAACATCTCAATGCATAATTATTTTTCTCTAGTTCAGATTACTTTCATTTCTACAAATGGTTTTCTTGGCTACAGGTTATAAATACTTTCAAGTTTATTGATACATTTTTCCATAAATTTGATTTCAAGAGTTGTATGTTCTATCATGCAAGAGCCATGTTTGCTTTTACTCACCTCTGCTTCCCCATGGCTGGCATGTTAACCAGCCCCGCAGGGACCAAGAGGGTAGAGCCCACTGAAAGAGAGGAGAAAAGGAAAGTGGGGAGAGCCAGAGGTTCTGCTGCAATGTGGCCTGGAGAAAGAGTGCAGGAAGTGGCCTAAATGGTGGAAGAACTCATGACTTAGAGAGTTTCAGGCCTGGCCAAGCTCTCTGACATGTGTGGCTGGGTCAGGTCATGGCCACAGCAGTAGGGTGTAGATGCCGAGTGAGGATTGATCAGGTGCTGGGGTCAAGACCAGGAAATGTAGTCCTGAGCACTGACTATGAGCAGGTCAGCAGTGATGGGAGAGGACTGGCCCTGGGGGTGTGCTGGTGTTGGGAGCAAGGACCAAATCATTTTTTTTCTGCTGTGCCATATTGAGTCATTTAGTCTACAACTATTATTGAGCAACTACTAACTTTTTCACAGCTTTGGTTTCTCACCTGTAATTCTTAACTCATTAAAAAAATGTCTATATAGACAATAAACATGTAAGTACATAATATTAGGAGGTGATAAGTGCTTAGAAAAAAAAGAGCTGGATAATAGGATGGGATGTGTGAAGGATATAGAAGATGTTCACAATATTAAATAGTACAGAAAGGGTAGGCCTTGTTCAAAAGGTGACATCAAGCCAAAACTGAAAGAAGGTAAGGGAGCCAGCTTTGGGAGCGAGCTTTCCAAATGTAAGAAAAGAGTGTTCTAGGCAGAGGACCAGCAAATGCAAAGGGTCCAAGGTGGAGGTGTGTCTGTTTTTGCGGAACAGCAAGAAGGCCAGCATGGCTGGAACAGAGTGAGCAAAGGAGAGAGTGGCAGGGTGGCATTTAAGTAGGGAGGACAGAGATTAATGTAGGGTTTGTTAGTGTACAGTCCAGGGGACCACTATAATGTTGGGTAGTGCTGGGCCAGAGTTTTTCAGGTTATGTTTTATAAATGATGAGTATCCTGACCAAGGATTTTCCTCAGTCAATGCCCAGATTGCTGGATTGGAATGTGGGGACAAAAAATATACTCCTAAATTCTGCCATTTAGTCATTCTCCAAACTCCTTGTTCCCTGTGATGGGTAGAAGGAACTTATGCAACAACCCTGGGGGAAGAAGTAGAAGACTGTGGTAGGTTGAATTATGTACCCCAATGGAAGACATGTTCTTCATCTTAATCTGTTTTCCTGTGGGTTTGAAACCATTGTAAATAGGACTCTTTTGCAGATGTATTTTTAGTTAAGATGTGTCCAACTGAATCAGGTGGGTCTTAATCCATATTACTAAAGAGACCTTAAAAATAGAGGAACCCCAAAGCAAAAGTCAGAGAAAGCCATAGCAGAAAGGTAGAAGCCAGAAGTCAGCCAAAACTAGTATAGCAGAAAGGAGAAACTTCCATGTGACAGGAAGTAGAGAGGCAAGCCAAAGAACCTCAAGGATTACAGCAAGCCAATGCCAGAACACTACAGACTTTGGAGAGAAAGCATTGCCTTACCAATGTCTGTGAAACCATGTGCCAATAAATGCTGTGGTTTTAGTCAGTCAATTGGCCAATAGTTGTCTTATCAGCCTGGCAAACTAACACAAAATGAAGGTGATGTCCAGCTAGGTTATCCCTGGGTATTTGCTTTGGGGGGGACTCGGAATATGCCGAAAGAGGTTCTGGATCCTGGTTCCAGCCCTCATGCTCCTGCTGCAGCTTCCACCCTTCCAAAGGCATAACTGAGGCTCTCTCAATTCTAACATGGAGAGACCTTGCTGATAATCTTTCCCAAAGGGAAACCAAAGCTGTGGCAGCCTTTCTACTAGAAGGATATACTTAATGATTAACAAAAGCACTCACAAGAATAAAGAGGAGGCAGGTGTGATTAAGGACCATAATTATTCAAGATCTCTGTATGAGTAAATGTAATACTTCAAAATTTTCCAGCTTAGAGTAAAAGCTAAAGCATTTATTTATATTTTAAGATTTGGGGGGATGGAAAATATTTGCTTTTAAGAGCTGTTTATAGCTTTACCATTTTTTAACCTTCATCTCAGACTTCTTACTTTTAAATATATGTGCTCTCTGTATGGAAATCCAAAGCTTCATTTATTTAAATTTTAGGAATGTTGAAGCATTAAAATAGATTACCCAGAATCATGCTATATACCTGTTTTCAATTCATGTGAAAATATATAAAATATAATTCTAAATATTTAAGGAAAACATCAGAAAGTTCTGTCAAGAGGTGAGGTTCAAATAAATAATAGCTACCTAGATGGAATTAAGTCACTTTGAGGGTCTACTTTTTCTAGATACTTTGTAGCAATCACCTTAACAGATATTTCATTGTTGGTCAACAGGTTGCTGATCTTAGATCCTTAACCCAATCCCGGTATTCCCCTTCCAGATAAAACTCCAGATCAGATCAGATTGCTCAAATCAGTGCTTGTGCAGCCTGACCAAACCCTTTTCTAACCTGCAGCTATAAAGTGACAAACTCAAAGCCTCCCAAATGCTGGTCTAAGGGGCTAATCTTCCCCTTACCCTACCAAGACAAGCTCCCCTCAGTCTCCTCATGTCAGTAAACGGAGCCACCAATAGCACCAGTTGCTCAAATTAAAAAGCTAGAAGTTTTCTTTGATTCACCCCTGCCACCACTATGAAGTAAATCTAATAAATCAGCAAATACGAACAACTCTCTCTCCAAAAGATGTTGTACCTCTCCTTCCTTCCATCTCTACTACTACAAACATAGCCCAAGCCTTCATCATCCTGATCTAGATGATTTTAATATCTGCTGCTTTAGTTTGCTAAAGCTGCCAGAATGCAATATACCAGAAATGCAGAGGCTTTTATAAAGAAAATTTATTACCTTATGAGTTTACAGTTCTAAAACCAGAAAAATGTCCAAACTAAGGCATCCAGGAAAAGATATATTGATTCAAGAAAGGCTGATGTCTGTCACATGGTGTCATGGTCAGGTTCATTTGTCAACTTGGCCAGGTGGTGGTTCCCGGTCATCTGGTCGGGCAAGCACTGACCTGTCTGTTGCTATGAGGACATGTCATGGACATAAATCATGATTATGTCAGTTGTATCCACAGCTGATTGCATTTGTATTCAGCTAAGGAGAATGTCTTCTGCAATAAGTGATGCTTAGTCTAATCAGTAGAAGGCTTTTAAGGAGGATTCGGAAGATAGTCACCCTTCCTGGTTCAGCCGATGAGCCTCTTCTGTTGGAGTTCATCCAGACCCTTTGTTGGAGTCACTAGCTTCACAGCCTATCCTCCAGATTTGGACTGTTCCAACCCCAATGTTATCCAGTCAATATCCCCTGAGAGTTCGTTGTGGACTTCATCAGAGTTACCAGCTTGCAGCCTGCCCTACAGACCTTGGACTCTACATTCCCATGGTTACATGAGATACATTTATAAATTTTATATCTATGGATATCTCCTGCTGATTCTGTTTCTCTAGAGAACTCTAGCTGATATACATGAGAAGTCACGTGGCTGGCATCTGCTGGTCCTTGAGCCTGGTTCCATTGCTTCCAGCTTCTGATACCACTGGTTTTCCTCTCTGAACATCTGTGAGCCTTCACTTACTCCTCCAGGACACAACTCGGGTTCTGGTTTGCCTAGCATCTCATGGGAAGACACAGGGTGATGTCTTCTAGGTTCTGCCTGTGCCTAGGCATCTGCTCTCTGTCTGCACTCCAAGCATCTCCAAAATCTGCATCTCTGTCAGCTCTGAAGAAACTTCTCCAAGCATCTGTATTTGAGGATTCTCCAAAATATTTCCCCTTTCAAAGTATTCTAGTAAACTAATCAGGATCCACCTTGAATGGGAGGAGTCACATCTCCAGCTAAGCAAAAGGCCACATCCAAAATTGGGTGTGTCACATCTCCATGGAAGTAATCTAACCAAAAGGTCGCACCCACAGCTGGGTGTGTCACATCCCCTTGGAAACAATCCAATCAGAGGTTGCCACCCTAAACAATAGATCTGGCCCCACAAGATTGGACCAGGATTAAAATATGGCTTTTCTGGGGGTATATAATAGTTTCAGACCAACACAGCTGTCTAAGTGGTCTCCATGCTCCCAAGCTTGGCCTCCTAATGGCACTCAGTGTAATTGTTTAAAAACCTGTATCAGATCATTTCACTCCTCTGTTTTAAATCCTCCTCATCTCTCACTGCACTGAAATAAAACTCAAATTCCTCACCTTGGACAACAGGACCCTCACTTGACCAAGCTTTTGCCAACCTTTCTGATTTCATCTTCTACTGTACTGTCCTTTCCCTAGTGGTTATACTACAACCACAGACGCTTTTTTGTTTACTGAACCCATTAAATTTGTTCCAGTCTTTGTTTTAGGTATCGCCCTCCCCTGGACACCCCCTCCCCCCACCTAATCTTTCAAAAATGGCTCTGTATCATTCATATATCAGCTTAAATATCACCTCTTCAAAGGGCATCTCTGACACTCCCATCCCTCCCCCAGTCACTCTCATTCCTATTCTAATTCTCAAGAGTGTTCTCTTCTTATTTATTTATTTCCTTTAGTAGCTGTCTCCCACCAATTCCCCGAATGTGAACTCCATGAGAAGAGGAATTTGTCTCTGCCATTTTCTACTATATGCCTAACACCTGGAACAGTACCTAACATGTAGAAAGCACTCTAAATATTTGGTGAATAGATCAGATCTTTTCTTGGTGGGGCTGGTGACTGTTCTAGTTTGTTAGCTGCTGGAATGCAATATACCAGAAGTGGAATGGCTTTTAAAAAGGGAAATTTAATAAGTTGCTAGTTTGTAGCTCTAAGGCTGAGAAAATGTCCCAATTAAAGCAAATCTATAGAAATCTCCAATTTAAGACATCTAGGGAAAATTACCTTGGTCCAAGAAGGCTGATGATGTTCAGGGTTCCTCTCTCGGCTAGAAGGGCGCATGGTGAAGTCTACTAGCTTTTTCTCCCAGCTTCTTGTTTCATGGAGCTCCCCCCAGGGACGTTTTCCTTTTTCATCTCCAACTGTCTCTGGTGGCATGGGCTCTTGGCCTCATGGCTCTGCTCTGCTTTGTGTAGCTTTTTGTGGCTTTCTTGTGGCTCTAAAAAGGGACTCTCTCCAAAATGTTTCCTCTTTTGAAGTATTAATGGGTGGAGTCACAATTCCGTGGAAGCTATCTGATCAAAAGTTACCACCCACAATTGGGTGGGCCACATCTCCATGGGAACAGTCAAAATGTTCCCAGTCAGCAATACTGAATGAGGATTAAAGGACATGGTTTTTCTGGGGTCCATCACAGATTCAAACTGGCACAGTGTCCATCTAAGAATCTGGCATGGGTCACTTATCTTTATATCCAATCCGCAGCTCTGGACCTCCTGTTTCACGCTGGTCACACATCTGAGAGATCTACATGCTCCCTTCATTACCAAGGAGTCAGTAACAAGGAGGGTGTGGGTGATCCAGCACAAGTCCAAAAACCCAACTGAAAACCCATCAAAACTCTTATGCCC
Organism: Tamandua tetradactyla; assembly: GCF_023851605.1. Lineage (NCBI taxonomy): Eukaryota > Metazoa > Chordata > Mammalia > Pilosa > Myrmecophagidae > Tamandua > Tamandua tetradactyla. The sequence continues at coordinate 47,453,247 of NC_135339.1, forward strand.
TAATTTTTATAAATCAATAGCATTATCTTCTCACTTATTACAATAATTTACATTTATTTGTAGATTTTATTCTGAGGAGACCATCTCTCCAATTCTTTGCTATCTCTGTACCATAAAGAAAGGGAAGAAGCACTACTCTCAGTTTTCATTGAGAAACTTAGAGAATACTGCTGAAATGATTTTAGAAGCTTTACAAGGTTACCATGGGCAAGGATGGGGAATGAGGAGTAATTGTAAATTTGTACAATTTCTGTTTGGTGTGATGGAAAAGTGTTGGTAATGGATAGTGGTGATGGTAGCACAACTTTGGGAATGCCATTAATATTACTAAATTGTAAACTTTAAACTGGTTAAAATTGGAAAGTTTAGATTATATATATGTTACCACTATAAAAAAATTTAAAAAACAAACCAGAAAACAGACCTGTACAACACAGTGTCAATTCTAACGTAAACTAGGGACCACCGTTAAATATATAGTTATAACTGGTTCTTCTACTATTGGTTATTCAACTGTAACAAACTTACCACACTACTGCAAATATAGTTAAAAACAGAGAAACTGAGGGGTAGAGGAGAGGGACAGGAGGTATGTGGGTACTCTATTTTTTACATGATTTTTCTGTAAACCTACAACTGCTTTAAAACATCTAATTTAGGATGGTGGCTTAGCGAGATGTGGGATTTAGTTAGTCCTCCAGAGCAGCTAGTAAATAGCCAGGAACAGTACAGAACAACTGTTGGGGCCACATCAGTGACCAGACTCACAGCATACCCCAGTCTGGACCAGCTGGACTGGGTATGAGCCCCCTCCTCCCAGAACCCTGCAAGGCTTCTCAGGCTCCACTGCCCCGGGCATAGGCAGAATTGAGCTTGTTTGAGAGCTTCGCTGGGGGCTATGCCTTCCCCAGGAGAGGGGTGGGGCCCAGCTCAGGTGGAATCCCTCCCTCAAAGAATTCAGGCCCCAGGGACTGGAAAACTGAAGCAATTAAGGCCAGCCTACAACCTCTCCTCTCTCTCAATCATGCGCCTAGCTGGGAGAGTCTGCTGAAGTTAAAGGTACCACATCACCTTATGCTGGTGGGACCTGCAGGCAGAAAAGCACCACATACTGGGCAGGATAGGAAAAATGCAAAGTCCAGAGACTTCATAGGAAAACCTTTTAATCTGCTGGGTCTCACCCTCAGGAAAAACTGATGCAGGTGACTCTTTCCTCCTGCGAGGAGACCAGTTTGGTCTGGGAAAATCTGACTTGGGTCTATAATACCTAAGTAGACCCTCCTAAGGGGTGGGGGAAGGGCACCATACAACAGAGCAAGAAACAAAAAAAAAAAAACAAGAACTGAAAAATTCTCCTCTGTTAAACAAAACCTAAGCTAGATGACTACAATAAGCTGAACTGAATGTCAAAGAACAGATAGACAACAAAGTCTTCCAGCAAGAAAATCCTAGGGGAAAAAAAAGTGAAAACAATCTCCAGATAAGCTAATTAAGGTAATTAAATGCCCAGATGCCAGCAAAAAATAACAACTTATACTAGGAAAATTGAAGAAATGGCCCAGTCAAAGGAACAAACCAACAATTCAAATGAGATACAGGAGTTGAAACAATTAATTCAGAATGTCCGAACAGACATGGAAAACCTCATCGAAAATCAAATCAGTGAATTGAGGGAGGATATAAAGAAGGCAAGGAATGAACAAAAAGAAGAAATTGAAAGTCTGAAGAAACAAATCACAGAACTTATGGGAATGAAAGACACAGTATAAGAGATAAAAAACAATAGAAACCTACAATGTCAGATTTCAAGAGGCAGAAGATAGGATTAACTGGAGGATGGGACATCTGAAATCTGACAAGCAAAAGAAAATATAGGGAAAAAATGGAAAAATATGAGCAGGGACTCAGGGAATTGAATGACAACATGAAGCACATGAATATACATGTTGTGGGTGTTCCAGAAGGAGAACAGAAGGGAAAAGGAGGAGAAAAACTAATGGAGGAAATTATCACTGAAAATTTCCTAACTCCTATGAAACACTTAAAATTATAGATCCAAGAAGTGCAGCGTACCCCAAATAGAATAGATCCAAATAGACGTACTCCAAGACACTTACTAACCAGAAAATTATAGATCCAAGAAGTGCAGCGTACCCCAAATAGAATAGATCCAAATAGACGTACTCCAAGACACTTACTAACCAGAATGTCATATGTCAAAGAGAAAGAGAATCTTGAAATCAGCAAGAGAAAAGCAATCCATCACATACAAGGGAAGCCCAATAAGACTATGTGTAGATTTCTCAGCAGAAACCATGGAGGCAAGCAGACAGTGGGATGATATATTTAAGAATCTAAAAGAGAAAAACTGTCAACCAAGAATTCTATATCCAGAAAAACTGTCCTTCGAAAATGAGGGGAAATTAAAACATTTGCAGACAAAAATTCACTGAAAAAATTTGTGACCAAGAGACTGGTTCTGCAAGAAATAATAAAAGGAGCACTAGAGACAGTTCAGAAAAGACAGGAGAGAGAGGTGTGGAGAAGAGTATAGAAATGAAGATTATCAGTAAAAGTAAAAAAAAAAAAGGAAAGAAAAAGAAAAATTACATATGACATATAAAATCCAAAAGGCAAAATGGTAGAAGAAAGTACTGCCCGTACAGTAATAATACTAAATGTTAATGAATTAAACGCCTCAATCAAAAGACATAAACTGGCAGAATGGATTAAATAAAAGGGCCCATCTATATGCTGTCTACAGGAAACATCTCAGACCCAAGGATAAACATAGGTTGAAAGTGAAAGGTTGGGAAAAGACATTCCATGCAAATAACAATCAGGAAAGAGCACAAGTAGCTATACTAATATCCAACAAATTAGACTTCAAATGTAAAACAGTTAAAAGGGACAAAGAAGGACACTATGTATTAATAAGAGGAACAATTCAAAAGAAGACATAACAATCATAAATATTTATGCCCTGAGCCAGAATGCTGCAAAATACATGAGGCAAACACTGAAAAGAGAAATAGATACATCTACCATATTACTTGGAGACTTCAATTCACCACTCTTATCAATGGGCAGAAGATCTAGACAGATGATCAATAAAGAAACAGATAATTTGAATGATACAATAAATGAGCTAGACTTAACAGACATATATAGAACATTACACCCCACAACAGCAGGATACACCTTTTTCTCAAGTGCTCATGGATCATTCTCAAGAATAGACCATGCTGGGTCACAAAGCAAGTCTTAATAAATTTAAAAAAATTGAAATCATACAAAACACTTTCTCAGATCATAAAGGAATGAAGTTGGAAATCAATAATAGGCAGAATGCCAGAAAATTCACAAATATATGGAGGTTCAACAACACACTCTTAAACAACCAGTGGGTCAAGGAAGAAATTACAAGAGAAATCAGTAAATATCTCAAGGCAAATGAAAATGAAAACACAACGTATCAAAATTTATGGGATGCAGCAAAGGCAGTGCTAACAGGGAAATTTATTGCCCTAAATGCCTATATCAAAAAAGAAGAAAGAGCAAAAATCAAGGAATGAACTGTCCACTTGGAAGAACTAGAAAAAGAACAGCAAACTAACCCCAAAACAAGCAAAAGGAAAGAAATAATGAAGATTAGAGCAGAAATAAATGAAATTGAGAACATGAAAACAATCGAGAAAATCAAGAAAACCAAAAGGTGGTTCTATGAGAAAATCAACAGACTGATGGACCTTTAGTGAGGTTGACAAAAAGAAGAGAGAGGATGCAAATAAATAAAAGCAGAAATGGAAGAGGAGGCATAACCACTTACCCCACAGCAATAAAGGACGTAATGAGAGGATACATGTACAACTTTATGCTAATAAACTAGACAACGTAGGTGAAATGGAAAACTTCCTAGAAAGGCATGAACAACCAACATTGACTCGAGAAGAAATAGACGACCTCAACAAACCAATCCCAAGTAAAGAAATTGAATCAGTCATTAAGAAGCTCCCCAGGACCAGATGGCTCCACATGTGTATTCTACCAAACATTCCAGAAAGAATTAGTGCCAATCCTGCTCAAATTCTTCAAAAAAAATTGAACAGGAGGGAAAACTACCTAACTCGTTCTATGAAGCCAACATCACCATCATACCAAAGCCAGACAAAGATATTGCAAGAAAAGAAAACTACAGACCAATCTTTCTAATGATTACAGATGCAAAAATCCTCAACAAAATTCTAGCAAATCGTATCCAGCAGCATGTTAAAAAAATTATACACCACGACCAAGTAGGATTCATCCCAGGTATGCAAGGATGGTTCAATATAAGAAAATCAATTAATGTAATACACCATATCAACAAATTAAAGCAGAAAAAACACATGATCATCTCGATTGATGCAGAAAAGTCATTTGAAAAAATTCAAATCTTTTCTTGTTGAAAATACTTCAAAGGTTAGGAATAGAAGGGAACTTCCTCAAAATGATAAAGGGAATATATGGAAAACCCACAGCTAACATCATCCTCAATGGGGAAAAACTGAAAACTTTCCCCTAAGTTCAGGAACAAGACAAGGATGTCCACTATCACTATTGTTATTCGACACTGTGTTGGAAGTTCTAGCCAGAACAATTAGACAAGAAAAAGAAATACAAGGCATCAAAATTGGAAAGGAAGAAGTAAAACTCTCACTGTTTGCAGATAATGTGATACTATATGCCAAAAACCTTGAAAAATCCACAACAAAACTACTAGAGCTAATAAATGAGTACAGCAAAGTGGCAGGTTATAAGATCAACACTCAAAAATCTGTAGTGTTTTGATACACTAGTAGTGAACAATCTGAGGAGGAAATCAAGAAAAAAAATCCATTTACAATTGCAACCAAAAGAATAAAATATTTAGGAATAAATTTAACTAAAGATACAAAAGACCTATACAAAGAAAACTACAAGAAATTGTCAAAGGAAATCACAGAGAACCTAAATAAATGCTTTAGGTTGTCTCTCTGTCAGTCCTGCCCAACCTCACCTTGCCTATGAAGGATGGAAGGAAAGAGGTATCACTAGGAATCACCAGAGAAGCAGCCTGAACTCCCCTGGAAACCAAGGTGAAAGAGGACATCATAGGTGCAGGCCTGTGCTTCTGAGGAGGCTTCCAGAGCATAGACAGTAACTTGGACGGCACAATGGAGAACACTGAGGCAGAAAGTGGAACCCTCAAATATCAGGGTAGAGATGCTTCAGAGATATGAGAAGATACTCTGATTTTCATGGCCCTACAGAAAAAGACTAGTGCAGGAGGTACTCCAGAAAAGAATAGATATTTCCCATTAATTGAGGGAGTGGGGCCTCTGACTATTAGGATTTGTATTATTACTGCACATTTTATATGTTTTTACTCATTGCCTGGTAATATTAGGAGACAGTTTACACAGAAAAGTAGAAAAAAGAAAAGCAAGATAATCACTTTTTATAATTTTGACATCTTTCTTTCCAATCTTTTTCCTATGCATATTTTATACTGCATATACAATTTTATACCCTACTTTTAAATTTATAATATAAGCACTCTTCCTCGTTATTAAAAATGTCCTTCAAGTCTGGAAAAGTTTGACAATTTACTATAAAGTTAAGCATACACTTACTATATGACCAAGCAGTCTGCTGTTAAACATTTACATTGGAGAAATAAAAGCTTATGCTTACTCAAAATCTTGTACAAAAATGTTTATAGCAGCTCTATTCATAATCACGAAACACTGGAAACAACCCAGAAGTCCTTCAATGGATGAATAGAAAAATATGCTGTTCTAGTTTGCTAGCTGCCAGAATGCAACACACCAGAGACAGATTGGCTTTTAATAAAAGGGGATTTATTTTGTTAGTTCTTCAAACTAACTTTCCACTGAGGTTCTTTCTTACATGGGAAGGCACAGGATGGTCTCTGCTGGCCTTCTCTCCAGGCCCCTGGGTTCCAACAACTTTCCCTGGGGTGACTTCTTTCTGCACCTCCAAAGGCCTGGGTTGAGCTGCAAGTGCTGAGATGAGGAATGCCTAGCTGCTTAGGCTGTGCTACGTTGCGGTCTCTCATTTAAGCACCAGCCAATTAAGTCAAACGTCCTTCATTGCAGCAGGCACCGCTCCTAGCCGACTGCAGATGTGAATTAGCAACAGTTGAGGTTCATGTACCATTGGCTCATGTCCGCAGCAACAAAACTAGGTACGCTCACCTGACCAAGTTGACAACTGAATTTAACTACCACATATGCTGTGTATGTTTCACCGTACAGTGAAATGCTATTCAAAAAAAAAAAAAAGGAATGAACTATTGATACACACAGTGACCTGGATGACTCTCAAGGCATAAGGCTGAGTGAAAGAAGCAAGTTTCAAAAGATATATACTGATAATTTCGTGTACGTGACATTCTTAAAAAGATAAACCTAGAGGTACAGAAAACAAAGCAGTGATTGCTAGGATTTAGGGGTGGGTGAAAGATGTATGACTACAAAGGAATAGCATGAGGGAGTTTTGGGGATAATATAGCTCTTTTTTTTTAATCTTGATTTTCATAGTGTTTACACAACTCTATACAGATTCTAAAATTCATAGAAGTGTACAATACAAAAAAGTCAGTTTTATTGTTACTTTAAAAATAAAATAGGCTGAAAAAAATACCTTTAAAACAGAATTTAAAATAACTTTTTAATAAATGTTTCCAGCAAAGGACTGTACCATTATCTATTCACCTCTTCTCCTGCTGATGGACTGTTGGATTGTTCCTATCTCTGTATAAATAAAGCTGCATGGAGAATTCTGGAAGCATAAATCTTGGTTCACATTTAGGATTTTCCATTAGGATAGAGTTCCAGGAGCAGAACTACCAAGGCGATGGGTAAGAATATTTTTAGAACTCCTGATATCTGCTGCCACGCTGCATTCAAATCAAGGTTATGTCAATTGAACCTCCCACTGGCAGAGTCTGAGGTTAAGAGATTTTGATATTATTAAGTATTTGGAAGATTTATTCAGGGCTGGTTGGGGATTCACAGGAAGAAAGAGAAGGAAGAGAGGCAGAGTTAGGCAAGCATCTAGACCAGGAGAGGAACTAGACTTTAAAACCTGGGATTATCTGCTTCAAACCTTTGTGCTTTCCCCTAACTCCGACTTCACTCCTTACCACTTTCTTTGCCCCATTAGCTTTCAGGATTGATTTGTATTTTCTTATTTCTTCTTTCCCCTCCCTTTTAGCCCATTATAATGCAAGAATGAAGTTGGTCCACCAAATCACCAATGCTATTCCATGTAATCAACTGAACAATCTTTTTTTAAGCACCAACCATCCAAAAAGCACTGTCCTAGCCACTACAAACAGTGGCAAAGGGTCATAAGCAAGGTCTCTGCCATCAGGGAACTTATGTGCAACATGGAGAGATGAAGATAATATTACTTCTCTGCCCAGTATCACCTTTCTCCTTCCCATGTTGCTAATGGTGGTGATGAAAATGATAACACCAACAGATAATATTGAGGTATTTGAAGAAAGAGATACCACTCTAAATTGTATTAATCAAGGAATGTTTCAGAGGGTATGAAATTAAGCCATGCCTTTCAAGATGGGTACATTCAATTGAAGGTATTCCAGGTAGGGTAAAGACAAGTGCAGAGTAGGGGCAGTGTGGAACTGTGACTATTTCCTCTGATGTCCTTATATGAAAATAAACAAACAGCATTGGGAAACCTACTCTCCTAAGGTGAACAGAATCTGACTCAATGGTCCATTTCCATACATCAGCCTGCTGGGAAAAATGGAAAGCCTATTCCCCAAAGCAGCATTGTTCTCACACAGATAGAGATATCAGAATCATAAATTGGGATAACCTGATAAATGAAACATCTGTTCTGCATGCTTAAGCACGGGCATTCTCAAGATATTAATTTCCATTCCATATTCTAGGTGCTGCAATGATGAGCTGAGAATGAGTTTAGAAGGTTCATCTCTTTCCTTTAAAAAGGTTCATCATCTCTCTCCAACTTTTATAATAATTATTTTGGAACATTTTCAATTGAAAGAGATAATGGGAAAAGAATAATGACAGAACTGAAGAAGAATTGATAAAAAGAGTCAATAAAGCTAGGAAACTGATAAATGATTTTTAATGATGGAGACAAAAATTACTTCACATAATTTAACCAAATCAATAAAGCTATTATATTGTTTATATGGAGTTTATTTTACTACAAATCTGTGTAGAATGCAAGGTACATTATGAAATGCAAAACTTTTTACATTTAGGATCTCAGCAACTACATGGATGTTTGAGAAAATAAAATGTGAAGATACTCTTTTATTGAATGTTTTTAGAACAAAATGCTTTTTTTTCTGCAACAGACATTTTATTCTTGCTAGATGTTCTGTTCCTGTCCCACCCCTCTCAGGTAGCAGCTGTATATCATTTTCTAATATACTATCAGTTTTCATTCTGAACTTGTGTTCAAGTTTACTGATGACTGTAATATACAGTATCAACTCATGAGTTCCACTAGGTGGCAAGATGTGAATTTTTTTGTACTGGTTTGGGGCACAGACTATCTTTTTTTTCTTACCGTCATGCTGCATGTTATTGGTGTGAATGCTCCATCTTACACATTTCAAAGCCACTTTCCAAATATTATCTCATTTGAACTTTGGCAGAACTTACAGATAAGCTATTCAATATTTTTATCCACCAGTCTATAAAAGGGGAGGCTGACAGTGTGAGAGTGACTTTCTCAAGGTCATACAAGGGGCCACGATGAGCATCTGAGCTCTGAAGTAGAGGGAACAAGGGAGCATACAATACACTTTACCCAGTGGAATCCACCATTGTGCATGAGGATGCAGTGGTTTCTTCTAACTCTGGATCACTGTTTCCTCCTTGACCCCTGTCAGGATTCTCAAGTAACAGAGGAGGCATATGTAAGAGACAGAAAGGAGCAGAAAGAACAAGGAATAAGTATAGATAACATTAAAGGTATATTTAATGAGAGATTAAATATATTACATACTTTTACATTATCAGAATAATCGGCCATTCCCTATCTAATCCTGGACACATCAAGCAAGAGAGGACCCCTTCCCTAAACTCAAACAGGCAGAACCTCATAGAACATCCTTTGATCCCACAGATCACATGGAAGAGATTCCAATCCAGGCAGCCCCTGACCAAATATCAGGGAGCTTGTTTGAGGATAAAAGCAGAGTGTCAGGGAAGATGGCAAATTAGGAAGTTTCAGGAACCAGACCCTCCACTGGAACAACTATTAAACAGCAGAAACTGTCTGAATCAACTATTTTGAAATGCCAGAGTCTAGCAGAACACTGCAGCATCCAGAGAAGAGTAAAAGGGAGAGATTGGTATAGTATGGTAAATACCAGTAAATTGCTTTCTCTACACAATGGTTACCAGTGCTCATTCCCCACACTCACATCAGGCATCTGAACCCTGGCGTAACTTGCTGATGCCAGAAAGGGACATAAAAATCTATTTCCCCAATATCCAGGATAGGCTCAGGCCAATTGTTGATCATGGCTTTTGATTAACTACTTCAGATTGATGGGAGCTTGACTCTGATAGTAGCCATTGTTCCAACCTGCCCTGGACAAAAGCAGTGGAAGAGACTTAAAGTCAATATACTTCCTCAGAACTAAGGAGGATAGTTGAAGGTCTGCATTTGCTGGGCAGTTCAAGAAAGTTCAGATTTGGGGAGCTGTGGAAGAAGCTCCTAGCATCCTTCCTGGTCCCTCCCTCATCCCCTTTTTGTGGCAGTTTGGAGCTGGATGGTGCCTTCTATGGGCCTCTGGCCTAGTTCTGGCTGGGAAAGACTGAGTTTGGAAACTCCTATCCTGTGTGTCCCCCATCCTCCAAGAACTTGACCTCAAGGCAAAATCAGCTTGAGTATATGAAGGCAATATCAGAAACAATTGAGGCGGACAGCCTAGGGCAAAGACTTACTTCATTAATGTTCAGCCCTGGAATACCAGGAGAGGGAAAAGGCCCATATCCTAGGAAGTAGAGGGTGAATTCAAACTCTTGTAAACAGGGGAATTCTTAAGCCACTAGCAAGCAGAAGTCCAGGACAAGACACAGGCTCAGAAAATAGAGGGAAGACCCTGCACTTTGCATTTGCCAGGGGTGCATCCTCCTGATAGAAAGGCTAATGATCAAGAAAATCTCTCTCATAGCACCAGCTGCTTACAAGATCAAGAAACAGACATCTTAGGGAATAAATTCCAGAGTTAACATTTTAAAATATTAAAATTTATAGTATGCAAAAAAAAATTATGAAACAAAGACATAAGAAATGATGGACAATCCAAAGGAAGAGGATAAAAATCTAGAAAATACCAACAAAAACGATCAGGCTGAACAAATTTGATGTGGACTGTAAAAGAATGATATTCAAAATGTTCAAAAGGAGGAAAGAAAATATAGAGAAAAATCTAAAGTATCAGGAAGACAATGAATGAACAATATGAGAATCTTAATAAGGAGAAAGAAATTTTAAAAAGGAATGAAGCAGAACTATTGGAGTTGAAGACTACAATAAATGAAATGAAAAATCCCCAGGAGGGTTTCAACAGCAGATTGGAGCTGACAGAAGAAAGAATCAGTGAATTTGAAGACAAGACAATGGAAATGAGTCAGGTTGAGGAGCAAAAGAAAAAAGAATTATAAAAAGTGAAAATAGCCCAGACACCTCTGGGACACCATCAAGCATACCAATGTAAGAATTATGGGAGTCCCCGGAGAAGAAAGAGAGAAAGGGACAGAAGGAATATTCAAAGAAAAAATGGCAGAGGACTTCTCAAATTTAGCAAAAGATGTGAATATACACATACAAGATGTCCAGAAAACATCAAACAGGATAAACATGAAGAAAAATACAAACTGTTATATATCAGTCACACTAACAAACACAAAAGTCAAGAAGAGAATTCTGAAAGCTGCAAGAGAAAAGCAATGTGTTATGTACAAGTCCCAGTTAGACTGAGTTCCGGTTTCTGATCAGAAACCATGGAGGCAAAAAGGCAGTGTGTTGACATACTTAGAGTGCTGAAAGAAAACAACTGCCAACCAAGAATTTTATATCCAATGAGACTTTCAAAAGTGAGGGAAAATTTATGTTTTACAATTTTACCTTTATGTTAGGACTAACTGGAAGCTTTTTTAATTTTCTTTTTTTTATTTATTAATTAAAAAAAATTTACCAACAAACGAACAAAAACATTCTTAACATATGATCATTCCGTTCTACATATATAATCAGTAATTCACAAAATCATCACATAGTTGCATATTCATCATCATGATCATTTCTTAGAACATTTGCATCAATTCAGAAAAAGAAATAAAAAGACAATAGAAAGAGAAATAAAACAAAAACAGAAAAAGAAAAAAATTATACATACCATACCCCTTACCCCTCCCTTTCATTGATCTTAGCATTTCAAACTAAATTTATTTTAACATTTGTTCCCCCTATTATTTATTTTTATTCCATATGTTCTACTTGCCTGTTGACAAGGTAGATAAAAAGAGCATCAGACACAAGGATTTCACAATCACACAGTCACATTGTGAAAGCTATATCATTATTCAATCATCATCGAGAAACATAGCGTGGGACATTTGGTGAGACAAAATAAGCCAGAAACAAAAGAAGAAGAAGAAGAAAAAAAAGAAACATGGCTACTGGAACACAGCTCTACATTTTCAGGCAGTTCCCTCCAGCCTCTCCATTACATATTGAATAACAAAGTGATATCTACTTAAAGCATAAAAATAACCTCCAGGATAACCTCTCAACTCTGTCTGGAATCTCTCAGTCATTGACACTTTGTCTGATTTCACTCTTCCCCCTTTTGGTCGAGAAGATTTTCTCAATCCCTTGATGCTGAGTCTCAGCTCATTCTTGGATTTCTGTCGCACGTTGCCAGGAAGGTCCACACCCCTGGGAGTCATGTCCCATGTAGACAGGGGGAGGGTGGTGAGTTTGCTTGTTGTGTTGACTGGAAGAGAGAGGCCACATCTGAGCAACAAAAGAGGTTCTCTTGGGGGTGACCCTTAGGCCTAAATTTTCAGTAGGCTTGACCTATCCTTTGTGGGGTTAATTTCATATGAACAAACCCCAAGGGAGAAGATGGCGGCTTAGTAAGACGCGCGGGTCTTAGTTCCTCCTCCAGAAAAGCAACTAAAGAAACAGAAACAATACAAAACAGCTCCCGGAGTCACGACAGAGACCAAAAAAGACAGCGTACCCCATTCTGGAACGGCTGAACGGGTAGGGAGAATCCACTGCTGTGAGATACCCGAGGGGTGCACGTTTTCCCGGCTGGGGTGGCTGGCGTCTGGGGTCCCCTCCACGCACGTGGCTCCCCGGTCTGACTGGGAACATTGGATAGCGGGGCCCTCCCGTCACGCTTGGCGTCTCGGGCCAGCTGGGCAATTTGGACCGGCACTCCCCCAAGCCATGGCCAGCGACCCCCGCCTCCACACGCGGTTTCCCGGGCCGACTGCCCCGCAGACAAACGACCGCCACGAGCGCCACCTACTGGGCAGGAAAAGAAAAACAGAGCCCAGAGATTCCACAGAAAAACCTTTCAACCAGCTGGGTCCCACACCCAGGGAGATCTGATCAAATGCCCAGACACCAGCAGAAAATAATGGATGACGCTCGGAAAATTGAAGATATGGCCCAATCAAAGGAACAAACCAATAGTTCAAATGAGATACAGGAGCTGAGACAACTAATGCTGAATATACGAACAGAAATGGAAAAACTCTTCAAAAACCAAATCAATAAATTGAGGGAGGACATGAAGAAGATATGGGCTGAACAAAAAGAAGAAATAGAAAATCTGAAAAAACAAATCACAGAACTTGTGGGAGTGAAGGACAAAGAAGAAAAAATGGAAAAAACAATGGATACCTACAATGGTAGATCTAAAGAGACAGAAGCTACAATTAGTGAACTGGAGGATGGAACAACTGAATTCCAAAAAGAAACAGAAACTATAGGGAAAAGAATGGAAAAACTTGAGCAGGGAATCAGGGAACTGAATGACAATATGAAGCGCACAAATATACGTGTTGTGGGTGTCCCAGAAGGAGAAGAGAAGGGAAAAGGAGGAGAAAAACTAATGGAAGAAATTATCACTGAAAATTTCCCAACTCTTATGAAAGACCTAAATATACAGATCCAAGAAGTGCAGCGCACCCCAAAGAGAATAGACCCAAATAGGCGTTCTCCAAGACATTTACTAGTTAGAATGTCAGAGGTCAAAGAGAAAGAGAGGATCTTGAAAGCAGCAAGAGAAAAACAATCTGTCACATACAAGGGAAACCCAATAAGACTATGTGTAGATTTCTCAGCAGAAACCATGGAAGCTAGAAGACAGTGGGATGATATATTTAAATCACTAAAAGAGAAAAACTGCCAACCAAGACTCCTATATCCAGCAAAATTGTCCTTCAAAAATGAAGGAGAAATTAAAACATTTATAGACAAAAAGTCACTGAGAGAATTTGTGACCAAGAGACCAGCTCTGCAAGAAATACTAAAGGGAGCACTAGAGTCAGATACGAAAAGACAGAAGAGAGAGGTATGGAGTAAAGTGTAGAAAGAAGGAAAATCAGATATGATATATATAATACAAAAGCCAAAATGGTAGAGGAAAATATTATCCAAACAGTAATAACACTAAAAGTTAATGGACTGAATTTCCCAATCAAAAGACATAGAATGGCAGAATGGATTCAGCTTTAAGACAAGATAAACTTATGAACCATATAATAACATGGATGGACCTAGAGAATATTATGCTGAGTGAATCCAGCCAAAAACTAAAGGACAAATACTGTATGGTCCCACTGATGTGAACGGACATTCAAGAATAAACTTGAAATATGTCATTGGTAACAGAGTTCAGCAGGAGTTAGAAACAGGGTAAGACAATGGGTAATTGAAGCTGAAGGGATACAGACTGTGCAACAGGACTAGATACAAAAACTCAAAAATGGACAGCACAATAATACCTAATTGTAAAGTAATCATGTTAAAACACTGAATGAAGCTGCATCTGAGCTATAGGTTTTTGTTTTGTTTTGTTTTGTTTTGTTTTGATTTTACTATTATTACTTTTATTTTTTTCTCTATATTAACATTCTATATCTTTTTCGGTTATGTTGCTAGTTCTTCTAAACCAATGCAAATGTACTAAGAAATGATGATCATGCATCTATGTGATGATGTTAAGAATTAATGATTGCATGTGTAGAATGGTATGATCTCTAAATGTTGGGTTAATTTCTTTTTTTCCGTTAATTAAAAAAAAAAAAAAAAGAGAAGGGATAATTGGAGATGAAGGGATACAGACTGTACAACGGGACTGGATATAAAAACTCAGAAATGGACAGCACAATACTACCCAATTGTAATGCAATTATATTAAAACACTGAATGAAGCTGCATGTGAGGTATAGGTTTTTTGTTTTTGTTTTTTTTGTTTTTTTTTCTTTCTATTATTGTTTTAATTCTTATTCTGTTGTCTTTTTATTTCTTTTTCTAAATTGATGCAAATGTACTAAGAAATGATGAATATGCAACTATGTGATGTTATTAAGAATTACTGATTGTACATGTAGATTGGAATGATTTCTAATTGTTTTGTTAATTCTTTTTTTAATTAATAAAAAAAAAAACAACAACAACAACAAAAAAACCCCAAGACTAGAGGCTCAGCCAATAGCTTTGGTTGTCCACTGCTTGTGAGAATATCAAGAATTCAACTTGGGGAAGTTGAATTTTCCCCCATTCTCACCATTCCCCAAAGGGGACTTTGCAAATATTTTTCCACTCACTGATCAAATCACTCTGGGATTCATCAGGGCATCACTCTGGACAAACCAATAAAATCTCATGTCCTACCCAAGGTTCCATGTACTTATGGTATTCAACCAAGCTACCTACATAAGTTATATTAGGAAATGCACCAGTCAAAATATAAATTTTGTACCAAATAAACATTTTTTGCTTTAGTCTCACACATAAGTTGAAATTTAAAAATATTGATTACCATCTATTTTCAGCACCCTGCAGTAATGACATTCCTTTGTTCTTCCTCATACAAAAACATTTTTAAAATTTGTACATTTAGGACTAACTGGAATTTGACTTGGCTTTTAACTACTGACAAGGTTAGTTTTTGCAATGTTTTCTATAAAGTATATATCGTTTTGTTGAATGTGCTTATTTTTTTATTCACAAAATTATTACATATCATATCACACCATTTTTAAATTATATAAGGGAAAATTGTTTCATACAATGTGGATTTTTCATCTTGTTTTGATATTAAGGAAGAATAATTTTTCCACCAATGTTCATGAAGCCACTTGCAGGAGGTGGTGGCTGAAATGTTATCTTGTCTTTTAATTTGGTGTGAATATCACTAAAGGACACTTGCCCTCAATAATAATAATAATAGTAATAATAATAAAGTGAGTGAGAGATTAAGACAATCCTAGATAAACACAAGTTGAGGGAGTTCATACCACTAGACCTGTCCTATAATAACACTAAAGGGAGTTCACCAGACTGACAGGAAAAGACACTAGACGGTGGTTCAAAAGGGCATAAATACATAAAGATCTCCAGTAAAGGTAACCATTTGGGTAATTATAAATGCAAATTCTATTTTATTATATATTTTTTGGTATAAAACTCCACTTCTTACATGTGCTAAAAATGCAAATTTTATGCATTTTACGCAAATGCATAAAAAGTAATGATAAATCTATGGTTTGGGACAAATAATGTACAAAGATATAATTTGTAACAAATACAAAAAAGGAGGGGGGACAGAGGGATATAGGAACAGTGTTTATGTATGCTATTGAAGTCAAATTAGTATCAAATAAAATATGATTGTTATATTTAGAATCTTGAATTTTAACACCATAACTGCAAGGAATATGGATGAAAAATATGTCCACAAGAAAAAAGAGAAGGTACTCAATGTAGTACAATACAAAAAATCAAATATGAAAGTAGGCATTAATGAAATAATTGAGGGTCAAAAAGGTATAAAACTGTAAAACACTAAATAGAAAAATGGCAAAAGAAAGTCCTATAAATGTAAATGGATTAAACTCTCCAATCAAAAGGCAGAGATTGGCAGAATGGATAAAAGAGTAGGACTCAAGTCCAGAGGACCTCTTTTGCTGCTCCAATGTGAACTCTACTGACATCTACTGATGAAAGTCTCCCTGGTGGTGTGGGAGATGACTCCCAGGGATGAGTCTGGCCTTGGCATCATGACATCAACAATGCCATCCTGATCAAAAAGGGAAAAAGCACTGTAACAAATAAGGTATCAGATGCTGAGATAGTTCAAACAGAGTCAACGGGCTACTCTGAAGGGCACTCTTATACAAGCTTCAGTTAGACATTGTTAACTATCATAACTTGTCAACCCCCTACCAAAAGCGTTCCTGTCAATCCTAAAGCATACCTAGGGCAGTATATAAGATTCTACAAAGGTTCCATGTACTAGAGTAACTTTGCAGAAACCTACAACTTCCAGATGGGTCCCTGGACCAGATAAGTCTTGAAATGCAGAGGGGCCAGCCTCTCCAGAACATTAGCTAGTTCCATCCCCCATCCCATATTATTAACAGCTCCTTCTAACATTAAAAGAATTAGAATGGGCATAGCCCAAATATCCCTAAAGGTGATGGTGGGGTTATACAGAGAAGGTAGGGTTTAACAAATGAGTGTGATTGCTGAATTATATTGATATTTCTTTTAGTCTCTAGTACCTTAGAGCAGCAGGAAGTAAAAACCTAAAATGATGGAATTATAACCCATACCAAACTTTAAAATCTGTTCTACAAGTGATTGTTATGATATACTTTGAAATTTTTTGCTTTTTTTGTATATATGTTATTTTTCACAAAAAATAATAAAAAAGAGAGAAGGAGGTGTATAACAGAGAAGATAGGATTTAATAGATGAATATGACTGCTGAATCATTATACTGACATTTCTTTTGGTCTCCAATGTCTTGGAGCAGCTAGAAGAAAAAATGAAAAATTGTGGAACTGTAATCCATACCAAACTTTAAAATCTGTTCTATAACTACTTCTTAAAAGGTACTTGCAAATTTATTCCTTGTTTGTATATATGTTATATTTCACAATTTAAAAAATGTGAGTGAAATTAACCAGAAGAAAAAGGACAAATACTGTTAGGTCTCACTAATATGAAGTAACATCAATCAGTGAACTTGGAGAATTGAAGTTAAGAACACAGGTTATCAGGAGATAGAAACAGGGTAGAGATTGTGCAGTTGGTGCTGAAGGAATACAGATTGTACAACAGGACTGACTGTAAAAATTCAGAAATGGATAGCACCATACTACGTGATTGTAGCACAATAATATAAGTATACTGAATGAAGCTGAATGTGAGGATGATAGAGGGAGAAGGGTTGGGGACACGTATGAAACCAGAAGGAAAGATAGAGGATAAAGACTGAGATGGTATAATTTAGGAATGCCTAGAATGTACAACGATGTGATTAAATATGCAAATTAAAAATGTTTTTACATGAGGAAGAACAAAGGAATGTCAGTGTGGTAATTAGGTTTAGATGTCAACTTGGCCAGGTGAGGGTGCCTAGTTCTGTTGCTGTGAACCTGAGCCAATGTCATATGAAACTCATCCATCGCTGATTACAATTGCAGTCAGCTAGCAGGCGTGCCTGCTGCAATGAACGATGTTTGATTCTATTGGCTGGTGCTTAAATGAGGAAGCCTAGCGTAGCACAGCCCAAGCAGCTCAGCATACCTCATCTCAGCACTTGAAGCTCAGCCCAGGCCTTTAGAGATGCAGAAAGGAATCACCCCAGGAAGTTGTTGGAACCCAGAGGACTGAAGACCAGCAGAGAATTGCCCTGTGCCTTCCTGCATAAGAAAGAACCTCAGTTGAAAGTTAGCTGCCTTTCCTCTGAAGAACTATACATTTTTAACTAAATAAATCCCCTTTTATTAAAAGCCAATATATCTCTGGTGTGTTGCATTCTAGCATCTTTGGCAGACTAGGACAGCCAGTATTGTAGGGTGTTTAAAATAGATGGTATATGGGGAAAAGTACAATCAGTGTAAGCCATGGTCTGTAGTCAACAACAACATTGTAATATGCTTCCACTGAATGTAACAAAGACATTATGCCAAAACTAAATGTCAGCAGTCAGGGGGATTGGGAAAGGGGTATGGATTATTTGTGGATGAAAAGGAAATGTCTTCAGAAAGAGTATGGTGGCAAGGGCATATCTATACTTAGGCAGGATTGTATGATGTGTGAATAAAACTTTAAAAAATGAACTGAGAGAAACAAGTGCTAGAGAAAATGCGAAGAAAGAGACGTACCTGTTCACTGACAGTAGGAAAATGAGCAATGCAGCCCTTGGAGGGGAGTATGGTGGTTCCACAAGAGGCTAGGGATAGGTTTGCTATATGACCCTGAAACTCAGTTGCTCAGTATATCCCTGGGGGAACAGAGTGTGGGGACACGTATGGACATTTTCATACTGGTGTTTCTGGCAGCAGTGTTCGTGATCCACAATGAATAGAGGTGGCCTAAGGGTACAATGATAGAGGAATTGAAGGGTAAACTATGGGGTATACATATAATGAACTACTGAGAGGCCACAAGAAGGAATGAAGTTGTGAGGCATGCAACTAGATGAATGAATCTTAAAAGCTGTATATTGAATGAAATGTCAGAAATAAAAAGACAAATGTCATCATGCCTCAATCATATGGACTAAATATATATAAAAATTTGGTGAATTAAAGTCAAGAGCATGGTTTATGAGGTTGGGGCTTATTGTAAAGGGCCCTAGATTGTAAGCTTTTACAGCCGTCACATATATTCAGGAGGTGTAACTGTTAATTCTAAATTTTGAGATGCAGAGCTACTTGTATATAACATGGTCTTTAACATGGTCTTTCCCAGAAACTTTGGGTATTTATGTGACACCTGAGACTCAGAGTTAGAGCTCTAAAGCTATGAAAGTCAGCAGTACCCTATAGAGGAACTGTTAAAAAGAAGTTGAAAAAAATGATCAGACATAGAGTAGAGATATGAATGAAGCTGACCTGGATAGGATTAAGGTATAGCAGAAGACTGGGTAAAGGATGATATCTTTCATATATTAAAACTTCAACTTCTGTGTGAGACTAAAGGGAGAGATGTTTATTTGGTGCAAAATTTATAATTTGGGTAGTGCATTTCCTAGTTTAACTTGTATGGTCAGTTTAGTTGGACACCATAAGTACATGGAATCTTGAAAAGGGTGTGAGATTTTGTTGGTTTGTCCAGACTAGTGTATGCCAGATAAATCCCAGAGTGATTTGGACAATGAAGAAGTATTTGCAAAGTCCCCTTGGGGGAATGGAGAGATAGGGGGAAATATTCAACTTCCCCATTTGGAGAATTTCTGATATTCTTGCAAGCAGTGGGGACAACCAAATCAATAGACCAGGCCCTCGATCTTGGGGTTTACCCCTATGAACTTATTCCTGTAAAGGATAGGCTAAGCCTACTTAAAATTATGTCTAAGAGTTACCCCCAGAGAACTTCATTTGTTGCTCAGATGTGGCCTCTCTCTAAGCCGACATGCAAGTGAATTCACTGCCTTCCCCCTCTATGTGTGACATGACTTCCAGGGGTGTAAATCTCCCTGGCAGTGTGGGACAGAAATCCCAGGATGAGCCAGGGCCTGGTATCAAGGGATTGAGAAAACCTTGACCAAAAGGAGGAGGAGAGAAATGAGATGTAATAAAATGTCAGTGGATGGGAGATTTCAATCAGAGTTGAGAAGTTATCCTGGAGGTTATTCTTACATATCATATAGTTATCCCTTTTTATTTTATGGTGTATTGAAGTGGCTAAAGGGAAGTACCTAAAACTATTGAGCTTGTTCCAGCAGCCTTGTTTCTTGACATTGATTGTATAATGATATAGCTTTTGCAATGTGACTGTGTGAATGTGAAAACCTTTTGTCTGATGCTCCTTTTCTGTAGGGCATGGACAGATGAGTAAAAAATATGGATATAAAATAAACAAATAATATGGGGGCAAAGGTTAAAATAATTTGGGTAGATAGAAAGACTAGTGTTCAATGAGAGGGAGGGGTGAGGGATATGGGGTATGGGATGTATGAGTTTTTTTCTTTTTTTTTCTGGAGTGATGCAAATGTTCTAAAAACTGATCATGATGATGAATACACAACTATGTGATGATATTGTGAACCATTGATTGTACACAATGTATGGAATGTTCGTATGTTAAGAAAGTTTATATATTTGTATGTTAAGTTTTATTGATAAAAATATCAAAATGAAAAAAAAAGCAGAATGGTACTGAGTTGCCTACCTGATGTGGGTAAAGAGAGAGAGGCTGAGGAAACAACTGAACAGATAAAAGCCCTCTAGTCTCCTAGTTTAAGCTGTTTTCCCTAAAGGAAATATTCAGGATTACAAAGACAGAAGGTCTCCCAAAAGTTTATTTGATTCGAGGAGTTTAGAAAGAGCCAAGCCACTATGCCTGTGTGCTTGTATGAACTATTTGCTTGGGACATTGGAGTGTGACTGTGAGCATAGCAGTTGCCAACTGTGTTTGCTCATGGAAGAAACCTGCAAATCTTTTTCCTGGCCACATCAAAAACAAATAGTCCTATCTTCAGTTAGCAACATATGCCAGGATTCCAAAAGCCTCAGCCCCCATTTACAGCAAAAGTCCCAGAAGATTACTACTGTATGAAACACCTGGAACCACCACAGCTATTCTGTGATGACCAAATCGCACTTTGCATCAAGTGTTTCCTGTTCAAGAGCACAAGAATCACATGGTATATGGAATAGAAGAGGTTGCAGTGAATTACAGAAGTTATTCCAGGAGATATTGAACACATTGAAGGAGAAACTGGAAGTAGCTAAAAGTATACCAGCTGATGTGCAAGAAAGAATGATGATATTCAGGGGGAGGAGCAAAATTTCAAAGAGATAACTAAGTCTGAATATAGGATAAAGTTCTGGTTGTTGAAAATAATGAGATGAACCTCTTCTCAGGATGAACCTCTTGAGACTACAAGGATGTGTATTTAACCTAAATATGAGAGAAGCCAGTCTGCATCACCTGATTGGGTTTGCCAGAGAGCTAGAGAAGTACCAGAGATGCTACAGAGACTAAACAGCTGGGAAGACGGAACATGAATACACTGAAGGAGAGTGAAGTCAGAGTCTCTGAACAGATCAACAATCCCCAAAGGATTGAGAGAATCCCCAACAATCCCCAAAGAGAGAGAGAAGTGTTGGGAATCTGCCTTAGCACTGCTTCAGAATGCAAGATATTCTTTGGAAAGGAGTGACTCACTACTGCTTCAATGTCTAGAGCCTGCCCATATCACAAACCTGAATTTTGGCCAAATAAGAGGAATGAGTGAAATGCTAAGAGTATTCCAAAGAAATATAACTTTGGATCCTGAAACAGCTCATCCCTTTTTAGCTTTATCTGAGGATCTGAGAAATGTATGATCTGAAAATGTCCTCCAGGGTGTATGTGATAACCCAAAGAGATTTGACTTCAGTGCCACTGTGCTGGGTGTGGAGAGCTTCCCCTCAGGGAGGCATTACGGGGAGGTAGATGGAGAAAAGTCTGCAAAGTGGCAGTTGGGCATATACAAGGACTCTGCAAACCAAAAGGGTAATAGACCCAAAGCTTCCAGAGATAAACTTTTATTCACAGAATTGTAACCAAGAAATCAGGATTTAAGGAATCATTTTGATTACCGAATCACTATATAAATATTCCTTTTTGCTTTCTAGCATATTGGAGTCGACAGGTAAATACCTGAAATTTCTGAATTGTAATCAGGCTGCCTTGATCTCTAATAATAGCTGTACAACCCTATCTTATGACCCTGTAATTGTAAAAACCTTGTGACTAACCTTCATCTGTAACTACTTATCCTGTTTTTCAACTTTAGAGTCTTGTAATCACTAAAGATAGCCCCTAATGTTTGTTAACCCACCCCAAGTCCAAAACTATCCCGATGACCGAGACTGGATCTAAACAAAGTGGGTCTACCTGAAATGCACAGTAGCTTAGACTTTAACCTACAAGTCACCTAAACCTCATTCCACCATTTTCTTTCATAAATTCTGTGACTAAGCATGTAATCAATTTGTGCCTACTCAATAATTAGATCACCTCTAATTACATCATCTGAGGCCCCTGTACTCATTATCCTAAACCCTGTCTAACTTTTCTGTAGTGAAACTATCTGAATTACTGCAGTGTGGGGAGACAAATTTTGGGCTGCTAGGCCATCTTCTTCTCTCCTACTATGCGCCCAGTAATAAACTCTTTCTTTCTTTGAAATCCCAGTGTTTCAGGAATTGGTTATTGAGACCAGAATCCATGGCTTTTGTCTAGTAACAGAATCCATTATGGGGAATGATTTTACCTTCTGGATCTTTCCTCCTTTAAAAAGGGCTTCCCTGAGAGAGAAAATGCACAAAGTTGGAGTTTTCCTAGACTGTGAATATGGGCAAATATCATTCTATAATGTGACAGAGAGATCTCATTTACCATTTCTCTTATCCTACCTCCAGGGAGCTCTTAGGCCTATATTTTCTCTTTATATCCCAAATGAAAGCATGAATTCAGACCATTTCACCATCCCTACCATTCATACTCTTTCTTGTGGTGTTACTTTAACCCTCAATCTTCTTTACTGTGAAATCTAAGGCCAAGAGAGGCCAGAAAGTTAGGAGCATGATTTTGTGAAAGCATTCTATCAAAGACATTTTACATTTGGGTTGGAACCCAGTTCAATACCCGAAAGCCTTTGCATTCCTGTGGCTTTCAATCCCCATTTAGCGGAAGAGGTTGCATTTAAATTTAGTTGCATTTAAATTTTGAATAACAAAAGGGCTGTACACTGATTAGAATAACAAATGCATATGCAACATGGGATCATGAAATTAGAACAGAAATGTGATCTGGCCTCAGATAAACTGGAGTCCTTAGATCTAGGTTAAGGACTTCAGACATGGTTCTTACAACATTGGCTGAGTTCACTTATTAGCTGTAGGAGCTTTATTATGGATTTTCCATGACATTCCTGTATAAAGGAACATGTAATCTGCAAATAGGGAGAGTTTTCTTCCTTTCCAATTTGGATGCCTTTTGTTTCTTTTTCTTTTCCTAACTGCTCTGGCAACAAATTCCAGTACAATGTTAAAAAATGGTGGTGACAACCTGCATCCTTGTTTTCTGTCTTGGAGGAAACTTTCAGTCTTCCACCATTGAGTAGGATGTTAGCTGTGAATTTTTTCATGTATGCCCTTTGTCACGTTGGGAAGGCTTCCTTCTATTCCTAGTGTTCTTATCAAATGTTTTTATCAAGAAGGGGTGCGGGATTTTGTTGGGTTTCTTTTTTTGCATTAGTTAGGAATATCATGTGGTTTTGTCCTTCATTCTGTTGATGTGGTGTATTTGCATTCATTGATTTTCTTGTTCGAACTACCTTGCATGCCAGGGATGGATCCCACTTAATCATGGTGTATGATTCTTTTGATGCGCTGTTGCATTCAGTTTGCTGGTGTTTTGTTGGGGGGTTTTAGATCTATATTCATAGGAGATATGTTCTGTGGTTTTCTTTTCTTGTGGTGTCTCTGTCTGACCTTCATATAGCACAACATAGTGAGCATAACTAATAGCACTGAAATATATATCTGGATATAATTAAAAGGAAAAATGTTCAATTGTATATATGGTAACAGAATAAAATTTTCTAAAAAATACATGGAACTACACAACACAAACAGTGAACCCTAAATTAAACCCCAGAATATAGCTGATAGCACATTTTTATAATTATACTATTATCAATTGTAACAAATGTTTCACACCAATGCAGGGTATCAGTGGGGTGGTATATGGTAATCCTATATTTTATCCATGATTTCTTTAAATCCATTTGCTGGTTTAAAAGTATGTGTATCCCAGAACAGCCACGTCCTTTAATCCTCATTCAGTATTGTTTAGGGTGGGAACTTTGATTGGATTGTTTCCATGGATTTGTGACACACCCAGTTGTGGGTGTGACCTTTTGATTGGATTGTTTCCATAGAGAAATGACAGATCCAATTTTGGGTGTGACCTTTTGATTAGATGGAAATGTGACTCTGTCCACTCAAGGTGGGTCTTGATTAGTTTACTGGGGTCTTTTAAAAGAGGAAACATTTTGTAGGAAGCTCAGATACTTGGAGAACAGTTGCTTCAGAGCCAACATGAGATCCAGATGTTTGGACATGTAGAAAAATGCCCTCAGGGAAGCTGCTTGCAACCAGAAGCCAAAGACCCCAGCAGATGCCAGCCACATGCCTTCCCAGCTGACAGAAGTCTTCTGGACTCTTTCTTTAGTCAAGGTGTCCTTTTCTGGATGCCTAAGTTTGGACCTTTTTATGGCTTTAGAACTACAAACTTGCAACTTAATAAATTACCTTTAAAACAACCACAACATCAAAACCCCAGCATGGCACTGAGCCTGACTCTGGCCATCACCACTGCCACCAGCGGGAGGAAGGCCATGATCCAAAGGAACCAGAGCAGTTGAAAAAACTGTTTATTGGTGGCTTGAGTTTTGAAACTACAGATGATAGTTTAAGAGAACATTTTGAGAAAGGGGACACACTCACAGACTGTGTGGTGATGAGGGACCCCCAAACAAAACATTCCAGAGGCTTTGGTTTTGTGACTTACTTTTGTTTGAAGAGGTAGATGCAGCAAAATGTGCTCTACTACATGAGGTTGATGGGGAGGTGGTGGAACCAAAGAGAGCTGTTTCTAGAGAGGATTCTGTAAAGCCTGGTGCCCATCTAACAATGAAGAAAATTTTTGTTGGTGGTATTAAAGAAGATACAGAAGAATATAATTTGAAAGACTATTTTGAAAAATATGGCAAGATTGAAATCACAGAAGTTATGGAAGACAGGCAAGAGTGGAAAAAAAGAGAGAATTTGCTTTTGTAACTTTCTTTTTTTTTTTACATGGGCAGGCACTGGGAATCAAACCTAGGTCCTCTGGCATGGCAGGCAAGCACTCTGCCTGCTGAACCACCATGGCCTGCCCACTTTTGTAACTTTCAATGATCATGATACAGTTGATAAAATTGTTGCTCAGAAATACCACACTATAAATGGGCAGAATTGGGGAGTGAAAAAGGCCCTTTCTAAACAAGAGATACAGTCTGCTGGATCACAAAGAGGTCATAGAGCTGGATCTGGCAACTTTACAGGCTATGGAGGGAACTTTGGAGGTGGTAGAGGGAACTCTGGCCATGGTGGAAATTTTGGTGGAAGAGGAGGCTATGGTGGTGGAGGTGGTGGCAGCACAGGTAGTTACGGAGGAGGTGATGGTGGATAAAATGGGTTTGGAGGTGATAGTGGCAACTCTAGCAGCGGTCCTGGTTATAGCAGTAGAAGGGACTATGGTGGTGATAGACCAGGATATGGAAACCAAGGTGGTGGATATGGTGGTGGTGGTGGAGGACATGATGTTTACAATGAAGGAGGAAATTTTGTTGGTGGGAACTAAGGTGGTGGTGGGAACTATAATGATTTTGGAAATTATAGTGGACAATAGTAAGCAAATATGGACCCATGAAAGGGCCCAGCAGGAGAGAGAGAGAGAGAGAGAAGTTGTCAGGAAGGCTGCAGGTTACTTTGAGATAGTCATCCCTAATGCATTAGAGGAACTGTAAAAATCTTCCACAGAAGAAATGATGATCCATAGAAAAATGCTGCAGCTTAAACAGGAAACTCTTCTTGTTCAGGATTGTCATAGCTATAGTTTGCAAACAGTGCAGCTATTGATTAATGCCATGTGATGTCAATTAGATGTACCTTCCTGAGGTCTTCTATTTGTTGCAGCTTTGCCTTTTTCTTTTTCTTTTCAATGCATCAGGTATATTACCCTGCAAATTGTGGTAGTAGTACCAGGAATAAAAAATTAAGGAATTTTAAACTTTTCAATATTTGTATAGTTCAGTTTTTCTAAATTTTAGTACAGAAACTTAACAAAATGCAGTTTTGAAGGTGTTTTCTTACAAAATCACTAATTATATTTTGCTTGTATTTTGCTAAAGTTAACTGTAAAGAAACTCCTGCTGACTTGCAGTTTAAGGGTAATCTATTCTCCCCATTTCCAAGCCATGATATGAATGGGCATTGACATGTGAAGAGAATAGACATTTGTATGTTTGCGATATGTGCTTTAGACAACAACTAGGATTAGGTATTTAAATTAGCCTATTTGTGAATTTAATAGCACTAAGACTTGCCTACATGTGAAAAATCTCAAAATTCCTATTTGGTTTGTGTGCATTTTTTTAAATAATCATTTTAGTGTGTTTTTTGCTAAAAGTCCTAACTGTATTTAGAAACTCTCCTTTCTACATTTACTTTGGTGACAGTTGAACTGCTGCCAGTTTGGTGTAAAGAAGTTTGGGTGTAAAGAAGGCCTACTGCCCTCTGCTTACACTCTAGGATGGGGTAGTAGGTTTTTTCCTTTTCTACTACTTTATAAATCATTCTAAAAACTTATCAAAATACAGGATCACTAAGCCTGCTATATCCAAACAAATTAGTGGCTACCTTTGTTTTCCCTTCTAAAACACTAGAGGCCTGTAAATCTTCAGGTATTTTCCTTGGTTTAATATTTTTTAAATTGATACAAGCTTTCAGAGCAAATGAATGCAATTAATGCATTGTTGAATTCTTACCTGGCTGGCATGCTTTCCCATTGGCACCCTCTGCATTTTACTGGACAAAATCAAGGATAATTTAGGTATAATCATCCCAAATAATTTAATGCAGCAGAAATGTAGCTCAATTGCTTAGTGCAAGATTCTCACTGCCCAAATGCCTGAAGTGAATTTTGGATAGACTGAAATCTTATCCTCACTTTAATTCCCAAAGAATACACTATTATTCCATGATTATGTTTCAACCTAGATCATGTTGGTAAGGATTATCAATTTGTTTGCAAGATCCTGGTTGAGAAGACTTTTAAATAGTAAGAATCATATATATGAAAACCAACACCTACTGTTTTTGCACCAGCTAGTACTTATAATTTGATTTGAGCCCTGAATATCTGCCCTGCTGTTATTTTTTCCTTTGGCAGTTGAACATTGAATTCAAAGATTCTATTTAAGAAATACAAAACAAGCAATAAAAAGGGGAATGGGGTATGCTAGTTGTATTAGTGAGTGTTCTCTAGAGAAACAGAATCAACAGGAAACACTCACAAATATAAAATTTATAAAAGTGTCTCACATAACCGTGGGAATGCATCCACAGCAGGGCAGGCTGTGAAGCTGATTCCGATGGAGGGTCTGGAAGAACTCCATAGGAGGGGCTCGCCAGCCGAAGCAGGAAGAGAGCTTGTCTCTTCTGAATTCTCCTTAAAAGGCTTCCAGTGATTAGATTAAGCATCACTCACTGCAGAAGATACTCAAATGGAATCATCTGTGGATGCAACTGACGTGATCATGATTTAATTCTATGAAATGTCCTCATTGCAACAGACAGGCCAGCACTTGCCCAACCAGACAAACAGGTACCACCACTTGGCCAAGTTGGCACATGAACCTGACCATGACACTAGTGTTGGAATATGCTCTATCTCTTTGCTCTAATTCTGGGCTCTGTACATTATTAATATTTGGATGCATGCAATGCCAGCATGTAAATCAGTCTTCATAGATATTGCAGTTTTTCAGAAAACACACACAAAATCAATAAATGTAACAGAACATTCCATTTGTTATTTGGCATATGTGAATAAGCAGCACAGAAAATAGGCTAATATTAGAAAATGGTTAACTCAACTTCAAGTGTGGTTGTCTAAATGGACACTGTCAATGTTCATAGCTTAAACCTGGGCACTTGATCAAAATAATGCTTGGGAAGCATTTTATTAAAATTGAGCTAAATTGTCTCAAGTTCTCTTAAAGCTTTTTCAACCTTTGAAAAGAAAGGTTGAAAGAATGGGGGAAAGAGAGAAAAATAGCATGGTACTGGCACAAGGACAAGACATATAAACCAATGAGTCAAATTGAGAGTGCAGAAATCAACTCTCACCTTTATGGTCAACTGATTTTTGACAAGGGGCAAAGACCACTGCTGCAGGAAAGGCAATGTGATATTTGTGCCCCCTTAATTTATAGGCTCAGATTTGCAGACAACACAGATTTCAGTGACCTAAAAACAGAATTTACTAGGAAAGTAATTAAAAGATTATCAGAAATGAGACATAGTTACATCATCAGATGAGACAGCATTCAGGGTTTGACTGATAAAAATCCACAGCAGAGCATCTTCTTCCCAGATAAGATTTTCTCTCTCATGTGATTCTCTAGTCTAACTGCTTGCATGCAGCTGATATGATATCTTTACACAATAGTGGCCAGATTCCAATTAGCATACATAACCGGGCCCAGGTGGTCCTCTGGGAACTGGCTAGGGACGGAGAGGAGTTTCCTGGGACCTAGATAACTCTTTTTATCAAAATACATCTCTTTCTGGGAAGTAGCCAGTCCTCCCAGCTAGAGTGCACATTTCAACAATTTATTACCTAAGTCGTGTAATGGCCACCTCAGTTTAGCATAACAAACTCTCCAACAATTTATTACCAAAGTCATGTAATGGCAACTAGTTGAGTATAATAAATTCTACAAATTTATTACCAAAGTCACATAATGGCCACATCAGTTGAGCAGAACAGACTCTACAAATTTAGCTTTCCCTTTCAACCACTTATATGGAAAAGAATAGTCTCTTTAACAAATGATGCTGAAAAAATTGGATATCCATTTGCAAAAAATGAAGGTGGCCCCCTATTTCATACCATAAACAAAATTCAACAAAATGGATCAGAAACCTAAGTATAAAAGCCTAAATTTAAAGGAATGAAGTCCTGATACATGTGATAACATGGATGAACCTAGAAGACATCACATTGAGTGAAATAAGCCAGACACAGAAAGACAAATATTGTCTGCTCTCATTGATATGAAATAATTAGGATAAGCAAACTCATAGAATTAGAGTTTAGAATATAGACTACCAGGGGATGAGGTAGGGGTAGGGAGTAGGGAGCTAAGGCTTAAAGGCCTTAAAATGTAGGAACTATTTGGGATGATAGCAAAGTTTTGTAATGAATGGTGGTGATGGTAGCAAAGCATTATGAATGTAATAATGCACTGGTTTATATATTTGAATGTGGTTAAAAGGGAATGTTTAGATTGTATATATGGTACTAGAATATAGTATTTAAAAAAATAATCCATGGAACTGCAAAACAAATAATGAACCCTAAGTTAACCCATGGACTGTAGTTAATAGTACAGTTATAAAAATATACTTTCATTTTGTAATAAATATACAACACCAATGCAAACTGTTAATAATGGTGTCATATACAGGAATCTTGTATTTTATGCATGATTATTCTGCAAACTCATAACTTCTTTATTAGGAAAAAAAGCAAATAAACAAACAAATCTTACATAGCAAATAGAAATATATTGAAATTACTACCTCCAGGAATTTGTACAGCTTCAAAAAATATATATTTTTAAAATCACAATTATCATGGACTATTTTTCCACTTGGGGCTAAAAGTTGAAGGGGCATCTCCACCTACTGATAGCCCCTTGGAAACAATGGATGCATTTTGGGATGTGTGTTTGGAAGGGGGCTGTAGTCTTACATTAGGACTAAGGTGGGTGTTAATGAGCTAACTAGTAAACTTGTGGTTCCAATTGTTATGGTGACCTGATACTGTCCCCCAAAGCTGATAAGACCTGGGTGTATCTTCTCAGATTTCAATGTGCATAAGAATCACCTGAGGACTCTCAGTCAGTGGGTCTGGGGTAAAGCCTAGGATTCTGTGTATCTAACAAGCTCTCTAGGTGATGCCTCTGAGGCTACCCTATAGAGTATTCAAGTAGCAAGGAACTAAGAAACATTCACATGACATTGTAAATGTAGTTTTGCATTCTGATTTTTTCTCTTAATCACTAGAAACATTTTTACTTAACATGTTACCTGAGCTTATTCCCTAAGAAAGTAATTTTTTCAGACACATGATTTTGTTGTTTTAAACGTATTATTGTAGTAATATATATACAGCTCTAAATTTCCCTTTTTAACTACTTCCAAGTGTACAATCCAGTAGTATTAATTTCATTCACAATATTTTGCTACCATCACCAATACCCATTACTGCGATTTTTTTAACTCAAAAAGAAACTCTGTGCTCATTAGGCAATAACTCCCTCTCCCCCACCCCCAACCCACGATGTACCATCCAAACACATGGTTTTTAATATCTGTGTAATATTTAGTTACTTAAATATGTAGGGATTTACTTGAACATTCATCTTTTGTTTGGAATCTAAAATGTTCTCAGTTTTTGCTGTCATAAACTATGCTGTTGAAAATATCTCTGTTCATAAATCTTTGCTCGCATCTCTGCACCAAAACTTGTAACCATGAGACAGTATTTCATTAGGGCTCCAGACAGTAAGAAACAAAATATGCATAAAAGAAATAGAAGATATAAACCAAATATTGATTGAGCCTCTACTGTCCATATCCAAGTCACTATGTGATAAGAATTACGGTATATTCAGAGAAGGACAGTTTTTCTTTCACTTTTGCTCCATTGTATACTTGCAAAGTATGCCATAAAGTACATAGTTCTAAAGGGGTGGGAATTTCCCCAATAAAAACCACTGTAACTATGGATTGTGTTTCAGGATTCCTAAGATACTTTATGAAGGAACAAAATACAAGTTGCATAATAATATTGAATAGTAAGCTCATGGACCTGGTGTATGCAAGAGGAATAAAAATTAAAAATTAACATATTGTAACTGTACAATAACTAATAAAATTGTATTAAATGGGAAATGCATATTTAGTTAATAATTAGGCTGCTGAGAGCTTGTTATTTATATTTGATTTTGTTAGAGCAAGACGGTGCTTGATTGGAAGTTTGAGAACACAATCTCAGATGTGGCATGAGTATAGGTGACAAAGGGGGATGAGCAACTCCTTTGGAATTGTGTTTGTTAGGGAGTTAAGAGGCCTCCTTGAATGTTCTTGTTTATGCCATTGGCCAGTTTATAGTTTGCAACTCAAAGCAATCAACATGTGCGATGGTTAGGTTCATGTGTCAACTTGACCAGGTGATGGTGCCCAGTTGTCTGGTCAAGCAAGCACTGGCCTAACCATTACTTGCAAAGACATTTCATGGCTGGCTAATCAACAATAAAGCTGGTTTATTAAACCATCAATCAGTTGATTGCATCTGTGGCTGAATCAATGGCAGAATCCAATCAACTTTGAATTAATCCAATCAATTGAAGACTTTTAAGAAGAGAGAACTTTCACCTTATTTTATTTTTTTTTTTTGCATGGACAGGCAGTTCCTGCAGCTTCTGTCTTGAATCCGTCTCCCTTTTCTGTTCTCACTGTTACCATCCTCATGATGGCTTATATGTACCAAATGCCTCTTCCCAGGAATGATACCAAGTGCAGCACTCTGTGAGCAAATTAGTGTTACTCCTTTGTACAAACGGTCCATTTTAATTGTACAGTTCTTTCCCTTTCTAAAATGCCCTCCCCCCACATTCTTATAAAATCTTACCCTTTCTTCAAAACATTCAGAGAGAGCTACACTGCTTTTTTCTCTTTAAAAATTTTATTCTGATATACATATTCCACAAATTTTACACACACAAACACACACATATATATACAGTGCCACAGTACATCACAAAATTTTCCATTTTGATCATTTTTAAGTGTGCAATTCGGTGGCATTAATTACACCCAAAATATTGTGCTGCCATCACCACTATTACCAAAACTTTTTCATCACTCTAAACAGAAACTCTACTCATTAAATAACACCCATTCTCCCTCCTTCCAGAATCTGGTAACCACAAATTATTTTCTGTCTATATAAATTTGCTTATTCTAGATATTTCATGTAAGTGGAATCATACAATATTTGTCCTTTTGTGTTTGGCTTATTTCACTTAGTATAATGTTTTCAAGGCTCATCCATGTTGTAGCATGTATCAGAACACATTCTTCTATGTGGCTGAATAATATTTCAAAATAAAATAGTTTGCTTAGTCATTTATTTGTTGATGGACACTTGGGTTGTTTCTACCTTTTGGCTATTGTGAATAACCTGCATTGCTACTTGAAACCTTCCTCAGCCTCACTATCTCATACTGCTCTCTCTTTTCACTAGACATTCATTACACTGAGTATCAGTTCCCAAAGTTAACACAGAATTGTTCTTTGGCTGTCATATATATTAAAAATCTTTAACAATTATTTTTCCCTCCCTCACACTATGGCAAAAATACATGCATATAATAGTGAATTTAGAAGGTATAAAAATTATAACTATTTAGATTACTTTCCATTTAGTCTCTATGAATAGCTTTTTGTCTGCCTGCTTTTTTTCCTTTTTGATGCAATTTTATTGAAATATATTCACACACCATGCAATCCATTCAAAATATACAATCAGTGGCTTAAAGTATCATCACATAGTTATGCATTCATCACCATGATCAATTTTATAATGTTTTCATTACTCCAGAAAAAAGGGAGGAAAAAGAGAAAAAAACAAACAAAACATCTCATATCACTTATTCCCCCCATCATTGATCCCTAGCATTGGTGTGGTACATTTGTTACTGTTGATGAAAGACTTTAAGATATTACTATTAACTACAGCCCATAGTTTTCAATAGGTGTGTTTTCCCCCTATATACCGCTCTATTATTTATTCCTTATAATAGTTTATACATTTGTTCTAGTTCATAGAGGAAAATTTTTTATACTTGTTCTCTTAATCACAGTCATCATCCTCCACAAGATTTACTGAGTTACACACTCCATTGTTTTAACTTCTGGCTTTCCTTCTGGTGGCATATACCTCTAAATATCCCCTATCAACCACATTCACACACAATTCAGCACTATTAATTATACTCACAATGATGTATTACCAACACCTCTATCCATTTCCACTCATTTAAATTCAACTCGTGAGAAATTCTGCACATCTGAAGCAACCACTCCCCATTCTCTAGTGTCATTCTACCTCTTAGTAATCTGTGTTCTAGATTCTGCGTCCATGAGTTTACATAGCATAATTAGTTCATTTTTAGTGAGATCATACAAAATTTGTCCTTTTGTTTCTGACTTATTTCGCTTAATATAATATCCTCAAGGTTCATGCTTCAGGACTTCATTCCTTCTTACTGCTGAATAATATTCCACCATATATATATATATATACACCACCTTTTTTTTTTTTTTTTTTTTTGCATAGGCAGGCACCAGGAATCGAGCTGGCATGGCAGGCAAAAACTCTATCACTGTGCCATCATCACCCACCCTATATAACAATTTTTGTTTGTTTGTTTGTTTTTGGTGCATGGTCCAGAATTCGAGCCCTGGTCTGCCTTATGAAATGCATTCTACCACTGAACCACCCCTGCACCATTATACCACATTTTGTTTATCCATTTACTGTTTTATGGACGGTTGAATTATTTCTTTCTTCTGGCAATTGTGAATAATACCACTATGAACATTGGTGTGCAAATATCTGTTCATGTCCCTGCTTTCAGTTTTTCTGGGTATATACCAAATAGTGGGATTGCCAGAATCTAGGGGAACTCTACAATTAGGTTTCCAAGGAACCGCCAAAGAGGCTGTACCATTTTACATTCCCACCAGAAGTGAATAAGTGCTCCTATTTTTCCACACCCTCTCCAACACTTGCAGTTTCCTGTTTGGTAGTTGTCCGCCCGTTTTTATCTTGTGTTTGTAACTTACTATTATAAAATAAGCATCTCCGAACGGGGGAAAATTCAAGTTCCCCAAGTTGAATTCTTGATATTCTCACAAGCAGTTGACAACCAAAGCTATAGGCTGAGCCCCCAGTCTTGGGGTTTGTTCATTTGAAACTTAACCCCACAAAGGATAGGTCAAGCCTACTTAAAATTAGGCCTAAGAGTCACCCCAAGAGAGCCTCTTTTGTTGCTTAGATGTAGCCTCTCTCTCTCCAGCCAACACAACAAGCAAGCTCACCACCCTCCCCCTGTCTACATGGGACATGACTCCCAGGGGTGTGGACCTTCCTGGCAACATGGGACAGAAATCCTAGAATGAGCTGAGACTCAGCATCAAGGGATCAAGAAAACCCTCTCAACCAAAAGGGGGAAGAGTGAAATAAGACAAAGTGTCAGTGGCTGAGAGATTCCAGACAGAGTTGAGAGGTTATCCTGGAGGTTATTCTTACGCATTAAGTAGATATCACCTTGTTATCCAAGATGTAATGGGGAGGCTGAAGGGAACTGCCTGAAAATGTAGAGCTGTGTTCCAGTAGCCATGCTTCTTGATGATGATTGAATAATGATATAGCTTTCACAATGTGACTGTGTGATTGTGAAAACCTTGTGTCTGATGCTCCTTTTATCTACCTTGTCAACAGACGAGTAGAACATATGGAATAAAAATAAATAATAGGGGGTACAAATGTTAAAATAAATTTAGATTGAAATGCTAGTGATCAATGAAAGGGAGGGGTAAGGGGTATGGTATGTATGAAAATTTTTTTCTGTTTTCGTTTTATTTCTTTTTCTGAATATATGCAAATGTTCCAAGAAATGATCATGATGATGAATATGCAACTATGTGATGATATTGTGAATTACTGATTATATATGTAGAACAGAATGATCAAAATAGGAATGTTTGCATTTGTTACGTGTTTTTTTGGTATTTTAAAAAAAATATGCATCTCCATGTTGAACATCGATATCATTTAAAATTACTGAATACCATCAAGTGAATGTACCCCAATTTTTAAAACGTATTTCTCTATCATTGGTCATTTATATACTTGGCAAGTTGTTATCCTAAATAATGCTGTGGTGAATTTATATATTAACATAATTATATATTTAATTTTCTGGATGTTTGGATTAAAGAGATGGGATGTATAAGACAAAATGAGACACTATCTGACACACAACAGGCAAGTTAGATTGGTAAAGATTTTCCATACTGTGTGCAGCTGAGAGCTAAAAAAAGAGTTAATGAATGCAGAGGAAAACAGGTAAATTCAGTCTTTACGCACAACACCAACTACATTGAATGACATTCCTGTCTGTTTTTTGTTAATTGACATTGTTAATAGTAACTGATATTGCCTTTTATTTCATATATTATTACTCTTTTCATATAGATTTTGAAAAAGCCAAAAAATAGTCATTTTGCAATATTTAACAATAAGTAGTTGGAGAAACCAAATTTCATCTCATATTTTGACTTGTTCCATCTCATAATTTCCTAAAATAGATAAATTATCTGAATGGAGAGTTCATAGGCAAATGTCAGACTTTTCTTGGTTCAGCTAATTATATTTCTGCTTTTGGTTAAAATAAGATTAATTTTCCTATTCTGCTAATATACCGTGTGATAGCAAAATGCTTTCAGTATTTTTATGAAAGGAAAGATGCCTTTGGCATTTTAAAGAATTCAGAAGCTATTTCAGATAAGCTATCATGTGCATTAAGATTAATTTACTCATATGAAATGTTTAATAACCAGAAAAGGATGATTTAAATAAAAATGTTTCACAGTTGTTATTTTTTGGTTATGGACAGATTTCTTCTAAGAAATAAAATGCCTATCTACATGAAGAATAACTGAAATAACAGTAAAACAAAATTGATTGAGTCCAGTCAAGTATGCAGCAGCTTTGGTTTTATAGATATCATTAACTTTCAACTATATTTAAGTATTTATAATGAAGCATTGTAATTGGAATAATAGCTTTGTTCCTGAGTCTCATAAATGTTTTTCAGCTTCTTCCTCCTGAATTCTCTGTCTGGTAATCAATCACCTTTTTCAAGGATCAGATATAATCATAACAAGTGATTAATCTATATTGCAAATTTTCATTAATTTAAAAAATTCACATACCATCTACTTTGAGTAAACATGGGCACTATAGAGAAAGTTGGAGGCATTAAAATGATTTATTAATAAATAAGGAAATTGATGGCAACATATTTAGGAGGGTGTTAAATTGTATAAAGATTTTGTTTGATATCACCATGTCCTTTTTTTTTTTTTCTGATTTCCTACAACTGTGCTTAATTATTTGTGGGATTATTCCATTTCTAACTTCCTGTCTAGACCATGAGCCTCATTCGGGCAGGACTATATTCTCAGCAGAGACACACAGTCTGCCTGAAGTAATCTCCAGTCTGCACAGTACTTGGAGTAAGTACTAAATTAAATTTATGACTATCATTTTATTTACTCAAAAGATTTTTTTTCAATCTCATAAGCTATCTCTTTCATGTCAGGAGCTAATGGGCAGAATTTATTTCCCTGTCTCTACCTTCCACATTTGAGTCCCAATGTGCAGGCTGTCCCCCAAAGCAGGTTCCTGCTTTCGTCATCAGTTTCACTGGTTGAGGGAAAGTGGCCACTGTGTCCTTCTCGGTATGTTTCAAAAATATAATGAAACAGAGATGTTGATGATAGCTCACTAAATATAGTTGTTCAGGCTGCTACCACCCTTTAAATAGTTTTCTATCCACTGGAATGGAGGGTGGTATATGCTCCAAACCTCCAGTGCATGCTTTTTCTTTTTCACTTCTCTTTAGAGTTTGCTTCCACAAATAATCTCCTTGAAAGAACACTATTTTGAGTATGAAAATTATTGTCCCAGGGAGAGCTAAGGGTGGAAATCCTCACTGAGCTCTTATTGTGGGCATCCACCTCGTTCTCAGTGCTCGTGATTCCCGGAAGCTCCATGCTTTTAACTCCAGTGCTCTTTACTTAATACCCTGGAATACCCCTTTCCTGGCAAATCCCTGCAAGTGGCCAAAAGCCCCTAAGACTGTAAGACCTCCCATATTCCCCTTTTCTCCAGGCTTCCTTTCCTCCCAATGTTGGCACAACAATAGCCTCAATGGCCCATCCCAAAACCCACAACACACCATATCCCATATGAGCATTATGTAATTAACACATAATTACAAACATTCTATCATTATTCACTTTAGCTTGGTGAAACTTAATATGTATTTAGGCATTTATTGTTAATGACACTTTTCAATTTGTCTATCTGTCTGGTCCATCCTTACTTCTACCCTCAGTCTAACTCCAGAGCTATTTCTCCCAGATCCTTTCAAATAAATGACACCAGATCCCAGCTCTTCTACTCAGTTCTCTTGGTAACTTCCCTATTTCAGATTGAGTAGCTTTCTTGTCCTGTATGGAGACATGTTCTGTCTTAGACATTTGTCATATTGAAAGTAAGGTGTTTCATTCATGCTTGACCCCAGCTTCTGTTTGCTATCTTCCCCATATTGATATTTCTAAAACAGATTTATTTTCATCATTCAATTTCTTTTTCCGATTTTCCTCTGCAGCCTCAAATCATCGTTTCTGGTGTCTTTAGATGGCTCTACATTGAAAGTCACATCTAATTGGAATCTTTAAGCTCATAAAGTTTGTAGATGCTAAATCTTATTTATTGGGGTGCTGATCTTGCTGGATGGTTTAGCTGGGGAGTCTTTGATGTTACTATTCTTAGTTTTTTCTTCCTGGGCTGGTCAGATAAGATTTTTCAATTTTCTATCTGAAGAGTGAAGGTTTAGCTTCTAGTATCCCAGAGCTAGGTTGAACAAAATGGTTGAATTAGAGAGGACTTGGCAACAAATACACATACATTCTTTTAATCTTATGTTTTCAATGAGGTACTCTCAACTTTGATTTTGCTTGGGTTTCCCTGAGCCAGAGAAATATGCTTTTAGTGAAAGAGGAGTTGTAGTACAGCTTCTCATGGTTGGGAAGAATCTGGCAATCTGACTGTTTCTTAAAATTGAATGAATCCTCCTTATTTCAGGCTCTCTTTTTCTCCCTACTATCAGAAAAATCTGATACTGCCAAATCCTGAAACTGTGGGGATTTCTGTTGCAAAACAAATTGCTTCCTAGCTTTTTTAGTCTAGTAAGACTTAGTAATTTAATTCTGGAGGACATGCTAAGTCCTTTACCACTCATCCATCATCTTCGAAGTTTCCAAAACTTTGTTGCTGTATATTCTCCAATTCCCCCTGCTTTGGGGCCTTAAAAAAATTTTTACTGTAATTTTAATTGGATTTGGGGAGGACAAAATATGATGCATTTCTTTAAGCTACCCTCCATATCTGGAAGCTCCAGAAAATATTTAACAGGCACACTCAATAAATAAATTGAACCAATATCTTTATTCTTCATGTCAAAAATACTGATTATTGCCATATTCCTTATTAATGTTGTTTAGTGTTTTAATTCTATCTTCTGATTATCGACTTTACTCAACTTATCCATCATCATTCCTATTATTGTTGTTTATATGAGCAAATGCTGGTGTTTACGGCAGTCACGTTGGCTATTTGCAATGGATGGACATGGCCTAAAGGTACATCAACTGAGGAATGGAAGGGGAAACTGTGTTGTATACATACTATGGACTATTGTGCGGCTGCAAGAAGAAATGAAGTCAGGAGGCATGCAATTAGATGAATGAAATATCAGGAAAAAAAAGACTTTTTTTATATATGTCAAAAAGACATATATAATGCCTCACTCATATAGCCTAACTATAAAAATCAAACTTGAATAATTGAAGTCAAGAGCATGGCTTATCAGGTTGGGGCCTACTGTAAAGGTTCCCAAATTGTAAGATCTTATAGCAGTCATATCTATTCCGGAGGTGAAACTGTTATTTCTAAATTCTGAGATGCTGAGTATTGTGAATAACCTGGTAGATCCCTGGAACTTTGGGGTGTTTGTGTAGCACCTGAGACTCAGAGTTGGAGCTCTAAAGCTATGAAAGTCAGCATTACCCCATACAGTAACTGTTAAAAAAAAGTTTAAAAAATGATCAGACTTTGACTAGAGAGATGAATAAGGCTGATCTGAATAGGGCTAAGTTGAATCAGAATTCAGGGTAAAGGATGATATGGTCTACATTTTAAAACTTCAACTTCTGTGTGAGACCAAGGAAGAGATGTTTATTTGCTGCAAAATTTATATTTTGTTATCTAATTTAACTTGTATGGTCTGTTTATTTGAACACCATAATTACATGGAATCTTAAATAGGAAATGAGACCTTGTTGGTTTGTACAGGTTAGTGTGATGCCCCGATACATCCCAGAGTAATTTGGTCAGAGAATAAGAAAGTATTTGTAATGTCTCCTTGGGGTATGGGGGAGAAAGGAGGAAATATTAAACTTCCCCAATTCCTGATATTCTCATAACCAGTTCAATAAGCTGAGCCCTTGAACTTGGGACTTATCCCCACGAAACTTATTCCTGTAAAGGAAAAGCTAAGCCTTCTTATAATTATGCCTAAGAGTCACCACGAGAGAACTTTTTTTGTTGCTCAGATGTGAGCTCTCTCTCTAAGTTAACTTGGCAGGTGAACTCACTACCCTTTCCGCTACATGGGACCTAACTCCAAGGGATTTAAATCTCCCTGGAAAAGTGAGACATGACTCCTGGGGGTGAGCCAAGACCTGGCATAATGAGATTGAGAAAACCTTCTTGACCAAGATGGGGGTGAGAGAAATGAGACAAAATAAATTTTCAGTGGCTGAGAGATTTTAATCAGAGTTGAGAGGTTATCCTGGAGGTTATTCTTATGCATTACATAGATATCCCTTTTTAGTTTATGGTGTACTGGAGTGGCTAAAGGGAAGTACCTGAAACCGTTGAACTGTGTTCCACTAGCCTTGAATTTTGAAGAGGAATGCATAACTATATAGCTTTTACAGTGTGACTGTGTGGTTTTGTAAACCTTGTGTCTGATGCTCCTTTTATCCAGTGTATGGACACATGAGTAAAAAAAATAAGGATAGTAAATAAATAATTAACAGTGGGAGATAAAGGGAAAAAATTGGGTGGATAGAAATACTGTTGGTCAATGAGAGGGAGGGGTAGGGGTATAGTAGATATGAGGCTTTTTTTTTAATTTCTTTTTCTGGAGAGATGCAAATGTTCTAAAAATGATCATTGTGAAGAATACACAACTATGTGATGATACTGTGAGCCACTGATTGTATAATTTGGTTGGACTGTATGCATGTAGAAATTTCTCAGTAAAAATATTAAAAGCAAAGCAAAACAAAACTCCAGTGTGTTATTCATGCTCCAGAAAGCCCTGTGGGATCAAGCTGAGGCTAGACTTCAGGAAGTCACATTCCTGCCAGCTTTTTTTCTAGTCCTATTCTGCTTCTTTTAAATTCCCTCAGGTTTCTCCTGAGAATGAACTCTCAGTAAACCACTTGGACAGTATCTAGGTCTCACAGTCAGTTTCAAGGGACAACCTAGGACAGTTGATACCAGGAATATTTCCATATATAAATATAAATATATATATATATATCTGAGTCTAAGATGAGATTGTACAGTTAGTTCATACACCGGTGTTTGGCAATAAAGACCTCTTCACTGGAGATAGTCTCTGCATGCCACTGCAGTGCAATTGCTTAACACTTTCACTTGTGGCAAACTGAGACAGTACATAAAGAGAAGGGGATGCATTTTCTTGTACAGTGTCTTTGGTGTTTGGGAGTACAGGAGAAGAAAGACTAAAGTTCAGAGGCTGTTGTTAAGCCCCACTGATTCACTGAGGAGAGTAAATGGCAAGATCAGATCAATTAAGTACCATTAGTTGAAGAACAGATTTCAGAGTTTGGTATGGGTTAAAATTTCACAATTTAAAATTTTTACTTCTAACTGCTCTAAGATACTGGAAACTAAAAGAGATATCAATATAATGATTCAGCAATCATACTCATTTATTAAACCCTACCTTCTCTGTATAACTCCACCATCACCTTTGATCTTTCTCCCACTCTTCAGGTATATTTGGGCTATACCCATTCTAACTTTTTCATGTTGGAAGGGGCTGTCAATAACGTGGGATAGGAGGACGGAACTAGCTGATACTCGGAGAGGCTGGCCCCTCTGCATTTCAGGACTTCTCTGGTCCAGAGACCCATCTGGAGGTTGCAGGTTTCTGGAAAGTTACCCTAGTGCATGAAAGCTTTTAGAATCTTATATAACACCCTAGGTGTTCTTTAGGATTGGCAGGAATGGTTCTGGTTGGGGTTTGGCAAGCTGTAATAGATGGCAATGTCTAACTGAGGCTTGCATTAGAGTGATCTTCAGAGTACCCTCTTAACTCTATTTGAACTGTCAGCCAGTGATACCTTATTTTTACATTTCTTTTCCCCTTTTGGTCAGGATGGCATTGTTGAATCCATAGTACCAGGGCCAGGCTTATCCATGGGAGCATCTCCCATGTCACCGGGGAGACATTTACCCCTGTACATCATGCACCACATAGCGGGGAAGGCAATGATTTCACTTGCAGAGTTGAGCTTAGAGAGAGAGGCCACATCTGAGCAATGAAAGAAGTCCTCTGGAAGTAACTCTTGGGTGTACTTATGGGTAGGCTAAGCTTATCCACTACATATATAAGCTTCACAAGAGCAAGCCTCAAGATCAAGGGCTTGGCCTATTGAATCAGGATGGATCTTAATCCTCATACTGGAGGTTTCATAAAAGAGAAAGTCCAAGAGAGAAGCAAGAAGCTGGAAGCCAACAGAACCTGGAGGAGAAAGGAGAGGACATCATCATGTGACAGGAAAGCCAAGGAATCCAAGGATGACTGGCCAGCCAGAAGGTTACCAACCCTGGGAGGAAGCAGACCTTCTAGCTCTGAAACCATGAGCCAATAAATTCCTGAAATTAAGCCAACTCATTGCATAGTATTTGTCATAACAGCCTGGAAACTAATAGCAGCCTGGCCCCAAATAACCAAAACCATCTTGAAAAGAACAAAGTTGGAGGTCTCACACACTTCCCAATTTCAAAATTTATTACAAATTTATGGAAATCCAAACAGTATGGTGTGGGTATAGGGAAAGTTTTATAGACCAATGGAGTAGACTTGAGAGTGCAGAGATAAAACCTTACATCTATAGCCAGTTGATTTTTACAAGGGTGCCAAGTTCACTCAATGGGGGAAAGAATAGTCTCTTCAACAAAAGGTATTGAGAAAACTGGATATCTATATGCAAAGAATGAAAGTGGAACCCTACCTCACACCATCTATAAAAATTAACTCAAAGTGGATCAATAACCTAAATATAAGAACTGAAACCATAAACTCTCAGAAGAAAATACAGAAGAAAATCTTCAGAACCTTGTATTGGCAAAATATTCTTCAGTATGTTACGACAAACATAAGCAACAAAAGAAAAAACAAATAAGTGGGGCTTCATCAGAATTTTAAAATTTATGCTTTAAGAACTTCATCATGTATTTTAGTTTGTAAGCTGCCAGAATGCA
The DNA here is from genome assembly GCF_023851605.1 of Tamandua tetradactyla. NCBI lineage: Eukaryota > Metazoa > Chordata > Mammalia > Pilosa > Myrmecophagidae > Tamandua > Tamandua tetradactyla. Next base: position 47,495,904 of record NC_135339.1, read on the forward strand.
ATATACCAGAAACGGAATGTTTTTTAAAAAAGGAATTTATTAAGTTGCAAGTTTGCAATTCTAAGGTCATGAAAATGTCCAAATTAAGGCACCAACAAGAGGTTACCTTCACTCAAGAAAAGCTGATAGAATTCAAAACACCTCTGTCAGCTGGAAAGTCACCTTGCTGGCAGTCTTTGGTTTCTGGACTCCTCTCTCAGCTGAGAGGGCACATAGGGACATCTGCTAGCTTTCTGTCCTCATTTCATAAAGGTTCCCCAAGGTGTTTTTTCTGCCTCTCCAAAGATCTCTGGCTGTGTGGGCTCTATTGGCTCTGTTGTTTTCAGCCTCTGTTCCCATGGGGGTTCCTCACTTTTTTTTCTCCAGGGCTGGCTTCTTGGCTTCCCTTGGCTCTCTCAGGTTCTGGCTTGCATAACATCTCATTGAAACATCTGCTGGGCTCCAAGTATCTCCAAATATTCATGTCTCTGTTCTCCAAGTGTCAACGTCTGTGTTAGCTCTTCTCTGAAGTTTTTCTCAGCTCTGCCTCCCCTGCAGATGTTTCTTCTTTTAAAGGATTCCAGTAAATTAATCGAGACCCATCTGAAATGGGTGGAGTCACATCTCCATCTAATAAATGGTCACGCCCACAATTGGGTGTGTCACATCTTGGTGGAAATCATCTAAATAAAAAATTTCCACCTACAATATTGAATCAGGATTAAAAGAAAAGCTGCCTCCACAAAATTGGGTCGGGATTAAATCATGGCTTTTCTGGGGTACAGAATACCTTTAAACTGACACATCATGTGAAAGTAAAAAGTACAACTTATAGAAAATAAAAAAGACAATCTATGGAATGGAAGAAAATATTTGGAAACCAATATCTGAGAAGGGCTTAATATTCAGAAAATATAAAGAGCTCCTACAACTCAACACAAAAAGACAACAATCTTTTAAATTGATAAAAGACTTAAATTGACATTTCTCCAAAGAAGATATTCAAATGTTCAATAAGCATATGAAAAGTTGTTCAACATCGTTAGTCATTATGGAACTGCAAATCAGAGCCACCAGAAGATACCATTTCACATCTAGTAAGATGGCTATTATTAAAAGAAAAAAAATAGAAAAGTGTTGGTAAGGATGTGGAAAAATAGGAATCCTTGTGCATTGCTGCTGGGAAAGTCAATAGTGTAATCCTATGGAAAACAGTTTGGTAGTTTCTCAGAAGGTGAAGCATAGAATTACCATATGATTCCACTTACACATATGAACCTTGAAGAACTGAAAACAGGGACTCAGACAGATACTTGTACATCTATGTTCATAGCAGCATTATTCAAAATTGCTAAGCAGTGAAAACAACCCAAATGTCCATTAACAGATGAATGGATAAATAAAATATGATATATGCAGACAATGGAATATTATTTGGCCATAAAAAAGAATGGTGTTCTGATACATGCTACAGCATGGATGAACCTTGAAAACATTATGCAAAATGAAAAAATCCAGATATAAGAAGTCATAAATTGCATGATTCCACCAATATGAAATATCTAGAATAAGCAAATTCATGCAGACAAAAAATAGATTAGAAGTTATCAGGTGCTGGAGAAGGGAATGGGGGGTTAATGCTTAATTGGTGCAGAGTTTCCTTTTGGGGTGATGAAAAAGTTTTAGCAACATGGTATTGATAGTAGTGCAACATTGTAAATATAATTACAATGCTACTAAGTTGTACACCTAAAAATGGTTAAAATTGTAAATTTTATGTTTTATATGTTACCATAAGTTTTTAAAAATCAGGCATGTATAAACAGGTAAATTTCTTATTGTTGCTGAGCTTTGATTTCTTAATTATGAAATAGGAAACCAATGTTAATGTCTCAACATTAACAAAGGACTAAATGAAGGCAAATTGTACTTGGCTCAAAAATATACTTTTCAAATTCAAAGTACCAACATGTACTGAGGCAAGTGTCATGAAAAAGTACATTTGGTCAAGAAAGTCAAGGTGGTAAAAGAGAAGAAATCTTAAGAGTGGCTCAGTCTAGTTGGAATGAGAAACCTGATGATTTTGAAACTACTCTACCTAAAGTTTCCAGAATGACCTGTAGCCCATAAAAAGTACAGCTCAATGGAATGTGAGTGAGTGGCAAGTTTAGCTGGAAGGCAAGGGGACAAAGATGTGGAACCCTTGTTGAGAAGAGCAAGGTAGGGCAGTGCCCAGGCTGGACAACTCACTCTGGGGTAATTTTAAGAAAAAAAAAGAAAAAAGGCCTCTCTACAGACCAAATGAATCAGACTCTCAGTCTTTCTGGCAGATGAGGGGTCAGGGGCAAGCATTAGTACATTTGAAATGCTTCCTGGAAGATTCTAATGCATAGTGTGGAATGTGGATCATGGAGTTAAAGGAACTCAGAGTCTGTTAAGCAGAGTGGAGAGAAGAGGAAGGGTACAAAGGGAATGGATGGCCTTGAGAGATTAGATTGAGTAGTCACATGTCTTGAGTAACTAGGAGACAGGTTGAAGAAAATGAAGGAGCCTTTATCAAACTCCGCACTCCTCTGTGAACTTTGTGATTCGTAATTATGACTCAAATTTTAAGGAATGATAGCTTCTTCTGGACTCTCTATGTGTGGCTAGCTAAAGCTAACATAGTTTAGAATTGAACTACAAATTCTCAAAATAATGATCATGGTGATGAATACACAACTATGTGATGAAATAATGAGCCATTGATTGTAACCATGTCAAGAATGTTTGTATGTCAAGAATGTTTGTTCGTCTGTTCATGGTTTATTATAGAAGTATTTTTAAAAAAAGATTATTAGAATTAAAAAAAAATTGAACTACACTTCTCTTTCATTTTTAAACACATAGCATTGAGGTTTCAATGTTTTCCAAGGTTCTTTTTAAAATGAAATAGTAAAGTTCAGACACAGATTCACTTTTTCTGCCATTGGATATGCATTATATTTGCCAACTACAAATTATTTCTATTTGAACTGATATCTAAAGATTGACTGAGTTTTAGTTGCTAATGCTCTGAGGTTACCAGGCTCCTCACAGGCTTGTTTTGTAGTGTTTACAGTGGAAAGTTTTCATATGGGCTACTTATGTACGGATCATGAGAAAAGATTATAGGGTGTGGCAGAGCAAAATGGTGACATGGGGAAGGATGGAATTTAGTTCATCTCCTAAAGTAGCTAGTAAATAGCCAGGAACTGTCTGGAACACCTGCTTGGGGGATGTAACTTTCTTTAGTATTTCTTATAGGGCCAGTCTCCTGTTGACAAATTCTCTCAGCCTTTATCTGTCTGTAAAATTTTTAATCTCTCACTTTTGAAGGATAACTTGGCTAGATAAAGATTCTTAGCTGGAAGTCTTTCTCTTTCAGGATCTTAAACATTTCATACCATTGCCATCTCACCTCCATGTGCCTGTTGAGTAGTCTGAGCTCAGTCTTCCATAGTTTTCTTTGTATATGGTCAGTCACTTTTCTTTTGTTGCTTTTAGGACTTTCTGCCTCTCTTTAACATTTCACAGAGTGATTAGTATTTATCTTGGAGTAGGCTTATTCCAATTCATTCTTTTTGGAGTTTGTTGGGTTTCTTTGATTTACATATTTATGTCTTTTATAAGGATTGGGAAGATTTCCCCCATTATCTCCTTGACTAATTTTCCTAGCCCTTTACTCTTCTCTTCTCCTTCTAGGACATCAGTGATTCTCATATTTGTGTGCTTGATGTTGTCCATCATTTCCCTGCAATACAATTCAAATTTTCCCATCTTTTTTTGCCATGTGTTCTTTTGTGCATACAAATTCAATTGTCCTATACTCTAGTTCACTTATTCTTTCTTCTGCCTCTTTACATCTGCTGTCTGTCTCTAGTACATTTTTAATTTGGTCTACAGTATCTTTCATCTCTGAGATATCTGTTATTTTTCTACTTATTCTTTCAAGTTCTTCTTTATGTTTTCTAGTGTCTTCTTGATATCCTTTATGTCATTAGCCAATCCATTGAATTTATTTAAGAGAATTGTATGATCATTTTTGATTAGTTGTTTCGTCTGTGTTTCCTCCAGTGTTTTAATTTTGTCATTTGGCTGTGCCATATCTGCCTGCATCTTCGTATGCTTTGTGATTTTCTTTTCACTTTGAGGCATTTGATTATCTTAGTTATTTTGAAAGTTGGCTTTCCTTAGTCCTCTAAAGTTTTGTATCTACTTGGGTTTGCATTGAAGTTCTCCTTCTGTACTTGGTTTATCAGTAATGTTCCACCAGACCAAGGCCCAGAGCTCATGCATGGGATGCAACTCTACTTGGGGGTCTGTTTGAAGCTAAACAGATGGGCAGCTTGGCAGACTGCACTTTACCTTTCTTCCCAGCACCTGGTGCTCTTCGGCCTCCTCTTCCCCTTAGGCCCACCTCTCCCTGACTGTGGCAGCTGGGTGAGCTGGATGGAGACCTGGTGCAATTCCAGCCAGATCCACTGGTCTCAGTGTGCACTCAAAGCTGCCAACCTAGGGCTAGAGGGGTAGGCAGTGTGCACCTCAGTGGAGATTGTGCTTGTGGGCCCGACGGGACTGGTGGCCCCCGGTCTCCCACTTGGAATGACCTTGGGCTATAGGACTGCATATATCAGCTGCCCTGTACACAATCAACCTGGAAATGCCTGCTGGCTAGGCATGGCACAGGGCACGGAGCACTGTGCAGGGGCATGGGGTATGAGGTGAGGGGGTGCTTGGGCATGGGGTGTGATGTAGGGAGGGCATGGGACAGGAGGTGGCATGGGGACATGGGGTGAGAGTGGCATGCCTGGGCATGTGGGTGCAGGCACAGCATGCATGGGTCCCTGGGCCAGTGCAGGGTGTGGGGTGTGGCATGGCTTATTTCCTCATCCGTCCCTACCTGTCCGTGTTCTCCTAGGGTTCCAGGCCTCTATGTGGAAAAGGGAGATTTAAGCTCTGTGCTCTAGTTGCATGGTCTCTATAAGCAGAGAAATAAAGTTTACTGGCTTCCAGGTTTCCCAAGGGAGTGCCATTCTGTGAATCTGAAAGGACTGATATTCCAAGCTAGCTGTGGGGGCAGGCACTTTCCTGGGCATGGCCTCTTGACCCTGGTGGAGTCCTGATGGAGCACACTCACCCCATTCTCTGCATCCCAATTCCTCAGCTTTTTCATCCTAGCCCTCCCTATATAATATAGAAGACCTTTCAGATCACTCACACACTGGAACTACTGTCCTGGTCATTTTTTGGTCATTTTTCTAGTTCCTTGGAGCAGGGGTAAAGTCAGCCTATCCTACTCTGTCATCTTCCCAGAAGTCCACTCTTTCTTATTTATACATATTAAAACAGAGCCTACCTCTCCCTAATGAGTGGATACACTTTAGAGAAAAAAATATATAAACATTTTCCTACTGAGTAAAATTAACAAAAACAAAACAATTTATTCCATTCACTCTCTCATATTACAGCTGTAATTTCTTTCTTTCTTTTTTTTTTTTTTTTTTTTGCATGGGCAGGCACCAGGAATTGAACCCAGGTCTCTGGCATAGCAGGCGAGAACTCTGCCTGCTGAGCCACTGTGGCCTGCCCCAACTGTAATTTCTTGTATTTTAATTTTCCTTTTTGGACATCATTATAAACTCATGGTCTTTTGAAAATTCAATGAGTTTAAATTTACATAATTAAATGTATTTTTATAATACATATATTATATGTATTTATAAATAATATGTATTTTTATAATCAGGTTGTCTCAACTTGGTTGTAGGGAACCCTTTTAAGTTGGTTTCTTTGACTATATAGAATTGCTCTGAATTTTCCTGAGAACATCTTTGCTTCCTAGAAAAAAATAGAAATTTCTAAAGGCATCTGTGTTTTCCCTTCCCAAAGCATAAAAATTAGCTATCCTCAGGAGTCATGGTTTCTTCTAATAGAGAATGACATTAGAGATCAAAATATGGACTCAGGGGTGTATATAAGAGGTGGTGGTGAGCAAAAGTACTGTTTCTATGACTTCTCTTTTTTTTTTTTCCTCGTATGTCTACGGCCATACCACCCTGAACGCACCTGATCTCGTCTGATCTTGGAAGCTAAGCAGGGTCGGGCCTGGTTAGTACTTGGATGGGAAACCGCCTGGGAATACCGGGTGCTGTAGGCTTAGCCTACGGCCATACCACCCTGAACGCACCCGATCTCGTCTATGACTTCTCTTGACAGCCACAGTAAAGATTTAATTTTAAGATTCACATTGATAGCTCTGATTTAACACATCTGCTTGTACTGTACTTATAGGTCTATGATTTCATCAATCACTAACACTTCTTTCACGTTGATACTTGTAAACAAAACAAAATAAAACTCAGTGGTGGTATGTCATTTTTCATTTCAAACATTGGCAATGCTGAAAGATTGAAAATGCTCCGTGTGAGCCCGAGGGAAGGGAAACAAGATGTTCTCATAAACTGTTGGTGAAAGTGTTAATTGAAACAACCTTTTTAGGGAAAATTTGGTTACATCTATTGACATTTAAAATACCCTTTGGCATAGATATTCTGCTTTTAGGAATTTATCTCACACATAAATTCATATACAAACATGTACGTTCATTGCAGCATTGGCTGAGGTGGTGTGTAACAGGAAATCCTCTAAATGACCTATGAGGGGACTGGTTAAATTATTATGGTACAACCACATCATGAAATGCTATGCAACCATAAAAAAAGAATGAGGTATAGCCCTATGGACTCCCATAGAAAAATATGATACAGTTGGGGGTGTAAAAAGCAACCTGAGGAAAAATTGGTTTAGTTTAAGTCTACTGTTGGGTATGTGTATGTGTGTATATAGATATACATATTTGCATAATAATAGCAAATGTTTGGATTGTAATTATTATCAATATTATCCCAGGAAAAGTAGATTTATTGCTCTGCTTATTAGTTAATTTGGATTAAACATTGATCAAGTTTCACTTTTATGTCCATTTTTCTCTGTTGCTGACTGAGAAGTCTTTCTCTCTCTGGTTGTTCTGTTTTCAATCATATTATTCTCTACTTTGAGTCATTGTTTTCAATCATATTATTCTCTACTTTGAGTCATTGTTTGGCTCCACCTCCCCTATTTATAGTGTGGGCAGCTGGTTAGAAGATAAATTCCTTTATCAATGAATTTAGAAGCAATTAAGAATTGAAGATTGCTGGGCACACCTTTCTCATCAGGTTGGGCATTTCAGTTGCTATATCTAACCACAGTCGAGTAGAGAGTACACTGCCTACTAATGATGATCTCTTGAGGGGTAAAAAATATTTTATTAAACAATAGAAATCTCAAGCTGAGTTCATTTTGCTGTTCTGATGGTCGGATTTATCCAGCAGAAGTAGTTGAATGGACTAATTACATTCCTGAGAGAATTAAATTCTTAGTGGTTTTCAGACAATAATACTATCTACCTCAAAACTATGCATTTATTGGGTATTAACTTTTAAAACTCAGAGAAGTTTGAGGAAATCTGATGTCAGAGAAATCAAAGACTGATTTAGATTTTATTTCTTTTGGTATCTGCTCTTTGGGGTTTCTCATTTACTCACTTCATGCATCCATTCATTTATGTATCATATACAATATTTACTGGATATTCATCTACCATGAACAGGACTGGGTTAATAAACTGGGGACAGAGCTGTTAAATAACTAATGTTTACACTTTGAAATGGATGAAACAAAAAGCAACTATTTAGGGTGGATCTGTAGATAAAAGGAGGCTTAAAAGATCATCAGATATCTCAATGTGTGGACGTTTATATACTGATTCAAGAAAAGAAAAATAAGGCATCAATGAGAAAATTAGAATTTTGATTTCTACCTGAACACCTGACATTAAAGATACATTATTCAAACTAGGTAAATGAACCTTGAAGATAATATGTTGAATGAAATGTCAGAAAAAAACCCACAAATATCATGCCTCACTAATATGGACTAACTATAATGTACAAACTCGGATAACTGAAGTTGAGTTTGGGGTTGGGGCCTATTGTAATGGGTCCTAAACTGTAAACTCTTACAGCAGTCACATCTATTCCAGAGTTGTAACTGTTATTTCTAAATTCTGAGATACTGAGTTATTTATGTATAACATGGTCATTCCCTGAAATTTCAGATGTTTATGTGACACCTGAGACTCAGAGGTAGTGCTCTGAAGCTCTGAAAGTCAGTATTATCCCATACAGCAACTGCTAAAAAAGTGGAAAAAGTCATCAGACTTCAACTAGAGATATGAATGAAGCTGATCTGGATAGGACTAATGTAAATCAGAATACAGGATGCAGGATCATATTTTAAAATATCAACTTCTGGGTGAGACTAAAGAGAGAGAGGTTTATTTATTGCAAAATGTGTATTTTGGGTAGCACATTATCTAACTCAACTTCTATAGTCAGTTTATTTGAACACCATAATAACATGGAATCCTGAATAAGAGATGAGATCTTGTTGGTTTGTACCAAAATCCCAGAAAAAAAGTTTCCGCGAAGTCCCCTTGGGAGATTTGGGAAAAGGAGGAAATATTAAACTTCCCCACCTGGGTAATTCCTGATATTCTTGCAAGCAGTGGGAACAACCAGTTCAGTAGGATGACCCTTTGGTCTTGGGGTTTGCTGCTGTGAAACTTCCTGCAAAGGAACAGCTAAGCCTACTTATAAGTATGCCTAAGGGTCACCCTAGAGAACCTCTTTTGTTGCTCAGATGTGGTCTCTCTTTCTCTCTCTAAGCCAACTTAGAAAACCAGAACCTAGAAATTTTTCCGATTCCTCCTCTTCCTCACCCTTCACATTCAGACTCTCACTAAAACCTTCTGGTTCAACCCAAAATCTTATCTCAAATCCCTCCATTTCTGTCTTTCTTTACTGCTTCCACCCTAATGTAAACTAGCATCTTCTCTTGCAACAGCTTTCACCCAACTTCTGCTTGCCTTCTCAGGATCTGCTTTGAAGGGCTTCCTTCAACTATGCCTTTCAACTGCTTTTCCTGCTTAGCTTTCACACTTCCTCTTGCCTACTCACCTGTTCTGACTCAGACATCTCAACCCACCCACCTACCTTCTATTCTTCCCAGTGATTCCCATGCTTCATAAGCTTTACTTATCCTGTGTGAGAGATCTAAGATCAGATCTAAGGAGAAGGGATCAGAAAATCACCATCTGTAATTTTCTATTATTCTTAATACATGACTTCAACAAAATTGAGAAAAGCATGAAACGGATCAGATAATGGTGGGGGTTGGTGGGGTGGTGGGTTAATAGGTACTTAAACCAATTCAAAGTTCTCCTATGACAAATAATGAAACACTGGTTTAGGCAGTAAAGATACTTTTTATTTTACATGAAACCCATAATAGGTAAGCTCCAGGTTTAATTCAGCAGCTCAATAGCATCATCAAAGATTCAGTCTCTTTACCATTTTCTGCTGTGCCATTCCATTGTGTTGGCTTTGTTTTCAAGCTAGGTTACTTCTTGGTTGCAAGATGACTGCAGCAAGTCTAGTCATCATATTTACAACTGCTGATGTCCAGGGCAGCTGCCTCTTCCTTGTGTACATGTCGCCCTAGTTTTAAGAATGAAGTTTTTAAAGATTATATTTAAAATTTATTGACATCTCTGTGCTATCAATTTCTTTTATCTTTTTAGACCATGAATAATATCTGCTCAAAACAAATATCTGTGTAGAATAATTTATTTTAATAAAATTCATGGAAAAGTTGCTGACTGATCTGTTTTGTTTCGTTTTGTTTTGGAGGTGGGGGGCAGTGAGTGCACAGCTTAGTAAAAGGATAGAAACTACTGAGGCTTAAGTCCAGCAGGAGCAGAAAACTGGAACCAGAAGCAGAATTTTGGAAGCCAGGACTTACCGGACTCTTATTTTTACCCCTTCTTATTACTAAATGACTGTTTCCATAATTTGTCTTAGTGAAACTTTCTTAAACTCATATTCCAAAATGTTTCATTTAATCCACAACTGTACCACCTTCAATTTTAGTTAATTCATTCAGTGAATACCATTTCCTTTTCTTCTAAGACAATTTTACTGTGCCAATTCCAACACTCCTTTGACTAAGTGAGACCTCTAATCCACTGAACCTACCAATTATTGATTGCTTATCACTCCATTATTTCTCATTTTTAGAACAACAAAAAAAAATTCACAGAAGCTTACAGTAGGCCACTTTCATATCTCATTGGCAAGAATTGAGTCACATGCTCCTTCGTAAATCAAAACAGGCAAGAATATAGAACTACCAACATTCTTTTAGACCAGTTAGGATTTTCTTCTGAGTTGGGGATAGCGTGAAGTTCACTGAGTGGTGAATATCTACACATTGATTCCAAATAGAAAGGGAGAATAAATATTGGGTGGCTAGCCAATAGCAAGTGCTATTGTACAATATATAAAAATTGTCCTTTTAACCCCAGGTACAAGTGCTACCTTTTGAAGTAAGTCATTGTTCATTTGTCAGGAATAGGTAGGTATCAGGAAAAGAGACATAGGGCTAGCTCTGTTTACGTCTATCAAATTCTATAACTGGTTCTACTAAATATTTGTTGAATGATTTTAAGTAAGGCATTTAACCTCTTTGTCTTGATTTCCTCATTGACAACATGATGCAAATATTGTTCTACCTATGGGATTGCTGGGAAGATAAAATGAGATAATTATACTGCATAATTGCAAAACAATATTATTTCTCCATTTTAGCCTCCCATATTGCATATCCATTCTATTTTCATTTATTTATTTATTCATTTATACACCCCTTTAGCAAATAGTTTCTACTAAATGGAAAATCTGGAGTGAATATTTGGCAATCAAAAACATTTCAGCATAGAAAGGGGGAGGATTCAACTTCTCTAAGTGGAGAATTCTTGATATTCTCACAAGCAGTAGGATCAACCAAAGCAATAGATTGAGACCCCAATTTTGGGGTTTATTCAAATGGAACTTAACCCCACAAAGGATAAGCTAAGCCTACTTAAAATTGGGCCTAGGAGTCACCCCCAAGAGAACCTCTTTTGTGTTCAGATGTGGCTTCTCTCTCTCTCAGCCAACAGGACAAACAAACTCACTGCCCTCCCCCTTTCTACGTGGGACATGACTCTCAGGGGTAAGGACCTTCCTGGCAATGTGGGACAGGAATCCTAGAATGAGCTGGGACTCAGCATCAAGGGATTGAGCAAACCTTCTTGACCAAAGGGAAAAGAGTGAAATGAGACAAAATAAAATGTCAACGGCTGAGAGATTCCAAACAGAGGTGAGAGGTTATCCTGGAGGTTATTCTTATGCATTATATAGATAACACTTTTTTAGTTAAGGTGTAATGGAGAGGCTCGAGGGAACTGCCTGAAAATGTAGAGCTGTGTTCCAGTGGCCATGTTTCTTGAAGATGATTGTATAGTGATATAGCTTTCACAATGTGACTATGTGATTGTGAAAACTTTGTGCTTGATGCTCTATTTATCTATCTTATTGGAAGATGAGTAAAACATATGGATCAGATAAATAATAGGTGGAACAAATGTTAAAATTAACTTAGTAGATTGAAATGCTAGCGATCAATGACAGGGAAGGGTAAGGAGTATGGTATGTATGAATTTTTTTCTGTTTTCTTTTTATTTCTATTTCTGAATTGGTGCAAATGTTCTAAGAAATGATCATGATAATGAATATACAACTATGTGATGATATTGTGAGTTATTGATTATATATCAAGAATGGAATGATCATATGGTGAGAATGTTTGTGTTTGTATATTTGGTATGTTTAATAAAAAGAAAAAGATAAAAAACATTTCACCAATAACCCCCGCACCTAAAGTATTTAACCAATGAATGATTTAGCAACATCTGCCTTTTCTCTTACAGCATAGAATTAAAGTACTGTAGGATGTAAGACAGGAAGGGTGAGGTGGAGTAATATATTATTTGTGGAATGGTGGCTTCAATTGGAGTGTGAATTGTCCTGTTTTCTATAGTGGCTGCAACCAACTATGTGAGCCTATACTGCTTTTCTGGGTTATGTATTGTTGGGTTTTAATACTTACTGATTAAAGAGAAAGCAACCCAACTCAAGAAAGATCTTATGATACAACAAAACAGCAAACAAAATCTAAAAGAAGACTGGTTAATGCATGGGCTATTGAGACATCAGTAAATTGACATTAATGGACAAAGAAAAAACAACCCTCCTGATAAATAACTAAGAAAGAGCTTTTCTCCCCAAAGTTCTTCATTGTTTGAAAGAAATAAATATTAATGGCTTTAAAGTCAGCCAACTTGTTGTTTAAAAAATCCAATGACTCAACTTGGCAGATTGAACTCTCTGCCCTACCCCCTACATGGGACATAACTCCTGGGTGTGTAAACCTCCCAGAAAACATGGGATAGAACTCCCAGGATGAGCCAGGACCCAGCGTCAAGGAATTGAGAAAGACTTCTTGACCAAAAGGGGAAGAAAGACATGAGACCAAATAAAGTTTCAGTGGCTGAGAGATTTCAAACAGAGTTAAGAGGTTATCCTGGAGATTATCCTTATGTGTTATATAGATATCCCTTTTTAGTTTATGGTGTATTGGAGTGGCTAGAGGGAAGTACCTGAAACTGTTGAACTGTATTCCAGTAGCTTTGATTCTTTTAAAAATTTTTTTATTTAAAGAAACAAACAATACACTTAGATCCACCAACAATGGATATCTTAGTTGGCTTAATCATAGGCACATTTAAATAAAGTATCCATATAATTATTGTTAAGCCTGTTTCATAAACACATTTAAAACTAAGGCAACAAGGAAAAAAATCTACATATTCAGATAGCAAAGTTCTTAAATTCTAAGTATTAAACACCAATTTAGATACCATTTGACCAGCTGTCAAAGCTGTGAATGCTCTCAAAATATCAAGTAAAAAGTTATTTACAAATATCTGCATTGCTATGGTAATGATGTATATTACTAAACATTTTCCTGATTTCAGGAAAATATGAATATACACATATTTTTACAATTAACATATGGAAATCTTAACCACTAAAATGGATACCTTAGTTAGCTTATCCATAGGCATAAAAAAATCTAAGTAATCATTATAAAGCCTGTTTGTACAATATGTTTCATAAACTAATTTAAAATTAGAGCAAGGAAGGAAAAAATTATAAATACAGATATCAGAGTTACTTGAACTCTAAATTTTAAATAGTATCTTAAATACCATTTGATTAACTATCAAAACTGTGTGTGTTCTCAAAATATCAAGTAAAATGTTACTTCAAATATCAACTTTGCTATGGTAGTGAGCTATGTTACTAAATATTTTCAAATTTTTAATTTCAGGAATTTATTTTATCTAATATTACTATAGCTGCCTATAGTTTTTTTAAACCATATTTTAGCTGTAAAATATAACATATATATGTACACACACACAAAGAAAAGAAAGAAAAAAAAGCAATAATTATCAAAGCACACTTCAACAAGCACCTGCAGAACAGTTTCAGAGTTTGTCATGGGCCACCATGCCCTCAGCTCAGATTTTTCCTTCTAGTTGCTCCAAAACACTGGCGGCTTTATCAGAATCATAATAATGGGATCATACAGTATCTGTCCTTTGTGTCTAATTTATTTCACTCAGCATTATGGCCTCAAGGTTCATCCATGTTGTCATATGTTTTGGAACATCATTTTGTATAAATACTGCATAATATTTCATTGCATGTACATACCACATTTTGTTTATCCACTCATCTGTTTATGGGCACCTGGATTGTTTCCATCTCTTGGCAATTGTGAATAGTGCTGCTATGAACATCAGTGTGCAAATATCTGTTTGTGTCACTGCCCTCAACTATTCTGGGTATATACCAAGTATTTGTATTGCCGGTCATAGGGCAACTCAATATTTAGTTTTCTGAGGAATCACCAAACTGATTTCCACAGTGGCTGAACCATTTTACATTCCCACCAAGAATGAATAAGTGTTCCAATTTCTCTGCATCCTCTCGAACAGTTATAGTTTTCTGTTTGTTTATAGTAGCCATTCTTACAGGTGTGAGGTGATATCTCACTTTCATCTTAATTTGCATTTCCCTTATAGCCAATGATGTGCTTTTTAGCCATCTGTATTTGCTTTTCAGAAAAGTGCCTATTCGTTTCCTCTGCCCATTTTACAGATAGGTTGTTTCTTCTTTTGTTGCTGAGCTGTATAATTTCTTTATGTACACAGGATATCAAGCCTTTATCTGATATGTAGTTTCCAAATATTTTCTCCCATTGAGATGATTGTCTCTTCACCTTTTTAACAAAGTCCTTTGAGGCACAGCAGCTCTTGATCTTAAGGAGTTCCCATTTGTCTAGTTTTTCTTTCACAGCTTGTGCTTTAGGTGTAAAGTTTAAGAAGCTACCTCTTATTACTAAATCTAGAAGATGGTTCCCTACTTTTTTTTCAAGAAGTTTTATGGTAATGGCTCTTAAATTTAGGTCTTTGATCCATTTTGAATTAATTTTTGCACAGGGTATAAAGTAGGGGTCCTCTTTCATTCTTTTGGCTATTGAAATCCAGTTCTACCATGACTATTTATTGAAAAGACTATTCTGTCTCAATTCAGTGGATTTGGGGGCCTTATCAGAGAACAAATGTCTATAAATTTGGTGGTCAATCTCTGCACTCTCGATTCTATTTTACCAGTCAGTCCTTCTGTCTTTGTGCCAGTACCATGCTGTTTTGACCACTGTGGCTTTATAGTAAGCTTTAAAGTCAGGAAGTGATAGACTTCCTGGTTTGCTCTTCCTTTTTAGGATACCTTTAGCTATTTGAGGTCTCTTTCCTTTCCATATAAATTTGATAACCACTTTTTCCAAGTCTTCAAAGTAGGTTGTTGGGATTTTTATTGGTACTGCATTGAATCCGTAGATCAGTTTGGGTAGGATTGACATCTTGATGATATTCAACCTTCCTGTCCATGAGCATGGAATATCTTTCCATCTATTTAGGTCATTTTTTATTTCTTTTAGCAATTTTGGTAATTTTCTGTTTATAAGTCCTTGACATCCCTGGTTAGGCTTATTCCTAGATTTCTAATTCTTCTGGTTGCTATTCTGAATGTAATTTTTTCCTTAGTTGTCACCACCTCAGATGGGCCTTGCTTGTGTATAGAAACATTACTGATTTTTGTACATTAAGCTTGTATCCTGCCACTTTGCTGAATTTGTTTATGAGGTCAAGTAGTTTACTGTAGATTTCTCAGGATTTTCTAAATATACAATCATATCATCTGCAAATAATCAAAGTTTTACTTCTTCCCTTCCTATTTGGATGCCTTTTATTTCTTTCTCCTGTCTAATTGCTCTAGTTAGTACTTCAAATACAATGTTTAATAATCGTGGTAACAATGGTCTCGTCCCTGATCTCATTATCATTCTTCTCCAGATATTTACTGATTTCTCTAGCAATTTCTTCCTTGGCCCACTGATTATTTGAGTGTGTTGTTTAATCTCCATATATTTATGAAAGTTCTGGTTCTTTGGTGATTTCAATTTCCATCTTTATTCCATTGTGATCAGAGAAAGTGCTTTGGATAATTTCACTCTTGTTAAATTTATAGAGACACAGTTTATGTCCTAGTATATGATCTATCCTGGAGAACGTTCCATGTCCACTAGAGAAGAATGTGTATCCTAGTGTTTGGGATGTAATGATCTATATATGTTGTTCTAATTTGCTAGCTGCTGGAATACAATATACCATAAATGGAATGACTTTTAAAAAGGGGAATTTAATAAGTTGCCAGTTTACAGTTCTAAGGCCAGCAAAATGTCCCAATTAAAGCAAGTCCATAGAAATGTCCAATCTAAGGCATCCAAGGAATGATTCCTTGATTTAAGAAAGCCAATGAAGTTCAGGGTTTCTCTCTCAAGTGAAAAGGCACATGGTGTACACAGTCAGGGTTTCTTTCTTAGCTGGAAGGGTACATGGTGAACATGGCGTCAACTGTTAGCTTCCTCCCCAGCTGCCCGGGAGGCGTTTTCCTTCTTCATCTTCAAAAGTCGCTGGCTGGTGGACCCTCTGCTTCTTGATTCTGCAGTGTTCTCTCTTGTTGTTTTCTCATGGCTCTGCCATTCTTCTCTGCTCTGTCTGAATCTCCCACTTTCTCCAAATTGTTTCCTTTTTTATAGGATTCCAGTAAACTAATCAAGACCCACCTGGAATGGGTGGAGACACGTCTCCACCTAATCCAGTTTAACAACCACGTTTGACTGAGTCACATCTCCAGGGAGATAACCTAATTAAAGCTTCCAACATACAGTACTGAATAGGGATTAGAAGAAATGGCTGCCATTACAAAATGGGATTAGGATTAAAACCTGGCTTTTCTAGGGTACATATATCCTTTTAAACTGGCACATATCTAATCTTGATGATCCTCTGTGTGGTTGTTCTATCTATAGTGGAGAGTGGTATGTTGAAGTCTCCCACTATTACTGTTAATATGTTTATTGCTCCCTTCAGTTTTTCCAATATGTGCCTCATGTACTTTGGAGCTCCTTGATTGGGAGCATACACATTCATGATTGTTATTTCTTCCAGCGTAATTTTCCATTTATTAATATGTAGTGTCTGTCTTTGTCTCTTATGACATCTTTCGATTTAAAGTCTATTTTATCTGCTATTAATACAGCAACTCCTTTCTTTTGGTTACAGCTTGCGTAGAAGATCTTTTTCCATCCTTTCACTTTCAATCTAACTGTGTCCTTGAGTCTAAGATGCATCTCCTTTAAACAACATACAGATGGATTATGTTTTTGATCCATTCTGCCAATAGTTATCTTTTAATTGGTGAGCTTAGTCTGTTAACATTCAAAGTAATTACTACAAAAGCAGTTCTTGATTCTACCATCTTGTCCTTTATTTTTTATTTGTCAGGTCTGTGTATTATTTTCCTTCTCTCTCTATTTTCTCCTTTAAATTACCTTTACTCATATTCTTCAATTCTGTGCCCTCCTCCAGACCTCCCTCTCCTGTCTTTTTTTTAATCAGTTGACATAGTTCCCTTTAGCATTTCTTGTAGGGCTGGTCTCTTGTTGAGTAGTTCTCTCAATCTTTCTTTATCTTTTATGATTTTAATCTCTCCTCAATTTTTTTAAATAGAGAATTTTTGTTCATCTCTCTCTCTCTTTTTTTTCATGGTCAGGCACTGGGAATGGAACCCGGGTCTCTGGCATGGCAGGCAAGGATTCTGTCACCTGATGGAGCCACCATCACACCACCTTTTCTTCCTCAGTTTTGAAGGATAGATAAAGAATTCTTGGTTGAAAGCCTTTCTCATTCAGGATCTTAAAAATATCATATGAATACCTTCTTGCTCCCAAGGTGCCTGTTGAGTAGTCTGAAGTCATTCTTATGTGTTTTCCCTTGTATGAAGTAGATTGCTTTTCTTGTGCTGCTTTCAGAACTTTGTTTCTTTTCAACACTGACAATCTGATTAGAATGTGTCTTGGAGTGGGTTTGTTTGGGTTTTTTCTATTTGGAGTTCACTAGGCCTCTTTGATGTTCATATTCATGTCTTTTATAAGGGTTGAAAAGTTTTACTCGATTATATCATCAACTAACTTTCCCAACCCTTTACTCTTTTCTTCTTCTGGGACACCAGAATATAAGAATATATAGTTCTTATATTTTTTGTGCCTCTTGTTGTCCATTATTTTCATAATATCCAGTTGCAGACCTTCCATCTTTCTTGCCATTTGTTCGTTCATGCTTTCTGGTTTTATTGTTCTATCTTCTAGCTCACCTATTCTTCCTTCTGCTTCTTTGAATATGCTATCGAATGTCTTCAGTATATTTTTTATTTGTGATCTGTGTGATCTGCCATTTTTCTATTTAACCTCCCTAATTTTTCTTTATGCTCTTCTAGTGTCTTCCTGATATCCTCTATTTCTTTATAAATATCCTTGAGTAGTTGTGCCATATTCTGTGGCCTCTCTGGAATTTTATTTGTTCATTTGGCTGGGCCATTTCTGCTTGGATCTTCATGTGTTTTGTGGTTTTCTGTTGTGTTTGGCACATTTGATTTTGTTGATATGGTTATTATACAATAGATTTCTTTCAGTCTTCTAAAGTTTTGTATCTACTTAGTTTTTGCTGAATGTTTCTTTTGCACTTTGTCAGTTATTCTCTTCCAAATCAAGGTCCAGATCTCATGTAGGGGATACAATTCAACCTAAAGGTCTATTATAAGGTAGGCTGGGGTGCACAGGTACTCCAGTGGCAGAATGGTTGACTACTATGCAGGAGACCCAAGGTGAATTCCTAGACCCTTCTTCCCAGCAGGTGGTGACCATGAAGCTCCTCCTTCCTCAAGCTCTTCCCTCCCTGTTTGGTGCAGCTGACCTGCACTTACCACGTCTGGCCAGCAGATGGCAGGCCCAAGCGTTCTTCTCCCTCAGCCCTGCCCCTCCTGGCTGGGGAAGCTCTAGGTCTGCGAGCTCAGCAGGGGTGCTGCTTCAGCAGGGTAGCTGCTCTGCCAGGGGCAGCCTGACGTTGGGTCTCTGCCAAGGGACTGGGGAGTCAACCAGCATGTAGGAGATCAGCTGATGCACAGTGATAGTGGGCCTGCCAGATACCCTGAGTCCAGGCGGCTTTTCCATACCCAATGGGTTGATCAGGCCCCCACCCTGATGCCTGCCCTGCAGTGGACAGTTATTTTGGCCTCTGGGTTCCCTGTAGGTGCTGTCCACTACAACCACATAGGGAGGTTTCCCCAGCTGACAGCTGTGCAGGCTGGAGCTGAGGAAGGTCAGTTCCCTCCAATCGCACCTCCCCAGTGCACCACAGCCCACCAGATGGGAATCCCTGTCACCCGTCCCACTCCTTCTCCCCTGGTTCTCCTCCCCCTCAAAATTGCCTAAAGACCCTCCTAAACTATCCACCCCCAGGACTTGCAGTCCTGGACATTTTCACCCCATCTTCTATCTTGTTTCATGGAACAGGAGTGAACTCACTCCACTCCAGTACGCCATCTTCCCAGAAGCCCAGGAGTCTTGATTCTTAAAGATGATTGTGTAACCATTTAGGTTTTACAATGTGACCATGTGATTGTGAAAACCTTGTTTTCACAACAGTGAAAAAGTAACTAATGCTCCCTTTACCACCCTATGGACAAATGAGTAAAAAGTAAGTACAAAAATAAATAATATCAGGGCAGGGATAAGACAGAGGCACATTTATCCACTGTTGGTGGGAATGTCAATGGTACAACCGCTGTGGAAGGCAGTGTGGCAGGTCCTCAGGAAGCTGAGTACAGAATTGCCATATGATCTGGCATTACCATTGTTAGGTATCTTTTCAAAGGACATGAGGGCAAGGACACAAACAGACATTTGCACACCAATGTTTATAGCAGCATTATTTACAATTGCCAAGAGATAGAAACAATCTATCATTGTCCATCAACCAACGAGTGACTAAACAAGCTGTGGTATATACATAAGAGGGAATATTAGGCAGCTGTAAGAGAGAATAAAGTCATGAAACATGTAACAACATGGATAGAGCTTGAGGACATTATGCTGAGTGAGATTAGCCAGAAACAAAAGGACAAATACTGTATGGTCCCACTGATATGAATTAACATTAATGGAGAACTTCAGTTAAGAACAGAGGCCATCAGGAGATAGAAATAAGATAGATATTGGGTAACTAGAACTGAAGGGATACAGATTGTGCAACAGGACTGATTGAAACAATTCAGAGATGGATAGCACAATACTACCTAATTGCAGCACAGGAATGTTAGTACACTGAATGAAGCCAAATGTGAGAATGGTAGAGGGAGGATGGCTGGGGGAACAAATGAAGCCAGAAGGAAAGATAGACGATAAAGACTGAGATGGCATCATCTAGGAATGCCTAGAGTGAACAATGGTAGTAACTAAATGTACAAATTTAAAAAATGTTTTTGCATGTGGAAGAACAAAGGAATGTCAATATTGCAGGGTATCAAAAATAGATGGTAATTCATATTTTAAAACTTTAACTTATGTGTGAGACTAAAGTGAAAAATGTTTATTTGGTAAAAAATTTATATTTTGACTAGTGCATTTCTTAATATAACTAATATGGACAGTTTAATTGAACACCATAAGTGATGGAACCTTGAATAGGGCATGAGATTTTGTAGGTTTGCCCAGAGGGATGCCCTGATAAATCCCTGATTTGAACAGTAAATAAAAAAGTATTTGCAAAGTCCCCTTGGGGGAACAGCAAGAAAGGGGGAAAATTCAGCCTCACCGTTTGGAGAATTCCTGATATTCTTGCAAGCAGTGGGGGCAACCAAATCAATAGGCTGAGCCCTCAGTCTTGGGGTTTGTTCATATGAAACTTATCCCCACAAAGGATAGACTAAGCCTACTTACAATAAGCTCTAAGAATCACTCCCAGAGAACCTCTTTTGTGGCTTAGACTTGGCCTAGCTCTCTCTCAGCCAACACGGCAAGCAAACTCACTGCCCTCCCCGTCTCTATGTGGAACATGACTCCCAGGTGTGTAAAACTCCCTGGCAACGTAGGATGGAAATCCTAGAATAAGAAGGGATTTGGCATCAAGGGATTGAGAAAACCTTCTCCACCAAAAGGGTGAAGAGTGAAATGAGACAAAATAAAGTGTCAGTGGCTGAGAGATTTCAAACAGAATTGAGAGGTTATCCTGGACGTTATTCTTAGGCATTGCATAGATATCTCCTTTTCAGTTTAAAGTCTATTAGGCTAGAGGGAAGTGCCTGAAACTGT
The DNA here is from genome assembly GCF_023851605.1 of Tamandua tetradactyla. Classification (NCBI taxonomy): domain Eukaryota; kingdom Metazoa; phylum Chordata; class Mammalia; order Pilosa; family Myrmecophagidae; genus Tamandua; species Tamandua tetradactyla. The sequence continues at coordinate 47,516,727 of NC_135339.1, forward strand.
AGAGCTGTGTTCCAGTAGCCATATTTCTTAAAGATGGTTGTATAATGATATAACTTTCATAATGTGACTGTGTGATTGTGAAAACCTTGTGTCTGATGCTCCTTTTATCTACTGTATGGACAGATGAGTAAAACATATGGATTAAAATAAATAAATAATAAGGAGAACAAATCTGAATTTTAAAATTTAAAAATATATATATATATTGGGTAGATGGAAATACTAGTGGTCAGTGAGAGGGAGGGGTAAAGGGTATGGTGTATGTGAATTTTTTCTTTTTTATTTTTATTTCTTTTTCTGGGGTGATGCAAATGTTCTAAAAAATGATCATGGTGATGAATATATTACTATGTGATTATATTGTGAGCCATTGATTGTACACCATGTATGGAATGTTGGTATGTTAAGAAAGTATGTGCTTGTACATTGTTTTATCATTAAAAATTAAAAAAAAAGTAGAAAGGTGAGGCTGATAGAGTGCACCTGAAAAACTATCATACAAGGATGCAATATAAATATAAATATGTAAAATATGATGAGAAATACAGAAAACCCTAATGATAGTTGTGTAAAGATGGCAGGTAGGATGGTGGGTGAGATTTTCTTCTTGTTCTCCATTTTTTAAAAAAGCTTTTTGTTCTGTGGCTGTAAAGTTTCTTCAATAGATATTTTAAAATGAAAAAAATCCAATGGCTCAATGAGATTTTCTAATTTTGGAGAAGTAACATTTCAGAAAAATATAGGAGGCCTAAACACAATTGCTATTGCCTATGACTGTTCTTGAATAAAAACCAGGGAGAGGAGAGTTTTCATAGGAATTTGGAGCCCATTTACTTTTAAGATTGGATAATAATGTGTTTTGGATGGAGGGGAATTCAGGAGGAAATGATGCTCCTGTGCAATAATGTTGGCTTGTGCAGTAAAATCACTATAGCACAGGACTGGAAAGTGAATATAGTTTCCCCCTACTAAATGTGAATATCAAAGCATATCGGGAATATTGATACATTTAGACCTATCATAAATTTGCTTCTGGTTTTTCAAGCAGTTCTGTGGATTTATAACCAACACTCAAAGGGAAGAAAACATTTCTACCATCAAAGTCCTAGGATTTGTCATGTTAATAGAAGAGAAGTTTTGTCATTGCAAAATAACTTATTTAGCCTGGCCTTGGCACCCGGGGCTCAACAATGCATTTCTAACCAATGGGTGAAAAGAAGTGTAGCAAATAGGGTATAAGTGGCTGAGAGAGTTAAAATAGGTATAACAGGGACTGTAAAACAGGAGGTCACCTCTGTAGTTGTGTGTGGTTTAATTTTATACATCATTTGAAGCAAAATTTTAAGGAATTCAGCTTAGTTTTCAGATTCTGGGGAAGAGCCTAAAAGATCGCTATCAGTGATGGTGTGGTTCCTTTTGATCTATGCAGCCTCTTTAGTCAAAGTTGAAGAGACTGCTTTTGTTGCATGCATCAATCCAGCCTTATCCATTTTCCCCAGACGCGTCTTCTTTTTGGCTACTTCTACTGCAACAAAAAAGTATATAAGTACTAAATCAACCTTTGCCAAAAGTTTAAAAAGTTAAAGTACAACATAGGGCAATAAGATATAGAGTTAAAACCTTCTTTTCATAAACACACAGTTAGTTCTTTAATGTAATTATAAAATAATAGGTATTTACAAAAAACTAGCCTTCTGTCAGTTTACTTGATTAGGGGTGAAGGGATAATATGAAACACTTTAACTCTACTTTTAAAAAAGTAACTGATATTTATTTTGTGCCAAGAACTGTAAAAGATATGAATGTAGACTGTCTCATTTAATTCTTTCAACAATGCCATGAAGTAGATATTATCTTCACTTTATAGATGAAAAAATTTGAGGCAAAAGAGATTAACTTGCTCAAGACTTCAGACATCAAGTGAAGCTGGGATTCAAAAACCAGAAAATTTAGCCTGGCCTTGGCATTGTGGGATCAACAATGCCATCCTGACCAAAAGGAGGAAAAGTGTAACAAATAAGGTATAGTGGCTGAGAGAGTTCAAATAGAGTTGAGAGGCTACTCTGGACATCACTCTTATGCAAGTTTCAGTTAGACATTGCTACCTATCATAACTTGCCAATTCCCAACCAAAACCACTCCTGTTAATCCTAAAGAACCCCTAGGGCAATATATGAGATCTTACAAAGGTTCCATGCACTAGGGTAACTTTCCAGAAACCTACAATCTCCAGATGGGTCTCTGAACCAGATAAGTCCTGATATGCAGAGGGGCCAACTGCTCTAGAACATCAACTAGTTCTATCCCCCTATCCCATATTACCGACAGCCCCTTCCAACATGACAATGTTAGAATGGGTATAGCCCAAATATCCTTAAAGAGTGGGAGAAAGATCAAAGGTAATGGTGGAGTTATACAGAGAAGTTAGGGTTTAACAAACAAGTATGACTGCTGAATCATTATATTGATATTTCTTTCAGTCTCTGGTATCTTAGAGCAGCTAGAAGTAAAAATCTAAAATTGTGAAATTGTAGCCCATACCAAACTCTGAAATCTGTGCTACAACTAATTGTTGAGCCATATTTTGAAATTTATTGCTTTTTTGTATACATGGTTCTTATCACAAAAAAAGAAAAGAAGGACCATAACAGAGAAGATAGGATTTAACAAATGAAGATGACTGCTGAATCATTATATTGATGTTTCTTTTGGCCTCCAGTTGTCTTGGAGCAGCTAGAAGAAAAAATTTAAGATCCTGAAACTGTAACCATACCAAACTTTAAAATCTGTTCTATAACTACTTGTTAAAATGTACTTAGAAATTTATTGCTTTTTTGTATATATGCTATATTAAACAATAAAAAATGTTAAAACAAAACAAAACCCAGAAAATCTCATTTCCATCTTAGGGAAATGATGGACAACACGAAATGCACAAATATAAAAATCATTGGTGCCCCAGAAGAAAAGACTAACGGGCTGGGAAAGATAGTTGAAGATATAATCAAGGAAAACTTCCCAACCCTTATAAAAGAAATAAACACACAAAGAGGCCCACCAAACTCCAAATAGAATCAATCTGGATAGGCCTACTCCAAGACACATACTAATCAAACTGTCAAATGTTGAAGAGAAACAGAAAGTCCTGAAAGCAGTATGAGGAAAGCAATCTACTACACAGGAGAGAAAAGGTGTAAGACTGACTTTGGACTACTCAACAGGCACCATGGAAGCAAGAAGGCAGTAGTATGATATATTTAAGATCCTGAAAGAGGAAGGCTTTCAGCCAAGAATTCTTTATCCAGCCAAGTTACCATTCAAAATTGAGGGAGAGATTAAAATTGTCAAAGATAAAGAAAGATTGAGAGAACTAGTCAACAAGAGACCAGCCCTATAAGAAATATCAATGGGAGTCCTATCAGCTGAAGAAAAAAAAAAGACAGGAGAGGAGATCTGGAGGATGGCACAGAATTGAAGAATACGAGTAATGATAATTTAAAGGCTAAAAATAGAGAGAAGGAAAAGAATATATAGATCTGAAAAAACTAAAGGATAACATGATAGAGTCAAGAACTGTTTTTACAATAATTACTTTGAACATTAAAAGACTACACTCACCAATTAAAAGATACATACTGGCAGAATGGATTAAAAACATAATCCATTTATATGCTGTTAACAAGAGATGCATCTTAGACTCAAGTATGCAAATAGATTGAAAATGAAAGGATGGAAAAAGATCTTCCATGCAAGCTGTAACCAAAAGAAAGCAGGAGTAGCTATATTAATATCAGATAAAATAGGCTTTAAATATAAAGATGCCATCAGAGACAAAGACAGACACTACATATTAATAAAAGGGATAATTCACCGAAAGAAATAGCAATCATAAATGTCTATGCTCCCAATCAGGTAGCTCCAAAGTACATGAGGCAAACACAGGCAAAACTAAAGAGAGCTAAAAATATTTCAACAGTAATAGTAGGAAACTTCAGTGCACTACTCTTCACTATAGATAGTAGACAGAGAATCAACAAGGAAATAGAGAACCTAAACAATGGGATAAATAAATTAGACCTAATAGACATGTGTAGATCATTACACCCCAAAACACCATGAGATACATTCTTCTCTAGCACACATGGAACGTTCTCCAGGATAGATCATATGCTGGAACACAAACTTATAAATTTAATAAGATTGAAATTATCCAAAGCACTTTCTCTGATCATACCAGAGTAAAGCTGGAAATTAATAATCACCAAAGAATCAGAGCTTTTACAAATATATGGAGATTAAACAACACTCTCAAATAATCAGTGGGCCAAGGAAGAAATTGCTAGAGAAATCAGTACAAATCTGGAGACGAATGATAATACAACACATCAAAACTTATGGAATGGGTGGGCAATGGTGGCTCAGTGGCAGAGTTCTCACCTGCCATGCTGGAGACCCGGGTTCAGTTCCAGGTACCTGCCCATGTGAAAAAAAAAACTTATGGAATGTAGAAAAGGTAGTGCTGAGACGGAAACTTATTGCACTAAATGCCTATATTAAAAAACAAGAATGAGCAAAACTTGAGGATTTAACTGCTCACCTGGAGAATTTAGAGAAAGAACAGCAAACTAACCCCAAAGAAAATAAAAGAAGTGAAATAATAAAAATTAAAGCAGAAATAGACAAACTGGAGAACAATAAAACAACAGAAAATCCACAAAACCAAACAATAGTTCTTTGAAAAAAACTGATGAACCCTTGGTTAGACTGAAAAATAAAAAAGAGAGAGGACACAAATAAACAAAATCAGAAATGAGAGGGGGGTCATTACCACAGATCATGAAGAAATTTTTAAAAACCACAAGAGAATATTATAAACAAGTATATGCCAACCAATTAGACAACTTAGATGAAATGGACAAATTCTAGAAAATTATGAATTACTGATACTGACTCGAGAAGAAATAGAAGATCTCAATAAACGAATTACAATAAAAGAGATTCAATTAGTCATCAAAAATCTTCCCAAAAAGAAAAGCCCAGGGCTAGATGGCTTCACAGGTGACTTATCAAACATTCTAAAAAGAACTAACACTAATCCCACTCAAATTCTTCCAGAAAACTGAGGAAAAAAGAATGCTACTTAGCTCATTTTATGAAGCTAACATCACTCTAATACCAAAATCTGATAAAGACGCTACAAGAAAGAAAAAGTACAGACCAATCTACTTAGTGAACATAGATGCAAAAATTCTTAACAAAATACTACCAAATAGAATCCAATGTATAATTAAAGAATTATACATCATGATCAAGTGGGATTTATACCAAGAATGCAAGGGTGGTGTGCTGGTTTGAAAGGAAGTATGCCCCCTAAGAAAAGCCATGTTTTAATATAAATCCCATTTCATAAAGGTAGAATAATCTCTATTCAATACTGTGTGTTTGAAACTGTGATGAGATCATCTCCCTGGATGATGTGATTTAGTTAAGAATGGTTGTTAAACTGCATTAGGGGATGACATGTCTCCACCCATTTGAGTGGGTCTTGATTAGTTTCTGAAGTCCTATAAAAGAGGAAACATTTTGGAGAGAGATTCAGAGAGAGTAGAGAATGCTGCAGCACCACGAAGCAGAGTCCACCAGCGAGTGACCTTTGGAGATGAAGAAGGAAAATGCCTCCCGGGGAGCTTCATGGAACAGGAAGCCAGGAGAAGACGCTAGCAGATGACGTGCTCGCCATGTGCCCTTCCAGCTGAGAGAGAAGCCCTGACTGTGTTTGCCATGTGCCTTCTCACTTGAGAGAGAAATCCTAAACTTCATCAGCCTTCTTGAACCAAGGTAGCTTTCCCTGGATGCCTTTGATTGGACATTTCTATAAACTTGTTTTAATTGGGACATTTTCTTGGCCTTAGAACTGTAAACTTGCAACTTATTAAATTTCCCTTTAAAAAAGCCATTCCATTTCTGGTATATTGCATTCCGACAGCTAGCAAACTAGAACAGGTGGTTCAACATAAGAAAGTCAATCAACATAAAATAGCACATTAACAAATTGAAAGGGAAAAAAAATCACAGGATCATATCGATTGATGTTGAAAAAGCATTTGACAAAATTCAGCATCCTTTCCTGATGAAAACAGTTCAAAAGTTAGGAGTTGAAGGAAGATTTCTCAATATCATAAAGATATATATTGAATATCATCAATCTCAATATATGAAAAACCCATAGCCAGTATATTTAATGATGATAAACTGAAAGCATTCCCCCTAAGATCAAGAGCAGACAAGGATGCCCACTGTCACCATTATTCAACATTGTATCAAAAGTTCTAGTTGGAGCAATTAGACATGAGGAAGAAATAAAACACATCCAAATAGGAAAGGAAGAAGTAAAACTTTTATTATTTGCAGATGATGTGATTCTATACTTATGAAACCCTGAGAAATCAACAGCAAAGCTACTTGACAAGATTAATGTTCAAAAATCAGTAATGTTTCTATACACAAGCAATGACCTATCTGAGCAGACAATTAAGGGGGAAAAAACATTCAAAATAGCAACCAGAAGAATCAGGTATCTAGGAATAAGCCTAACCAGCGATTGATCAAGGACTTATATGGAGAAAATTATGAAAAATTGCCAAAAGAAATGTAAAGATTTACCTGACCATCTGGTCATGTATAAGAATAGATGGGTAAGAAAGCTTAATGTACTTAAGATGTCAGTTCTACCCAAACTGATTACAATCCAATGCAATACCAATCAAAATCCCAACAACCTACTTTGAAGACATGGAAAAGCTGATTATCAAATTAATATGGAAGGGAAAGAGACCCCAAGTAGCTGGATATCCTTAAAAAAAAAGAGCAAAGTGGGAGGACTATCATTTCCTGACTTTAAAGCTTACTATAAAGCCAGAGTGGTCAAAACAGCATGGTACTGGCACAAAGTACCAATGGAATAGAATCATGAGTGCAAAGATAGACCAACAAATTTATGGACATTTGATCTTTGTTAAGGCTCCCAAATCCACTGAACTGGGACAGAATAGACTTTTCAATTAAATGTGCATGGGAGAATTGGATATCAACAGCCAAGAGAATGAAAGAGGACCCCTACTTTACACCCTATACAAAAATTAAAGACCTAAATGAAAGAACCAGTACCATAAGACTTCTAGAAGAAAATGCAGGGAAACATCTTCAGGATCTAATAATAGGAGCTAGAGTCTTAAATTGTACACCTAAAGCACAAGAAGCAAAAGAATAAATTAGACAAATGGTAACTCCTTAAGATCAAGAGCTTCTGAGTCTCAAATAATTTTGTTAAAAATGTGACGAGGCAGCCAACTCAATGGGAAAAAAATATTTGGAAACCACGTATTAGTAAAGGCTTGATATCCTGTGTACATAAAGAAGTATACAGATGAACAACAAAAGAACAAACAACCTGTATTAGTTAGGGTTCTCTAGAGAAACAGAACCAACAGGGAACATTTGCAAATATAAAATTTATGAAAGTGTCTCACGTGACCGTAGGAACGCACAGTCCAAAATCCACAGGGCAGGCTGCGAAGCCGATGACTCCAATGGATGGCCACAGGAGAGGCCACAGCCAAAGCAGGAATGCAACCTGTCTCCTCTGAGTCCTCCTTAAAAGGCTTCCCATGATTGGATTTAGCATCACTAATTGCAGAAGACACTCCCCTTTGGCTGATTACAAATGGAATCAACTGTGGATGTAGCTGACGTGATCATAACCTAATCCTATGAAATGTCCTCATTGCAACAGACAGGCCAGCGCTTGCCCAATCAGATGAACAGGTACCACAACTTGGCCAAGTTGACACCTGTCCCTAACCATGACAGTGCACCCCTTGTCAACTTGGCACACATATATATATATCACCTTAGACCATACTTAATTTCCAAATGAAAACAAATAAACGCACATTTTTTTTTTCCTGACAATACTCAACTGTCCTGCATATAACTGGAAACACATTAAATCTCTCCAGAATAGCGTGCAAATCCTTGGGCAACATTCATTCTTAAACTTGATATCTTACAACTTAAATAGTATAACACAAACAAAACAGCATTACAGTCCTCGTTTCTGTAACTGATCACGTGGTCGAAGTTCATATTTATCACTACCTTCTTCCACTACCCATTCCATGTTCCCTTTCCCCTCAGCAAGCACTTCAGCTGGCCGTGGTTCTTTGCCTGGTGGGGTGACCCAAACCTTCATTCCTGAAGTCTCAGAGCCATTAGTGGTCCTGCCTGGATTGTGTTGTTGCAGTTTTCCATTGATTTTAATCACAGGGCATGGTAGTACTAATAGACGCCCCAGGGGATCTCCTATATTCCAAGAAAACTCTTCTTTACCTCCATTATGTAGTTGCAGTCCTACTTCCTTCTGATAGTCAGGGTCAATTACCCCAGACAATAATGTAATCCCCTTCTTGGTGTGTTGATCCAGAGGCATAAGTAGCCCAAAGTGGCCAGGTGGCAATCCTAACTTCCAGTTCAGTGGTATCACTGTTGTTTCTCCTGGAGAAAGCACACCCCGTTTTGGAACTAAAACCTGTAGACCAGCAGAACTCAGGGTAGCAGGGACAGGAAGCAAAAATTTTCCTAGTGGATCACTAGGAGTAATAGTGAGTGGCACCACACCCATTTCCACCCCTTGGTTCCTGGACCCATGGATCCTGGCTATGGGAGAAACAGCACCATACAGTGGACGCTGATTCAGAGCATACACAGCTTCCTGGAGAACATTACCCCAGCCTTTCAAGTTTTTGCCACCTAGTTGGCACCGTAATTGAGTTTTCAAAAGGCCATTCCACCGTTCTATCAATCCAGCAGCTTCTGGATGATGGGGAACATGGTAAGACCAGAGAATTCCATGAGCATGTGCCCATTCTCGCACTTCATTTGCTGTGAAGTGTGTTCCTTGATCCGAAGCAATGCTATGTGGAATACCATGACGATGGATAAGGCATTCTGTAAGCCCACAGATAGTAGTTTTGGCAGAAGCATTGCGTGCAGGGAAAGCAAACCCATATCCAGAGTATGTGTCTATTCCAGTTAGAACAAATCGCTGCCCCTTCCATGAAGGGAGTGGTCCAATGTAATCAACCTGCCACCATGTAGCTGGCTGGTCACCTCGGGGAATGGTGCCATATCGGGGGCTGAGTGTGGGTCTCTGCTGCTGGCAGATTGGGCACTCAGCAGTGGCTGTAGCCAGGTCAGCCTTGGTGAGTGGAAGTCCATGTTGCTGAGCCCATGCATAACCTCCATCCCTACCACCATGACCACTTTGTTCATGAGCCCATTGGGCAATAACAGGAGTTGCTGGGGAAAGAGGCTGACTGGTATCCATAGAACGGGTCATCTTATCCACTCGATTATTAAAATCTTCCTCTGCTGAAGTCACCCTCTGGTGTGCATTCACATGGGACACAAATATCTTCATGTTTTTAGCCCACTCAGAAAGGTCTATCCACATACTTCTTCCCCAGACCTCTTTGTCACCAATTTTCCAATTATGGTCTTTCCAAGTCCCTGACCATCCAGCCAAACCATTAGCAACAGCCCATGAGTCAGTATACAAACGCACCTCTGGCCAGTTTTCCTTCCAAGCAAAATGAACAACCAGGTGCACTGCTCGAAGTTCTGCCCACTGGGAGGATTTCCCCTCACCACTGTCCTTCAAGGACACCCCAGAAAGGGGTTGTAATGCTGCAGCTGTCCACTTTCGGGTGGTACCTGCATATTGTGCTGAACCATCTGTAAACCAGGCCCGAGTTTTCTCTTCCTCAGTCAATTCACTGTAAGGAACTCCCCAAGAGGCCATAGCTCTGGTCTGGGAAAGAGAAGGTAATGTGGCAGCAGGAGTGGAAACCATGGGCATTTGTGCCACTTCTTCATGTAACTTACTTGTGCCTTCAGGACCTGCTCTGGCTCTATCTCGTATATACCATTTCCACTTTACAATAGAGTGCTGCTGTGCACGCCCAACTTTATGACTTGGTGGGTCAGACAACACCCAACTCATGATAGGCAACTCAGGTCTCATGGTAACTTGGTGGCCCATGGTTAACCGTTCAGTCTCTACTAAGGCCCAGTAGCAGGCCAAAAGCTGTTTCTCAAAAGGAGAGTAGTTATCTGCAGCAGATGGTAAGGCTTTGCTCCAAAATCCTAAGGGTCTGCGTTGTGATTCTCCTATAGGGGCCTGCCAGAGGCTCCAGACAGCATCTCTATTTGCCACTGACACTTCCAGCACCGTTGGATCTGCTGGATCATATGGCCCAAGTGGCAGAGCAGCTTGCACAGCAGCCTGGACCTGTCGCAGAGCCTCCTCTTGTTCAGGTCCCCACTCAAAATTAGCAGCTTTTCTGGTCACTCGATAAATGGGCCGGAATAGCACACCCAAATGAGGAATATGTTGTCGCCAAAATCCAAAAAGACCCACTAGGCGTTGTGCCTCTTTTTTGGTTGTGGGAGGGGCCAGATGCAGCAATTTATCCTTCACCTTAGAAGGGATATCTCGACATGCCCCACACCACTGGACACCTAGAAATTTTACTGAGGTGGAAGGCCCCTGTATTTTTGTTGGATTTATCTCCCATCCTCTGACACGCAAATGCCTTACCAGTAAATCTAGAGTAGTTGCTACTTCTTGCTCACTAGGTCCAATCAACATGATATCATCAATATAATGGACCAGTGTGATGTCTTGTGGGAGGGAGAAACGATCAAGGTCTCTGCGAACAAGATTATGACATAGGGCTGGAGAGTTGATATACCCCTGAGGTAGGACAGTGAAAGTATATTGCTGACCTTGCCAGCTGAAAGCAAACTGTTTCTGGTGGTCCTTACTAATAGCTATTGAGAAAAAAGCATTTGCCAGATCAATAGCTGCATACCAGGTACCAGGGGATGTATTGATTTGCTCAAGCAATGATACTACATCTGGAACAGCAGCTGCAATTGGAGTTACCACCTGGTTGAGTTTACAATAATCCACTGTCATTCTCCAAGACCCATCTGTTTTCTGCACAGGCCAAATAGGAGAGTTGAATGGGGATGTGGTGGGAATCACCACCCCTGCATCTTTCAAGTCCTTAAGAGTGGCAGTAATCTCTGCAATCCCTCCAGGAATACGGTATTGCTTTTGATTTACTATTTTGCTTGGTAGGGGCAGTTCTAGTGGCTTCCACTTGGCCTTTCCCACCATAATAGCCCTCACTGCACGAGTTAGAGAACCAACGTGGGGATTCTGCCAGTTGCTCAGTATGTCTATGCCAATTATACATTCCGGAACTGGGGAAATAACTACAGGATGGGTCCGGGGGCCCACTGGACCCACTGTGAGACGGACCTGAGCTAAAACTCCATTGATCACCTGGCCTCCATAAGCCCCCACTCTGACTGGTGGTCCAGAGTGACGTTTTGGGTCCCCTGGAATTAATGTCACTTCTGAACCAGTGTCTAATAATCCCCGAAATATCTGATCATTTCCTTTTCCCCAATGCACAGTTACCCTGGTAAAAGGCCGTCGGTCTCCTTGGGGAAGACTTAGAGGAAGGTTAACAGTATAAATTTGTGGCAGTGTAACAGGTTTCTTCCCCATAGGGACCTGGCCTCCCCTTCATTCAAGGGGCTCAGGGTCTGTAAACTGTTTCAAGTCTGGAAGTTGGTTAAGGGGCCGTGACTCTGTGTTTTTGTAATTCAGGTTAGACTTCTGTTCCCTTGACCTAGAACTCTTTTGTTTATACAGCTCCAACAAGAATTTAGTAGGCTGCCCTTCTATTGTATTTCTAGGCACCCCATGATTTACTAGCCAATGCCACAAATCTCTGCGTGTCATATAATTTTGATGCCTCCTTTGAGTTTGTTGTCTATTATAATACCCACGTCTACCCTGTCTTTGGTGATTAAGTGCTGCCACCTGGCTTCTGCCAACTCGGGATCCTGTCATCCCCATTGTGTTTAAGGATTCCAGCTCAGTGACAGCAGTTCCTACAGTAATATCTGACCTACAGAGAAGTGCAACCACAGAGCTCTTGAGGGATGATGGTGCTAGTCTCACAAATTTATTTCTCACTGTTCTGGTAAAAGGTGCATCCTCTGGACATTCCTGGGGTGTAAGAGCAGGCTTTGCATGATAAATCCACTCTAACATCCCAATCTCTCTAAGCCTCTGGATCCCCTCATCTACATTATACCAGGGCAGTTCTGGCATTTCAACCTCAGGTAATGTTGGCCACCTTTTGATCCATGTTTCAACCAACCACCCAAACAAGCTGTTAACACCTTTTCTAACTGCTCTAGCTATAACATTGAATGCAGAATCTCTGCTTAGTGGGCCCATATCAATAAATTCAGCCTGATCCAGCCTTATATTCCTCCCACCATTATCCCACACTCTTAAGATCCATTGCCACACATATTCCCCTGATTTCTGTCTATATAAATTGGAAAACTCACACAGTTCTTTTGGAGTATAACGTACCTCCTCATGTGTGATACTTTGTACCTCACCTTTAGGGGCCTGTTGGGACTTTAGTCTAGTTATAGGTCTAGAAGAAATGAGGGGTGGTGGGGGTGGGTCATGAAAAGAATTAGAAATATCTTCCAAGCCATTTGCTTCAGGGCTTTCATTTGCAGTTTCATCTGGTGAAACAGGATTAATAACTCTAGGGCTAATCCCTTCAGGAGGAGGTTGGGTGGCCAATTCCTCAAGGCAAGCTGGAGGTGGGGCAGCTATGTCCTCAGGGCAGACTATTACAGGGTTATCTAAAGAAGGCTCAGCATGGTCTAGGGTTTCAACCTCACCCCCAACATCATTATCAATCCATATGTCACCATCCCATTTTTCAGGGTCCCACTCCTTTCCAATCAATGCCCTCACTTTAACGGCAGACACCATGCAAGACTGAGATTTCAGTTTACGTTGTAAAGTTGCTACTCTAACAATAAGATTCTGAGTCTGATTTTCAGAGATCTCAAGTCTACGGCTACAGGAAATAAAATTTTCCTTCAGGATACTCATAGAAACCTCTACATCTTTCAGACGGCACTTAAGCTTCTTGTTTGAAGCCTTAAGCCCATCCCTTTCACCCTTTAATGTAGACAGTGTATCTAACAACAACCATCCAACATCTCTATAACTCTTATTCCTACAAAACTCTGTAAAGGTGTCAAAAACATTATCCCCCAGAGTCTGGCTTCGTACAAGCAAAGCATTAGGAGAATTGAATGATGATATTTTGACTATCTCCTTTGCCAACTCAGTCCATGGATTGGGAGTGTCATTCTGATTACGGGAATCAGAGTCCTTAGTGTCTCTGAGCCCAGTCAGAGTAGAAAACCATTCATAAAAACCCATTTTTAAGATTCTGTTCCTTAAGAACCACTCCCGGTACCAAGATGTATTAGTTAGGGTTCTCTAGAGAAACAGAACCAACAGGGAACACTTGCAAATATAAAATTTATGAAAGTGTCTCACGTGACCGTAGGAACGCAGAGTCCAAAATCCACAGGGCAGGCTGCGAAGCCGATGACTCCAATGGATGGCCTGGATGAACTCCACAGGAGAGGCTCACCAGCCAAAGCAGGAATGCAACCTGTCTCCTCTGAGTCCTCCTTAAAAGGCTTCCCATGATTGGATTTAGCATCACTAATTGCAGAAGACACTCCCCTTTGGCTGATTACAAATGGAATCAGCTGTGGATGTAGCTGACATGATCATGACCTAATCCTATGAAATGTCCTCATTGCAACAGACAGGCCAGCGCTTGCCCAATCAGATGAACAGGTACCACAACTTGGCCAAGTTGACACCTGTCCCTAACCATGACACAACCCAATTATAAAATGGACAGAGGATATGATAGACTCTTTTGTGAAGAACAAATACAAATAGCTAAAAAGCACATGAAGAGATGTTCATTTTCATTAGCTATAAGGGAAATGCAAATTAAGATGACAATGAGATATCACCTCACATCTATAAGAATGGCTGCTATTAAACAAAGAGACAACTACAAATATTGGAGAGAATATGGAGAAATAGAAACACTTATTCATTATTGGTGGGAATGTATAATGGTACAGCTGCTGTGGAAGACAGTTTGGTGACTCCTCAGAAAATGAAATACTGAGTTGCCCTATGACTTGGCAATACTAATACTCAGTATATACTCAGAAGAACTGAGGGCAGTGACATGAACGAAATTTTCACACTAAAATTCATAGCAGCACTATTCACCATTGCCAAGAGATGGAAACAATCCAAGTGTCCACCAACAGATGAGTGGATAAACAAAATGTGGTATATAACATATAATGGAATATTATGCAGTACCAAGATGAAATGATATGTCAAAATATATGACAACAAGGATGAACCTTAAGGACATAGTACTGAATGAAATGTCAGTCACAACAGGACAGATACAGTATGATTTCATTATTATGACTCTGGTAAAAGCAATCTCAGAGGTTACACTGCAGAATATAGCAGTTGTAGAGGTACACAAATGTTAAAGATAGAGGAAAGGCAACGCAAAGAGGTTAAATCTAAATGCAAAGGAATTGATAGAAGTGATGATAATTAATTGGCAGGTTTGTAAGTAACATTGCCATATTGAAGGTGAATGTAATTGAAAGGTGATGTATAGTGCCATGTATTCCAATGATTAAATTTATGATTATAAATAAGTTCTCATATGAACTATTTCAGTTGTCCGATAGTGGACAAAGAGTCAACAGTAGAGAGATAAAGGGGGAAAACTAAAAATGCATGCTATGGCCAATAGATAACAGGAAGACATCAACAATACCAGAGTACTACCAGAGGCAACTAACATGGGGTGGTGGAGAGACAAGTGATAAGGGGTAGTTTTGATTCAACAGTCAGTGACATCATCTTTACCAGTTCTTTGTAATTATGGACCAATGAAAATGGTCTAAAATTGAGAGTGCTGCTGATTGTACAACCAAACAAAGATACTGTAAGACATGGTTTATTTATTTTGAACATTATCCATGATAGATGGAAGGAGCTGAAGGATACAATGACTGAGAAGTACAACGGTGAATGGTAATACACTTATATGATGGCATTTGGTACAGCTACAAAAAAGGGATGTTGAGGGGTGCATGACAAACTGAAAAATCCTTGGGGACAATGGGCTGTGCAGAGTGGGCCAGAAAGAAAAGAACAAATATGCTAAGGTGTCTCTCAGAAAATACTTATACAAAAACGAGAGCCTAAATTGTGGGCCCTTATAGCAGCCACGTTTGGTCTGAAATTGTGGATGTACTTTTGGATTCTCAGACACTGAGCTATATGTGTATCAGCTGGTACTTCCCTGGAACTTTGAGTAGCTCTGTGACACATGGGTCCCAGAAATGGAGTGCGGCAGACCTGAAAATTAGCATAATTATACATAGTAATAGTTGAAGTAACTGAGAAAGAGATCAGGCCTCAATTAGAATTTAAAATGAAGCCAATCTTGCTGGATCTAAGGTAAATTAGAATGCAGGGTAAAAGATGATAGTGTATGTACTCTAGACCTTCAGCTGCTGTATGAGATCAAAGGCAGACAGGTTTATTATGTCTAGAACCTAAATGTTCTGTAACACATAGTCTGAGTCAGTCTCTTTGGATAGCTCATTTACACAGCCTGGCCTCTTGGAGTTCAGAACGGAACAAGGCCTTGTAACTCTCTATGGCTTGGTGTAGTGCCAGGATACATCTCAGTCTATAGTGGAATGATAATTAAAAAGTATTGGTAGAGTCCCTGGAGGATCTAAAGAGGAATATATATATATTCTTTCCCTGGATTTTGAGGCTTGCTCTTATGAAACTTATTTCCGTAGGGAAGAAGCTAAGACTACTCATAAAGAGGACTAAGAGTTGCTTTCAGGAAGCCAATCCAAAACAGGAAGCCTCTTTGTTGCCCAGATGTGGCCTCTCTCTCTTTTAGCCCAACTCTGCAAGGAAAATCATTGCCCTCCCCACTACATGGTACAAGCCATTCAGGGGTGAAAATCTCTCTGACAAAGTGGGGCATGACTCCCGGGGATGAATCTGGCCCTGGCACCATGGTATCGACAGTACCTTCCTGACCAAAAGGGGGAAAAGATGTGCAATAAAATAGGACATCAGTGGCCAAGTGAGATCAAATGGAGTCAAGAGGCTGTTCAGGAACCTGGTCTTAAGCAAGCATCAGATAGATAGTGCTAATTGCCATGGTTCATTAAACCCCTATCAACATTCTTCCTGCTGACTTTTAAGAACACCTAGAGCTTGAACGGAGACTATATAAAGATTTCATGCACTCGGTTTGCCTTCCTGGAGCATATAATTCCCAGAGGGTTCCTAGGTCAGTTAAATCCTGAAACCCAGCAGGACCAGCCTGTCCTGGATGATCAATTAATTACATCACCCTATCCTTTTAGTGTGGACACCCTTTCTCAACATGAAAAAGGCAGAATAGGCATTCCCCAAAGATCCTTATAGATCAGGAGATGGATTACAGGAGAAGGAGATAATGGGATTTAACAAACAAGTATGGCTGCCGAATCACTATATTAATATTTCTGCTAACCTCCAGTGTTTTGGAGCAGCATGCTTTGCTTTTTTATTTATATTATACAATTAAAAAAGTGAAAAAACAAAAACAAAAACTGCACAGCCAGTCCCAATTCAAGTCTTCCATACTCAGTTAGCTGCCCAGAGCTGACCGTCTAAACTTTTACTTGTTTTCCCTTTCCTCTCAGGTAGAAATCCTTTCTTTTTCCTTTCCCATTCCTTTCAGTTGGAAATCCAAACCATTTCCACTTTCCATTTGACTTATCTTCCATTCCTATGATCTCTTCAGAAAATCTATCCAGTTGAGTCATGAGGAAAGAGGTAACTGAGGCCATCAGGCTTGCTCTCCATGAAGTCACTCCTGCTAGATCCACACATTCACCAGTTGTGCAGCTGTCCTTCAATCTTCCCTCAAAAGATGAGAGCTTTCCTGCTCAAAATCAGATTCTCCATCTGTGCTCCTGGTTCTGTCCTCTCACATCTCTTCAAGGAACCTGAGACTTTAATTTTCCTCTATTTCCTGGGTCATGGTAGATTTACTAAATACATTGCTGACAGGCTCACAAGCTCTTATAAGTGTTCGTCCCATGGTCCCTGCAAAGGCACAGCCATGTTTTGTACCAAGCAAACTCCTCTGTACCCAGCTAAATGGGATCAGAGTAGGCATCTCTCTCTGCATAGAGAATTAAGACATGGTCAGGCATGAAAAGAACAGCTAGGCCTGTCACTTTTTTAAACTTTCCAGTGACTGCTCACTGCTCTATGAATGACAGATCCATTTCAACTGAGATGAATGGATTTTTATTATTAGAATAAATAAATGCATTTCTTGCCTTTGAAAGTTATTCCCTTTAATGTTTAGTGGAAGTGAGCATATACAATATAATTTTTAGAAAAGTAAGCATCATAGTGCAAAGAAAGTAACATTGAACATTATTAATGATAAAAATACCATTTATATTAGCCTAGTTTGTGTGTTTTATTAATATCATCCGTTCTTCAGAAAAATCATGAAATATAGGTTCATATACTCCTAATTTTCAGATAAGGAAATTAAGACTCAGAGAATTAAGTAACTCTCCAGGGTCACTCTGTTAATGAATGGCAGAACTTAGAGTCTGGATCCAAAGCCTCTGCTCTTTGAACTACATCTTGCTTTTTCTCTGGCAAAAGAAAAAAAAAAAAGCAAAACAAAAAAACTATAAACTTTGCATTAGGGTGCTACCTTTGTTACAACTAATGAATGAAAGAATATTAAAATAGTACTATTAACTATTGTCCATAGTCTACCTTAGGTGTATTTTTCC
Source organism: Tamandua tetradactyla (assembly GCF_023851605.1). Classification (NCBI taxonomy): domain Eukaryota; kingdom Metazoa; phylum Chordata; class Mammalia; order Pilosa; family Myrmecophagidae; genus Tamandua; species Tamandua tetradactyla. The sequence continues at coordinate 47,534,643 of NC_135339.1, forward strand.
CGTATATCACTCTATCATTAACACCTACAATTATTGTTATACATGCGTATTAATTTATGAAAGAATATTCTTACCTTGTATTATATAATGGGGGGTATATGGGAATGAGGTATTTTTATATGACTTTTCTTTAAACCTACAACTTCTCTAATTAAAAAAAAAAAAGTTATGCTAAGTGAAAGAAACCAGACCTGAAGTACTACATATTATATGTTCCCACTTATATAAAATGTGAATATAAATAAAGCTATAGAGACAGAAATAGATTAGTGGTTATGTAGGGCTGGGAAAGGATAGAGGAATTGAAAGTTGGCTGCTAAGGGGCATGGGATTTTTCTTTTGGGAGTAATGAAAATGTTTGAAAATTGATTGTGGTGATGAATGTACTACTGTGAATATACTAAAAGGCAAGGCTTGCACAGTTTGGATGGATTGCATGGTATGTGAATATATCTCAGTAAAACTGCTTTTTAAAATAAGAGAGAAAAAAACAACATGGAGGAGATTAAAGTGTATATTACTAAGGGAAAGAAGTCAGTCTAAAAAGGCTATATACTGTATGGTTCCAACCATGTGACATACTGGAAAAGGCAAAACTACAGAGACAGTAAAAAGATCAGTGGTTGCTAGGGTACAGGGAGTGGGAGGAGGGATGAATAGGTGGAACACGGCATTTCTCAGGCAGTGAAACTATTCTGTACATGACATTATGGATTTACTAAAACCCATGGAACAGTACAATACAAAGAGCAAACCTTAATGGAAACTAAAGACTTAAGTTACTAATAGTGTATAAATATCGGTTTACCAATTTTAACAAATTTACCACAGTAAGGCAAGATGTTAATAATAGGGGAAACTGTGTGTGTGTTGTACATAGTATACTCTGTGTATGTAGTAACTTTCCATACAACTTTTCTTAAACCTAAAACTGCTCTAAAAGTAAAGTTTAGTTAAAGAAAAAAAAAAGTGAAATAGCTGGGGAAAAAAACATCGAAACCATGAAGGTGTCACCTAATTTTATTTTTAATCATTTACTTAACGCTTGCATGGTGTCAAAAGAATTGGAGTTGGTTTACATCATATATAAAGTGGCATAAGGTAAGGAATTAGAAGGAAAATAAAAGCAAGCCAGGTACAAATTTAGTACATAAGAACATATGCCATAAGGTTTTGTTAAATAGAACAGGACCTCTAAATATTGCTTCAGTAGGAAGAAGTGAGTGATGCCTTCAGGGAAACTTTGTGGTACCTTCTGAAGACTCAAAGATTGGGCCTGAGAGGTGGCAATTATTAAACAGAAAGTTCTAAAATATGCTGAGATGCACCTGGCACAAACACTTGCTGAATGAACTTTGAAATCATATCAGGCCCCCAGTGTTTAAAGTGTAAGGGTTAGGATTTTATAAAGAGGTGGATGGATATTCACTAAATATTAACTTGAGGGGGGCAAGAAGTGTAACTAATAAAGTATCAGCGGCAGAGAGAGTTCAAATAGAGTCGAGAGGCTACTCTGGAGGTTGCTCTTACAGAACCTTCAGTTACACATTGCTACCTATCATAACCTGCCAACCCTCAACCAGAACCATTCCAGCCAATCCTAAAGAACACCTAGGGCAACAGATAAGATTTCACAAGGATTCCATGCACTACAGCAACTTCCAGAAACCTACAACCTCCAGATGGGTCCCTGGTCCAGATAAGTCCTGAAACCGAGGGCCCAGCCTCTCCAGTACATCAGATAGTTCCATCTCCCTACCCCATATTAGTGGCAGACTCTTCCAATATGAAAAATTTAGAATTGCCATAGCCCAAACACCCCTAAAGAGAGGGATGGAAAGATCAATGGTGATGGTGGAGTTAAAAAGAGAAAATAGGATTTAACAAATGAATATGAATGCTGAATCATTAAATTGGTATCTCTTTTAGTCTCCAGTATTTTAGAACAGCTAGAAGTAAAAACTTAAGATTGTGGAATTGTAACCTATATCAAACTCTGAAACATGTTCTACAGAAGTGGTGCTGTGCTTTGAAATTTACAGCTTTTTTGTACATGTTATTTTTCACAAAAAAGAAGGAAAAAAGTCCATTGTGATGATAAGAAAAGCATTTAAGCCCTCTAGCCTCCTATATTCTGGAGCAGCTAAAAGGAAAAATATGAGAGGATCCTACAGGAGCCCATGACAGACTCTGGGATCTGTTCTGTAACTACTCGAAGTGTGCTTTGAAAACTATTGCTTTTTTTTTTATTTCTTTGTTTTGTATATATGTTATACTATACAACAAAAAGTTAAAAAATAAAAAAAAATTAACTGTTGCAAAGTTATGTGAACCCCTGATCATGAGTATTCAGATATAAACTGTACAAAACAACATATCCAACAGAACATTTGTTGTCCTAAAGATGGCTTCCTGCCACAGACTGTGCTAAAATTTGCAGCCTTAAAGTTGAAATCTGTTCTTAATTTTACACCGTCTTCATCGGTTAACATTTGGAGGTATACCTCTCTGGCCCAGAGAGAAGTTAACAAGGAGAAAAGGAGTTAAGAAGGAGACGGCTTAAACAACGGCAATTAACTAGTGTCTGTGAAGGTAAAGCCACATTTAAGATGAACATGGTCCAAACTTCTCCTCCTTATATTTGGATCACCACACGGCTTCTTTAATACTTATCCTTTTCCCAACTGGCATATAAACTAGGGTTCAAGCGGAGACACCAACGTACTGTTCGGATTTATGTTTGGTGGGTCAGATTCTGCGCAACAGCCTATGAAAAACCCAGGTGCCCATTTGAGTATGCAATTATATGGGCGGAGAGGATGGACGTACCTGGCCTTGTGGTAAACAGAGCATGTTAGCTGCACACAACAGATTAGCTCATACTTTATAATAATAGAGTAAAGCTGCTGGGCATGACTCAGTGCACCCAAAGGATGAGGGCTGCTAGGTCTTCCCTCTGTAAGCCTTCGGTATCTGAAAGCACAGAAATTTTAGAGTGCAGTCTCGCTGATGCTTGGAGGGGCTCTGCTAGTCCAGGTTAATATACTACCAAAGGTTCAAGACTTAAATTCCTGGAGAACTGAGCCCTTTCCCAAGTTCTTCTCTGCCTTTTTGCATGCTGTTTATTTTCAAACTCGAATGTGTGTTAAAATCTCGGGCTTCAGAAGAATTCCTGGAGCACAGCCCCGGAATCTGCACTTCCAACAGGCGCTTTAGGAGCATCTGATGCAGGTTAGCTCAGGGACAACATTCTGAAAAACATAATTCCACGCAGCAGCGATACATGAGTCACCGGTTAAAAGGAATTCTGTTTTGGTAGCCTTGGCGGCTGACACTTTGTCCGGACTTCACTCACACCCTAGAAAATTTAAAAAACCGGGTAAGTCGCTGAGCGAGTCCCTGGGGCGCCGGTTAGTAGGACGCTCGCCCACGCTCGGGAGGCCGTCCCACAACCGCTCAACGTAAGCCACAGGTCTGAGGGACTCCTCGGAGTCAGCCAAACGGGCTCCACCTAGGCCGCAGGTCCGGGCGACTCCTCCGGGTTTTCCGCCAGCCCTCACGACCCTCCAGCAGCCGCCCCGACCTCCTCAGAGCCCTACTCCGGACGCCAAGCGGCGCAGGCCGGTGGGCCCAGGCCGGAAACGCCTCCCCGGCCCGCCCCCTGCCCGCCGGAGCCGGAAGTAGAGCCGCAGCCCGCCCGGCGCTCTCCGCGGTCCCAGCGCATCATGCCCCGCGGCCCCTGCCGCTTCCTCGGGGCTTCGGGAGCGCCCGCCGCGGCCCTGGCTGCGGCGCTGCTGTCGTCGTTGGCGCGCTGCTCGCTCCCGGAGCCGGGAGACGCGGTGGTTTCCGCGCTCAGCCCCTACTTTGGCACCAAGACCCGCTACGAGGATGCCAACCCCGGGCTGATGCTGGACCCGGAGGCACCGCGGCGGGACCCGGAGCTGCTAGAGGGGACCTGCACCCCGGTGCAGCTGGTCGCTCTCATCCGCCACGGCACCCGCCTCCCCACGGCCAAACAGATCCGCAAGCTGCGGCAGCTGCACGGGCTTCTGCAGGCCCGCGGTGCCAGTTGTGGCAAAGTGGGCGCTGCCGGCGGACGCAACCTGGGTGCCGCGCTGGCCGAGTGGCCGCTGTGGTACGCGGACTGGATGGACGGACAACTGGTGGAGAAGGGGCGGCAGGACATGCGACAGCTGGCGCTGCGTCTGGCCTCGCTCTTCCCTTCTCTCTTCAGCCGCGAAAACTACGGTCGCCTGCGGCTCGTCACCAGCTCCAAGCACCGCTGCGTGGACAGTGGAGCCGCTTTCCTGGAGGGGCTATGGCAGCACTACTACCCGGGACTGCCGCCACCGGACGTCGCAGGTGACCGCCGGGGCCCCTGGCCCGCGCTCTGTAGCATACCTCCGCTCCCTGATTGTCCCGCCTCTCCACCCCCACCTCCGACCCAGGGAGGCTCTGGGCTCTGCGGAGGCCCTAACCTCACCTACGCTCAACCTCCCTCTGTCCCCAGTCCAGCATCCCGCGAGCATTGCCCTCCCGGGGCACAGGATGTTCAGGCCTTGGTTATATGCCTTCTCATACATACATTCCTTTTTCTCGTGTATGAGGTTTTAATTTAGCACCCTTTATGTGCGGGACGCTGTAGGACACTGGGATCCCACAGGAAAGGAGACAGACGAGGTCTCTCTCGCAATTTTTTATCTCCCGTTTTAAAATAGAATTGCCCCCTCTGAGCACCACCAGCCTGTCCCTTTTTCCCCTAACCTGGCATAGCAGCTGGTTGGGCGCGCTGCTGCTGTTGTTGTTGTTGTTTATCTACAACTTTCTTCATCAGGTTTTTCTTCTGATACTAGTTGGGCTTTACTTATCAACTTTTACAGATGTTGTTTCTAGACCTACACCCTGTTTTAGGAAGCTCTCAAACGTTTTTATTGCTGACCTACTTTTTTCTTCTGTTTTATTCTTGTACATACAATGAGTTCTCCTCGTTGTAACTGTGGTCCATGGTCACAGGCATTACCTTACTGAAATCGTTTCGGTGTTTTACTAATGACTCAAGTTCCATTAAATATAATTTTGCAAAATTGAGAGATCATCTACTAGGGTTCTTTTATTTCACTCGTGAAGAAGCTAAACCCAAGTATACCTTACTAATTTTCCTTTGCTAGTTTAAATACTAGAGTCAGGTCTTCTGTTTTCCCTAGATTGCCTTAGAGGATGTTTTCATAGTCATAGGTGTAGTAGTAGTAGTAGTGGTAGTAGTGGTAGTAGTAGTAGTAGTAGTAGTAGTATGGTTGCAGCAGCAAATACTTAATACCAGCAGTGTGCTGGGTATTTATTTCATCAAATCTTCACAACAGCTCTCTGAGATAGACAGTATTTCCCCCCATCTGATAGATGATGAAATTTGAGACAGAATCATTAAATAATTTGCCCAGTCGTACAGTTAACTATAGACCCAAGAAATCTGATTTAGAGTTTGGTCTTCTAACCTCCGGCTCTACAGCTTTCATTTATCCTGTGACATACCTGGTAACAGCGTATAACACTTTTTGTGCCAGAGAGATAACAAGTAGTAATGGTTTCTTGAAAATTAGTTTTAAGGTCAGAATTGAGATAAGGAACATAACTTCAAAGCTCATGTGAAAACAAATAAATTGGAGGTAGACTGGTTTGTCTTTCTGTAGTCTCTTCCCCTCAATCATCTCCAAGCTGTTTTTCCATTGATTGTGTCATATATTACTGCCTTGGGGTAATTCACCTGGCTGATTTGTGTTGTGCTTGTTGAGTTGTGCTTTTTAAATTAAAACTTGAGTATTTCCATTGACATTGGTGAAAATTCCCCCCTCCAAAATCTGTAAAGTTAACTGAGTTTTGAAAGCGCAACTTTAACACCTAAAGCAGACTTTAATACAGCACCATGTATATAGCATATACCAAAAAGAGGCTAGTGGATCTGCTGGGGTGAGTGAATTTTTACCCTCATTTGGCATGGTGAAGATTGGCATGTGCCTTGGAATATAAAGCCAAGGATCCGAATAGTTCAGGTTGAGCCCATCCCTCATTATTTTCAGTCTTTCTGAAATTAAGCCCTTTGCCTAGCCACCTCATTATTTTCTGTAGACATTTGTTTTGCCTGTTGTTGAGGGAGGCCACTGAATTAGATTTTTGTATTCTTCAAGAAACAGAACAATCCCTTTGTTTCAGTTTTAAAAGCAGCAAGGATGAAATATCCTGATCCATTTGCGAAATCATATTTTGGGGCCATAGAAAAAAGATGAAAATTTTCATTTATTTTCCTATGGAGATATTTTAAAACTGTAATCTGTTTAGCAATTAAAGTGGGCTATCCATTTCAGGGGACTTATAAATGTGTGTATCCATTTTAGGGGCTGATAAATACATACACAACTCCAAAGCAAAATGTTAACTACATTCAATTTTCTCATAGTTTGTATACAGAAATATATTTATCTTCTATTCATGGTAAATTTTTAGGGAAATAATGACTGAGATGTGTGTATTTTGAAAATGACTGAAAACACTTAAAAGGCACTCCAGTAGTTGAAACATGATTATTGAATGCCTTTAGTACGAACCCATACATATCTGTGGCAAAATTAGGGAAGTAGCATACCATATTAAATTCTAAATGGGAAATGATCAGGGAACTTCAGTTAGAAGATAAATCAGGAGCACCCAGTACAGTGATACGCAGTAGGCCTAAAACGTAAATCTGTCTTATGCTTTTGTCAGTTTTTGTCCAAAGCAGATTATTTTACTCAAGGATAGGAAAATTAGTTGAAAAAATAAAAATTTTGGATTTTGGCTTAAAATAGAAAAGCAAATGTAATCTGTTGCATTATCTCTCACCTTTTAATTAGAAACTTTGCTAAATTTTAGTTTGCTTTCCCTAGTTTTCTGTGCCTGATAGAAACAATCTCATATAACACAGTTTTACACTTTTTATGACTTTCCCATTTAACTATTAAGACACAGTCATTTCTGTTACCTTTATTTCATTGTGTAGTATTGCTATAAGACATTTTATTCTCAATAATCTCTCTCTCTCTCTAGTCTTTTCTAGCATATTTTCTTATGCATCACAATAATAGGTTTGTTCTGTGTCTTTCTTGATCAAAATGTGCTTATTTCAGACATTCAGATGAATAGTCAGCATTCCTTTTTTACACTTGAAACAAAATTTTCAATAATCCTGGATTGCCATTTATGTTAGAGCTTTACACACACATATTCTTTTTCTTTCAGACATGGAATGTGGACTTCCAAGGATTAATGATAAACTAATGAGGTTCTTTGATCATTGTGAGAAGTTTCTAACTGAAGTAGAAAGGAATACTACAGCTCTTTACCATGTAGAAGCCTTCAAAACTGGACCAGAAATGCAAAACATTTTAAAAAAAGTTGCAGCTACTTTGCAAGTGCCAGTAAGCGATTTAAATGCAGGTAATATTCCTATTATCTTTCATTTGAATTTCCAGTTTATATAAATTTTTGAACTCTGAAAATGAAAAAATAAGGAAACAAAGTTTGTATTTCTGTATTTCTTTTAGGGTAGGGGTATATATAAAGCCTCAACTCCCACATTATTTATAAAACTGAATTTTTTCTTTATAAAGTTATATAAATGGAAAATCATAAATTTTCTAGCTTTTAAGGAAGTTCAAAAGTTAATGTTTTGAGAGGGGTAAGTTTTAGAAAGGGAAAAGCAAAGTGGTATAGTTTTTTTAGGCTTTTATACCTAGAGATGTTGAGAAAATGAGAAGTTATGTAAGTCATAAGGTATTGCAGTAGATGGGCTAACTGTGCCATTTATCATCCAAACTGTGGCACTTTTGAGGGTAAAAGGAGACACTACTAATAATGCTGAGAAAATAAGTGTGAAACTGAGGCATGTGGTCACCTAACAACGGGAATTAAGAAAAAGTAAGATTTTCTTCTGCCTTCAAAGAATTTGTAATCCATAGAGCATATGTGGACATAAATACAGACTAAGATTGTGGATTATATTATATTGGAAATAAATTACTAAAAGCCTAGAAGCAGAAGATGTTGGGAAAAGAAACTAGATTGGAATCTGTCAACCATGGTGCCTGGATGCTTTATAAGGATTTTTTTAAAATGAAGATGCCTAGATTAACATTTGAAATTAAATTTTTTCTCTTTCCCCAAACTGGCTATACTTTGGAGTCATCTGTGGAGCTTTAAAAATTACTTTGTTGGGAAATCATTCAGTCATGTAGACAAAGAATACAAGCCAATCTAAAGAACATCATATACCATCAACGTAGTTATAGCAAATTTTAGCATCATGCTTCAGTTATTTGCTTTATATCAGTTGTGGTCCCTTGGTCCATCTCCTGGATCTATTTATGTTTCTGTACAAAAAATGGAATTTAATTTTGTAAATTTTTAAACTTTTAAGAATGGTATCAAACTGTATGATATGTTTGAAATTTAGTTTTTATTCAATTTCATGTTTTTCATTTATCCAGATTAATGCATCTAATTCTAGTTCCTTGTTTTAAACTTATGTACAGAATGCCAGTGTATAATTATACTACCATCTATCCATTCTCTTGTTATTAGGCAATTAGATTTATTGAAGTTAATTTTTTTTAACTATTTTTAGTTAAATTGAATAAGCAGCGATCATTTTATGGATGGTGTAACCCAGAGCAGTTTCTTTTTGGAGGCAATATAAGCATAGTGGTAAAAGCATGGGTTCTGGGATGGGACAGTTTAGATTTGAATTTTGACTTTACTATGCTGTTTGTTAACTCCATGATCTTAGGCAATTTCCTTAATACTTCTGTGTCACAATTTTCCTTCTCTGTAAAATGGGTACAAGAATTGTACCTACTTCGTAGGATCGTTATGAGGATTATATGATATTAATTAATGCATAGCATTTAGCATTGTATCTGGCAAACTGCTTCATAAATACTTTAGATATTTAAATACTTAAAACATTTTTTTTAAATAGAGGATGTATATAGTTACCCCCAAAATAATTTTTGCTTAACAGTGAATCTGTCAGTGCATATAGCTATCTCATTCTTTTACATTCTGTGCTATTTCACAGGATATGTGATTCAGTTTCAGGGTCAACCCCAGTTAAAAAGTTATTCAAACTATATAGAATTTTTCTTCTGGATGGACCTGGAGCTAATATAATTCAAATTTTTTTAAATAAGAAAGTGTTTTCTTACTGAGGTTATTTTTTTCTTAATTTTTGACTCTTCAAAATGATGCTACAGGGAACATTCTTGTATTCTGTCTTTTGTACTTGTGAGCTTATCTATAAGATGGTAGGATTTCTAGTCAATGAACATATATATATTTACATTTTGAAGTAGACTTTCAAATTGTTCTTTGAAGGTATAGTAAAAATTTATACCAACAATGTATGAGAATGTTCATTTTCCTGTATCTCTTCCACACTGGATATTATTATTAATTTTAATTGTTGCCAATTGATTAATGAAAAATGGAGTCTAGCTCTAATCTGTGTTTTTTAATTACTTGTGCAGATGAGTGTTTTTCACATGTTAACTAGCTATTTATATTTCTTTTGAGAATTGTCTCTTTATAACTTACCCATTTTCTATTGGGCTACTTTTACGTTTTTCTTATCTTTATATGTTTGGATATATTCATTATGCATCTTTTATAATAATCTTGCCTGAAAGAGGATTAATTTTTTGCATATTATATGTTGCTAGCATTTTTTTCTTACTCTATTGCTTATCTTTTAAGTTTGTTTATAATGCCTTTGTACAGATTTAACATTTTTTATAGACTCATGTCTGTCTTCACTATGGCTTCTGAATGTTGTACTTTACCTAGAAATCTCTCTTTCTCTTTCTCTTTTTGTTTTTTGGAAAGGACAGACTAAAATGGTCTTTATTTGTAGTTGACATGATTGTCCATATAGAAAATTGTAAAGAATCTACGAAACAACTCCTGAGACTAATGAATGAGTATAGCAAGGTTGCAGGATACAATGCCAGTAAAAATAGTCAATTTCTTTCTTATTAACCAGCAATGAACAATTGGAATTTGAAATGAAAAATAATACCATTTATGAAATTACTAACAAATAAAATATTACGGTATAAATGTAACAAGATATGTATATGATTTGCATGCAGAAAATTATAAAACACTGATGAAAGAAATTAAAGATCTAAATAAATAGATATTCTGTGTTCACGGGTTGGAAGACTCAGTCTTATTAAGATATTAATTTTTGTATAGATTCAATACAAGCTACTTTATATATACTGGCAAACTGATTCTACATTTTATATGGAAAGGCAAGATATACAGGATAGTCAAACACAATATTAAAGAAAAAGAACAAAGACATAGGACTTACTGTACCTGATTTTAGTTTACTATAAGCTACAGTAATCAAAATAGTGTGCTGTTGGCAAAATAATAGACACCTAGACCAGTGGAACAAAATAGAGAGCCTGTAAAAAGACCCACATTGACTTAGCTCTCTGATTTTTGACAAAGGCTCAAAGGCATTTCAAGGAGAAAAGGTTGGTCTTTTCAACAAATGGTGCTGAAATAATTGGACAGCTATATGCAAACAAATGACTTAGAACTTCACTTTAAATAAAAGTGAATTTAAATGGATAATAGACCAAAATGTAAAATACAAATTTGTTAAAACTTTCTGAATAAAACATATGAGAAAATCTGTGTGGCTTTGAGTCTCCAATGAATTTTTAGGTACATGAAAAGAACAATCCATGAAAGAAAAAAATTGGTGTTGGACTATACTAAAATTCAATTTAAAATTTCTGCTCTGTGAAACGCATTTGAGAATGCAAAGATAAGCCACAAACTAGGAGAAAATATTTGCAAAACACATATTTGATAAAGGACTTTTAGCTAATATAAAGAACTCAAAGCTTATCAATAAGAAAACAAGCAAGCTAATTTAAAAAATGTGCAAAAGATCTGAGCACCTCACCAAAGAAGGTATGCAGATGGCAAGCAAGCATAGAAAAAGATGCGCAACATAATTTGTCACTACAGAAATGAAAATAAAGTGGCTAAAATCCAAAGTACTGAGAGTAACAATTGGTGGCAAGGATATAGCACAACAGGAACTCTCATTTATTGCTAGTGGAAATGCAGAATTGTATAGCTACTTTGGGAGACAGTTTGGCGGTTCTTACAGAGCTAAACATATTCTTACCAAACAATCCAACAACTGTGCTCCTAGGTATTTATCAAACTGATCAGAAAACTCATGTACATCCAAAAACCAGAATGTAAATGATTATAGCTACTGTATCCATAACAGATAGTTAAAAATTGGAAGCAACCAAGATGTCTTTCAGTAGATAAATGGGTAAAAAACTTTGAAACATCCATACAATGAAATACTACTCAGCAATAAAAAAGCATGAGCCAAGAAGCCACACCAAGGCATGGATGAATCTTTATGCATTTTTCTAAATGAAAGAATCCAGCCTGAAAATACTAAACACTGTATGAGTCTGTTCATACAATATTCTAGAAAAACCAAACCTGTTGAAGTGGTTAGCAGATTAGTCATTGCCTAGAGTTAGGAGGGGATTACTTAGGGTGATGAAAATATTCTGTATGATACTGTAATTAATTGTAGATGTGTGACTGCATTTGTTAAAACCCAGAGAACTTTGTAGCACAAAGAGTAAACCTCAGTGTAGGCAAATTTTAAACAATCATTTATGACGTCAGAAGATCTCAGGATGGAATACAGACTGTGACAAAAGAATCTACCTGTATTACAAGTGTAGGAAACATCATAACTAAAGGAGGTGGGGAGAGTAGATACTGACCTGTGTAACTTTAGGAATGAATGGAGACTTTAAGACAAATGAGCTATAAATGAGCAATCTGTTCTAGTTAATAAAGTTGTTTACCATTAGGGCTTAGGTTAACAGTTCTGAAACCATTATACATGTATACAAGATTCAATGGTTAAGTAAATGTATGACACGTGGTTGGAGTCAGGTTTCTCACTGTTAGACTTAGATGTTACAAATAAGCAATGACAGGAGGCTAGAATGATCCATGTGGTGATGGATTAGAATAGAAGACATAAGTATGAATTCATGTGTTGCTTTACTGTAGATATGGTTGTTTACATATAGAAATAAGTATAGCTTATTCCTAAGCTGTAGTGGTTAGTATACAATGGTTAGTAGGCACACACATGTCCTCTTTCTGACAGCTAGAGGCAGTGACACCCCAGTAGCAGTGAGCACACCTTGCACTCAGATCTTGGTTTTCAGTTCTTTTCTCATACGGGCAGGCGTTATAAATAAAATGCCTGACCAGCAGTCCTCGAAACTGTCAAGGTTATTAAAAACAACGAACAAGCTGAGAAACTGTCACAGCCAAGAAGAGTCTAAGGAGACATGGCAACTAAATGTGATATGGCATCCTGGGTGGAATCCTCACTTTCAGAGTTATCTTGTATCTCTCCCCTAAAGGATACTGCTCTCCCGATATGCTTAACTTTTTATCATTTTAGAGACTGCAAGACTTCTTTCATGTCTGTCTTGACTTGGCATTGTCTTGGCTTCCATTTCCATCTGGCAAGTTTCTGTCAGCTTCAAGACCTTCTCTGAAAAAAGGTTACTGGTCTCCAGGACACATCTGTCACATGGGAAGACACATGACTGGTGTCTACTTGTCATTCTTTCAAGGGCTTCATTGCCAGAAATACCAAGATTGTTATAATTCCCCTGTTTTGTGTTATTAAATCTCTAATCCATCTGAAATATTTTTAAGGTCCCAGAAACTGTTGAAGAAGTTAGAGAGAACATCATAATAGATGGATCAGAGTCATAACTTGTCAAGAAAGATTTTTTGGTTTAACCTTATTTTGCACGTGGGAGAACTGAGAGAGTCTAGGGTGCCTAGGAGAAAGTTGAGAGAATGCCTAGAGAAATAGTGACAGCCAACTCACATGGCCTCAGTCTTCATATCTTGCTTTTTTTCCCTTGCACTATTTCAGCGAGTTATTTGGTGAATTTTTGTTTGTTTTAGTCAGTCCCCTTCCAGTTAAAGAAAAGAATAAAGATCATTTGGGCAGATTCTCATAGTTTCGTAACTAGAACTTGAGTATGAATGAGCCAGGTTCCTCATCAAATATTATGCTCTTTACAAGCCACTATATTAAGTTAGGTATTGAGATTATAAAACGTTACTTTTATATATGCAAAATTTTCAAAGGGCTTTTATTTATATTCCTAATGAAATATTTTTTTTACTACATACTGTTTCAGAGGAATTATTTAAACTCAGGACTAGTGCTTAAAGGATGTAAGATCTGTTATGTTTTGGTTCCAGTTTCCCTGGGGATGGTGGAAAGGCAGTGAATTATAGAAAAATAAAAGTAAAAGAGACAGCCCCTATAGTTTACTTCTTTTCTCTATAACATTAAATATAAACCCGCTTCCCATTAACCAGAAAGTATTGTTTTCATTTATTACTGACAAAGACTACTTTTACAGCCCTGGTAACCATTCCCTTATCTCTGTTCCTCTAAGCCTGTATTTACCTAAAAGTAAGGTAGTCAGCTTATTAGTGGCATAAGAATCCAGATAGATTATTCTGAAACCCAGTGCCCAGATGATCAGCTAAATTTGAAAACCTGATGTGGTTACCCACCTTTCTCTCCTTTTTTAGTATGCATTTTTTCTTTGTTGCTCTCTTTCTTGACCCTCAATTTCGTCTTCCTCTTTACCCTCATTTACTTAGCCCTTTCTTTCTTCACTATCTCCTGCAGTCATGTTTTCCCTTATACAGCCCTCTTTCTGTATTCTCTTCTCCTTAGTATTATAGAATGAATTATTGTATAGAAAAAACAGTTTAATAATGTAATTTGTTATTCCTAATTTTCAAGTTGGGAACTAAAACCTTTTATAGTTTTATTTCCCCTCCCCCATTCCTCTAAAACTAACAAAGCCCAGTTATATTTTGCATATATAGAAATCCTTGCAATAGTTTTTGTAGGCTTTGGTAGGCAAATGGTGTTTTTAACAAATACATACTTTTAAAAGCAGGAAAAAAGTTACTCTTAAAATAGAGAGAAAGTTACTTTGTTTTAACTGAAGTCTGTATCTCCTGATATGTTCTTCCTAAAAGTTCTGGTGTCACTCCTTTGGATTGTACAGAACAAATCTTAATTCTTTCATAGTCAGTCAGAAACAAATTAGTCTCTTCTCCATAGTAAATGCATTCTGTGTCTAAAGCTATGCTGCACATGGCATTCTAAAAAAGATATTTTGCCTTTGGAAAATTGCAGAAAATAATAACCCACAAATATTTACCCTTTTTTTCCCCCCAGATTTAATTCAGGTAGCTTTTTTCACCTGTTCATTTGACCTGGCAGTTAAAGGTGTTAAATCTCCTTGGTGCGATGTTTTTGACATAGATGATGCAAAGGTAGGTATTTTGCAGTTTATTTGCTTTTTTTTGCATGGTTTTTTTCCTTTAATTTGAAGCATCTTTTCAGAAAACAAGTAGAGTGGGGAATATTAACTGTCTGTGGCAAACCCATAGTTTTCCTTAAATAAAGAGCAATTACTTGTTTAGATAGGTTTCATCTTACTTGTAATTGGGTTCATGAAACTGTGGAAAACATTTTTCCGTGGTAATTCAATTTCTTGGTCTGTCCCTAACTAAAACCTATGTAATCCATCATTAAATTTTTCTGCTGGCAGAGGCTGTGGAACTAATATAATCCAAATTCTTCTTTCTATAGAAAACCAAAGCTGAAAGGGGACAAATGATATTCCAAAGATCTTTTTCCTTTATAACAGTTTCCTTGAGAAATTGAGTTCTGTCTTCCACCTTCTGATGTCGTGTAATTCATCTACAACTTTTATCTCCTCACTTCATAGTCCTTTTTTTTTTTCTTTACTCATTTAGCTGTCTCACAGACTTTAACACTTCAGAAAGAGAAAGGCAAACGGGGTCTTTAGTAACTTTAAGGGAGGTAAATTCTGGTCAATTCTAGGATGTTGGGGACCAAAGAGATAAGGGAGGAGCATGTTAACTGTTTTCTTAAGTATTGTGGGTAGCACTGTTGGACAGAATTCTGGTAGATGAGAGTATAATGTATTTGTATGTATGGGTCATTCAGGATCTTAGTCATCGTTTGCATATATTTAAAACCTTCAATATTCTGTGTAAAAATAAATTATTAATTTCAATTTCAATCTCAGGTTTTGAAAAGAAGTATACTATTAGTGCTGTGGTATCTTCCATTAAAAAATGCTTTTAAGCTGAGAGCTAAAGTACACTTTTAGGTAAACAAGTGATTTATTTTCTTATGCAAGGACTTTGGTGACCAGGAACCAAACCAAGGGTGATTTGTGATTTTCAGTAGTATTGTGCTGAGGTTGGGATAGGGGTTAAGTGGAAGAAGGGAAAAGGGCTCTCAGTGAATTGTTGCTGTAAGATGCTGAGCACTAACTCTAAGGAGGTATATTGTAGTGTCCCTTTCCATACTCCTGACCTACTTTTTCTTTGTCCAGGGTACCAGTACCCTACTCACCTCTTCTAATTGCCATAATTCATTAGTTCAGAAACTTCCTGGACTCCTTTTCCTGAAGTTCCCTGTGTTTAGGATGACCATATAATTTATCTTCCATATTGGGACACTTTTGAAAGGGGTTCTGTTAATAAATATTCCAGAACAAGACTTATTTATGGTCATCATACACATGTATCAAAATTATCTGACCTCTTTTTTCTCCCTATCCAGATTGTTTTCCTAGGGAAAAAAAAAAAGCTGATAAGCATAATGAAGTGATTTTAACTATTATATAAATGACTCATGAGTGTTAACAAAAGGAAAATCTGCATTTTAACCAAGAAACTTCTTTGCCTGAAGTACTTTAGTTGGTGAAATATGGTAGGAGGTGGTTCACCTGACTGACTACCTTGTTTGCTTTCCTATTCTGAGTAACTATATCCACATGTCTCTTACTTATTAAGGCTGACAAATCCTGGTTTAAGTGCAGGATAAATTTCCCTTTGGTGCAAATACAGATCTCAGGTCATAATGAGTGTTCTAGTTTGCTAGCTGCCAGAATGCAATATACCCTAAATGGAATGGCTTTTGTGCTGGTTTGAAAGGATGTATGTACCCTAGAAAAGCTGTGTTTTAATCCTAATCCCATTTTGCGAAGACAGCCATTTTTTCTAATCCCTATTCAGTGCTATATGTTTGAGGCTGTAATTAAATCATCTCCTTGGAGATGTGACTCAATCAAGAGTGGTTATTAAACTGGATTAGGTAGAGACGTGTCTCCACCCATTCGGGTAGGTCTTGATTAGTTTACTGTACTCCTATAAAAGAGAATGACAAGAGAGAAAGCCAGGAGATTCCGAGAGAGCAGACAATGACACAGCCACGAGAAGCAGAGAGTCCACCAGCCAGCGACCTTTGGAAATGAAGAAGGAAAACGCCTCCTGGGGAGCTTCATGACAGATAACCAGGAGAGAAAGCTAGTAGATCACACAGTGCTCGCCGTCTGCCTTTCCAGATGAGAAAGAAACCCTGATGTGTTCACCATGTGCCTTACTTGAGAGAGAAACCCTGAACTTCATCGGCCTTCTTGAACCAAGGTATCCTTCCCTGGATGCCTTAGATTGGGCATTTCTGTAGACTTGTTCTAATTGGGACATTTTCTTGGCCTTAGAACTGTAAACTTGCAACTTATTAAATGCCCCTTTTTAAAAGCCATTCTGTTTCTGGTTTATTGCATTCTGGCAGCTAGCAAACCAAAACAGATTTTGGCACCAGGAGTGGGTGCTGCTGCAGTTTGCAAATACCGAACATGTTGGAACGGCTTTTTGAATGGATAAGGGGAAGATTCTGGAAGAGTTGTGAGACACTTGATAGAGAAGGCCTGGAATGCTTTGGAGAGACTCTTGGTAGAAATGTGGATTCTAAAGATACTTCTGACCAGGCTCTAGACAGAAATGAGGCATGTGTTATTGCAAACTGAAAGGAAGGTGATCCTTATTTTAAAATGGCAGATAATCTGGCAAAGTTAACTAGTGGCTTTGGCAGGAAGGCAAATTTTAAAAGCCATGAACTTGAATATTTAGCAGAAGAACATTCCAAATTAAATGTGAAAGGTGCAGTCTGGTATCTCCTCACATCTTTTAGTAAAATGTGACAGGAAAGAAATAAGGTGAGAACTGAACTCTTGGGTACAAAGAAACCAGAAATTGATGTTCTGGAAGGGAGACCTCAGAGAATAGTGCCCCATGTGAGGATTTGGACAGATGTGGAACCATTCAGCCATTTCAGAGAAAGCCAGGATTGGACATGGAGTTATCCAGAAAGGATTTGTGGAAACTTTGTATGTCTGATGGGCATGATCTGAGGGGCATGATCTGAGGCTACTGCATAGAAGGCCAATGAGAATGTTGCAGGATCTGTATAAAGAGAACCACTACCGATTAAGACAGAAGAACAGAAAAGGACACATTGGAGGAAAATCAGCTTCAGAGGCAAAACCATAGAGGCTGGGGTCTGAAGTCAAGAAGTCTCGGGCCAGGAGAACAGACCCACCCAAGAACGTGGACAGGGTGAGTTTGTCCCACAAGCAGAGTGGGCCTTCCGCCTTGTTGCGGTGGTAGAGGCATGCCACCTCAGGCCTTGGAGAGGGTAAAGCACATTCCTTGGGATTTAGGGAGAGCCTGGCTGCCACCACATGGAGGGGTTCAGTGTGTGTCCCAGAGATAGCAGAGAGCCTGGGTGCAGCCCTGATGCTTGGAAAGGTTGGAGCCGAGAAAAAAGTGGTATATTGCATTCTGGCAGCTGGCAAACCAAACAGCTTCTAAAAAGGGGAATTCAATAAGTTGCTCGTTTACAGTTCTAAAGCCAAGAAAATGTTCCAATTAAAACAAGCCTATAGAAATGTCCACTCAAAGGCATCCAGAGAAATGTACCTTGGTTCTAGAAGGCCAGTGGCATTCAGCATTTCTCTCTCAGCGGGGAGGGCACATGGCAGACATGGAGGTGTCTGCTGGGCTTTCTCTCCTGGCCTCTTGCTTGTGAAGCTCCCCAGGAGACGTTTTCCTTCTTCATCTCCAAAAGTTGCTGGCTGGTGGACTCTGCTTCGTAGTTCTGCAGCATTCTCTAGCTTTTTCCAAAATACTTCTTTTATAGGATTCCAGTAAACTAATCAAGATCCACATAGAATGGGTGGAGACATGTCTCCATCTAATTAAGTTTAATACTTACAATTGATTGAGTCACATCTCTGTGGAGATAACCTAAGCAAGTTTCCAGCCTATAGTGCTGAATAGGAATTAGAAGAAACCATCGATCCCACAAGATTGATTAGGATTAAAACATGGCTTTTTTACGGTACATAAATCTCTCAAACCAGCACAACCAGCCTCTGCTTATTCATTCTTTCATTATCTACTTGTATTTCCCACCTTTCCCCTTATTTGAGTCCCTCTTCTTTTGAACATTTTACTCTTGCTTTTTGTTCGTCATCTCTTTCTCTGCTGGGAAGTAGTTTGATATTCTGCAAAAATCCCTGAAAGTAAAAATCTGGATTCAAGTTAATCTTTCTATGCGTTGATTTCCACATCTGTTAATTAATTAGATGGGGAAATTAGGTTACTTAGGACACCCCTAGAACTCTAAGATTCTTTATGACTTGCCTTTTTCTTTTCCTTTTATTTCTTTTCCATTGCTGCTGGAACAAATTATCACAAATTTAGTGGCTTAAAAAACACAAATTTACCATGTTACAGTTCTGGAGGGCTGAAATCCAAAATGAATCTTACAGTATTAAAATCAAGATCTTGGGCAGAGCTGTGTTCTTTCTGGAGGCTTGAGGGAAAAACCATTACTTACCTTTTCTAGCTTCTAGAAGCTGCCTGCATCCTTCGCTCATGCGTCCCTCACATCACTCCACCCTCCACTTTCCATCGTCCTCCCTCCAACTCTGGCTTTGACCTTCTTGATGCCTACTTATAAGGATCCTTACGATTCCATTGGACATAGCCAAATAATCTAGGAAAATCTTCCCATCTCAAGATCCTTAATTTAATCATATCTCAAAGCCTCTTTTGTCATATCAGATATTCATAGGTTCCAAATACTAGGATGTTTCTGGGAGGGATGTATTATTCTGTTTACCACATATATAAACTTCTTTTTTTGTAGACATTGTGACACTTCACCCTTAAATACAAGGGCATGCATTTAAATAAGAACTTTCTCCTAATAATCACAATATAATTTATTTTTGCACAGTATTATTTAATATACAATCAATATCTAAATTTTCAAAGTTCCAATAAATTCCTTTGTAGTCATTTTTTAAAATTTTAAACCAAAGATCTTTTAGTCTCCTTTAATCTAAAACTGTGCTATAGCCTTTCTTTTGTTCTTGGTTCTTATAAGCAGTGCTACTATGAGACATTTTTTTACATTCTCCCTTGTGTTCTCTTGTGAATATTACTTTAGAGAAATGGAATAAAATGGACCATGGAGTATGTGTGTTTTTATGGATTTTGCCGTTTTGCCTTCTGGAATGTCTGTACCAATGCACATTCCATCTAGTGGTACCCATTTTCCCATATCCTTGGTGCACTTTTAATTATTATTATTTTTTTTATTAGAGAAGAAGTATGTTTATAGGAAAGTCTTGTAAAAAATACAACATTCCCATATATCCTCCTATTGTTGACACCTTGCATTAGTGTTGTACCTTTGTTACAATTAATGAAAGAATATTAAAATATTACTGTTAACTGTAGTCCATAGATTACATTACATATTTTTTCTAATATGTCACCCTATTAAAAATAGTGCTGTATATTTGTTATAATTCTTGAAAGAACATTCTTATATTTGTACCATTAACCACAGTACATTGTCCACAGCAGGTTTCACTGTGTTATGTACAGTTCCAATCTTCTTTCCTTTTGGTAAGATACATGATCCAAAACTTTCCCTTTCAACCACATACACAAATCGAGTGCTGTTAATTAAACTCACAATAATGTGCTACCATTACCACTGTTCCTTTCCAAACATTTATAATCAAACCAAATAGAAATTTTGCACAAATTAAGCATCAGCTCCCCATTTTCTACCCCTGTTCTATCCCCTTGTAACCTGGATTCTAGATTCTAATTCTATGGGTTTTCATCTTATAATTAGTTCATATCAGTGAGATCACACAATATTTGTTCTTTTGGGTCTGGCTTATTTCACTCATAATGTTCTCAAGATTCATCCATTTTGTCACATGTATCAAGACTTCATTCCTTTTTACAACTGAATAATATTCCATTGTATGGAATATTATGTATTTACCACATTTTATTTATGCATACATCAGTTGATGGGCTTGTGGGTTGTTTCCATTTTTTTGGCGGTTGTGAATAATTCCACTATGAACATTGGTATGTATGTGTATGTTTCACTCCCTGCTTTCAGTTCTTCTGGGTATATACCTAGTAGCAGGATTCCTGGATCATATGGCAGTTATATTCTTCGCTCTCCGAGAAACTACCAAACTCTCTTTCATAGTGGCTGCATCATTTTACCTTCCCAACAGCAGTGAATGAGTATTCCTATATTTCCATATTTTCTCAAACACTTATACTTTTCTGTTTTTTAATAGTGGCACTTCTAGGAGGTTTAAAGTGATATTTCATTTTGGTTTTGATTTGCATTTCCCAATTTTTTTCTTGATTTCCTCCTCATATTGTTCATTATTAGTGTATGTAAAGTGATATTAAGCATCTTTTCATGTGCTCTTTAACTATTTGTAATTTTTCTTTGAAAAATGTCTACTCAAGTATTTTGCCCATTTTTAAATTGGATTGTTTGTCTTTTTATTGTTGAGTTCTTATCAGATATTACGTGGTTTCCAAATATTTTTCCCATTGAGTAGATGGAGACAAAGCCTTTTCACTTTTTTGGCAAAGTCTTTTAAAGCACAAAAGTTTTTAATTTGAGGAGGTCCCATTTATCTATTTTTTTCTTCCCTGGCTTGTGCTTTGGGTGTAAGGTCTAAGAAACTATTGCCTACTACAAGATCTTGAGACTGCTTCCCTTCATTTTCTCCTAGGAGTTTTATGATCCTGGTTCTTATAATAGGCCTTTGATCCATTTTGAGTTAATTCTTTTATAAGGTGTGAAGTAGGGGTCTTCTTTCATTATTTTGCCTATGGATATTCAGTTCTTCAGCATCATTTGTTGAATAGGCTAGTCCATCCCACTTGAATGGGCATGTGAGTCTTTTTCTGAACTCTTAGTTCCATTCCCTATCTTTTTGCCAGTACCATCCTGTGGTTCTGTAGCCTCCTAATAAGCTTTAAAGTCAGGAAATGGAGTCCTCCAACATTGTTCTTTTTCAAGATGCTTTTGGCTCTTCAGGGCCTCTTACATTTCCAAATAAATTTGATAATTGGCTTTTCCATTTCTGCAATGTAGGCTGTTGGAAATTTGATTGGGATTGTGTTGAATCTGTAAATCAGTTTGGGTAGAATTGATATCTTAACAACATTTGGTCTTCTAATCTACGAATACAGATTCCATTTATCTAGATCTTCTTTGATTTCTTTTAGCAATGATTTATAGTTTTTTGAGTACAAGTCCTTTATATCCATAGTTAAATTTATTCCTAGGTATTTGATTCTTTTAGTTGCTAATACAAATGGAATTTTTTTTCTTGACTTCCTCCTCAGATTGTTCATTATTAGTGTATAGAAACACTGCTTATTTTTGCATGTTGATCTTGTATTCTGCCGTTTTGCTGAACTCGTTTATTAGCTGTAGTGGCTTTGATGTAGATTTTTTTTTATCTTTCTATTTATTTAGCAAATAGTGAAAGTTTTTCTTTTCTGATTTGGATGCCTTTTATTTCCTTTTCTTGCCTAATTGCTTTTGCTAAAACTTCTAACAATATAGTAGTGGTGAAAAGTGGGCATCCTGTCTTGTCTTGTTCACAACCCAAGAGAGAAAGATTTCAGTCTTTCACCATTGAGTATGAAGTTAGCAGTGGGTTTTTCATACATGTTGTTTATTGTATCTAGGAAGTTTCCTTCTATTCCTATCTTTCAAAGTGCTGTTATCAAGAAAGGGTCATGGATTTTGTCAAATACCTTTTCTGCATCAATTGAGATAATCATGTCATTTTCCCTATTGACTATTAATATGGTGTATTTCATTAATTGGTTTTCTTATGTTCAACCACCCTTGCCTACCTAGGATAAAACCCACTTGATCTTGGTGCACAATTTTTTTAATGTGCTAATGGATTCGATTTGCAGATATTTTGTTGCAGATTTTTGCATCTATATTCATTAGATAAATTGGTCTATAATTTTCTAGTAGTATCTTTATCTGACTTTGGTATTAGGATGATGTTGGCTTCATAGAATGAGTTAGGTTGTGTTCCTTCCTCTTCATTTTTTCAGTTTGAGCAGGATTGGTATTCATTCTTGAAATGATTGGTAGAATTCACCTGTGAAGCCATATGTTCAGGGCTTTTCTTTGTTGGGAGGTTTTTGGTGACTGATTCAATCTCTTTACTTGTAATTGGTTTGTTGAGGTCCTGTATTTTTTCTAGAGTCAGTTTAGGTTGTTACTGTGTTTCTAGGAATTTGTCCATTTCATCTGCATTGTCTAACTCTTTCACATACAGTTTTCATACTACTCTCGTAATTATGATCCTTTTTATTTCTGTGGGGTCATTAGTGATGTCCCCCCCCCCCATTTCTGATTTTGTTCACTTGCATTTTCTCTCTTTTTTTCTTTGTCAGTCTAGCTAAGGGTTTATCCATTTTATTGATCTTCTCAAAGAACCAACTTTTGGTTTTGTTAATTCTCTATGTTTTTATGTTCTCAATTTAATTTGTTTTTGCTCTAATCTTTGTTATATCTTTCTGTTTGCTGTTATTTTTGTAATTCCTCCAGGTGTGCAATTAGGTCTTTCCCCATCCATGGGGAGGAGGACTTCCATGTTCCTCTTTGTCCACAGAGCTAGCCTGGGACTGGACCCCAAGGCGGCCTGCCTTGAGAATGGGGGTTAGGCACCAGTAATCACTACAGAGTGAGTTACTCACAGTTCTTTACCTCAGCTTTTTGGCCTCTTCCTCCTATTCTTCCCTGGATACTGCACACTGCATCCTTGGCCTTCAAGCCCCAGAGCTATTGTTTCTGACTATTTTGGAGGAAGAGTGAGTCCTGGAGCTACTCCATGGTCTTGCCCAGAAATTCCCCCCTTGATGCTCTTTTATTACTTTTTCCAAACTGAGACCTAAACCAAAGTCAGTTTGTTTTCTATTGTTTTCCGTTGTTGGCATCTTTCTTGTACTATAGTGGGTATTCTTTTTCCTTTCTTCTATATAAATATGTATCTTTGTTCTCATATTAATGTAATTTTACAAGAAAGGGGAGGTTAGTACAGATCCTTAATCCACTATCCTAAACTGTTACAGATGCTGAGTTATTAGCTATAAGTACACCAACCTCTTGCTGGCCAGCCTTTGTGTAGACATGTTTCAACATAAATCTCTACATGTCACAGACATATGGGCCAACTTTTAAAAAAGTACTTGAAAGGCAAATGTTTAAGTGTAAATGTTAAGATTGTACTATACTTTATACAGAGTGATAATTAAACAGTGTAAACTTTTCGAGTGAATCATTAAATCAGGGAATTTGTTACATTAATGAAAATGATTTTTGAAATTTTTGTTTTTAGGTATTAGAATATTTAAATGATCTGAAACAGTACTGGAAAAGAGGATATGGCTATACTATTAATAGTCGATCGAGCTGCGTTCTGTTTCAGGATATCTTTCAGCACTTGGACAAAGCAGTTGAACAGAAGCAAAGGTAAAAACTTAAAAATTTTGAAGTATATTTTGAGTGCTCAATTAAGCTTCTAGAAAATGGTTATAATGAGTGATTTTTTAAATAGCTCCTTGTTTTTTAAATATATATATTTTAATATAATATTTGATACCTAAAAAAGAATTATTTAACATTTATTTAAATTATAAAGCGTATGAACCTGCCACTCAGCCTAAGAACTAGAATAGTACTAATAACTTGCGTTTCCTTATGTGTTCCTTACCTGTTCCATTTCCTGCCTTCTCCTGCCACCTCCACGTCCGGTCTCCTGTAACTTCTATTCAGATTTTTGTTTTTATCATTCCTTTTCCTCTTTAAAAGTAGTTTTTACTATGAATGTGTGTGTGTGCCCAAATAATACATTTAATTTCGCCTGGAATTATATTGCTTGTTGTTTTCTGGGACTTGCTCTTTTTACCCTCAACAACATGTTCATAATATTCAACATAATATAATATTCATAATATTCAGCCGTTGTTACATACGGCTATAGCTCATTCATTTTCACTATGGTACAATATTCAGTAATATCAGTATACCACAATTTATGCCATCTGCTCTTGTTAATGGGCATTTGGATAGTTTCTATTTTTTGCTATTATAAATAATATAATTATGAACTCTCTTATACATGGTTCCTGGTATGAATGTGCAATATTTTTTAAATGAGTATTTTTAAAAGTCTTTGTTCTTTTTTTTTTTTAATATTTTTGTTGAGAAATTTTCACACACATACAGTCCATCTGCAGTGTACAACTGCTGGCTCACAGTATCATCACAGTATTCATCACTGTGATCATTTTTAGAATATTTGCATCACTCCAGAAAAAGAAATAAAAAGAAAAAAACTCATACATCCCATACCCCTTAATCCTCCCTCTCATTAACCACTAGTGTTTCAATCTACCCAATTTTTTAAATCTCTTAATCCCCCATTATTTATTTATTTATCCTTATTTTTTGCTCATCTGTCTATACCCTGGAAAAAGGAGCATCAGACACAAGGTTAGAATCTGTTAACATTCATACTTTTAACCTTTTGATACATCATCAAGCTCCACTTTGTTTTACAGATATGCTTCTTTGAAGGCTTATACATTTACAGCTGTAGACAAAAATCATGCTATAAAGACTGAGACAGAAAATCTGAAAGTGGTACATTTTATTGTGTTTTCAGTGCCAAGTTTTACATATGTAGAAATCTTTTTTGTTTTTTTGATTTATCACTAGTTTATGGAATTTTCTTGAGTGTACTAGAGGCTAGATAAAAAAAAATAAGATTGAGTATTTAATTTCTCCTGCCAAAAACTTTCTTTTTTTTTTCCAAAAACTTCTGTGGAAATTTCAGTCAAGCCAAATAACATCTTTGAGATAGGAGTTCATTTTTTCCTGGTTAGTTTTATAAATGGCTTATAATTGTTAGACTTTGTGAGATAATGGATCTTAAGCCAATTGTTCATTGAGATTGTTCATTATGTATCCCCTGGTTGAACAACAAGTATAGTAAACTTAAAGTTGTAGCAGAAAGATTCTGAAATAACTTTTGCAAGATTTGCTATTATAATTTAATCCCAGATTTAAAGTTTAATAAGAAGTTTGTCATTGATATTTTAAAGTATTTTTATACACTGAAAACTATAAAAACTATAAAATATTACAGAGAGAAATTTAAAATAACCAAAATAAATGGAGAAATATACCATCTTTATGGCTTGAAAGATCCAAATTGATGTATAGATTGAACGCATTCCCTATCAAATTCCCAGTAAATTTCCTTGTAGAAATTGACAAGTTAATTCTAAAGTTAATGGGGAAATGTAAAGGCCCTAAAAGAGTGAAAACAATTTTGAAAAAAAATAACTAAAGGTCTATCTGATTTCAAAACTGACTATAAAACTACAGGCAAATAAATCAGTGGAATAGAATAGAGTCATGAAATATACTTATATATGTATTATCAGTCGAATTTTGGAAAAGATGTCGAGATAATACATTGGTGAAAAGGGTAGCCTTTTTCAGCAAATGCTGCTGGAACAATTAGATATCCATATGTAAAAAAGTGACATCTAAGGAGTTAATACATATGGGTTTGTAAGGTTTTTTTTTTTTTTTTTTTTTTTTTTTACATGGGCAGGCACTGGGAATCGAACCCGGGTCCTCTGGCATGGCAGGCAAGCATTGCCGTCTGCTGAGCCACCGTGGCCCGTTTGTAAGGTTTTTGTTTGGGGAGATAGGAGAGTTTTCATAATGAAAGATGATGAGGGTACTACAATGTTGTGAATGTGATTAATCCCACTGAATGATATACTTGGGAGTGATTGAGATGGAAAAGTTTATGTTAT
Source organism: Tamandua tetradactyla (assembly GCF_023851605.1). Taxonomy (NCBI): domain Eukaryota; kingdom Metazoa; phylum Chordata; class Mammalia; order Pilosa; family Myrmecophagidae; genus Tamandua; species Tamandua tetradactyla. The sequence continues at coordinate 47,560,935 of NC_135339.1, forward strand.
ATATACATGTTCCCACAATTTTATTTTAAAAAAAAAGAGACCAACCAAAGAGATAATCACCATTGAATACTATATATGATCCTGGATGGAATCTGGCAAAGAAGAAGAAAAGGTTATTGAGACATATGAAAAAATCGAAGTATAGACTTGTAAGCTTTATAGTGTAAAATTTCCTGAACTTGATAGCTGCACTTAAGGCAGTGATGTAAGTTAATATTCTTGTTGTTAGGAAATATACATGGTATTAAGTGTTCAAGGAGCATAATAAATATAGTCTATACTCAAGAGTTCAGAAAATGGATTGATGAGTGGGTAGAATGATATGGCAGTGTGGCAAAATGTTAAAGTTTATGGATCCGGCTATCAGCAGGGGGACTGGTGTGTTAGAGTTCTTGTTTTGGGTTTGTATTATTTTAGTAACTGTCATGTAAGTTTGAAAGTATTTCAAGATACAAAATTTAAAAAATGATATCTAAACCCTTATTTCCCGCTATGCACAAAAATGGATTATCTAAATGTAAAATATGAGACTATAAAACTTCTAGAAGGAAATACAGGATCAATGATTTAAATGGAAGAGCTAAAACTATAAAACTCTTAGAAGAAGACATAGGGGTAAATATTTATGACCTTGGGTTAGGCAAAAATTTCTTAGATGTGGTGTAACCAAGAGCATGATATATTTTAAGAAATGGTTAAAATAGCCTTCATCACAATTAAGTACTTTTGCTTCAAAGAAGACAAACCATAGACTTGGAAGAAAATGTTTACAAAACATATATATGATTAAGAATTTGAATCCAGAATATATGAAGAACTTACAAATAACTAGTAAGGAGGCAACCCAATTTTTAAAAAGGGCAAAAAAACCCTTCACCAAAGAAGATATATGGATGGCAAGTTAAGTACATGAGAAGATGCTCACCATCGTTAAACATTAGGGTAGTATACCCTAATGAAATGGTGAAATACCATTAATATATCCTTTAAATTGACTAAAATAAAATAAGACTCACTATCCTAAGTGTTAGCAAGACATGGAGAAGCTGGAAACTTCATGCATTGCTGGTATATAAGATGGTACAGACACTTTGGAAAACAATTTGATGGTTTTTTAGAAAGTTATAATATACATGTATATGACTTAGCAAATCCACTCCTAAGTATGTACCCAATAGAAATGAAAACATATGTCTACACAAAGACTTAAGTGAATGTTTACAGCTGTATTATTCATAATAGCTAAAAATTTAAAAATTCAAATGTCCATCAATTGGTAAATGGGTGAACACAATATAATACATCCATATGAAGGAAACCTATTCAACAATGAAAAAGAATAACTACTGGAAGATGCAACAACATGGATGATTTAAAAACATTCTAATTTAAGACTATGTGGTATGAGTCCGTTTGTGTGAAATTTCTAGAGAAGACAAAACTTTGGAGACAGACAGCAAGCAGATCAGTGATTACCTGGGTCTGGAGATCGGAGCAGGGATTGACTATATTGGCATGAGGAAACTAGGGTGATAGAAGTATTCCAAAACTGGATTGTCATGAAGGTTGCACACATAGCTGTGTAAGTTTACAAAAACTCATCAAGCTATACACTTAAAATGGGTGCATTTTATGGTAGGTAAATTATACTTCAGTAAAATATTAAAACAATGTGGGTATTTAATAAAAGGACAAGGGAGGAAACTAATAGAACTTTTTGGCAAAAGTAGAAAAATTTTTAAGTATTTAATAATTCAGAAAAATCATTTCTTAGACTTTTTATAAGAAGAGCCCAAAATTCTTACTACATATAATTGTTGAAATGTTTTACAATTATTTATTCAATTCCTTGTCTTAATTGAAAGTACTGGAGAAGAATTGTTTAAAAAAATTAAGGCTTTTACAGTGCCATAGGGTCATATTTAAATAGGTTTACTGAGAAATAGAATCAAATACCATAAGGTTTACTCATTCAAAGTGCACATTTCAGTGGTTTTTACTATATTCACAGAGTTGTAAAACAACTACCGCAGTCTAGTTTTTTAATATTTTTGTCATGTCATAAAAGAACATTGGCAATGCATGGTGGGGGTCTCCTGTGCCTGGGGAGGATGGTTTATGGGCTACTCTAGAGTCGCCCCCAGTTCTCCTGGGGTACTCCTTGCCTGCAAACTATGCTGAGGTGGAAGGTTACATTGAGAAAGACGAAGTCTATTGCCAGAGCCCGGTGGGAAGAGACGAGGGAAGATGGTGTGAAATGGAAACAGTTGGAACACAGAGGTCTGTACTTGACTCCTTTGTACGAGCCATTTCCTGATGAAGTGCACTTCTAGAGATGGAAATGACAGCAGAAGAGAGAGAAGTGATCACGCACGCAGATGAATGTGACTTTATAGAGATCCACAGATTCTTTGTGGACAGAGGTCAGCTTGGAAAGCCCTGCCCAGGCAAAAGCAGATGGTCAGTGAGAAAAGGTAGGCAGTTCCAAGACCAAGCGCTTAGGGTTGTTCAAGGGTCGGGAATATTGAAGAGAAGGATCATGCCAGAAGATGTTATCATCATTTAGCAAGGTCTCAAAATCCCTTGGTCTGTTTTGGGTCACACTGACAATATAGGGACATGATTGGCATAGTAAACAGAGGACGTCCAGAACACCATTAAATACATCGTATTTGAATCTGAGCTTGAAGCTGAAGAGGAAAAAGGGATTTGTAAAGTATCAAGTAGTGCTGTGCCTGAGAGATTATCAGTGAGGTCTATGTTCAGCACGGGGCTGGGTGGAAGTGACCATTAATAATCAAAAGACAGCAATGACCCTGTGCTTCATGGATAAGATGACACTGTGAGCCAGAAATGAGATGGCTGACACAGTGAGCTGCTGCTCATTGTGAGTGGAGTACATCTGGCTGCTGGAGGCTGATGGCCAGGAGCACATGGAGGTCGACTTTCTGGGAAAGGAGTCTATCCGTTACTATAAATAAATTTCCATAGAAAAGTATGCATGTAAGAGTTTATAACTCTTATAAAGAGAAAAAAATGCTTGGGACAAACCTCTTTGACAAGCTCCTTGTATGTGTGTGTGTGTGTGTGCACGCACGTGTGCACGCTGTATGGCAGGATCACATTTCATTATTTTCCCATGTGAGTATCCCATTATTGCAGCACTATTTGTTGAATTTTTGTTTGTTTGGTTTTGCTTGCTTGTTTGTTTTTTGAGAAGTATATGGATGGAATTGAACCTAGGTCTCCCACATGGCAGGTGAGAATTCTACTACTGAACTTTCATTGCACCCCCTACAAGCTGACTATTTTAAGCTTGAACAGGTATTTTTAAGGACCTGATATACAGCCTGGCCATCAGGGTCTTCTGACCCTAGACCTACAATGGACTTTCCCACCCTGCAGGAGCAGCTGTGGGCCATGATACATGCTGAAGATAGCTTAGCAACTAAGATTCTGTCCTACAACCCAGCAGACCAAGCCATGGCCATTATCTACCAATACCAGTATGCAACTCTGAAGACCTTCACCAAGTCCAAGAAGAATCTTCATATAAAGATCGAGGTGAAGGAGTTGGTGGCCGATGCAAAAGTGGAGCACAAAGCCATGAGGGTGACCAAGTCTCGAAGCTTCCTGGAGAAGTGGGGTCTGCTGGTGAAGTTAGAACAGCTCATACAGCTGACCACACAAACCCTAGACAGGGAGGAAAACAAGGAACTCACCCTGGGCACATCCAAACTCAGCTACCTGCAGCTCAGAGTCGGTACCGTCTAGTGCAGGAAGCTCACTGCTGAGAGAGAAGATTTACAACAGAAGAACTGTAACATAACACAAAGTGAGAAGTTTGCTTCGGTTATCGATATAACCAGTGCTCTAGTTTGCTAGCTGCTGGAATGCAACACACCAGAGATGAATTGGCTTTTAATAAAAGGGGATTTATTTAGTTAAAAATGTGTAGTTCTTCAGAGGAAAGGCAGCTAACTTTCAACTGAGGTTCTTTCTTGTGCAGGAAGGCACAGGGTAATGTCTGCTGGCCTTCTCTCCAGGCCTCTGGATTCCAACAGCTTTCTCCGGGGTAATTCTTTTCTGCATCTCCAAAGGCCTGTGCTGAGCTGGGAGTGCTGAGATGAAGTATGCTGAGCTGCTTGGGCTGTCCTACATTGACCTCTCTCATTTAAGCTTCCAGACAATTAAATCAAACATCATTCATTGCAGCAGGCACGCCTCCTAGCTGACTGCAGATGTAATGAGCAACAGATGAAGTTCACGTACCATTGGCTCATGTCCACAGCAATAGAACTAAGCATCTTCACCTGGCCAAGTTGACGCCTGATCCTAACTACCGCAGCCAGGAAGAACTTTGAATTCTGAATCATGATCTCTGTGTCTATTTTGAAACTCCTTTTGTGTTATTTTCACTATTAAAGCAGTATTGGGGTCATTTTGTACTATGAAAAAATAAAAGAGAAAGAAAAACAAACCTGTATCCATCAACTGTCACTTCTCCTTTCCTCTATTCCCCCAGCAGTAGGTAATCACTAATATACTCTCTATTTCTGGATTCGCCTGTTCTGCATTTCATAAAAGTGGAATCATACAAAGCTATAGTTTTATTGTGACTGGCTTTTCCCCCTTAATTAGAGCAGTTGAAGACTTACAAGAAGAAAAAATCATGCAGAAAATAGAGTCCCCATATAACTCACTCTCATACATACAGTTTTCCCTATTACTAACATTTTGTATTAGTAGTTTCCATTGTTACAATTGATGAAACCAGTAGTATTATGCTATTAACTATAGTCTGTAGTTTATGGTTTGCTGATGGAGTGGTGGTGTGGCGTAGTCGTCTTTTTTTTTTTATTTTAATGTTTATTCTTGTCACATATATACAACATAAAGTTTCCCTTTTTATCCACTTTAAAAATACACAGTTCAGTGGTATTAATTTTATTCACAAAGTTGTGCCTCCATCACTATCATCCATTGCCAAAACTTTGCTGTTACCCAAAATAGAAAATTCTGCACCAATGAAACTTTAATTCCCATTTCCCACTCTTACTTGGGCCCTGGTAACCTGTATTCTAGTTTCTGACTTTCTGAATTTGCATATTCTGCTTATTTCATATGAGTTGAGATCATACAATATTTGTTTCTTTTGTTCCCCTAGTATTTTTAAGCAATTTTATTGAGGTACAGTCACATATCGTACAGTCCATCTAAAGTGTATAATCAGTAGTTCACAGTATCCTAGTACATATTTGTGTGTTTATCACCACAGTCATTTTTAGAACATTTTCACTGTTAAAGAACAAGCAAAACCTCCAAACCATCCCATTCTCCTTATTCCCTACTATTATTGACCTTGGTATGGTACATTTGTTACTGTTGATGAAAGTATATCAAAATATTACTGTTAACTATAGTTCATAGTTCCCTTAATTTCTAGGAGTTCTTTAATATTAGTGATTTTAACCATCTGTAATGTACATAGATATTTTCTTACCAATTTGTCAATTGTCTTAGCTTTTTTTTAGGGTGTTTTTTTCTTTGCAAAAGATTTTAATTTTTGTGTAGTCAAATGTATCAATCTTTTTTTTGTTTGCATCTAGATTTTTAATAATAGTTAGAAAAACTTTTCCCATGCTCAGATGACAAAAGAATTCAGCTATATTTTCTTCTACTAAAAAGGTTTTATGTTTTATATTTAGGTTCTTGATACCTTTGGTATTTATCTTGTGTATTGTTGATATATGTCTAATTTTATCTTTTCCAAATGGCTTTCCAGTTGTTCCAGCATCATCTTAGTCTATTTTTAATGCGATTTTATTGAGCTATGTTATTTATTCACCTGCCATATAATCATCCAGATTTTACAGTCAGTGGCCCACAGTATCATCATTTAGCTGTGCATTCATCATCATCGCCATCAATTTTTGAACATTTTCATTATTACAAAAAAAATGAAAGTAAAAAAGAACACCCAAAAAATCCCATACTTCCCTCTTCCCCTATTGTTTGTTTACTTTTTTGCATTTTCTTTTCTTACTCATCTGTTCATACACTGGTTAAAGGGAGTATCAGTCAGAAGGTTTCCGAATCACATGGTTATACCTTAAAAGCTCTATAATTCAGTCATCTTCAAGAATCAAGGTTATTGGATTACAGTTCAACAGTTTCAGGTATTTCATTCTAGCTACTCTAATATTTTAGCTATTTGCTTCAGCTTTCCCAGTATTTGTTCTTTTCTGTCTGGTTTTTTTCACTCAACATGGTGTCAAGTTTTATCCATTGTTGCATGCATCAGACCTTCAGTCTTTTTTATGGCTGAGCAATATTCCATTGTATGTATGTACCACATTTTGTTTATCCATTATTTTGTTGATGGAGACTTGGATTGCTTCCCCTTTGGGCAGTTATTAATAATGTTGCTGTGGAAGGTGTAGGGAGGTGTGGAATTTAGTTCATCCTCTAGAGGAACTGCCTGGAACATGAGCTTGGGCAACATCCATGACCAGATACACATCATACACCAGTGTGAAATAGGTGGAGGGGCTGAGATCACAGCACAGAGCTGTGGGTAAAGCCCCAAAATCCAGGGGCTGGTGCTCCTCCTCCACTGGTATGGCATGCTCAGTTGAAAATACCTCCCCATTGGAAAAATAAATGGTCACTGCTGGGAGCAATGGAGAGCAGCTCAGTCAAGTTGCTAGTGTAGTTTTAATTAATAAATTTGGACCACTGAATTATAAGCTCCAAGCAGAGATAAACAAGTAGGAAAGGAATCCTGATTTTCTGCAAACAAACGGGAGGTGGGGCTGATGAAAAAACAAAAAAACAGACTTTTGGAGTGGTCCCAACTCAAAAATTCTGGAAAAGGGCTGGGACCCAAGGCACACAGAGACAGGTACCAATTCCAGCTCCCTACAGGTAAACCTTGGAAGCTGGGGACTGGCTCTGAAAAGGGATTTTTTTTTCTTTTTTCTTTTTTTGTTTAACTATTTTAAGGAGCTCATTAGAAAAAGCTTCAGGCATTTTCGATTTTCAGCCCTGATCCGTGCATGGACAGAGTTAAGATAGGTCTGGGAGACAAATGTCGGAGATAATTCCCTAAAGGACATTTTCCCCCAAGAAAAGTGGGGGCAAGGCCCAGCTCAAGTGGTAGCCCTCAGTCAGAGAATTCAGACCCCAGAGGCTAAACCCAAAACCCACCTTCTACCTTAGCCTCTGTCTCAACCACACCCCTGGCAGCTACAGGGTCACCTTAGAATGAAAGGTACCGTATCACTTTATACTGGTGGAGAGCTACAGATGGATAAACACCACCTACGGGGAAGGATGGGAAAAGGACAGAGTCTAGAGGCTTCACAGGAATCTCTAACAACTGCTGGGTCTCATCACCAGAGAAACTTTATACTATTTGAGACCTGGGCCTTTCTTGTCTGGGAATATCTGATTGGAGTCGATGATATCTGGGAGAACATACTAAAAAAAGAAAAAAGATTCCATTTAGGCAGGGCAAGAACCAGAAGAACTAGAGCTGAAAAAAGTTAAATTGAAGCAATGCTGGAGGTCTGGAATAAGTTGAACTGAATGCCAGGAAACAGAGAACAAAGCCAACCAACAAGAAAACCCGAGGTAAAAGACTGAAAATGACCTCTAGAATAAACTAATCAAAGAAATCAGATGCTGATACACCCACAGAAAATTACGAGTCATAGTAGGAAAAACAAAGGTATGGCTCAGTCAAAGGAATACACTAACTCTTCAAATGAGATGCAGTAGTTGAAACAGCTAATTAACATTCAAACATGCTAAATCAAGCCAAAAATAAATCCACGAGTTGAGGCAAGATGTGGCAAAAGAGATGAAGATTATAAAGAAGGCATTGGTTGACCATAAAGAACTTGAAAGCTTTAAAAAACAAATGGCAGAACTTATGGGAATGAGAGGCACAATAGAAGAGATGAAAAACAAAAAAGGAGACTAAAAACAGCAGATTTGAAGAGGCAGAAGAATGAATTCGTGAACTAGAGCACAGGACATCTGTAATCCTACACATAAAAGAACAGATGGGGAAACAAATGGAAAAATATGAGCAGGTCTCAGAAAATTAAATGACAACATGAAGTACATGAATATACATGTTGTGGGTGTCCCAGAAGAATAGATGGGAGAAGGGGCAGAAAGGAAAAGAGAAGGGAAAAAGGGTAGAAATAATCATGGAAAAGTTCCCTTCTGCTTTGAAAGACATAAAATTACAGATCCAAGAAGCACAGAATACCCCAAACAGAACAGATCCATACAGACCTACTCCAAGGCAGTTACTAATGAGATTGTCAAATGTCAAAGACAAAGAATTCTGAAAGCAGCAAGAAAAAAGTGATCCGTCACATCCAAGGGAAGCCTATAAGGCAATGACTGGAATTCTCAGCAGAAACCTCAATCCCGAGGCTACTCTTGTGTCCCGACGATCAACTGAGGCTCTGCACCTGTAAGGGAGGAATGGTATGGGACAAGAGACACGAAGAATGGCAGCAAGACAAATGTTCTGATTAAGCTGCAAAAGTTTATTGAAAAGGCTGGGTATATATATACTCTAGGAGAGAGGGTAGCAGTAGGGATAGGTGGCGATCTCTAATTGGGTGAATAAGGACAAAGGGATGATTTGGGATTGGTGACTGCTGTTGTTAGGGTGGAGGGCAGATGTACAGTTAGTTTTTTTGGTGTAAACTATTACTACTTCCGTGAAGAAAGCTAATTATAGCTTAGGCTGTTCTTTGTCTCAGCCCTGGCAGCCATGTTACATGTTTCCAGCATTGCTGAGGGTGGAATTTATACATGTTACTTTAATTGTCCCCAACACTCTTGGGAAGCTTATGTAGGTAGCAGAGAAGCTTAGACTACCTACCCATAGGCATGCCTAAGAGTTACTTCTGGAGGACCTCTGTTTTTGTTCAGATGTGGCCTTACTCTCTAAGCCAAAGTCTGCAAGTGAAATCATTGCCCTCTCCCCTACATGGGACATGACATCCAAGGGTGAAAGTCTCCCTGGCGATGTTGGAGATGATGACTCCCAGAAATTAATCCGACTCTGGCACCATGTAATTAACAGTTCCATCTTGACCAAAACGGGGAAAAGAAGTATAACTAATTAAGTATCTGTGGCAAAGAGAGTTCAAATAGAGTCGAGAGGCTATTGTGGAGTGTGCTGGTTTGAAAGGAAGTATGCCCCCTAAGAAAAGCCATGTTTTAATATAAATCCCATTTCATAAAGGTAGAATAATCTCTATTCAATACTGTATGTTTGAAACTGTAATGAGATTATCTCCCTGGATGATGTGATTTAGTCAAGAGTGGTTGTTAAACTGGATTAGGGGATGACATCTCTCCACCCATTTGAGTGGGTCTTGATTAGTTTCTGAAGTCCTATAAAAAGAGAATGAGAGATTCAGAGAGAGCAACACTACAAAGCAGAGAGTCCACCAGCCAGCGACCTTTGGAGATAAAGAAGGAAGACACCTCCCGGGGAGCTTCATGAAACTGGAAGCCAGGAGAGAAAGCTAGCAGATGATGCTGTGTTCACCATGTGCCCTTCCAGCTGAGAGAGAAACCTTGAACTTCATCAGCCTTCTTGAACCAAGGTATCTTTCCCTGGATGCCTTTGGACATTTCTATAGACTTGTTTTAATTGGGACATTTTCTCGGCCTTAGAACTGTAAACTGGCAACTCATTAAATTCCCCTTGTTAAAAGCCATTCCATTTCTGGTATATTGCATTCCAGCAGCTAGCAAACTAGAACATGGAGGTTGCTCTCACATAAACTTCAGTTAGACCTTGCTACCTGTTATAACCTGCCAAACCCCATCCAGGACCATTCCAGCCAATCCTAAAGAACACCTAGGGCAATATATAAGATTCCACGAGGGTTCCATGCACTAGAGTAACTTTCCAGATACCTACAACCTCCAGATGGGTCCCTGGACCAGATAAGTCATGAAACCTCAAGGGCCCAGCCTCTCCAGATAGTTCCATCTCCCTATTGCGTATTAGTGACAGACTCTTCCAGTATCAAAAATTTAGAACAGCCATAGCCCAAACATCCCAAAAGAGAGGGATGGAAAGATCAAAGGTGATGGTGAAGTTATACAGTGAAGGTAAACAAATGAATATGAATGGTGAATCATTAAACTGATATTTCTTTTAGTCTCCAGTATCTTAGAACAGCTAGAAGTAAAAACCTAAAACTGTGGAACTGTCACCCATGTCAAACTCTGAAATATGTTCTACAACTAATTGTATTACAGTGCTTTGAAATTTATTGCTTTCTTGTATATGTGTGATTTTTCACAAAAAATAAAAAAGAAGGAAAGAAGTCAAAAGTGATGATAAAATATTTAAGCCTTCTAGCATCCTGTATTTTGGAGCAGCTGGAAAGGAAAAAATTCTGAGAGAATTGCCTGGTAGCCCATGATAAACTCTGGGATATGTCCTCTAACTTCTTGTTGAAAAGTACTTTGAAACTATTGCTTTTTTATTTCTTTGCTCTGTATATATGTTATGCTATACAATAGAAAAGTTAAAACACATACACACCAAACTCCTCCCCCCCCCAAAAAAAAAACCAGGACCCGCCTATATCCTGTCTACAAGAAACTCATTTAGACTCAGGGACAAAAACATATTGAAAGTGAAAGTTTGGAGAAATATTTCAAGAAATAACAACCAAAAAAGAGAAGGGGTAGCTATACTAATAACTGACAAATTAGACTTAACATATAAAACAAAAAGTGGCAAAGAAAGGCATTCTTCAGGTTAGACCACAAGTTGGGTCATAGAGCAAGTCTAAATAAATTTTAAAAGATTGAAATTGTACAAAACACTTTCTCTGATCATGGTGGAATGAAATTGAAAATCAATAGTAGGTGGAAGGCCGGGAAATTCACAAATATATGGAGGGTAAATAGCACAATCTTAAACAAGCAATGGGTTAGGGAAGAAATTACTAGAGAAATCAGTAAGTATCTTGAGGCAAAATAAAATGAAAACACAACATACCAAAACTTTAATGCAGCAAAGGTTGTGCTGAGAGGGAAATTTATTGCCCTGAATGCCAATGTTAAAAAAGAAGAGCAGAAATTGAGGAATTTCTGTGAGATTTTTGCAGAATCCTATTCTACTTATTTTGCACAACTCCCCCTTAGGAAATGGTTTACCGAGTCTGGTATAATACCATGAAAACAGGCTAGTTTAAAAAACCAGCTGTGTTGGGCGGGCCACAAGTGGCTCAGCAGGCAGAGTTCTGGCCTGCCATGCTGGAGACCCGGGTATGGTTCCTGGTGCCTGCCCATGAAAAAAAGAAAAAGCAAACAGGAAAAAAAAACCCCAGCCATGTTAATTGGAAATTAGCTGTCATTTGCCTTGAAGTAAAGCATTTTAAAAGTGTATGGGGGGTGGGCCATAGTGGCTCAGCAGGCAGAGTTCTTGCCTGTCATACCGGAGACCTGAGTTTGATTTGGGTGCCTGCCTATGCAAAACAAAACAAAACAAAAAAAGTATAAGTGCATTCTTTTAAGACCAGACTGAGCATACTTTTTTTTTTTTTTTTTTTGTATGCTGTATAGGGGGGGTTCACTTCATTCTTTTTCCTTGTAAATATCCCATTATTTCAGCACCATTTGTTGAATTTTTGTTTGTTTTTTCTTTCTTTTGTTTGCGTGTTTCTTTGTTTTGAGGAAGCGCATGGGCTGGGAATTGAACCAACTGGGTCTCCCACGTGGCAGGCAAGAATTCAGCCACTGAACTACCCTTGCACCCCCTGAGCATACTATTTTATTTCAGAGATTTAGGTCATGTTTTGTGGTTCTGAAATCTAGCCCCTTTGCATAGTTGAAAATAATGGGACATCTTTACAGTCATTGAATTTTGGAAAATTATTCCCTTGGGATTCAAACCTTATTACCAAATGAGTAAAAGCTTGGTTAAGAATTCTCGTTATATATTACCCTCCTTTAAAAAGAGTTGGCAGATGGTGATGAGAAAGACAGAAGGGGCCATTTTAAAGATGAACAGAAAGAGAAAGATGAATTATCCATTTCAACCTAATTCTAGTTAGAACAAAGTTAAATCCCCACACTCTTAAAAAACAAAATCCTAAGAGGCTTTGATTGAAAATTTTGCAATTTAAACTCTTCTAATGGTGCTTTAAGTGTCACTGTAGCATATGAATGACTACTAGCAGGTAAAGTTTCCATTTCTGAGTGTTGAAATGTGAAAACAGATCCTTTTCATCTTTAACTTAAAATCATAACTATCAGATTTTATTTTTTAATAATTTAAAGAAGCTGTAATTAGGGGAAAAGATTTCTAACAGATTCAGTGATTTAAATGTAACCAGTTGGAGTTTTATAGCTAAAATTATATTTGTGTATAAAACTGTTAAACCAGTCTGTAAATGGTGATAAATATATTTGCAATTATTGAAAAAAATTTGAGGAATTAATTGTTCACTTGGAAAAACTAGAGAAGGAACAGCAAACTAACCCAAAGCAAACAGAAGGAAAGAAATAAGGACGATTGGAGCAAAAATAAATTAAGTTGATAACATGAAAACAATGTTTTCATTGTTCAGGCTGATAGAAAAAAAGAGAAAGGATGCAATGAAATAAAATATGAAATGGGAGTGTGGGCATAACTACTGACCCCACAGAAATAGAGAAGATAATGAGAGGATACTGTGAGCAACTATATAGTAATAAACTAGATAACATAGATGAAATAGACTTAGAAGAGCATTAACAGCCAACATTGATTTGAGAAGAAATAGATGACTTCAACAAACCAATCATAAATAAAAAGATTAAATCTGTCACCAAGAAAGTCCCCAAAAGGAAATGTCCATGACAAGATAGCATCTCATGAATTCTACCAAGCATTCAAGAAAAAATTAGTACCAATCCTGCTCGAACTATTAAAAAAAATCATTGAAGAGGAGGGAAAGCTACCTTACTCCTTCAGTGAAGCCAACATCACCCAGCTACCATAGCCATACAAAGATACTACAGGTGCGCAGGTGGTTCAGTGGTAGAATGCTTGCCTGCTGTGCAGAAGACCTGGGTTTGATTCCTGGCCCATGCACTCAAAAAAAAAAGAAAGAAAGAAAGAAAAAGGTACTACAAAAAAAGGAAATTACAGACCAATCTCTTTAATGAATAGAGATACAAAAATCCTGAAGAAAACACGCATCTAACCCAGTAGCACATTAAAAGAATTATACACCATGACCAAGTGGGTTTCATTCTAGGTATGCTAGGCTAGTTCAACACAAGAAAATCCATTAATATAATACAGCACATCAATAAATCAAAGTGGAAAAACCACATGATCATCTCGATTGATGCAGATAAAGCATTTGACAAAATTGAACATCCTTTCTTGATGAAAACACTTCAAAAGATAAGAATAAAAGAGAACTTCCTAATGTGATAAAGGGAATATACATGAAACACCCACAGCTAACATACTCAATGCAGAAAGACTGAAAGCTTTCCTTCTGAGATCAGGGACAAGACAAGGATTCCCACTGTCACCTTTGTTATTCAGCATTCTGCTGAAAGTTCTAGCTAGAGCAATTAGACAAGAAGAAAAAAAGATCCAAATTAGAAAGGAAGAAGTAAGACTTTCACTGTTTGCAGATGACGTGTTACTGGAGCTAATAAATGAGTACAGCAAAGTGGTGTGGTGCAAGATGAACACCCCAAAATCAACAGTATTTTTATATGGTACAATACTACGTAGTACTGCTCTATAGTAATGAGTAATCTGAGCAGGAAATCAAGAACTTTCCATTTACAGTAGCAAACAAAAAAATAAAGAATAAATTTAACCAGCTGATCTGGGTAGGACTAAGGTAATCAGACTAAAGGGTAAAGGACAATATTGACTGTTTTAAAACTTCAACTTCTCTGAGAGCAAAAGAAGAGATGTTTACTTGGTGCAAAATTTATATTTTCAGTAGCATACTGTCTAATTTAACTTGAATGGTCAGCTTATTTGAACACTTTAACTACATAGAACCTTGAATAGGGAGTGAGATCTTGTTGGTTTGTACAGGTTAGTGTGATGCCCCGATAGATCCCAGAGTAATCTGGGCAGAAGATTATGAAGTATTTGCAAAGTTCTCTTGAGGGACTGGGGGAAAAGGTGGAAATATTAAACTTCCCCACCTAGGGAAGGCCTGTTGTTCTTGCAGTCATTGGGGACTGTGAATTTGATGCATCAGACCCTTGATCTTAGAACTTGTCCTTATGAAACTTATTTGTGCAAAGAAGAAGCTAAGCCTCCTTATGATTATGCCTAAGTAGCACCTGCAGAGAACCTCTTTTGTTGCTCAGATGTGGTCTTTCTCTCTAAGCCACCTCAGCAAGTGAGCTCACTGCCCTCCTCCCTACGTGGGTCATGACTCCCAGCAGTGTAAATCTCCCTGGCAATGTGGGATGGGACTCCCAGGATTAGCTGGGATCCAGCATCACAAGATTGAGAAAGCCTTCTTGACCAACAGGGGGAAGAAAGAAATAAGACAATATAAAGTTATAGTGGCTAAGAGATTTCAAAGAGAGTGGAGAGGTTATCCTGGAAGTTATTCTTATGCATTATATAGATATTCTCTTTAGTTTGTGGTGTATTGGAGAGGCTAGAGGGAGGCACCTGGAACTGTTGAACTGTGTTCTAGTAGCCTTGATTCTTGAAGACGACTGTATAACTATATAGCTTTTACAGTGTGACTGTGTGATGGTGAAAACCTTGTGTCTGATATTCCTTTTATCCAGGGTACGGATAGATGTGCAAAAAAATGAGGATAAAAATTAAATAAATAGCAGGAGGGATAAAGGGTAACAAATTGGGTAGATTGAAATACTGGTGGTCAATGAGAGGGAAGAATAAGGGATATGGGATATATAAGTTTTTCTTTTTATTTCTTTTTCTGGAGTGATGCAAATGTTCTAAAAATAATCATGGTGAAGAAACACATCTATTGTGAACCACTGATTGTATAATATGATTGAACTGTATGTATGTGAAGATTTTTTTTTAAAAAGAGTAAAAAAAAAGAAAAACCAGAGGATCTCAAAAGATAGACTGAATCAGACATCAAAAACATCCCAACAAAGAAAAGCTCAGGATGAGATGGTTTCACAGGTGAATTTTACCAAAATTCCAAAAATTAACATCAGGCCTATTCAAACTCTTCCAAAGAACTGAAGAGGAAAGAGCATTTCCCTACTCATTCTCTAAGGCCAACATCATCCTCATCCCAAAGCTAGGTGAAGATACCACAAGAAAAGAACATTACAGACCTTTATCCATCATGAATATAGGTGAAACAATCCTCAATATAATACTAGCAAACTGAATTCAGCTTTGAAAGAATTACATACCACTTTAAAAGAATTCTACACCACAATCAAATGGGATTTATCCCAGGTATGCGAGGTCAGTTCAACATAAGAAAATCAATTAATGTAATACACCATATTAATAGCACAAAAGAAAAAAAAACACATCATCATTTCAACTGTTGCACAAAAGGCATCTGACAAAATTTAGCACCCTTCTTTTTCTTTTTTAAATGCAGTTTTATTGAGATACATATTCACATACCATGTAATCATCCAAATTGTATAGTCAATAGTTACAGTATCATCATAGCTGTGCATTTGTCATCACAATAGACTGTTGAACATGTTCAGTACTCCGAAAAAAAATAATAAAAGTTGAAAAAAACACCCAAAACATTCCATCCCCCTTCCTCCCTGTTATTTATTTTTGACATTTTTTTTCCTTACATACACTAAATAAAGGGAGTGTCGGTCACAAGGTATTCACAGTCACATGGTCAGACCTTCAAAGCTGTATAGTTATTCAATTACCTTCAAGAACCAAGGCTATTGGATTACGGTTCAACAGTTTCAGATATGTGCTGGTTTGAAAGGATTTATGTACCCTAGAATAGCCATGTTTTAATGCTAAGCCATCTTGTGGAAGCAGCTGTTTCTTCTAATCCCTATTCGGTACTACAGGTTGGAAACTTAATTAGAGTATCTCCACTGGAGATGTGACACCCAATTGTGGGTATTAACCTTTCAATAGAGGGAGATGTGACCCCACCCATTCCACGTGGGTCTTAATTTTTTTACTGGAATCCTTTAAAAGAGGAAACGATTTGGAGAACGTTTGAGAGCAGCCGGAGAGCAGTGAGAACCATGAAAGCCCACATAGAGATCTTTGGAAATGCCCCTGGGGGAGCTTCATGAAACAAGAAGCCTGGAGAGAAAGTTAGCAGACATTGCCATGTTTGCTATGTGCCTTTCTAGTTGAGAGAGAAACCCTGAACTTCATTGGCCTTTCTTGATTGAAGATGACTTCTTGTTGGTGCCTTAATTTGGACATTTTTATAGACTTGTTTTAATTGGCACATTTTCTCAACTTTAGAACTGTAGACTAGCAACTTAATAAACTCCCCCTTTTAAAAGCTGTTGCATTTCTGGTATATCCCATTTGGGCAGCTAGCAAACTAGAACAAGGTATTTCCCTCTACCTACTCCAGTATCCCCAAAACTGAGAAAGGATGTCTATGTACTGTATGTGAATAACCTCCAGAATGCCCTCAACTCTATTTGAAATCTCTTAGCCACTGAACTTTTATTTTCTTTCATTTCTCTTCCCCCTTTTGGTCAAGAAGTCTTTCTCAATTTCACTATGCCAGAGCCAGGCTCATGTCCTATGTTGCCAGGAGACTTACACCCCTGGGGATCAGGTCCCATGTAGGGGGAAGGCAGTGAGTTCAGGGTTGCAATTAATGTTAATAGATGAGCATCAATGTTTCAATTAAATATAACCAGCCCTTCAAACAGGATCCTGACTTTGTTATAATTTTTACTTTTATTTTCCTTCTGGAACCCTCACAGCAGTGATGGAATTAAAGTTGCTTAAATTTAAGTAATTGATTAAAAGCAGCTGTGATTAGAAAAAGAGATTTAATTTACTAAAGAAATGAGATAGCCCTGGATTTTTTTCACTTCTTCCCCAATTATCTGTTAATATATTTTAACCTTTTTTAATTGGGGGAATTCAACAAGTGATTTCCTCCTTTCTCAAAGTAAAGCTTATGTGCTGGACTGTAGTTACCTACCTCATGAGATCTTTCATTTTATCAGAGATACTTTCTCACACCAAAATTAATTACTATAATAACAAATATTTGTTGTTGTCATTTAATAACTCATCCTTGATATCAGTCTTTTTTCTACCTTTTCTCTATCTTTTCATTGGTTTGCCAATCTGATATATTCAGATTTTATAGTTGAAAGGGTATGGCTTTTGGTTGTGTAGTTCCATATTGTAACATAAGATGGCAGTAGTGAAACATATTTAGTGGCACCAAATGATTTTAATGAACTATTTTGGTCAATAATATTGTAGCAGGAGGAAATTTTAACTTTTAAAGGCCTTAGAAATGTATGTGGATTCTTGACCCTGAGAATCTGTTCATGCTTGGCTTTTGTTAGCTATCTGAAGTAAGTGTTCCATGGAGTTTAACCAGGTGTAACAGGAATATCTTTTAGTGCTAGGTATTGAAGATAGTGGCTAAATTAAATTTTTTTAGAATAGCCTGGCTATCCTCTGAATTCAGATTCAGATATCTAGCTGCCTTGTGAATAGACAGTTTTGACTTTCTCACTAGACTGTAGGTATATATAGTATAGAATTTTGTTTAAATCTCTGCGTAGAACAATACCTGGGTACCAGTGATGTGCAGTAGTGGTACTTTTTCTTCTGTATTCCTTATTTTACTCAGTGCCACTGACATCCTGCTGGCCATCCCTGCTACAAACCTAGGCATTATTATTGCCTTCATCTTCCTTATTTTCTATATCCAGTTGCCACAATTTTTCAAGTTTATGTCAGTTCCTTCAACTTTTCTCCATTCCCCTTGCTGTGTCTCATTTAGTTTAATATCTCTTCCTAGATCCTCCTAAATTTTACTCTGGTTTCCATGTTACTCCCACTTCAGTTCAATATAGTCGTCTTTCTGAAATGCAAATATGATCATGTCTGGCTTCTGCGTAAATTATTCAGTAACTCCCTATTGACTCCAGGGGCAAAGTTCTCTCAAAGGTTTTAGAGACTCTTCTGTTTTCTTGAGGATAGTATTTCACGGAATGAATTCTGTGTGTAAGAGTAGTTGGGAAAGACTCCTTTGTGGATGATAAAATGTGAGTTGGACCTTAATCATAGGCAGTGTAGTGTGTTGAAATTTGCATTGGTTTTAGATTCATATCCAAATTCTGATCCTTGCTCAACTTGTTCAGCCTTTCTAAATCACAATTTCATGACCTCTAGGATACAGGTAATACTCATCTTACAAAATGTGAGCGTGAGTGCAACAATATCCCTATATGTTTGTGTGCCATACAAATGCACATATATGCATACGCATTTATCATTTTAGCACTGTACTGTACCTATAAGTGCTTAATAAATGTGACTTTTTAATTATTATTTTCAACATTATCAGAACAATCATCCCAGACTGAATTTGGCTGGGGGGAGTGATGAGGACATTTTAACAGGAGAAAAGAGTATTGAGCAAAGGCCTATTTGGAATGAAAATGGAGTGTTTGTGATACAATAAGGAAATAAACCTGATGGTTTGAGTTGGACAATGTTGAAAAATAAACTATGCCATGTAAGGTGTTTCTTATGCCAAAGGAAAAGCGATACACTTGACCTGTTTTCCAGAGGCCAATTAAAAATTTTTTTCACTTCTATTTTGTTTCACTTTTGAATAAATTCCATGCATTCTGAGATTATCACTTAGGCACCTTTATTCTTTTTAAAAACACTTGGACAAATCCATTGAAATATAAAGAGCATTTCCCATGTTATTTTTGAGTACCTGCTTGTATTCAGGTTATTATACAAGTAAAAGGGGCTATACAGAGATGGACACATTTAAATTATGTCTCAAGGAATTCATGTCCTAGTTTGGAGGGTATTTATGTAACAGTACTGAAAGAGAGGCAAATTAAAAAGTACTGAGGGAGAATTAATTTGAACTGTGGGGATTGGTAAAAGTTTTATGAAAGGAGGGCTATATGAATTAGGACACTGAAAACACTTCTTTCACTAACCCCTGAATATCTGCCCTTCATTCTTGCTTTGATTTTATTCTTTTAATAGATTTCTTGACGTATAATTGATTTTACTAAACTGCACATATTTAAAGTGTGCAATTTGATGAATTTTAACATATGTACCCCTGAAACTATCACCACAATGAAGATAGTGAAATATTTATCATATCCAAAAGTTTCTGTATGCCCCTTCCTAATCTCCCCTCACCCTCCACCTTCTTGCCAGGCAACTAATGATCACCTTTCTGTTACTATAGAAAATTTTCATTTTCTAGAATTTTACGTAATGGAGCAATATAGTATGTGCATTTTTTTGCCTGGCTTCTTTTATTAGCATTATGATTTTGAAATTCATTGTGTTGTGTGTATCAATAGTCCATTCCTTTTTATGATTAAATAATCTATTATATGGATATACCATAATTTGTTTATCTGCTCACCTTTTGTTGGACTTTTGAGTAGTTTCCAGTTTGGGACTATTACAGATAAAGCTACTCTGAGCATTTGTGCTCTTTATATGGACATCTGTTCTCCTAGCTCTTGGGTAAATACCAAGGAATGTAATGGCTTTGTCATATGTTAGGTATATGTTTAACTTTTTAAAAAACTGCCAGACTGTTTCCCCACCAGCAGTGTATGAAAATTTCATTTGTTCTATATCCTAACCAACCCTTGGTATTGCAGACCTTTTTAATTTTAGCCATTCTAATGGGTGTGTATTAATACCTCTTTGTGGTTTTAGCTGGTGCTTCCCTTAACACTAATGATGTTGACCATTTTTTCATGTGTTTATTTGCCATCTATGTATCTATTTCAAAGAAGTATCTTCAAATCTTTTGCCTGTTTCTTAATTGAGTTTTTGTCTTAAGTTATATGAATTCCTTATATATATTCTAGGTACAAGTCTTTTGTTATATTTTTGCTTTACAAATATATTCTCCTGGTACGTGGTTTGCCTTTTTGTTTTTATAATAGTGCCTTTTGAAGGGTTGATTTTGCCCCACTACTGAAGCTCTCTCCAATACCCTGTTATGAGGTTTTTTTTATGAGGTTTTGCCAGTCTAGCTATGAGTATACACACAATTCCAGCCCTGTGTTAGCTTTTGGAATAGTTTCATCTGTTCTTTCCCCTAGTTCTTTCTCTGGATTTGGATCATTTTCTCACATGCATGCACTGATCATTAGCAGAGGGGATCCCCCTGCAGAACTCTCTAGAGCTCTCCCTCCTGCAGCGCTCTCCTCTCTTGTACTTTATCCCTTAAATCCTAGTCAGTGTCTACTCCCCAAATTCTCAACCCCCTTCTCTTTTGCTCAGGAAGATTGCCATGCTGTATGTGTTATCCCTCCTTGTGCTGCAGCCTGGAAATTGTAGGCAGTAGACTGGGGCCATTACTGAGTTCATCTTATTTGCCTTTTTTTTTTCCTGGTTTAAAATCCCCCCCCCCCCCCCCCCCCCCAGTCTGCAGAAACATTTTAAAACGATATAGTTACACAGTCATCTTCAAGAATCGAGGCTGTTGGAACACAGTTCAGCAGTTTCAGGTACTTCCCTCTGGCCACTCCAATACACCGTAAGTGTATTAGTTAGGGTTCTCTAGAGAAACAGAATCAACAGGGAACACTTGCAAATATAAAATTTATGAAAGTGTCTCACGTGACCGTAGGAATGCAGAGTCCAAAATCCACAGGGCAGGCTGCGAAGCCGACGACTCCAATGGATGGCCTGGATGAACTCCACAGGAGAGGCTCACCAGCCAAAGCAGGAATGCAACCTGTCTCCTCTGAGTCCTCCTTAAAAGGCTTCCCATGATTGGATTTAGCATCACTAATTGCAGAAGACACTCCCCTTTGGCTGATTACAAATGGAATCAGCTGTGGATGTAGCTGACGTGATCATGACCTAATCCTATGAAATGTCCTTATTGCAACAGACAGGCCAGTGCTTGCCCAATCAGATGAACAGGTACCACAACTTGGCCAAGTTGACACCTGTCCCTAACCATGACAGTAAGCTAAAAAAGGGAATATTCCTATAACGCGTAAAAATAACCTCCAAGATAACGTCTCAACTCTGTTTGAAATCTTTCAGCCACTGAAACTTTATTTTGTCTCATTTCTTTCTTCTCCCTTTTGGTCAAGAAGCCTTTCTCAATCCCATAATGCCAGATCCCGAATCACTCCAAGAGTCCTATCCCACTTTGCCAGGGGGATTTACATCTCTGCAAGTCCCACATAGGGAGGAAGGCAGTGAGTTCAGCTGCTGAGTTGGCTTAGAGAGAGGGCACATCTAAGGCAAAAGAGATCCTCTGGGGGTGCCTCATAAGCCTAATTATAAGTAGGCTTAGCTTCTCCTTTGCAGGAATAAGTTTCATAGGGGCAAACCACAAGAGTGAGGGCTCAGCCTGTTGAATTGGTTGTCCCCAATGCTTTTGAGGATATCAGGAATTCCCCAGATGGGGAAATTTAATATTTACTTTTTTCTCCCTGGTCCCCCAAGGGACTTTGCAAATACTATTTTGATCTCTGCTCAAATTACTCTGGGATATATCAGGGCATAAAATAACACTAGTCTGTACAATCTTAACAAGATTTCTTGCCCATTCAAGATTCCATGTAAATTGGAACCTTGGGTAGACCATGAGATTTTGTTGGTTTGTCCAGAGTGATGCCCTGATAAATCCCAGAGTGATTTGATCAGTGAGTGGAAAAATATTTGCAAAGTCCCCTTCGGGGAATGTTGAGAACGGGGGAAAATTCAACCTCCCCAGGTTGAACTCTTGATCTTCTCACAAGCAGTGTGGACAATCAAAGCTATAGGCTGAGCCCCCAGTCTTGGGGTTTGTTCATATGAAACTTAACCCCACAAAGGATAGGTCAATCCTACTTAAAATTAAGCCCAAGAGTCACCCCCAAGAGAACATCTTTTGTTGCTTATATGTGGCCTCTCTCTCCAGCCAACACAACAAGTAAACTCACCACCCTGCCCCTGTCTACGTGGGACATGACTCCCAGGGATGTGAACCTTCCTGGCAACGTGGGACAGAAATCCTAGAATGAGATGAGACTCAGCATCAAGGGATTGAGAAAAACCCTAGAATGAGCTGAGACCCAGCATCAAGGGATTGAGAAAATCTTCTCCACCAAAAGGGGGAAGAGTGAAATGAGACAAAGTGTCAATAGCTGAGAGATTCCAAACAGAGTCGAGAGGTTATCCTGGAGGTTATTCCTACACATTAAATAGATATCACCTTGTTAGCCAAGATATAGTGGAGAGGCTGGAGGGAACTGCCTGAAAATGTAGAGCTGTGTTCCAGTAGCCATGTTTCTTGATGATGATTGTATAATGATATAGCTTTAACAATGTGACGGCGTGCTTGTGAAAGCCTTGTGTCTGATGCGCCTTTTATCTACCTTGTCAACAGACGAGTAGAACATATGGAGTAAAAATAAATAATAGGGGGAACAAATGTTAAAATAAATTTAGTTTGAAATGCTAGTGATCAATGAAAGGGAGGGGTAGGGGTATGGAATGTATAATTTTTTTTTTCTGTTTTCGTTTTATTTTTCTGTTGTCTTTTTATTTCTTTTTCTGAATTGATGCAAATGTTTTAAGAAATGATCATGATGATGAATATGCAACTATATGATGATATTGTGAATTACTGATTATGTATGTAGAACGGAATGATATGTTAAGAATGTTTCCTGTAATATTTTTTTAGTTTAAAAATTAATAAAAAAAGAAAAAAAAGATTCCATGTAATTATGATGTTCAAATAAACTGATCATACAAGTTGAATTAGAGAATACGCTACCCATAATATGAATTTTGCACCAAATAAACATCTCTTCCTTTGATCTCACAGAGAAGTTGGAGCTTTAAAATTTGGGCTATGTCATCGTTTACCCTGTATTTGATTTACTTTATTCCTATCCAAATCAGCTTCATTCATATCTCTAGTCGAAGTTTGATCACTTTTTCAACTTTTTAACAATTGCTGTATGGGGTAATGCTAACTTTCATAGCTTCATTTCTCTAACTCAGAGTCTCAGCTGTCACATGCATATCCTGCCTTCCCTCTTACTCTGCCTTTTGTCTAAAAATTGCAGCTTTGTATATATTGATCAGCTTTGTTTTAATCTTGGCTGAAAGTGGAAGTTTCTTTGATGTTGTTTTTGCTTGAGGAAAAACTTTATGCTTGAGTCATTTCAGTTTTATATTTGTGTTAAAATGTTGAATTGATGCTTCTGTAAACACCTCACTGGAGCTGACATTTAAGTGCACTTCTCTTCTTTCAGTCAGACGTATAAAAAGATTTTAAAAACTTGTTTTCTTGGTATTTTTCTTCCCAAAGCATATCATATCTCTCTGGCTGTTAACATTACTTATTTGTGTACTTACGTAAGTATGGCAATGTATGAGTTGCTTAAAGCTCTAGTTGATATTCCTGGATCATGTTTTTAAAAACACCTTGTATAACAACGTTAGTTGGCTTTGAAATGTGAATTTAGAAAGATCTAGCTGAGTACAGTTTTTCTGGTTGAGCCTTTTGAATGAGTTTAAGTTCTGACTTTAGGTGTTTTAACTACTTTGAATATACACGTGGTCATGTACCCTCATTTAACAACATAATTTTAGACTTCAAATTAAATTTCTTTCTTGATTGAAGATGTTAGAAGAAGAGGGCTATAATTTGAACAACTGCATTCTTATCTTGGAACCATTTTGGGCCTCTTTTTGTTATTTCTAAAATGAAAGGGCTTGTCCAGATTGCTACCCTGAAACATTATTCTAACAAATTTTATTTCCATATATAAATTCATATTGATTATTTATTTGCTTCCCTATTTTTCTATTCATGTTTTACATTTTCCACGTTCTTTTCTTCTCTTAAGCTAAACTTTATATCTTTTAGTGGTTTTGTCATCTCTAAAAATGTAGCATCCCAAGTTAAATTCATTTTATCATAGGGAAAGAGGAGACTAAATAGAGATTCTATTCCAAATCTTAGTATCTCCTGTTCTTTGGGAAACTATTTTGCTAAGAGTCCCTAAGAAAAAAAAATAGGTGGAGGGTATATGTTATTTTGAGAAATGTGACTAATAGAACTCTGTATTTGTTGATGAATCAAAACTGTTCTGCAGAGAATTTGTGCTTTCTCTTTCCTTAGGAAATGGCATTTTGGGTCAAAGCACAGAGAAAGTTCTCCTACCACTTGGTTAGGAGAACCTTTGTGAACATGGTTATAGCAAATGTGGTGTCTAGCAGATAGTGCAAGGGGGAAGAGTTAAAAAAAGAACAAAAGAAAGATGAGTATTTTATTTAAAAAAATAGGAAAATTTAAGCAAATTGCAGAAATTCTCAGTTATTCTTTATTGGATGTTAGGTATGTAAAATTAATTCATTCTATTTAGACATTTTAAATATAAAATTTATTAGGATAGAATTGTCAGGCTTCTTTGGAATACATAGGATGCAGGAGACATAACCAATGTGGGAAAGAACTATAGATGTTTTATTCCTCAGTACAACAGGTTGTAATATAATATATAGCACAGGAGTTTGGGGATCCTGTGGACTCTCAAAACTGCGTATTCAGGTTTTTTATGGGTATGTGTCTTTCCCTGGGAATGAAGTCTCCTTCCCTTGGTTAGGTTCTCAAATATACTCATATCCCCAAAAGGTTAGGAACAACAGATGCAGTGGTGTTGAACGTGCCACATTGCTGATTTCACTGGCAGCCCCTCCTTTAAAAAACATTCACATCTCTCTTCCAAAATCCTACATTATTTTGTTAAAGATTAAAACTTGATCCTTTTCTGTCAAAGTATCCTGAATCTCACAGCTCTGTTTATTGAAAGTTACTGACATAGCTACACAAGACATAGATAGAGTGAATGTAGCAATCTTTATGCTCTCAGCACTCTTCTGACTAAGTGATATGCAGAGGCCTAATGTATTAAACTGAGAAGTAATTCTTTTCTTGTTCCCCTTTTGTCCTTCCATCCCCACGTGCATTCTACTCTCTCTCTCTCTCTTTCACTCACACACACACACTTATATGAAGCAGTCACATTCACACATTTCCATTAATCCCTCATTCAGACATGTACACACATTCTTACTCATTTGCTGTTTGACCTGATTCATTGGCAGTATTTTGGGCTTAGTCATAGACCAGATTTGGTTGGAGAAGCTTGGGAAAGAAACTGAGAAAAGTTCTCATGCCATCCTTAGAAATTGGATATATTCAAAGACAAGCTGGGGATTTGATTCTTCCAAACAGCAATTTGGCCTGTACTAAGTGGACTAAATCAGTTCCTGGAAGATGGTTTAGAACTAGATTGAACTCTTCTGAGATTTATTCTGAACTATGAGACAGAACAGAGAGCAGTATTTCTTAAAATGGAACCCAGTCACTTTTTCACAGAAATTTCTTACTTCCCAATTCCTCATGGAAACTTGACATATGCCTTTAAATCCTCTGGTGAAAATTGGACCATACATTCTCTTGAATTTTTGCTTTGAGGTGTTTAAAACTACAAAAACAAACAAAAAACCTGTTTGCACACATGCAAACTCCCAACTCTTCTGTCTCCACTAACTGAAGGTATCCGAAGTCTCCGTTTTTTGGTGTTCAGATATAATGTATAATAGAAACATGATATGTTTTTCCATTTGATACTTATGCTTTTTTATTTTTTTTATTTTTTTTTTTTTTTAAAGACAGAGAGAAGGAAGGAAGGATAGAAGGAAGGAAGGAAGGAAGAAAGGGAAACATCTTTAAACATTTTCTTGTTTTTTATTGTATTCTGTTTCTCCGTTTTTGTTACATGGGCTGGGGCCGGGAATCGAACCGAGGTCCTCCGGCATAGCAGGCAAGCACTTTGCCCGCTGAGCCACCGCGGCCCGCCCAATACTTATGCTTTTTAACTTTATCAAAGAAAATAGAAATATGAGTAAGTCTTATAAAAGGTCAAACAGATATAAGTATGAGCAGCTGTTTAAGAGTGATTATATTAACCCTTTGGAAAGAAAGTATGCTCCTTTTGGTCACATATAATTCCATGAAAGTAGTTGGCTTTTTATGTACCTGAGTTTGGTATTTTGCGAGTTGAGTTTCAAAAATGAAGTAAAAATCAGTATACACATTGGTAATCACTTCTTGTTTAAAAGTAAAGAGAGCATTCTGATATTCATAGCTGTAAGGGAAACTTTGATTTAACTACATAGCTTAAAATAACTGAAAAATTATTGTCGATTTTCTTGAATGTATACCTTGTAATTATGGATTATATTTTTTTTCTTGTGCTTTCTTAGGGAAGTAGATTACTTTATTATCTTTATTCTAGTTTAACAATTAAACCGTTAATAATTATCAAGTTGAATTCGGACTAAGAAAAACAAAATAGTAAAGAAAAGCATTTATGTTTGAGACTTTGGTGATTTATATTGTTATTTAATATAATAATAGAATTTACTGAAAATAGTTTTGAGTTAAAATAAAAAATAGCTGACATTCTTTTAGCTGTTGAAACTTATTTTAGAGTGCGCAAGATTCTCCTTCTTACTCTTAAAACTCAATCTAGACATTTGGTAAGCACTAATTTTTTCTTAATTAGAAAATCAAGAATTAAGAAAGTTTTTAAATTGTACAAAAACGTAGGTGCTGAAAAATAATTTTTAGTCCGCTTTAGGGTTTCAGTTTTAAGTTTATGTTGATAGCATATTTTATAAAATATCATAAGGTCCTCTTTTCTATTTTATAGGCCATTTCCCCTGAGCTAGGATTTCTCTAAGCCAGATTTATAGTAGTCTGCTTTCTTTATATTTTTATATTTTAAAAAGACATAAATTAATCCAGTTAGGTTGTCTTCTTTCTCTGTGCCCAGTAAATATCTATGCACATATATTTAGGCATGATTTATTCCTTAAAGTGGTCATTTGTGTTAGGTAATTATATGTTATATGTATATATGTATTGTTTTATTATACACATGATCGGGAGAATGGCATCATCTAAAAGCAAAAGAACATGCGCCATCATGATACAAACTCACAACATATTCTATTGCTATACCTTGTAATCCAGTGTCTCGGAAATGAGCAAGGTGATTTTAGTTTTATCTGGGAAATAAGAGATTAAAATAAAGAAATTGGTTGGAAAAATGGAGGAGAGTTTTATATGTAGAAAATATAAAAGTAGATCACACTGAATCTGGATACAATCTCAGAATCCTTTTCAGTGTAGTGGAGATAGCATTATTAGTTGGAATTAAACCCATTTGGCCTAGATATTTGGTTCTGTGAAACTAAAAATTGTCATTTGTTAATACATTCCCTTTATTCCTAGCTAAAATTAAAATTTAGTTGCAGCACACCCTTTATTGCTCAACTAACTGAATTCAAGTTGGAAAGTATAATGTAAATGAGTCCCTTAGAGCTATTGAGTGAGAGAAGTTGATCTGGATAACCTAATAGAGACATAGTGTCTCTAATCTTAGGAAACAGTTACTTATGTAGTATGTTCCTGAGGCAAGATATTGTCTCTGACTCTGTTCATTCTCTTAGAGGCTTACACCATTAGTGACCAGCCTTTTGTAGAACTGTATTTTTATATATATATAATTTTTTATTTTATTTTTTTAAATACCATAAAACACCAAAACAAATGCAAACATTCCTATTTTGATCATTCCATTCTATATATATAATCAGTAATTCACAATATCATCACATAGTTGCATATTCATCATCATGATCATTTCTTAAAACATTTGCATCAATTCAGAAAAAGAAATAAAATGAAAACAGAAAAAAAATTTATACATACCATACCCCTATCGCTCCCTTTCATTGATCACTAGCATTTCAAACTAAATTTATTATAACATTTGTTCCCCCTATTATTTATTTTTACTCCATATGTTCTACTCATCTGTTGACAAGGTAGATAAAAGGAGCATCAGACACAAGGTTTTCACAGTCACGCAATCACATTGTGAAAGCTACATCATTATACAGTCGTCTTCAAGAAACATGGCTACTGGAATACAGCTCTACATTTTCAGGCAGTTCCCTCCAGCCTCTCCATTACATCTTGGATAACAAGCTGATATCTACTTAATGTGTAAGAATAACCTCCAGGATAACCTCTCGACTCTGTTTGGAATCGCTCAGCTATTGACACTTTCATTTCACTCTTCTCCCTTTTGGTCGAGAAGGTTTTCTCAATCCCTTGATGCTGGGTCTCAGCTCATTCTAGGGTTTTTCTCAATCCCTTGATGCTGAGTCTCATCTCATTCTAGGATTTCTGTCCCACGTTGCCAGGAAGGCCCACACCCCTGGGAATCATGTCCCACATAGACAGGGGGAGGGTGGTAAGTTTGCTTGTTGTGTTGGCTGGAGAGAGAGGCCACATCTGAGCAACAAAAGATGTTCTCTTGGGGGTGACTCTTGGGCTTAATTTTAAGTAGGATTGACCTATCCTTTGTGGGATTAAGTTTCATATGAATAAACCCCAAGACTGGGGGCTCAGCCTATAGCTTTGATTGTCCACACTGCTTGTGAGAATATCAAGAATACAACTTGGGGAAGTTGAATTTACCCCCGTTCTCACCATTCCCTGAAGGGGACTTTGTAAATACTTTTCCACTCACTGATCAGATCACTCTGGGATTTATCAGGGTATCACTCTAGACAGACCAACAAAATCTCGTGTCCTACTCAAGGTTCCATGAACTTATGGTAGAACTGTATCTTTTATTGAATTTTGTTCTTATTGCATATTGATTTCAGATTAAAAACCTGTGAAATGTGGTCTTTGCTTTTTATACACTCTTGGAGAATTGATATCTTATTTATAGAGATAATCTGTAGGTTTTCCATGTGCTTTCACCAAGTTAACTGTTGCTAAAGAGTGTTTTTTAAATTGTCCAATTCAGATTATTATGCCAGTAACCTTGCTATCAAACTCTAGCAGTGTAGTTTTCCAGTTAGTATGTAAAATACCATGTTTCTTCCACTAAGAAAAACTGATTTCATTTGAAATGATTTTAAATCAATAATTATATGAAAATATCCTTAGGTGATTAAATTCGTAAATTATTTGCCCCAGTTCTGATATACAGTTATTGTTTTCCAATACAGGAGGTCATTAATCACAGATGGGATGACTTAATATTCTTAAGATGTCAGTACTATCCAAAGCGATCTACAGATTTAAGGCAGCCCCTGTCAAAATCCAAGCAGAAATGAAAAGGCCAACCCTCAAGGGATTCCAGCCAGTCAAATCATTATTGAAAAAGTAGTACAAAGTTGGAGGTCTCACACTTCTCAATTTCAAAACATACTACAAAGCCACAGTAATCAAAACAGTGTGGTATTAGTATAAAGCTAGACATAAAGACCAATGGAATAAAATAGAGAATTCAGAAATAAACTCAGCTGATTTTCAAAGTGGTACCAAGTACATTAACTAAAGAGAGAATGGTCTCTTCAACAAATAGTACTGAGAAAACTGAATAAGCCACATGTAAAAGAATTATGTTGAAACTCTATTTTATATCATTTACAAAAATAAACTCCAGATTGATCAAGGACCTAAACACAAGAGCTAAAACCATAAAACTCTTAGAAAAAAACATAGAGGGAACCTTCAGAACCTTGGATTTGGTAGTAATTTCTTAAATATGATGTCAAAAGCATGAGCAACTGGAGAATAAAATAGATAGAATGGACTTCATCAAAATTAGGAACTTGCGCATCAAAAGACATTATCAACACAATAAAAAGACACAGAATGTGAGAAAATAATTGCTAGCCATATATCTGATAAGGGTTTAATATCCAAAGCATATATAGAACTGTTACAACTCAACAACAAAAAGACAACCCAATTAAAAACCACTGAATTATATACTTCAAAGTGGTTAAAATGGGAAACGTTGAGTTGTATATGTATTGCTACAATAAAAGGTTTTTTTTTTTTCCAAATGGGCAAAGGACTGAATAGGCTTTTCTCCAAAGAAGATATACAAATGTCCAAAGGGCACATGAAAAGATGCTCAACTCATTGGTCATCAGGTAAATGCAAATCAAAACTGTATTAGTATACTACTTTGCACTCAGTAGGATGGCTGTTATTTAAAATAACAAAGCAAAGCAAGAGAAAATGTGTTGGCAAGGATACAGATATACTGGAACCCTTATACATTGTTGGTGGGATTGTAAAGTAGTACACGCACCATGGAAATTGGTTTTATGGTTCCTCAGAAAGTTGAACATAAAATTACCTACCATATGACCTGGCATTCCCTTTCTTGGCATATAACCCAAAGAGTTGAAAGCAGGGACTTGAAAAGATATTTGTATACCAGTGTTCATAGCAGCATTATTCACAATAGCCAAAAGGTGGAAGCAACCTAAGTGTCCTTCAACAGATGAATGGATAAGCAAAATATGGTATTTATACACAATGGAATATTATTTGACCGTAAAAAGAAATGTTCTGATGGATACTACAACATGAATGAACCTTGAAGATGGCATGTTGAGTGAATAAACCAGGCACTAGAAAACAAGTATTATGTGGTCTTGTTTATATAAAAATTCAAAGAGACAGTTAGTAGAGTACAGGTTATCAGGATAGAGTGGGTAAGGGGAATGGGGAGTTACTGCTAAGGGGTGCAGAATCTGTTTGAGGGGAGGAAAAAGTTTAGGTAACGGATGTTGGTGATGGGAGCACAACTTTGTGGATGTAATTAATACCACTGAATTGTACACTTGAAAATGGTTAAAATAGGAAGTTTTGAGTAGTTTATATATCACTGTAATGAAAAATTGTTTTGTTGTTTTGTCTTTTAAAAAGGGCATTAACCCAGCTAACGGGTATTCCTGAAAATCCCGTGGTGTGCTCTGGGCTTTATCTAAGTCTCCGTAAAAGGTTTTCTTCGTAAGTTTTTTTTTCCCTGAAGATTGAGAGGAAAATCAAATGAAAGGGAAGAGGTGTAACTGAGAAATTAAGAGGTAACAAATGATTGTGACTGACTCATGATATAGATACTTCTTTTTAGTGTCTAGTGTTTTAGAATAGCCAGAAGGAACTATCTGAAGTTGTTTAACTGTATTTCAGTAGCACTGGTCTTTAATGATGATTAAACTAAATAGCAAAAAAAAAAAGTCATCTGTGTTTGTGTGGCTCTACTTCTGAGAGTTTTGTTCTTTTCAGTTATATATATATACTTATCTCTTTTTCTGGCATAATGCGAATGTTCTAAAAGTGATCATGGTGATGAATGCACAACTGTGATACTGTGATGACATCGCGAACCATTGATTGTATGCTTTGGATGGACTATATACTGTGTGAATATATCTCAGTAAAATTACGTTAAAAAAATAAAGGGCATTAAGACTTTCTCAAGAGAAGGTTTTTTTGTGTAAATTGTATTCATGACACTTGATTTATGGTATGCCTGTATTTTTTTCTGCATTTGGATCTTTAATGCATTGAGATATCTGATGAGTTTCAAAATATGCTATTCAATCAAATGAAGTTGCCACCAGATATCATGTTTACCTTTAGTGTAAAGTGATTTTTACTGATATTTTAGAAAGAAAATTAGATCTGATTTATGACTTAACTCTTGAGTGCTACTTTAGCATACCACCACTCTGAGTGATGTAGGTCACTGCACTGCCGTGACTGCTGTGGCTCTTGCTGCCATTTCTGCTATTTATTGCCACGTATTGATCATCTCCTCTAAACTAGGCTGTGATTTAATGCTGCAGCTCTAATCCAACGAAAGCAGGTCTACAGAAGAAGGGCTTATCCTCATTTTGCAGGATCCAGGGCTGGGAGAAATTCAGCAATTTGCCCTAAATAGATTATGTCTTCTATTTCTAAGTTGCAGGGCCTGTGCCTCTTTCTCCTACTGTTCTATTAGATGCTCACTTTTTTGAAGATTTGGACTAATAATAAGGTTGCATCCAGAGTTGAAAGTTAGAACTAAAAACTTAATGCTGAGTAATTTTAGATGTGCCCTGTGTTAAACAAACTCATCTTTGAAAAACTGAAACTTATAAATCAGAGAGCGGTTAATATTTTTTCAAAAGGATTTATATTGTTCTTTTACATTAAGCTACTCTTGTGAATTTAATGGGTGGTATTCTTCTAGTGAGTTTAATTGGTAATTATTAAATTAGTAATTGGAAAATTATTAATTTTTAAATTTAGCCCCAGGTTTTATCATATGTAAGAAGGGACTGATAATACCTATGTCATAGGATTTAGGTGTGGATTAAATGAGAATCATTGGAGAAGTACCTTGTTTTGGTTTGCTAAATGCTGCTGGAATGTAATACCAGAAGTGGAACATACTTTTTTTTTTTTTACATGGGTAGGCACCGGGAATCAAACCCGGGTCCTCGGGCTTGGCAGGCAAGTGTTCTTACCTGCTGAGCCACTGCGGCCCGCCCGGAACATACTTTTAAAAAGGGAATTTAAGTTATAAGTTTACAGTTCTAAGGCCATAAAAATGTCCAAGTTAAGGCATCCAGAGAAAGATATCTTGAATCAAGGAAAGCGGATGTCTGTCACGTGGGAAGGCACGTGGCTGGCATCTACTGGTCCTTCTTCCTGGTTCCATTGCTTCCCACTTCTGATGCCAGTGGTTTCCTCTCTAGCATCTGTGGGTCTTCACTTAGCTCCTCTGGGACACAACTCTGGGTTCTAGCTTGCTTAGCATCTCTTGGGAAGGCACATGTCTTGGGAATGGCGATGTCTGCTGAGCTCTCTATCTCCAAACATCCATGTCTAGATGTCTGCTCTCTCTGTTGGCTCTGAAGCAACTGTGTTTCCTCCAAAATGTCTCCCCTTTTAGTAGACTCCAGTAAACTAATCAAGACCCACCTTAAATGGGCGGAGTCACATCTCCATCTAATCAAAAGGCCACACCCACAGTTGGATGTGTCACATCTCCCTGGGAACAATCCAGTCAAAAGGTCCCATCCCACAGGATTGGATCAGGAAAAAAGAAATGGCTTTTCTGGGGTAGTAACAGCTTCAAACCGGCATATGCCTCCTGGAGAAAATGTTTGTTCCTATTAACTGTGTAAGAGGATGAGGTAAAGGATTAGGAGATATTGGTAATTGGAGACAATCTGAAATATGAGTCTAAATAAAGGAGATTATTTATAAAATTCATTTGCACCACTTTTTTGCAACGTACTATAATTGCAAGTGAAGTATCTATCTTTAGTATCATTTCCATTATGCCCTTTGTATGTAATATAATCATTCAATTCATTTCTTTCTCCCTTTTCTAACTGTGGTCTCTCAATAAAAAAAATAGGAGACAGTCCTCCATTGAATGAATTTATTAGGCTTTTCAAGGGAAGAGTTAAAGTTCTCAAATTTAGCTTACTATGACAGTCTTGCTTCCTATTATAAGTTAGCCCCATCATGAGTTAGCATTTGTAATCATACTATTTTTGGAAATATAGTTGAATTTTCTAATTACTAAAAACAAACAAAATCTTACTAAGGCTTGTAAGACTTACTAGGAATTTATTTATGACCCAGCTCAAACACCACCTTCTAAGTAAAGCTCATCCAATATTACTCCAGACAGAAAGAACTACTCTCTGGGTTATCTTCACACTTAGATAAATGCTAATATTTTCTCTCCCACATGCTCCCACTAAGAAAAGAAACCAGCGTGATACCTAGCACTTGGTGTGGAATGATAGAACCTGCCACATCTAAACATAAATTAGACAAATGAATCTTTGAAAAATTTCTTCTTTATTACCTTTTGGAAAATTGAGCATGGCAATTTCGTCCAGAACCATTTTGTGTGGATATGAGCATCTATCAGCCAGCTCCTTTTGCTGAAGTTATAAGAGCATTTACTACGTGTAAGACACCTTAAGGCACAAAGGGGGAAAAAAAATTCATAAAGTCGTGCTAGTTCTTCTTTATATTCAGTATTATCTCATAATCTTAAAATATTTATACTTGGTTATTATAGAAATATATAATCTACAAAGATAGAAGTTTGTCATTATTCCTTACAGATGCTCTTGGACTTCTAAGCAAGATAGGTTTCTTTATCAAGTTCATTCGTTGGCTCTACAATTTTTAGTTTTTTAGACCATTTTCAACCCTATAATCTGTAGTTATCCCCTTACTATTATTGTATTGGCCCATCTAACCAGACCTTTAAAATACTGTTTTTTATATGTTGCAGGCTTCTGAGGTAAAGATTGATCTGTATTAAAAAAAAATTCTCATGGCATTTAAAAAAATTGTGCTTTCCCTTCCCAATGAGAACTGTCTAGAATTCTAAAATAGGATTTACATATATATATATATTTGTATAAAATATATATGTATTTTTTAGATGCATCAAATGGCAAAAGGAGACATGGCTTCATATGTGAATCTAATATATAGATTTACGTGATTTCCTGTAAAACTGCTAATAAGCACTTTCAAAGTATAATTTTCCTCAACCTCCTATTCAAAAATAGCTTATTTTATCATATGACTGACCATAAGGCATTGGGAAAAAAAATTATGGGGTTTATTACTTTATTTATGCACCTAAGGATTCTTCAGGTTTAAAATTTAAATTTGGGTCTGAACCTAGATTTAATTTCTTCTACAGTTTGGGTGTAATTCATTGGACTTTGAACTCTCATAATTTCTATATAACTTTGTCGGTCTTCCCTCCTCCCCCCAACCCCCCACATTTTTTTTATCATATGTGTGCTTTTCACATATCTTTTTTCCCTATTTTCTTTATTTGATTGCTATCTGAACCCAAACCTGTAAGGCTGTCCATACCACTGTTCCTTACACTGTTCAACACAGCACTCATCAACCACGTGTGGGTTTTAGCACTTGAATTGTGGTTAGTCTGAACTGAAATGTGCTGTGTCATAAACACAGAGTTTCAAAGACTAGGAAAAAAGAATGTAGAATAGTTCATGAATAATTTGTGTATTAACTGCATGTTGAAACTGTAATATTTTGGATATATTGTCTTATATCTTGCCCCCTGTTTATTGGAGTTCCTCAGTGGAGGAAAGAGGCGAGAGTCTGAGAGTACCTTCTTTTTGTCTTCCTATGTCTCCCTACATATGTATGTTTCTGTATCTGTATATACACACACAGAAGTAGATATGTGATATGTGTATC
This sequence comes from Tamandua tetradactyla, assembly GCF_023851605.1. Taxonomy (NCBI): domain Eukaryota; kingdom Metazoa; phylum Chordata; class Mammalia; order Pilosa; family Myrmecophagidae; genus Tamandua; species Tamandua tetradactyla. The sequence continues at coordinate 47,596,334 of NC_135339.1, forward strand.
ATAGGGGATTTTGTTCACAACGTTTGTCTGTTTGTTTTTGTTTTCGGGGTGCGTGCGTGGTGTGGCGTAGGTTGGGAACTGAATCTGGGCTCCCGCATGGCAGGCAGAAATTCTTCCCTGAAGAGTTTATTCTTTCGCTGTGACGGTGGGTATTGCTACTGCCCTTCCCCTGACCTCCTGCTGTCCTAATAGAGCCCAAGGATGGGGAGCAGTAATGCATATCAAGCCTAGCGTTTTTCTTGGCTCTGTGGTTACTGCCTATTGGTTAGAGGACTTAAAATATAAAGCAGTATGTTTTTATGTTACTTGTTTTTCTTTAATTGTATCACTATTAAATTCCATTATATTTAAACTATGATAGTGGTATTAGCTTTGTATTGCTTCCAGGATTATATACTGAAATGCATAACAGGGCTAGACAAGTAACACATGAATCCATCCTATGTTAGATGATGTAGGGTGATAGATGTTTCAGGTATATGGTCTCTCTGAGGTTACTCATTCTTGTTCAGGTGGTAGTTGCTTTATGGAATATACGGTCTCGCATAGTCAGATCTTTCAGGTTTTCAAGAGAAGTCAAACAGCTGGATTTTTAAGAATCTTTAATCTTTCAATTTGAAAATACTGGTAAATAATGCAAACTTAAAATATATATGTAGGTCAAACTAAATGTAGCTGTGGTCTCAGAGCTTCTGCTTTAAAACTTTGGACTTGAGGTACTGCTTTTGGAATTAAATATAGGTGTAGGTACTTGAACTGATCTAATTAAAACATGCCAGTTATGAAGAAAGGCTTAAAATTGCCTGTTGATAAGTGATTTTTAAAATTAACATTAGAGAATGGTAATCTCAAAATGTTAGAAAACTTTCTTTTAGTTTGTTTTTAAATTGTATGTTTCTGTGTATTTGTTAAGCATCTATTTCCGGCGTATTTTTTTTCTCTCAGGATATTCTCTTTTCTTATTGATCATGTTTATGTGAATGAAATTTTCCTGAACTCTTGGAAGAAGGCTTGTGTCGGATAGCTTTTCTAACCTCACAGAGCTCCCTTTTCTGTTCTGTGTGTGTGTGTGTGTGTGGGTATACTTTTAGAAATTTGGTGGGTTGCTTTCTGAGATTTTCCGGCTTTGTTCCCCCCCACACACACACTTTTATCTGGACCTGTCTTCCCGTTGTCTTTGCTCCCTCTCCTGCTCTTGATTCCACTCCTAGCCACTACTCCTTAATATGGGCCCTGTCCTGGAATAGAGCCTTGGAGTTCCTGTTTGTAGATCTTCCTAGCATTCAGATTCTGGAACAGTTTTAGCCCCTGTCTGAAACTGGGCCATAGCATTTTTCAGTGACCACCTCTTGGCTGTTTGAGATTTTTCTGTTCTTGGTAATATGCTGGTCTTGAGGCTTATTGGTGGTTCCTGCGGAATACTTTTTCACATAATTATGTTGTCAGTGTTTCCCTTGGGTTTTTGGACTTGCTGTCTAGTTGCTCCATCTGATTTTTGTGTGGAAAATCAGAAAGATCCGAAATATCAAATGCAAATGCTCCTGCTGTCCTTTCAAAAATCCAGATTCAATTGATTTATAAGCTGATATGTGGGGTGGCAGTAAGAAGACAGATGGTAGTCATGTGTGACTAGGTTTACAAGCTATATTTAAGAGCTGTAGTCATATTTCTTTCATTAAAACTTAGGGAAAAGCTAAAAAGTTATTCATTGCAACTTATAAATACCAGAACAAAATCATAAGAACTTTTTTTAAAAAAAAGAGAAAGAGAGACAACTTAGTCCATAGTATTGCACGCAGTTCTGTTTCTGGCAGTATATAAATTCCCACTCCCAACCACAGATGTGTTATTTCTGCTAGAATATGTTGCGTCTCTACCCTTTTGTGCCTCTATTCTGAATTTGGTGCTCAAGTCAGACCTGGTAAACCTCTGAAGAATTACATGAATTTTGCCACTCTGTTCAGGCTTGGCCTCAACAAAGAAATTTACCGAGTACTGCTTGTCCTTATTCCCTAGACATAGATAAAAGAACAGTAAACACTTTAAGTTCTCCCAGAAGAACTCCATGGAATAACCAGTATTTACTGTGGGCTTTGGGCTCATAGAAAGCCAACACAAGTTCCTTAATCTGCAGTTAAAGACACCCCCTTTGAGAAAATTCAACTTCCCCATTTGGAGAATTCCTGATATTCTTACAAGCTGTGGGGACAACCAGATCAATAGGCCGAATCCTCAGTCTTGAGGTTTGTTCATATGAAACTTATCCCCACAAAAGACAGGCTAAACCTACTTAAAATTAGGCCTAAGAGTCACCCCCCCCCCCAGAGAACCTCTTCTGTTGCTCCGATGTGGCCTCTCTCTCTCAGCCAACATGGCAAGCAAACTCACTGCCCTCCCCCTCTCTATGTGGGACATGACTCCCAGGGGTGTGGGCCTCCCTGGCAGTGGAACAGAAATCTTAGAATGAGCTGGGATTCAGCACCAAGGGTTTGAGAAAATCTTCTCGACTGAAAGGGGGACGAGAAAAATGAGACAAAATAAAGTGTCAGTGGCTGAGAGATTTCAAACACAGTCAAAAGGTTATCTAGAGGTTACTCTTACATATTATATAGATATCCCCTTTTTAGTTTAAGATATGTTAGAGAGCCCAGAGGGAAGTGCCTGAAACTGAAGAGGTATGTTTCAGTAGCCATATTTCTTTTTTTTTTTTTTTTACATGGGCAGGCACCGGGAATCGAACCCGGGTCCTCAGGCATGGCAAGCAAGCACTCTTACCTGCTGAGCCACTGTAGCCCGCCCAGGGCTGCCATATTTCTTGAAGGTGAATGTATAATGATACAGATTTTGCAATGTGACTGTGATTATGAAAACCTTGTATCTTATGCCCTTTTATCTACGGTATGGACAGATGAGTGAAAAATATGGATTAAAAATAAGTAAATAATAGGGGGAACAAATGTTAAAATAGAGTAGATTGAAATGCTAGTGATCAATGAAAGGTAGTGGTAAGGGGTATAGAAAAAAATAGGGGGAACAAAGGTTAAAATACATTGTGTAGATGAAAATAACTGCTGATCAATGAGAGGGAGAGTAAGGGGTATGGTATGTATGAGGGTTTTTTTTCTTTTTGTTTCTTATTCTGGAGTGATGCAAATGTTCTAAAAAATGATCATGTGATGAATATACTACTATGTGATGATGTTGTGAGCCATTGATTGTACACCATGTATGGAAAGTTTGTATGTTAAGAATGTTCATGTTTGTATTTTGTTTTGGTATGTCAAAGAGAAAAAGACTCCCCCTTTAAAAAGAGTAACATGTATGCATGCTGTTTTAGATGTATTTGCAGTGATACTATAATGATCCTGAACTTTGAAACTTAAATTCCAGTATAAAAAGTTCAGTTTTGTGAATTTTTTCAGAATTTTAGCTATATGGCTGAGTTATGTATTAAGAGATTTAAAATATGGGAAAGTTATGGGGAAAAATATACTTATTGCACACTATAGACTGTAGTTAACAGTAATATTTTAATATTCTTTTATCCAACAGTAACAAATGTATCCCATCAAATGTATCAGTAATAGGAGAGGAAAAGGGGTATGGGATGATTTAGGGGTTTTTTTTAGCAATGAAAATATTTAAAAATTGATTGTCGTGGTGAATACATAATTATGTGATGATTCTGTGAATCATTGTACACTTTGGATGGATTGTGTGGTTTGTGAATATATCTCAATAAAAGTGCATAAAAATATGTGAACACTGTATACTTTTACATGTAGATACTATATTTTATGACATGAATGTATGCACATTTTTTTCCTTTCTCTCAATTTCTCTTTTAAGGTCTCAGCCTATTTCTTCTCCAGTCATCCTCCAGTTTGGTCATGCAGAAACCCTTCTTCCACTGCTTTCTCTCATGGGTTACTTCAAAGATAAGGAGCCCCTCACAGCTTACAATTACAAGGAACAAATGCATCGGATGTTCCGTAGTGGTCACATTGTACCCTATGCGTCAAACTTGGTATTTGTGCTTTACCATTGTGAAAATGCCAAGAGTCCTAAAGAAGAATTCCAAGTGCAGATGTTATTGAATGAAAAGGTATTACCCTTTGCTCATTCCCTAGAAACTATTTCTTTGTATGAGGATCTGAAAGACCATTATAAGGACATCCTTCAGAGTTGTCATACCAGTAAAGAGTGTGAATTACCAAAAGTGAATTGCACGTCTGATGAGCTATGAGTAACTAGTGAACATTTTTAATTCAACAGGATTTATAAAGAGTGATTACCTGCTTGAAATAGGTGGACAGTGTTTTGATTACAGAAGGCTTTCATACTTGGGTACTTCTGTCTTTTCACAGAAAAAGTGTTTTCTTTTTGAGTCTGGACATGGATATGAAAGAAATGATTGCTCACTGGAACAGCACTCTTCAGGGGAACAGTACAGAGCAAAAATCTATTTAAGAAACAGCTGGCACTGCAAATGTTTACAGAAACAAAATTCCTTCTATTTCTATGATACAAAATATGATTTCAAAGTGATACTTTAAAGTGTTGGAGCAACAAAGTATAGTATCAGCTAGACCATCCATAAGTTCATTGAACTAAGTCTAGGAACTTTACCAATTGTGTTGCAGTTCTCTCATTTTCTCTCAGGTAGGACCATTCTAAAATGTATTGTCTTTCTTCATCAGAAATAGTTGATAAACCGTGATTATCACTTTGGAAGAAAGCTAACGTCTCTCTAGTTGAGAGTTGCTGAAACAATAAGAAACATTTAGAGTCTTATTTCAAAGGACACCTTCACTGAAGCAAGACGAAACATTAAATAAGTAAAAATTTTCATTAATAGTATTTATAAAGTATTTGAATACTTTTCAGTAATTCTTTTTAATCTCCCAGTAAGTATTATAAGACTACTATTAAATTATTTATCATACCGGTTTTACATATGTAACAATGGAAGGACAAAGAAACCATTAACAATGTCAGATGGATAGAATCAAAGTTTATTAAATCATTACTTAGCTCTCTTTTTCAATCTGTCACTTGTATTTTTATATTTTGCTATTATATGAAATGTATATTTTGTTGGTTTCTTTTCATTTGTTTGGTTTTGTGTGTGGTGCTTTTTTTTTTTTTTTTTTTAATAAATCTTCATCTGACTAGCTTAGCGTCACAGATTTGACCCTTTTCAAGGAAATAGTTATGGGTTATGTCAAATGCCAAGAAAAGTATTTGCTATAATAATAAAAAGAATTTTGTGACTTTGCTATCAGGTGTTTTTCTATGTCTATATACAATTAATAGTTGATTATAAAAGGTTGTAATTTTGTGGAGTTTTGAATGAAGGACTATAAGGCAATTTTCTGCTAATGGAAATTTCCTCAAATAAATGGAATGTTTTTAATGCATTTTATTTCAAAGGGAAATTGAGGATTTTGTTGCAAATGTGTGGTTATTCTTATCAGACAATGTGCAGTAAAATCTCAACTGGGATCTACTGTGTTAATTTTTCAGTAGCTTTTTTTGAGGGGACAGACCATAAGAAAACAAGCACGTATTAGGAATATGTATATGTTCTAGTTTGCTAGCTGCTGGAATCCAATATACCAGAAACAGAATGGCTCTTAAATAGGGGAATTTAATCAGATGCTAGTTTATAGTTCTAAGGCCAAGGAAATGTCCCAATTAAAACAAGTCTATAGAAATGTCCAATCTAAGGCATCCAGGGAAAGAAGGCCAGTGAAGTTCACGGTTTCTTTCTCAAGTGGAAGGGCACATGGCGAACACAGTCAGAGTTTCTCTCTCGTGTGGAAGGGCACATGACGAATACAGCATCATCTGCTAGCTTTCTTCCTGGCTTCTGGTTTCATGAAGCTCCCTGGTAGGCGTTTTCTTTCTTCATCTCCAAAGGTCACTGCCTTGTGGACTCTCTGCTTTGTGGTGCTGCTCTCTCTGAATTTCCCATTCTCCAAAATGTTTCCTCTTTTATAGGACTCCAGTTAACCAATCAAGACCCACCCAAATGGGTGGAGACATGTCGTCACCTAACCCAGTTTAACAACCGCTCTTGACTAAATCACATCATCCAGGAAGATGATCTGATTACAGTTTCAAACATATAGTATTGAATAGGGATTATTCTACCTTTATGAAGTGGGATTTTGATTAAAACATGGCTTTTTCTAGGGGGCATACATCCTTTTAAATCAGCACAGTATGTGTCTGTGTACCAATTGTCGTATATGCTTGAATTAGGACATTTTCAGTCTCAGTTGTTAAAAATAGAAAACAATCCATTTTAGGCTTTAGCAAAATAAAAATTGAAACAGTCTTTTCAGTTCCAGGAGCCAAAAAGCATTTTCTAGGTAGTGCTTAATCAATTGAACTTTTTAGTCAGAGGAAGTTATAAACTAATTTACGAGAAAATAAAAATTTTTAAATACTTTCTCTGTCAGTAAGGAAACCTCTTATTGCTTTTACTTCTATGAAATATTTCAAGGGCACCTTTAAAATTATGTCACTAACTGTTGGGTTATGTGACTTTGCCACTACTTTTTGGAATAGATTTACTGTATCTTCTAAGATTTAAAAAAATAGCACTGATGGATATGTAAAAGAGACAAACCTATATTTGTAGTCTATAAATATAGTATAACTTGAAAAGATAAAGAAGAACTGCAGTTGAATCTGGTTATGCATGGTGATTATGTTCTGTTAAGTCACTGAAAACACTGATCCATTGTCTCTAGGGGAAATACAGAGTTAGGTTCCTGCAAGCTTCTGGTCATAACATTTCTTCAACCAATCAATATATAACCTTTTTTTTAATGGTGTTTCTGTTTAAAGCGCCTTATAGTTTTTGCTTCCTCAAATTTATATACAGTGATTCCTTAGAAATTTCTTTGTTTCACCAGCTTTTGAGAAATGGCCCCCATTTTTACCCCATCTAGAGACAGTTTCATTCCCTTCAGAACATTTTATTAATGTTATTTAAAGCCCCTAAAAATAAAATTAACGAACTTTAATCATAAATCATATTAGGGGATGGTAATTGGAGTTCATTAAATAAGTATTGATTCATTAACACTGAAGGGCCAATAGTTCTATAACTCATGTTTGAATGAAACTTTTCTAATATACATATTTTCTCCTTAAGCCACATCACACATTTCTTGTGCTTAGAAACACTAGGCTACATTTGAGCACTACATTTGGGAGCCAATTTAAACAGCAAAATCATCAACAAAAAGCATAAAAATGTGACAAATGTAACATTAGATATATCCATGTAAAGGACACTTGTTTACAGTATAAGAGCTACAAAAAGAAAGAGCATTTTCTTGTTCAACTTCAGCTGGGATTCTGCATCAGGGTGACTCAGAATTTCTTTTGCTTTGTGCATGTCCACAAATCAAAAGCACCATGAGTATTGATTTTGGGGTTACAATTAAATTTCAGCAAGGAGGCAAATTCACAAATACAAAATATGCAGATGAAGATCAAGTGTATATCAGTGTGACATTTTCAGAAACTGATTTGTTCTAGGTCAATGAATATTCAGAGATGTACATGTCATGGATTAATTCAAGTATTCTCAGAACATAAATTCTAGATGGAAAATAATGTAGATGATCCTCTGATCAAATGACATCGGAAAATTTGAGGCTATCATTTATTACTGGTGTGTCTCAAGTCATTAACATGGTCGTTCCAAAATCTGTTCTAGTTTGCAAGCTGCTGTAATGCAATATACCAGAAATGGAATGGCTTTTTGAAAAGGGGAATTTAGGGTGGGCCACAGTGGCTCAGTGGCAGAGTTCCCACCTGCCATGCTGGAGAACCAGGTTCAATTCCAATTTTTTGCCCATGCAAAAAAAAAAAAAAAAAAAAAATTGGAGGGGTGGAATTTAATAAGCTGCAAGTTTACACTTCTAAGCCTATAAAATTGTCCAAACTAAGGCATCCAGGGAAAGATACCTTAATTCAAGGAAGGCTGATGGGTCAGGAATACCTGTATCAGCTAGGTAGTCATATGGCTGGCATCTGTTGGTCCCTTGCTCTGGGTTCCATTGCTTTCAGCCTCTGTTCCTGTGGGGGTTCCTCACTTTGCTTCTCCAGGGCTGGCTTTCATCTCTTGGCTTTCCTTGGCTCTCTCCAGGGCTGGCTTGCTTAATATCTCATGGTGACATCTGCTGAGCTCCACGCATCTCCAAACATCTGTGTCTCTATTCTCTAATTGTTGGCATCTGTGTCAGCTCTGTGCTGAACTTTCTGTAGGCTCTGAGGCTTCTATCATTTGATGTTTCTCAAAAATGTTTCCTCTTTTAAAGAATTCCAGTAAACTAATCAAGACCCACCTTGAATGGGTGGAGTCACATCTCCAGTCAAAAGGCCACACCCACGATTGGGCTCGTCTCATCTCCATGGAGATAATTTAATCAAAGTTTCTGCCCTATAGTGTTGAATCAGGATTAAAAAAAACTCTGCTCCCACAAAATTGGGATTAATTTTGTGGATTAAAACATGGCTTTTCTGGGGTACATAATACTTTCAAACTGCCACATTCCATCTTCTGGACACTAAAAAAGATATGTTTCATCCATATACAAAATACATTCACTCATCATAATATCACAAAGCCTTAAAACATTTCAATAACAATACAAATACCATACCATACAAAGTCAAAAACAATACAAAATCTCATGAATGTTAATTACAGGCATGATCTGTTCTAAGAAAAAAAAATACGGCTCTGGACCTGTAAAACCTGGAACAAGTTATTTGCTGCCAATATACAAAGGAGAGGCAGTCATAGGATATGTATTTCCATTTTCATAGGGAGAAATTGAAAGGAAAAGGGGTCACAGGACCCAAACAATTCCAAAAACCTTCAGAGTAAACTCCATTAGCTTTCAAAATCCAAAAGTCATTTATCCCTGGGGCTTTAGAAAGCGGCAGTCTACCGTTTCTCAGGGCCTATGCATTGGCTTTGCTCTCTCCAAACACTGGGGTGATTGCATTTTGGGGGGACAGTGGGGAGACCACCTATGTCTTGTCTCTACGCTCTCAAAGCTTCAGTGCAGCATCTGGGATCTCTGCCATGTTCAACCCCTCCAGAACAATGCAGTGGCAGCCAGGCTCTCCCCAATCCCCAAGGAATGTGCTCCACTCTCTCCCAGGCCTGGGGCACAACTGTTCCAGAACAGTCAGGTGGAATGCCCACTTTCTGCTTTCAGGGCAAACCCACCCTCTCCAAGTGCTTTGGTAGGTCCACTCTCCTAGCCTGAGGTTTCTTGGCTTCAGACCTTAGTTTCCAAGGTTCTGCCTCCAAAATTACTTTTTCTCCAATTTGTCCCTTTTCTGCACCTTTTTGTCCAGACTGGCAGTGTTCCATTTATACAGATCCCACAATACTTGTTGGTTTTCTATGCAGTACACTGAGATCATGCCCAAGAGAAAAAGACTTTCCACAACTCCTTTCTGGATAACTCCATCTCAAATCCTCACTTGTCCTATAATGGCTGACTACTTCCTTCCTCATTTGGTTAAATTCTCACGTAGAGTCTGATTCACTGGAGTCTCACCTTCTGAAAGCCCAGAATTTTCCAGAACACCAATTTCTGTTTTCCTTGTAAACAAGGGCTCAGTTTTCAACTTATCTCTTTCCTCTTGCATTTTACTATAAGTTCAAGGAGCAGCCAAACTGCATTTTCCACATTTAGTTTGGCTTCAACTAAATATCCAAGTTCATCACTCTCAAATTCTTCCTGATATCCACAAAGATTGTCTTCCTTCCAGTTTGCAAAGACACATTCATCATTTCTGTCTAAAGTCTTATCAGAAGTATCTTTAGAGTCCACATTTCTGCCATCAGTCTTTCCGAAGCATTCTAGGCCTTCTCTATCATATATATCACAATTCTTCCAGAATCTTCCTCTTACCCATTTAAAAAGCTGCTCCAATATTTTGATAATTGCACACCACAGAGGCACCCCACTTCTTTGATACCAAAATCTATGTTAGTCAGGATTCTCTAGAGAAACAGAACTAATAGGAGAGATATATAAATGTGATATTTATAAAGTTGTCTCACACAACAGTGGAAATGGACGAGTCCAAAATCTGTAGGGCAGGCTGTGAAGCTGGTGGCTCTGACAAAGGGTATGGATGAACTCCACAGGAGATGATCACTGACTGGAGAAGCAGTGAAAGTCTCCGTTTCCACTTAAAAGCCTTCAACTGATTGGATTATCTTGTTGTGGGAGACACACCTTAGTTGATCTCAGATGCAATCAACCAGCTGATGGTTTAATACAGGAAATATCCTTGCAGCAGTGGGCAGGACCCTGCTTGCCTGACCAAACAACTGGGCATCATTTGGCCAAATTGACACCCCAGAACCTAACCATCACAGTCCACCACTTGTCAATGTGACAGCTATACACATCACCTTGAAACATGCTGAATTTCCAAATAGAACACAATTTGTTTTGCCTAACAATATTCATCTGTCCCGCATACAACCGGAAGTGCACTGTATCTCTCCAGAATAGGGTGCAAAGTCTTAGGTAACATTCACTCTTATACTGCACATCCTGTAGCTTAAATACTAACATGAACAATACACCTTACATCTAATGATAAGAGGAAAACAAGATATTTACTTATGTACAAATGCAAATATAACAAAATAATGAAAATATTCATACAATCACTGTCCTCATTTCTGTGGTCATGTGGTCGTAGTTCATATTTATCACTACCTTTTTCTATTACCCATTCCATATTCCCTTTATGCTCAGCAAGCACTTTAGCTGGTTGTGATTCTTTGCCAGGTGGGGTGACCCAGACCTTCATTCCTGAAGTTTCTGAGCCATTGGTAAAATCCTGCCTAGGTTGGGTTGTTGCAGTTTTCCATTCACTTTAATCACAGGGCATGGTAGCACTTAAGAGACACCTAGGGAATCTCCTGTATTCCAGGAAAACTCTTCTTTACCTCCATTTTGTAGTTCCAGTACTATTTCCCCTTGATAGTCAGGATCAATCAGCCCAGACAGAACAGTAATTCCCTTCCATGCCTCTTGATTCAGGGGCATGAGAAGCCCAAAGTGGCCAGGTGGCAGCCTTAATTTCCAGTTCAATGGAATCATTATCGTGTTTCCTGGAAGGATTGCTCCTCCTTTCGGATTCCTAGACCTGTGAATCCTGGCTATGGGAGAAACAGCACCATAGAGTGGATGCTGATTCAGAGCATACACAGCCTCCTGGATTACATTGCCCCAGCCCTGCAAGGTATTGCCACCTAGTTGGCACTGTAATTGGGTCTTCAAAAGGCCATTCCACCATTCTACCAATGATGGGGAATCTCTGGATGATGGGGAATGTGGTAAGATCAGAGGATTCCATGAGCATGTGCCCATTCCCACATGTCATTTGCTGTGAAGTGGGTTCCTTGATCAGACACAGTGCTGGGTGGAACACCGAAACAGTGGATAAGGTGTTCTGTAAGTCCACAGATGGTAGTTTTTGCAGAAGATTGCATACTCCATATTTGGAGTATGTGTCTGTTCCAGTTAGAACAAATCACTGCCCCTTCCATGACAGAAGTGGTCCAGTGTAATCAACCTGCCACCAGGTAGCAGGCTGATCACTTCGGGGAATGAGTGCGGGTCTCTGCTGTTGGCAGACTGGGCTTTCAGCAGTGGCCGTAGCCAGGTCAACCTTGGTGAGTGGGAGTTCATTTTGCTGAGCCCATGCATAACCTCCATCCCTACCACCATGCCCATTTTCTTCATGAGCCCATTGGGAAGTGGCAGGAGTGGCTAAGGAAAGAGGATGACTTATATCCACAGGATGGGTCATTCTATCCACTTGACTATTAAAACTTTCCTCTGCTGAAACACTAACATAAAATTCAGTATTCACTATTCTAATGGATGCTTGAATCTGGAAATTTGTAGTATTGTGTGTATTTTTAAATTGTTATATAAAAACATTTATACTATGCATACCTTTCTTGAATGAGTGGTCCATTTGAACTACTTTGATTGTTTTTAAAGAATTTATAATTTTTTGGTAAAATAATACCTTCAATTCATCCATAGCTATGAGTATTTTTTATGTACAAACACTAGACTTAATCTATGGACATATAAACATATATGAACCTAGTTATTTTATTCAAGGGGGTTATCTTAAAAGACACAACTTTGATTGTAAATAATTTACTTATGATCATAAATAATTAAACTTATATCTGTCACATTAACTGAATAATTTTTGATTCTTTGAACACCATAAAATAAGAGACTGGAAGCTTTATAAGGACTGTATAATTTTAATGTTATGTAGGATTATATAGTCATCCTTGTAGTCATTGAAATGTAAAATATTTGAGGAGTGAAGATAATTGTGGTCCATTTTTGTTAGGGTTATGGAGGTTTGTGATATTGTGCTGCTATTAATCTCTTTTAAGAAATGTCTGAAGCAGTCACATCTTTTCTGGAGTTGTAACTGTTACTTCTAAAATTCTGAAATGCTGAGCTCTTTAATCTGGTATTTGTGTGACACCTGAGATACAGAGTTAGAGTTCCGCAACTCTGAAAGTCAGCATTACTCCATACAGCAACTGTTAAAGAGGCTGAAAAAGAGATCAGAGTTTAGAGATACGAGTGAGACAGACTTAGTAAGGGCTAAGGTAAATCACAGTACAGAGTAATGGATGATATTGACCATAGTTTAAAACTTCAACTTCTGTGTGAGACCAAAGGAAGAGATGTTTAAAATTTTTATTTTCTATAGCACACTATCTAATTTAATCTGTATGGTCAGCTTATTTAAACCACATGATTACATAGAAGCTAGAATAGGAAGTGATATCTTGTTATTCTGTATAAGTTAATGTAATACCCTGCTACATCACAGAGTACTTTGGGCAGAAAATAAAAAAGTATTTGCAAAGTCCCCTTGAGGGACTAGGGAGAAATGTGGAAATATTAAACTTCCCCACCTGAGAAATTCCTGATATTCTCGCAGGCATTAGGGACTCCCAATTTAATAAGTCAAGCCGTTGATCTTGGAGCCTGCCGTATGAAACTTATTCCTGCAAAGGAGAAGCTAAGCCTACTTATTATTATACATAAGAGTCACCTCCAGAGAACCTCTTTTGTTGTTCAAATGTGGCCTACTTCTCTGCCAACTCTGCAAATAAACTCGCTTCCTTCCCCTCCCTATATGGGACATGATTCTGAGAAGTGTAAGCCACCTTGGCGAGTGGGACATGATTCCTGGGTTGAGCCTGGCCCTTGCATCATGTGATTACGAGTGATTTCTTGACCAAAAGGTGGAAAAGAAATGAAACAAAACAAAGGTTCAATGGCTATGAGATTTCATATAGAGTCGAGAGCCCATTCTGGATGTTATTCTTTTGCATTATATAGATATTCCTTTTTTTCTAGTCTATTAGAATAACTAGGAGGAAATAACTGGAACTGTTAAACTGTAATCCAGTAGACTGGATTTTGATGATAATTGTATAACTATAAAGGTTTTATCATGTGTGATTGTGAAAACCTTGTGACTAACACTCCCTTTATCCAGTGTATGGGCAGATGAATAATATAGACCAAAAAAAATAATAAATAATAGGGGGAATAAGGGATATGGGATGTTTTGGAGTGTTCCTTTTTATTTTTACTTTATTTTTTTACTCAGAGTAATGAAAATGTTCTAAAATTGATTGTGGTGATGAATGCACAACTATATGATACTACAGTGAGCCACTGATTGTATACTTTGGATGGATTATTTGTTGTGTGGCTATGTCTCAATGAAATTGCATTTAAGAAATTACTTTTCCCCGCCAGACACACACAAAAAAAGAAAGTCATGAATGCAGAAATACCCAGTAATCATCCCTGGCTCTGAATAGTAGAGAAAGGGGAAAAAAAGTCTTATTTAAAAGTACATTAATTATTCAGGAGGGCATGGCAGAGAGAAGGAAGTAAGCCAAGCTGCATCCCTCAAACATGCAACCTTCATGCATGCAGCCCCTGCCTTGTGACCCATTATTCCCCTCCCACATTCCCCCAATCCATCAAAACACCCCTGCCCTGACCTCCTCCCTGTGTGTCCCTGTCCCAAATCCCCACCCTACACATGAAAATATAATAATATAATAATAAAAAAGTACATTAATTAGTAGCTCAATTAGGAGATGATTCTTGTGGAGAATAAATGTATTTTAAACCAAATTAATTTATAATTTATGCCATTACAATGAGTGCAAAATGAATTAATAATGATTGGCCACTCATTTTAAAGTGTAATCCAGTGAATGAAGCTCTTTCCTACTTGCTATGTGCGTTAAAGAACAAGGATGGCAGAGTGTCATCTAGAATTCTGTTCCTTTGCTTTATTCAGGTACTTAATTTAAATAAAAATAATTCTAATGTACTGTGCACTATACATAGATATAATGAGAAATTAACAAACATTTCTATAACTGGATACTTTGTATTAATGCAATTATCAAAAACTGCTTTTAAACTTTTTACATCCTGAACTACATGAAAAATAATTTCTTTTAATAAAAAGCAAAAAATAAAATAAAAAAGAAATGCCTGAAACTGAAGAATTTTCATGATGAAAACTAAAGATCTTATCTAGGATAGGATATATGAAAAGTTGAGCATCAAAAAATAATCTTTTAAGCCAAAATGTAATCATTATTAATCTGGGCATTTTGATCAGTTAATTAATAGTTTATGGACATTGGCCATTTTTCTGTCTAATCTGCAATTTAATTTGTGCAGGGCATTTTACTTCCTGTATCTTATGGTCATGTCACTATGAAGTTTCTGCTGTTTCTCACTCACTCATTCACTTGATACTGCTTTTGCATCAAATCTTGATCATAACTTTAACACTAAAAGGAAACTCAACTTGTAAAGAAAAAAGGGTTTTGTTTTTTCCAGGTATAATCAACTTTTGTGGTATATGTATTTAAGTATGTCCTTTTGTAAACTGTAGAACTGATGCATGTCCTTAAATATGTAGAATTAATGTACAACCAAACCAGAATAGAAAATGCAAATTTTGGAACTTTTTAAAAAATTATTCTAGGAATTTGGACTGCTTTTGGATAAATATAAGCTGAAAATAAAATTTGTGTTATATTATTTGCATATCTAGCTCTTACCCTGAATTTACTTCACAGTTCACTCAATTTTTCCCCATCACTCTTTCTCTCAGTCACTTAAGTTTTTCCCTTCATCCTCCTTGCTGGCTGCTCGCTCCACTGTTAAGTTATCAAGTCGCAGTGCATCCTCACATCAATCTATTCAGCTATTTTTTTATTGGCTGCGTGTATGTGTGAAAAATAGTATTATTGAGAAAATTCCAAGCAAAAAATAAGATGTCATGGTCTTCCAGGTAAAAAAATTGTAGTTTGAGCTTCATGCTTGGCAACTTGGAAAGGTTAACTTCTAAAATTTAACCTTTTTTTTTGTATACTGTATGATGGGAGCCACATTTCATTCTTTTTCCATGTGCCTATCCCATTACTGCAGCACCATTTGTTGATTTTTTTTTTTTTTTTTTTTTTTTTTTTAGGGAGTGCATGGGGCGGGACTCGAACGGGTCTCACACTGTTTAACTTTTATTATTACTAAAATAATACATATTAAGATTCTTAAATGTATCATTTCTAAAGCTAGTGTCAATTCAACATCTTCCATGTATGATTCCCAGCCTTTGAACCATTCTTTAGGCTCAACCAATTCGTGTTCACTCTTTTGCTTGCTGTACCGGGAAAACACATTTTCTTCATTAAAATGATAGCTTTCAGAGCGATGGAGCAGGCGCGTGGGCCCCAGGCTACAGAAAATGAACAGGCTTTAGAGTTAAGTGAATCTGGGTACAAAGGTCAGTGTTGTTATTCATAAGTTCTATAATGCTAATTAATTCGGTTATTAAGTAATTCTGTCTCTTCATTGTAAAATCGGGATAATAATATCTACTTCATAGGATTGTTGTGAAAATTAAAATAGCTTATTTAAAGACCGTAGTAGAGCTGCTTAAATGTTAATTTCCTTCTTACTTCCCCCAGCACTGTCCTCCCATTAAAGACCAACACTCAACTGAATTTCAGATGTGCAGATCATTCTTCATTCTATTTTAAAAAACAGACTTTATCTCATAGGTTGTCAAACTTGAATTTGCAGGAGAATCACCTGGAGCACTTTTAAAATGCAGATTCTCCAGGTATCACCTCAAACCTACTAAGTCAAAATCTTTGTAAGAGTTGCTGGAAATCTGCAGTTTAATGTGCACTCCAGATGATTGTGATGTAAGTAATTAACCAGCCACAATTTGAGAACCATTGCCATGTCTATTCACAAATACTCTTTCCTGTGGCCATTAATCATAAGATTTAGGTGCCTCTGTTCTGTGCCTCCCATAGTGGCCCCCTTTTGCATACTCAAGTTACATTGTGTTTATTTATTAATGTGTCTCTCTTCCACTAGACTGTGAACTCTTTCAGGGCCAGGATTTATCTTCAATTCCAGCACCAAAGAGTTGGCCTGAACAGAAAAGATGCTCAATTGTGTGTTCAATGAAAAGTGACATGGGAATAAAAAATGATAGCCTTCAGAATTGGAAAATATTCCTGGTATGATGAAAACATTTCATTTGAGTATTTATTTTACATTATTAAAAAAATAGCTGATATGGAAAATTAAATTGACATGAAAATCTATAGATTTTCTCTGCTTTTTTCACTACAGTTTATTCTACCATCTTTGGTTCTGGTTGTCTTTTGAATGAACATTAATAATAACGGTTTGGGTCCTTTTAAAAACCTTTTCAACAAATGTTCTTATTCTGGGAAAAAAAAAGTCCAATTTTGATGTGAAGTATGTAAATTAATATATACTGGTGAAAAGTATATTTGGCTACATACAGATAAGAAAGTTCTATTTAAAAAGAAACACTTTTTTAAAAATTTATCTTATTTTATTTTTTTAAATACCAAAAAATGCAAACATTCCTATTTTGATCATTCCATTCTACATATATAATCAGTAATTCACAATATCATCACATAGTTGCATATTCATCATCATGATCATTTCTTAAAACATTTGCATCTATTTAGAAAAAGAAATAAAATGAAAACAGAAAAAAAATTTATACATACCATAATACCTCTTACCCCTATTGATCACTAGCATTTCAAACTAAATTTATTTTAACATTTGTTCCCTCTATTATTTATTTTTATTCCATATGTTCTACTCATCTCTTGACAAGGTAGATAAAAGGAGCATCAGACACAAGGTTTTCACAATCACACAGTCATATTGTGAAAGCTATATCATTATTCAGTCATCATCAAGAAACATGGCTACTGGAACACAGCTCTACTCTTTCAGGCAGTTCCCTCCAGCCTCTCCATTACATCTTGAATAACAAGGTGATATCTACTTAATGTGTAAGAATAACCTCCAGGATAACCTCTTGACTCTGTTTGGAATCTCTCAGCCATTGACACTTTGTCTCATTTCACTCTTCCCCATTTTGGTCTAGAAGGTTTTCTCAATCCCTTGATGCTGAGTCTCAGCTCATTCTAGATTTCTGTCCCACGTTGCCAGGAAGGTCCACACCCCTGGGAGTCATGTCCCATGTAGACAGGGAAAGGGTAGTGAGTTTGCTTGCTGTGTTGGCTGGAGAGAGAGGCCACATCTGAACAACAAAAGATGTTCTCTTAGGGGTGACTCTTAGGCCTAATTTTAAGTAGGCTTGACCTATCATTTGTGGGGTTAAGTTTCATATGAACAAACCCTAAGACTGTGGTGCTCAGCCTATAGCTTTGGTTGTCTACACTGCTTGTGAGAATATCAGAAGTTGAATTTTCCCCCGTTCTCACCATTCCCTGAGGAGGACTTTGCAAATACTTTTTTTTTTTGCAAATACTTTTTTATTCACTGTTCAAATCACTCTGGACAAACCCACAAAATCTCATGTCCTACCATGTACTTATGGTGTTCAATTAAGCTGTCTATATAAGTTATATTAGGAAATGCACTAGTCAAAATACAAATTTTGTACCAAATAAACATTTTTTGCTTTAGTCTCACACATGAGTTGAAATTTTAAAATATTAATTACCATCTGTTTTCAGCACCCTGCATAATGACATTCCTTTGTTCTTCCTCATGCAAAATCATTTTTAAAATTTGTACATTTATTCACTGTCATTATACACTCTAGGCATTCCTAGATTATACCATCTCAATCTTTATCATCTATCTTTCTTTCTGATTTCATTTGTGCCCCCAGCCCTCCTCCATCATTCTCACATGCAGCTTCATTCAGTGTTTTAACATAATTGTATTACAATTAGGTAGTATTGTGCTGTCCATTTCTGAGTTTTTACAGTCAGTCCTGTTGCACAATCTGTATTCCTTGAGCTCCAATTACCCAATAAAAAAGAAACACTCTTAATTGGAGGTGGGGAGAACACTGATTTTAGATTAGCTATAGTTACTCTTCCTTTGAAATACCATTGGTTTCTTCCACTACGGTTTTTTTTTTCTTTTCTTTCCTTTGTCTTCCTGAAAAAGTGAGAACACTAGTCTTGGTGAAACAGAATAGTGCTGTTTTCCTCCTCTCTGCTGCATTGCTTCCTGAAGCTTTGTGTCACTATTTGCGTTATGGAGATTAGCATGAGAATCCGGTCTTCTAATTTGACTATTCTAGATAGTCATCATTTTGCAATCTCCTTAATCCACCCATGTGCAATTATTCATGGTTGGAAACAAGCAATTCTGTTTCATAGCTTTTCTTGCTTACTTCAGTAGTAGGTGAGTATAAAGAATCTAAGAAAGGAAATTTAGATCTTTGTGGCAGGGGGACTGAAAAAATGAGAGAAACCACATTCTTCTGTCTTTTCCTTGCTGAGGGATGATCAATACAAGAAACTCCCGGATTTCAATTTAAATTCCATAAGTACTTGGGATTCTACATTCACTTTTGTCTGGATGCAAGATTTCTTGTTTTTCTAGTAGGGGAGATGGGATAGAGTGGCCAACTGTATGGCTGTTTTTCAAAAAGATACTGCTGGTTTTTGTCTCTGTCACCTGCTAGAAGTAGGAGACACAGTTATACTTGCTTGTCTAGTTGCTATTAGCCTAGCTTTTGAAAAAGTAGCTAGAAGCATAACTGGAAGACTTTCTTCCAACCCTTTGACCTACATGGTGCTTCAGAAAACTTTTTTTCTTTGGATATTTACGTGGAACCTGAGACTCAGAATTAGAGCTCTGATGTTTAAAAGTCAGCATTACCCTATAAAGCAACTGTTTAAAAAAGTTGAAAAAGTGATCAGAGCTTGTCTGCAGATATGAATGAAGCTAATCTGGATAGGACTAAGGTGAATCAGAATACCGGGTAAAGGATTATATGGTCTAAATTTTAACACTTCAACTTCTGTGTGCGACCATAGAGAGGAATGTTTATTTGGTACAAAATTTATATTTTGGGTAGTGTATTATCTAAATTTAACTTGTGTGGTCAGCTTATTTGAATACCATAATTACATGGAATCTTGAATAGGGAGGGAGTGAGGTCTTGTTGGTTTGTACAGGTTAGTGTGATGCCCTGACATATCCCAGAGTAATTTGGGCAGAGAATAAAAAAGTATTTGCAAAGTCCCATAGGGGACTGGAGAGAAAGGAGGAAATATTCAGTTTCCTCATCTGGGAAATTCCTGATATTCTCCCAAGCAGTGGGGACCATCAGTTCAATAGCCTGAGCCTTCAATATTGGGGCTCACCCCTATGAAATTTATTCCTGCAAAGGAGAAGCTAAATTTACTTATAATTATGCCTAAGAGTCACCCCCCAGAGAATGTCTTTTATTGCTCAGATGTGGCCTCTCTCTCTAAATCAACTCAGCAGGTGAACTCACTGCCCACCCCTCTGTGTAGGACATGATTCCCAGGGATGAGCTGGGACTTGGCATCATGAGATTGAGAAAGCCTTCTTGATCAAAAAGGGAAAGAAAGAAATGGGACAAAATAAAGTTTCAGTAGCTGAGAGGTTTCAGAGTTGAGAGGTTATCCTGGAGGTTATTCTTATACATTATATAAATATACCTTTTTATGGTGTACTGGAGTGGCCAGAGCACTGAAACTGTTGAACTGTATGCCAGTAGCCTTGATTCTTGAAGATGATTGTATAACTATACAGCTTTTACAATGTGACTGTGTGATGGTGAACACCTTGTTTATGATGTTCCTTTTATCCAGGATGTGGACAGATGAGTAAAAAAAAAAAAAGGTAATAAATAAATAATGGGGGTGGCGATCAGGGGTAAAAAAAATGGGTCATTGAAATACTAGTGGTCAATAAAAGGGAGGGATAAGGGGTATGGAACATATGAGTTTTTTCTTTTTCTCTTTTTATTTGTTTTCCTGGAGTGATGCAAATGTTCTAAAAATGATCATGGTGAATACAACTGTGTGAAGATACTGTGAGCCATTGATTGTATACTTTGGATGTATGATACGTGCATGATAATATTGCAGTAAAAGTATTTTTAAAAAATCATTAAAAACTTAGACAAGCCTAAAAGTTCTTATCACTAAGTATTTTATAAGCATTTTTATAGATGTGGGTACATGTACTTGTTTTAGTATTTGCCTAAACCAGCTGTGCCTAGTCTCATCTTAGCAGGAAAGTATCTAATGTTATAGCAACATAATGTAAGAAAGTACTTTTTAATTCTTAATACTCAGCATTGTAGCTTATATTAATTAGGTAATCTCTAAAATGGATCTATATGTATGAAATAATTCTTGCCAATGCCTAAAATGAATATTTACACCTACCAGACTCTATAGGTGGTACTTTACCTGTTATTTCACTTAATCCTCATTATAGCACTATGAAGTTGGTGGCATAAAACCCAATTTCCAGTTGAGGACACTGTTCAGAATGAAAGTGCTTTTTTTTTTTAATTTAATTTTTATCTTTTAAACTTTTTTCTAAGCTTTTTTTTATTGTGAGATACAATATATATTCAAAAAGCAATAAATTTCCAAGTATATTTTAACAAGTGGTTATAGAACAGATTTTAATGTTTGGTATTGATTACAGTTCCATGATTTTTCATTTTTTCTTCTAGCTGCTCTAAGGTACTGGATACTAAAAGAAATATCAATATAATGATTCAGCAGTCATACTTATTTGTTAAACCCTACTTTCTCTGTGCAACTCCATCATTACCTTTGATCTTTCTCCCACTCTTTAGTGGTATTTGGGCTATTCCGATTCTAACTTTTTCATTTTGGAAGTGGCTGTCAATTATTGGGATGGGGGATGGAACTAGTTGATGTTCTAGAAGGGCTGGCCCCTCTGCTTTTCAGCACTTATCAGGTCCAGGGACCCATCTGGAAGTTGTAGGTTCTAGAGAATTACCCTAGTGCATGGAACCTTTGTAGAATCTTATATAATGCCGTAGGTTTTCTTTAGGATTGGCAGGAATGGTTTTGGTTGGGGTTTGGCAAGTTATGATAGGTAGCAATGTCTAATTGAAACATGCATAAGAGTGACCTCCAGTGTAGCTTCTCAACTCGATTTGAACTCTCTCAGCCACTGGTATCGTATTTATTATACTTCTTTTCCCCCTTTTGGTCAGGATGGCATTGTTGATCCGACAGTTCCAAGGCCAGGCTCATCCCTGGGGGTCAGCTCCCATGCCACCAGGGAGACTTTCATCCCTGGATGTCCTGTCCCACATAGGGGAGAGGGCAATGGTTTCACTTTCAGAGTTGTGCTTAGACAGAGAAAGGCCTCATCTGAGCGACAGAGGACCTCCAGAGGTGACTCAGGCATACCTACAGGTAGGCTAAGCTTCTCAACTACGTACAGCAGCTTCACAAGAGCAAGCTTCAAGGTCAAGGGCTTGGCCTAGGGTGTCCCTAATGTTTGGCACAGTATCAGGAGTTTCCCCAAAAGTACTTTTTTTAAAAGCACTATTCAAATTGTTATAGTTGCAATAGTGGATTAAGTGAAATTTCTACCTGGTTCATTTGAGACATTTTGGTGTACAGATTATTTCAGCAATGGAGACTGTTAACTACTTAAACTACTTAAATCTTGATTCTGCTCACTACTGCAATAAAAATATTTTTGGAGATGCCACCATCCTTTTTCCTTCTCTATGGCTGTTGGTTATAATTTATGAGACCTAGAAGCTGCATACTTAGCAGGAAGTACAAGGGACACAAGTGTGATCAGAGGTCTTAAGTGACCTTTTCTAAGACAAATATGTGAGTTCTTTCCTTTCCCAAAGCTCAGCTGATTGCACCATGCATCTGGCCTAGAAGCTTCTCTGAGTTAACCAGGAGGGTGGTGTGGGTAAATTGATTCTTGTATTTTAAACCATCCCTTAGAATTGTATTTGTAGTATTTTTCAAAGCAAAGCACTATTCAGAACTTTCTGTTGAAAATTCTAAGCTATTTGAATTCCAGAATAATGAGAACTATAGTTTACGTTGAGTATTTATTTTCCCTTCTTATTAGAGTTTCATAGAATTTTTTTTTTGAGCAGTCGTCATGTCAGGCAAGGTGTTAGGCACTGGAGATAAAATACTATGTGCTCTCGAATATTTTATATACACACTGTGTGTGGGTTAATTAGGTGTTGTTCCTGTTTTAGAAACAATGTCATTTAGAATGTCCTTGGTCTTAGGAGGATTCTCAAAATAATTATTTCTGCATTTGAATTAGACTTCTCTGCCTGTGAACGATTCCCTCTTCTATATTCATTCAGTGAGGCAACTGATCATCTACTTATGGCTAGCCCTCAGAGCCTGTCTCCTGTAACTCACTGTGAAGTCCGTAAAGCCAGGTCCTTAGAACACAAAAGAATGGTAGCCAGCAGATATTTTATCTCCTGTCCATGAGACAGAATTTTAACGGGGGTGAAAAAGGCAAAAATTTGCTGCCAACTGTGTCAGAGGCAAGTTTCTTAATCCCTACCCTATGGGAAGATTCCATCATATAAACTGACATGCTACTTTGACCCTCATTGCAACAATAATGTGTGCTATGACAAACACCACTTGACCACACAATCGTTTTACAACAGTGGAGTCTTGTTACATAAAAACATTGCTAGGAAATACTTCCCAAACTAAAGATGTAGAGATAAAACTTGATCACCCAGTGATAACCACGTACTTAACCACTTGAAATGTGGCCTGCAGAACAGCTGCTCTGGCCTCATCTGGGGTCCTGTGCACTGAGATGTAGGTTTTTTTTTTTGTTGTTTTTTTTTTTAATTTTTTAAAAATTTTTTTTATTAATCAAAAAAAGAAAAGAAATTAACACAACATTTAGAAATCATTCCATTCTACAAATGCACTCAGTAATTCTTAGTATCATCACATAGATGTATGATCATCATTTCTTAGTACATTTGCATCGATTTAGGAAAAGAACTAGCAAAACAGCAGAAAAAGATATAGAATGTTAATATAGAGAAGAGAATTAAAATAATAATACTAATAATATATATATATATATAAAAAGGAAAAAGAAAAAAACAAAAACAAAAGATACAAACACACAAACAAACAAACAAAAAACCATATTTCAGGTGCAGCTTCATTCAGTGTTCCAACCTAGTTACATTACACTTAGGTATTATTGTGCTGTCCATTTTTGAGTTTTTGTATCTAGTCCTGTTGCACAGTCTGTATCCCTTCAGCTCCAATTACCCATTATCTTACCCTGTTTCTAACTCCTGCTGGTCTCTGTTACCAATGATATATTCCAAGCTGATTCTCGAATGTCGGTTCACATCAGTGGGACCATACAGTATTTGTCCTTTAGTTTTGGGCTAGACTCACTCAGCATAATGTTCTCTAGGTCCATCCATGTTATTACATGCTTCATAAGTTTAGTCTGTCTTAAAGCTGCATAATATTCCATCGTAGGTATACGCCACAGTTTGTTTAGCCACTCGTCTGTTGATGAACATTTTGGCTGTTTCCATCTCTTTGCAATTGTAGATAATGCTGCTATAAACACTGGTGTGCAAATGTCCGTCTGTGTCTTTGCCCTTAAGTCCTTTGAGTAGATACCTAGCAGTGGTATTGCTGGGTCGTAATCCATTCTGCCATTCTATGTCTTTTGATTGGGAAATTCAGTCCATTAACTTTTAGTATTATTACTGTTTGGATAATATTTTCCTCTACCATTTTGGCTTTTGTATTATATATATCATATCTGATTTTCCTTCTTTCTACACTTTACTCCATACCTCTCTCTTCTGTCTTTTCATATCTGACTCTAGTGCTCCCTTTAATATTTCTTGCAGAGCTGGTCTCTTGGTCACAAATTCTCTCAGTGACTTTTTGTCTATAAATGTTTTAATTTCTCCTTCATTTTTGAAGGACAATTTTGCTGGATATAGGAGTCTTGGTTGGCAGTTTTTCTCTTTTAGTAATTTAAATATATCATCCCACTGTCTTCTAGCTTCCATGGTTTCTGCTGAGAAATCTACACATAGTCTTATTGGGTTTCCCTTGTATGTGACAGATTGTTTTTCTCTTGCTGCTTTCAAGATCCTCTCTTTCTCTTTGAACTCTGACATTCTAACTAGTAAGTGTCTTGGAGAATGCCTATTTGGGTCTATTCTCTTTGGGGTGCGCTGCACTTCTTGGATCTGCAAATTTAGGTCTTTCATAAGAGTTGGGAAATTTTCAGTGATAATTTCTTCCATTAGTTTTTCTCCTCCTTTTCCCTTCTCTTCTCCTTCTGGGACACCCACAACACGTATATTTGTGCGCTTCATATTGTCATTCAGTTCCCTGATCCCCTGCTCAAGTTTTTCCATTCTTTTCCCTATAGTTTCTGTTTCTTTTTGGAATTCAGATGTTCCATCCTCCAGTTCACTAATTGTAGCTTCTGTCTCTTTAGATCTACCATTGTAGGTATCCATTGTTTTTTCCATTTTTTCTTCTTTGTCCTTCACTCCCATAAGTTCTGTGATTTGTTTTTTCAGATTTTCTATTTCTTCTTTTTGTTCAGCCCATATCTTCTTCATGTCCTCCCTCAATTTATTGATTTGGTTTTTGAAGAGTTTTTCCATTTCTGTTCGTATATTCAGCATTAGTTGTCTCAGCTCCTGTATCTCATTTGAACTATTGGTTTGGCCCTTTGACTGGGCCATATCTTCAATTTTCCGAGCGTCATCCATTATTTTCTGCTGGTGTCTGGGCATTTGATCAGATTTTCCTGGGTGTGTCGAGATGTAGGTTTTTGCTGTGTATCTACTGATAAATATATATCACTCATTTTTCCTGAGCCTTGGGGGCTGGATTGCCTGGAGGGCCATTCCTTATCCTTTCTGAGAGCTCCTGACTCAGTCCCTGCCCCTATGGTCATCTGGACTTTCTCCTTTCTTTACTTTTATCATTCCTGTCCTTATTAATAACGACTTTTATTCCCAGGAGTTTCTCCTCAAAGTGTCCTGGAAGGGAACGTCAGCTAGTGAGTTTTGAGAATTCATAGGCCCACCTCTCAAGTCCCTTCAGAGCTAAGGTGGACTCTGCACAAGAGCAGTTTGGCTGCTGTTGTCTGTTGGCCCTCTGTACTTTCAGTGAGTGTACCTCTGGCTGACTTGGGGGGGGATCCCCCATTCTTAGGCATTAGCTACCCCATTGCTTCCCTCTGGTTGACACAAAAGTTGATTCTAACACAAAAAAGCAAAGGGCAGAAACTGAGAAACATTTTAGCATGGGTTTTATAATCTCAGAAAGCTGGAAGCAAAAATCAGTGTAAGCAACATATCTGATGCAGAAGTAGAAGAGGGATGATCTGGGATGGTTCCCAGATCATAAGCACATACACCGTCACCACATCATTAAGGAAGTAGGGCCTGGGAAAAACGCAACTGTTGGTTTTTACTTACTAACCAAACCATCTAAAGAGATGATTTTCAAAAGGCTGCAAAATCTGAAGGCTTTCAGGAGGATGAACACAAACATTTTTCAGCCAGTTAAAGAAATTCAATGGAGTTGTTTGAAACATCAGACCAAGGACAACAGGAAAACTGTGTTATGTTTAAGAATACAACAAAATAAAAGCACCAGACTGAAGTCCAGCCCTAAGGTCTACTGTGAATAATTAGCAATGCACTAGCTTGTGATTTGAGGAGGGTTGCTTAGCTTCCTTCCAGTTTACCTTTTTATTCCCATCTGGAAAGTAAGAGTTCCAGAGGGGCAATGTTAGTGATAGAGCAAGCAACAAAATACTTTTATCCTGAGGTTTGGGGTGTTTTATATCTCCCTTTGAATTCTGTCCTCTGTGTTTGTACACAAAAGGTCCTACTTGAGTGACTTAAATTTCAAAACCCTCAAAGTAAAAATATAAGCATGTTAATACAAACTAATTTAATATAAACCTGAAAATAAACAGTTAATATAAACTGATTATTGAAGATGGGTGAGTGGAAATTTAAAGGAACAGATAAAAAAATCAAGCTCTGTGAATTAGAAAGTCCTGTGCCGAGCTCTTCACTGTGCCCCCAGCACCTTTTGGGAACCTGCACTGATCAGTGGGGAAAAGAAACATCTGGTGGGGCATCTTTTTGCCAGACTCTCGCTCTTGGCCTTCACCTTGCCCAGGGCACTGAGTGGATTATTATTGCTCTGAGCTAACACTATGCTAAAATCTTCCTGCTTGTGAGGTAATACAGGGAAATCGGTCCCCAGAGCCAATATAGGCTGACTACCTAGATCTCTTCCACCTTGTGGAAGCCACTTTTTCCCCATTCCAGATCAACTGCTTATTTTCTACTTTGGCCAAATGACAGCCTGGTGACGGAAGTATGGGATTCACAGTGATTCAGAACTGAGAGGGAGGGGCTGAAGGTTTTTGTGCTTGTTAACAAAATCTAAAGGAGATTTGGTTTCTCCTAGGCTCTGCAGGACCACTGCTTTTTTTTTTTGGCAGACTATTGATTGTTTTATTTGCTTGAAGGACCACTGCTTTTTTTTTTTTTTAACTTTTTTTATTAATTAAAAAAATTAACCAACAAAACATTAAGAGATCATTCCATTCTACATATACAATCGGTAATTCTTAATATCATCACATAGTTGCATATTCATCATTTCTTAAAACATTTGCATCAATTTAGAAAAAGAAATAAAAAGACAACAGAAAAAGAAATAAAATGATAACAGAGAAAAGAAAAGATTATACATACCATACCCCTTACCCCTCGCTTTCATTTACCACTAGCATTTCAAACTAAATTTATTTTAACATTTGTTCTCCCTATTATTTATTTTTATTCCATATTTCTACTCTTCTGCTGATATAGTAGCTAAAAGGAGCATCAGACACAAGGTTTTCACATTCACAGAGTCTCATTGTGAAAGCTATATCATCGTTCAGTCATCATCAAGAAACATGGCTACTGGAACACAGCTCTACATTTTCAGGCAGTTCCCTCCAGCCTCTCCACTACATCTTGAACAACAAGGTGATATCTACTTAATGCATAAAAATAACCTCCAGGATAACCTCTCAACTCTGTTTGGAATCTCTCAGCCATTGACACTTAGTCTCATTTCACTCTTCCCCCTTTGGTTGAGAAGGTTCTCTCAATCCCTTGATGTTAATTCTCAGCTCATTCTAGGGTTTTTTCTCAGTCCCTTGATGCTGAGTCTCAGCTCATTCCAGGATCTCTGTCCCACGTTGCCAGGAAGGTCCACACCCCTGGGAGTCATGTCCCACACAGAGAGGGGAAGGGTGGTGAGACTGCTCGTTGTGTTGGCTGGAGAGAGAGGCCACATCTGAGCAACAAAAGAGGCTCTCGTGGGGTTAACTCTTAGGCCTAAATTTTAAGTAGACTTGACCTATCCTTTGTGGGGTTAATTTTCATGTGAACAAACCCCAAGACTGGGGGCTCAGCCTATACCTTTGGTTGTCCACACTGCTTGTGAGAATATCAAGAATTCAACTTGGGGAAGTTGAATTTCTCCCCACTCTCACCATTCCCCAAAGGGGGCTTGCAAATATTTTTCCAGTCACTGATCAAATCACTCTGGGATTCATCGGGGCATCACTCTGGACAAACCAACAAAATCTCATATGCTACCTGAGATTCCAAGTACTTATGACATTCACTCAAACTATCTACATGAGTTATATTAGGAAATGCTCTAGTCAAAATATAAATTTTGTAACAAATAAACATTTTTTGCTTTAGTCTCACACATAAGGTGACATTTTAAAGTATTAATTATCATCTACTTTCAACACCCTGCAATAATGACATTCCTTTGTTTTTCCTCAGGCAAAAATATTTCTTAAATTTGTACATTGTACATTTCACTACTATTATACACTCTAGGCATTCCTAGATTATACCATCTCGATCTTTACCATCTATCTTTCTTTCTGATTTCATTTATGTCCCCAGTCCTCCTCCCTCTATCATTCTCACTTGCAGGTTCATTCAGTGTTTTAACATAATTACATTACTGTTAGGTAGTATTGTGCTGTCCATATCTGAGATTTTATATTCAGTCCTGTTGCACAATCTGTATCACTTCAGCTCCAATCACCCAATATCTCACCCTATTTCTATCTCCTGATGGTCTCTGTTACCAAGGAAATATTCTAAGTTTATTCTCGAACGTCAGTTCATGTCAGTGAGACCATACAGTATTTGTCCTTTTGTTTCTGGCTAATCACACTTAGCATAATGTCCTTAAGGTCCATTCATGTTGTTACATACTTCATAACTTTATTCTGTCTTACAGCTGCATAATATTCCATCTTATGCAAATGTCACAATTTGTTTAGTCAACTGTCTGTTGATGGACATTTTGGCTGTTTCCATCACTTGGTAATTGTTAATAATGCTGCTATAAACATGTAAATGTCCATTTGTGTCCTTGGCCTCGTGACCTTTGAGTAGAGACAGCATATACATGGGTCCTGTTTTTTAAACCATTCTGCCAGACTACGTCTTTTGATTGAAGAGTTTAATCCATTAACATTCAGTGTTATTACTGTATGGGTAGTACTTTCTTCTACTATTTTGCCTTCTGGATTTTATATGTCATATCTAATTTTCCTTCCTTTTGCCTTTACTCATAGTCTTCCTTTCTACACTCTTCTCCACACCTCTCTCTTCTGTCTTCGAATCTGTCTCTAGTGTTCCCTTTAGTATTTCTTTCAGAGCTGGTCTCTTGGTCACAAATTCTCTCAGTGATTTTTTGTCTGAAAATGTTTTCATTTCTCCCTCATTTTTTTTTTTTTTTTTTTTTTTTTTTTTTTTTTTAAAGACAGAGAGAAGGAAGGAAGGATAGAAGGAAGGAAGGAAGGAAGAAAGGGAAACATCTTTAAACATTTTCTTGTTTTATTGTATTTTGTTTTTCCGTTTTTTGTTACATGGGCTGGGGCCGGGAATCGAACCGAGGTCCTCCGGCATAGCAGGCAAGCACTTTGCCCGCTGAGCCACCGCGGCCCGCCCTCTCCCTCATTTTTGAAGGACAGTTTTGCTGGATATAGAATTCTTGGTTGCCAGTTTTTCTCTTTTAATAATTTAAATATATTATCCCACTGTCTTCTCGCCTCCATGGTTTCTGCTAAGAGATCTGCGCATAGTCTTATTGGGCTTCCCTTGTATGTGATGAATTGCTTTTCTCTTGCTGCTTTCAAGATCCTCTCTTTCTCTTTGACCTTGGACATTCTGATTATTAAATGTCTTGGAGTATGTCTTTTTGGATCTGTTCTCTTTGGGGTACGCTGCACTTCTTGGATCTGTAATTTTAAGTCTTTCATAAGAGTTGGGAAATTTTCAGTGATAATTTCCTCCATTAGTTTTTCTCCTTTTCCATTCTCTTCTCCTTCTGGGACACCCACAACACGTATATTCATGTGCTTCATATTGTCTTTCAATTCCCTGAGTCCCTGCTCATATTTTTCCATTTTTTTCCCTATAGTTTCAGTTTCTTGTTGGATTTCAGATGTTCTGTCCTCCGGTTCATTAATCCTATGTTCTGCCTCTCGAAATCTACCATTGTAGGTTTCCATTGTTTTTTTCATCTCTTCTACTGTGTCTTTCATTCCCATAAGTTCTGTGATTTGTTTTTTCAGACTTTCAGTTTCTTCTTTTTGTTCCTTCCTTGCCTTTTTTATAGCCTCCCTCAATTCATTGATTTGGTTTTTGATGAGATTTTCCATGTCTGTTCGTATATTCTGAATTAGTTGTTTCAGCTCCTGTATGTCATTGAATTGTTGGTTTGTTCCTTTGATTGGGCCATATCTTCAATTTCCTTAGTGTGATTTGTTATTTTTTGCTGGCGTCTAGGCATTTAATTACCTTAATTAGTTTATTCTGGAGATTGCTTTCACTTCTTTTATCTAGGGTTTTCTTGCTGGATGAATTTGTTGTCTATCTGTTCTTTGACATTCTGTTCAGCTTTATCTGAACCTTTAGCTTAGGTTTTGTTTAACAGAGGAGAATTTTTCAGTTTTTGTTTTCTTGTTTCTTGCCCTGCTTGTGTGGTACCTTTCCCCCACACACACTTAGGAGGGTCTGCTTAGATATTATACACCCAAGCCAGATTTTCCCAGACCAAACTGGCCTCCTATCAGGAGGAAAGAGTCACCTGCGTTGGTTTTCCCTGAGCATGAGACCCAGCAGGTTGAAAGACTTTCCTGAAGTCTCTGGACTCTTTTTTTCTTATCCTGCACACAAGTATGTGGCGCTTGTCTGACTGCAGGTCCCACCAGCATAAGATGATGTGGTACCTTTAACTTTGGCTGGGGGGTTGTTGGAGACAGAGGAGAGGTTGTAGGCTGGTTTTAATGCCTTCAAATTGCCAAGCACTGGTGTCTGAATTCCTTGATGGAGGGATTCCACCTGGGTGGGCCTTCACCCCTCCCCTAGGGAAGGCATAGGCTCCAGATAAGCCCCCAAAAGAGCTCACTTCTGCCTATGCCTGGGGCAGTTGCAGCCTGAAAAGTCCTGCCGCTGTATCCAGAGGCAGTCAGGCCTTTGTAGATACACAGCCACAAAAACCTGTTTCCTTCTCTTTTTTCCCCCTTTTTCTGTCAGTCTTGCCCCCTTGGTGCCGGGGCTTTGATCAGGTTCACCTAAGCTGGGGGCCTATTTTTAGTAGTCCGAATTTGTTAATTAGTTCCACAATTGGCGTTTGATTGTGCCCAGTCCCTGCTGCTGGTAAAGTCCTTTCCTTTCCCCTCTGGGAAGCGGCCTGTGGGGGAGGGGCACTGGCTCCCGCAGCTTTGGGAACTCACGGTTTTGGGGGGTGCTCACAGCCGGTCCAGCTGGTCCAGACACTGTGTGTCTGGTCACTGACGTGGCCCCAGGAGCTGTTCTGTACTGTTTCTGGTTATTTAGCAGTTGTTCTTGAGGACGAACTAAAACGCACACGTTGTTAAGCCGCCATCTTGACCCGGCAGGACCACTGCTTTTTGATCCCAGTTGAGGCAAATGTGAAACTAGGGAAAATGACTGAGAACATCTCTGCCTCTTGAAGCTCTGGTAGCTTAAACCTCTCTTCTGCTTCCTCTCCTCCCAACTTTCACACCCTGCCCCCAAGATGGGTCAGGTTAAGGGAACAGAAGGAGTTAAGCTCTGAGAGTGTAAAGGCCAGGTTTGAGATGAGGGGAGGGAGCAAAGGTTCTAATCCTCCTTGTGTTGTCACTAATTAACTTCTAACCTGGGATGGGGTGTGGTTTCTGCCTCTAGAACAAAGGCTAGTACATTGATAGGGACTCAATAAAATATTTGTTGGGTACATTGAATGGTTTAAAGTTCCAGGCAGGGTAGGGTGGCCTGCCTTGGCTCTGCCTTCTGACTTGTTCCCTTCCTTTAATGGATAAGGTCAGAAGACCTTGGGCCTGCACTCCACCCTGAGAAAGCCTAGCTCAGCTGTGTTCTAGGAGAGGGACACATGCTGTTTTGAATTGTTGTTTTTTCACAGGCTGACTAGGTCTTCCTGGACTGCCTTTTCCAGAGAAATGTGGATACAGGGCTTGGGAGAAGAGGCTAGGGGAGATGATTTGCTTTTAGGCCCTTCAGGCAAAGTGAAAGGGATCATCTACATAGGCCAGGGCCAGCCCACCATGATCTGCACAGGGGTTTAGGCCAAATTTTTGTAGCATGCCTTGTCCTGGCCTCAACCTTTGTGATTTTGTTCTGTTTACCTCAAGAACCTAAGATTCGGGGAGAGGGTAGAGGAAGGTAAGGTAAGGGAGAGGCGTTTGGAATCCTGAGCCCCTGCCAGCTCTCCATTTAAATCTCCACTCCTTTTTAATAAAACTGAAGGAAATCGGTCTGAAGGAAGGCTGAAGCATTGTCCACCGACTTGCCAACTTACTGTTCCATTCATCTCACGAACACACCGGGGAGAAAGAAGAGCCAGAAAAACTAACAAATTGCATGCTTACTGTGTGCTGGGTCCTAGACTAAGTGATTTACCCACAGTCTCTTTGATCCTCACAACAACCCGTGAGGTATATCCTGTTATTATCTCCATTTTACAGATGAGAACAATGAGTATCAGAAAGTGGTTGGTCTGGTCTGGAAATCCTAGCACTCTGACTCTGGAGCCAGTGTTCTTGTTATACTTGTCTCGCTAATTCCCAGATGCTTACTGAGGAACAGCCAACAAACATTGTGCTTATTTTGGCTCAGACTGGCTGGTTCACAAAAATAGTTTGCTTCTGATAGTGGAAGAAAGGTTCCTTGGCCTCCCAGAACACTGTCCACCTGCAAGAGTAATGTTTGGTATTTCCCCATTAGAAAATTTTTTCCCTTTTTGACTCAAAGCCCAATCCAATATACCAAGAGCTAGTAATACACCAAACCACGTCAATCATTTCCGCAACACGAAAGAATAAATGAGGTGTTTTCCTGAGTAGAGTGTTTATACTTCTGTATTTCCTCCTAAGGAGAGTTTCCATTTGAGTCTAATCATTATTTGATTTAATAGAAATTATCAAAATCTGAGTTTCACAGTTTGATTGACAAATTAGTCAATAAATCATTTATTGATTAGTATAAAATAGCTATTCTTTGTAGCATTTATATGTCATTTTGGAAAAGGCACTGACCCATAATTGTTTTATCTGTAATGTTTCAGTGAAAGAGCTGGATATGGTAGGACTGATTTGAAACCAGAGGGAGTGGGTGTATTTCTGTTCTGAGTGAAATGATGGTTTGCTGGCATTAAAAATGAATTACAGTCCAGATGACAAGCAGGTCAGCCAAGGGACAAGGAGAACTTTTCTTTTCAATAAACAAATTGCCCTTGGAAATCTTTTATCTATCCATGACAGAAGAAAAACAGAGAAGCCCTATGTTCACTAGAATTGTAATTAACTTTTGGATAATAATCTGAAAAAGTATCTGGAATATGTTCAAGGAAACACTGTAAGAAATAACATCCTCATGTGCCAAGAACATGTATCTTTAGCATATAAAATGACTTCATTTTCACGCAAAATTGGCTTTTTGAAATGACTGGTCTGAACTTTGCTGAGCTAGAAAGATGAGGCTCAGGTTTTCTTCATCTCTCCTTCCTTCTCCTTAAAGACACTTATGAACATTAAGGTAAAGCTGATTCATTCTCAGATGCTCCATTCAAGATAATTGTGTAAAGACACATGTTACTACTATGCCAAAGGTTACAGCAAAATAAGGTAATTAAAAAAAAATGTAATTGGTAGATGTTCTTGTTTCCTGGCTGCTAAAACGAATACCATACAGTGGGTTCGTTGAACAACAGGAATTTATTAGCCCAGGGTTTCAGTGACCAGAAGACTTGCTTACTTTAGGGGTTGGTATCTTGTGGCTGGCTGGCATTATTCTGGTTCCTTGGCTTTTCTGTCACATGGCAAGTGTACATGGTGGTATCTGCTTCTTGCTCTTCTGGATTCTGTGGCCTCCCAGCTTCTGGCTGTCCCTGTTGCTTCCTCTCCGTGGTCTTCTCTATAAAGCTTCCAGTAGGAGGATGCAGACCCATCTGATTCAGTTGGCTTTACCTTAACTAAAAATAACCTCATCAAAAGGTGTTACTTACAATAATTTCACTTCACAGAATTGGATTAAGGTTAAGAACATGTTTTTCTGGGGTACATAGTTCAATCCCCCAACAAATTGTTCCAAATTAAATAGTATAGGATTGTGCTTTTCCTGGCAATAACTTGGACTTTATACTAAATATATATATTTATTTTTTGTGGTTTATATGAAATTCAGATTTAATTAAGCATTCTATAGTATTTTATTGGGCAACACTACTAACAAGTGAACTGGAACGCAATTACATTATTGGTATGATAGGTATTTTTTATGCTGGGGAAGCACTAGCATGGAAGAAACAGGAGTTTTGAAACAAAAGAGTAGACTTTATACAGGATGTGGATATGGATGTTCATATATATGGGGGAGATAGTGAGAAAGGTGAAGGATATAACTTAATATTAGCAATCCAGAAGCCCTTTCAGAATTGTTGAACATCTTTTAAAAATAATTTTCTTTAATTTGAATGACAAAAACATATTTAAAAACAAAAATCAACAAGCTTATAAGAATTTGTGTAAAGGCCATGTCAACAATATCTGAGTTGTGTTAGTTTACAACTTAGAACTTTCAGACCAGGAATCATATTGTTGTTGCCTTTTTTTTGAGGCATAAGAAAAACCTTGGGGTCCTTAATGTGTAAGACTCTACATTTATTCTCTTCTCTCCCCAAATAGCACTGTCAAGTCTCAGATTCTTTTGCTAGTGGGTGGATGGTGCATACTGAACCAACTGAGAGTGCATCTAGCACCCTACAGATAACTTAGGCTGTTCCAGGAACTGTGGGGAGGGATTAAAAAAACCAATAAGATAAGGTTCCTACCTACAAAAATTCACAATCCTATTGAGTCTGGAAAGAAGAGAGGATAGATAATTGTTATATGGAGTCACGTCCTGGAACATATGTTCTGGAAAGGCTGGGTCTGCCTTACCTTCGTATTCCAGTTCCTACAACCTGGCATACAATAGGGGTCCAATAAATGTTTGGTGAGTGAATGAATCAGTATGGACTGATTCACCAAGGAAATTTTAATGGAGTAGTTTACCCTGAAATGGGCGTTAAAGGAAGAAGATTTGGCTGACCAGAAAATTATCATCATCATCATCATCATCATCACTGTAGCTACGTTTATATCAGTATCTGCTATGAATCTGTCACTGGGCAAAGTACTTTATATAAATTCTGCTGAAATGCTTCCAATGGCCCTAAAAAATTAGTCTATATGACCTAAAAAATTTAGGTCTATGGGAACAAAAGTCCAATTTTCTTCCATAAAATCAATTTTTCTCAGAGAGACCTTCCTGACCATCCTATCAAAATGCATTGCTTCTGTTACTCCCTCCCTCATTACAACTCAGTGTGAATTTTTAAAATATTTTTGTTCTATCATCCCATGGCCTGTGAGGGCCAGAACTCTTTTTTTTTTTTTTTTTTTTTCAAATTAAGAAGAATTTATTCATTAGTTTACCATATATTTACGGAGAGTGTGCTTTATTCCGGGCTTGGCAATATACCAGTGAATAGGACATGATTCCTGCCTGCAAAGAGCACATAAGGCTAGTTACAGACATACAACATCACTTTATTTATTTATTTTTTTATTTTTCACTTTGTAGTGCATAATCCACAGTGAGAAAATGCAGATTTTATTAGTATCACTAAATGCTGCAAACTACTCAACATTGATACAATACAAGAGAAGCAGGGTGATAAAGATTTCCTGATTAAAAATCGCACTGAAAGAAAGATGGCTTCAAAATCAACAACTGTATATATCTAATACTGAAGTAGCTTAATTTTGACATCCTTCCATCCTAGGGAACAAGTGATGAAACACAGAATAGCTGAAAGTTAACAACACACTGCCTTCCACAGAAAAAGATAACGCTCAAGAAATAAATCAAACATCCAAGTTTGCTGGTGATTTTATTCTACCACAAGCTCCCATTCTTCATTTCAGTGATTTTCAAATAGTGAGTGGGTGAGATGAATTGAATTATGTGCCCCAGTTTGGAAGTGTTCTGGGTCTTGATCCACATTCTGCTGGGTGTGGACCTTGTAAACAAGATCTCTTCAAGGTGTTACATCAGTTAAGGTGTAGCCCAACTGAAACAGATTGGGCTTTAATCGGGATTACTGGGGTCCTTTGTAAGTAAATGAAAATCAGATGGAGAAAGAAGTCACAGGGAGCACCCAAAAGTTTGAAGGCAATGGAACCAGAAAGAAAAAGAAGACACTGCCGAGTGTACTGCCATGTGACAGAAAAGTCAAAGACCAAAAATCACCTGCTGCTAGCCCAGAATGGGGATGCAGTGGGATGGGATGGGATGGGATAGGATGGGATGGGATCAGCTGGGATGGGATCAACTGGGCTGGGCTAGGCTAGGCTAGGGAAAGGGGAGTACAAGAACTCTGTCTTATTGCTGTGTTCCTAGCACCCACCAGTCAACTTATTCTCTGATACTTAGTAGCCACCTAATAAATAGTTATTGGCATATGCATTTGGTTTTCAGGCCTTTTGGCATAGAATCATCTCTTGAGCTGTCTAGACCTCACCCCAGCATCCTCAGGTCCAAATATCCAGTGGTGGACCCAGGCAGGTTTTTAAGTTCTGTCTGTGATTCTGAGGCACAGTTGTGGTTGAGCTGTCAGTGAGGGCAAGCCACAGTAAGGGAACTATATGGATCTATGTTAAAAATCTGATGGGTACAATTTTCCTATATTCAATCTTTCAAAAAAAAGTTTCAGAGGACTTTCTCTACTCTAAGAAACACATTAACCATGATTTTGGCTCAATATGAACTGTTCCATATCTAGTCACACCTATCTAGAATATCAGCATCAGCAAAAAATATATTCAAACTAAAATTGTTCATGATCCTTAAACATATGAAGAGATGTTCAACCTCACTCAAAATGAAATGTGCATATTATATCTATACTAAGATATCACTTCTCGTCTATCAGATGGCAAAAATACAAAATTTTGACAATATACTTTATTAACTTTATTAATAAACTTTATTTTTAATTAATAAACTTTATTTATTAACTTTATTATTATGTAACAATATACTTTGTTACAGGGAGACAGCCACCCTGATACATATGTGAATGCAAAATAATCCAGTAGAGAGGAATTTGTCAGTATCTGGCAATGTTACATATGCAGATATCCTTTGTTCCAACAATTTGACTTCTAGGTCTCTATCCCAAATGTACACTGTCAAAAATATAATGATATACATTCAGGATTTTCATTGAAGCATTGTTTATAATAGTGAAAAGGGAGAAGAAACCCAAATGTCTCTCACTGGGGGGTTGGTTGAATAAACTATGGTACATTCATATGATGATGCATGTAGTCTTAAAAAAACAATGGGGAAGACTTCTATGTATTGATATGGAGGGTATACTTTTTTTTTTTAACTTTTTTATTGTATAGTATAACATATATACAAAGCAAAAAAATAAAAACGCAATAGTTTTCAAAGTATTCCTCAACAAGTAGTGTCAGGACAGATCCCAGAGTTTGTCATGGGCTACCATACTATCCTCTCATATTTTTCCTCCTAGGTGCTCCAGAATATAGGAGGCTAGAGAACTTAATTTTTTTTATCATCACAATAGATTTTTTTCCTTCTTTTTTTGTCAAAAATAACATAATACAAGAAAGCTATACATTTCAAAGCACAGCACCACAGTCAATTGTAGAACATATTTCAAAGTTTGACATGGGTTACAATTTCACAATTTTAAGTTTTTACTTCTACCTGCTCTAAAATACTGGAGATTAAAAGAGATATCAATTTAATGATTCAGCATTCATATTCATTTGTTAAATCCTGTGTTCTCTGTATAACTCCACCATCACCTTTGATCTTTCCATCCCTCTCTTTAGGGGTATTTGGGCTATGGCAATTCTAAATTTTTCATATTGGAAGGGTTCATCACTAATATGGGGAAGAAAGATAGAACTATGTGATGTTCTGGAGAGGCTGGGCTAGGTTTCAGGACTTATCTAAAGGTTGTAGGTTTCTGGAAAGTTACTCTAGTGTATGGAACCCTTGAGGAATCTTATAAATTGCCCTAGGTGTTCTTTAGGATTGGCTGGAATGGTCCTGGTTGAGGCTTGGCAGGTTATGCTAGGTAGCAAGGTCTAATTGAAGCTTGCATAATGGAGGGTATACTTGAAAGTGGAAAAAATGGGTGCAGAACTAGGTTTATATTATACTACTTTTTGTGTAAAGAAGGGATAGATATATGAATATCTATGGTCATTTGTTTATATTTTTTAAATAATGAAAGAGTAAACCAAAAATGAACAAAAATAGTTTTCTATGAGGGAGGGAAAGGAAAGGAAGCTAGAATTATCTAAATACATCTGATTTTTAATTTTTATTTTTTGACCAGGTAAAAGTTTGTGTAATTAAAAATCTAAATTAAATAAAAAAGAAAAAGTAAAAATCCCTAAAATTAAAAAAATAAACAGAAACACATGAACCTGTGTATCATATTGGTAATATCACTACACTGAGAATAATTATTTCATATTGATTTAAAACACAGTATTTCAGGATATATCTTAAAGACAAAAATTGCTTTAAAAAAACTTAAATTATATTCAGTAGTCTTATTATTGGTGGTTATATTATTTTTTTAATTCAATACTTTTATTTATTTAATTATGTAAATTATCATGACAAGGCAAACTAAAACAACAAATTTACAATATCACAATGGTCATGACTCTTGGCACTCACAGGGTTACAATCTGAAGCTTAAACAGTGATACAAAAACAGTGACAAGTGAGAATAAACTCAGTCTCTAATTTTTGAGATGCCAGATCAGTAATCAAGTAGAACTGTAATTTGAATTTGGAAGAGATTTAATTAGCTTTTCTCTCCTTAATAATTCTAGTTTGTATCCTGACCTTCACTGTGAGAGCTGTATAACTTGAGTTTCTCAAGGCTGCACTGAGAAGCCTGAAAAAGTTTTGCCTGATTGTTACTTGATATGAGCAAAACAAAACATGAAATAACTGGTTCTGATTAGGTGGAGTGAACATTTAGATTTGCTAATCCGGGAGTATCCTGTTATAGGTTGATTTCATGAAAATAAAATCTGTTGTTGCTTTGATAATGTCTTCATTGCTAATTGTATTTCCTGTTTCTCCTTATGTCCCTGTCTTAGTTTCCCAGCTCCTAAAATAAATACCATGGGAATGGCTTAACAATAGGAATTTATTGGCTCAGACTTTCAGAGGCAAGAAGGTTTTTTCCTTCCAGGGTTGGTATCTTCTGACTGGCTAGCAATCTTTGGGTTCCTTGACTTTTCCATCACTTGGCAATGCAATGGCAGCATCTTCTATTTTTTCTGGGTTCCTTTGACTTCCAGCTTCTGGCTCTTCCCCGTGGCTTCCTCTCTCTGTCCAAGTTCCTTTGTGTATAAGAACTTCAGCCATATTGAATTAAGGTCCTCCCTCATTCAATTTGGGCACATCCTAACTAATAGCATCTTCAAAGGTCCTATTTACAAATGAGTTCATACCCACAGGACCATGGTTGTGAGCTGAATGTGCCTCTTCCTGAGAGCATGAGTCAATTGCCAACTCCCATACCCCTGCACAACCCCCCACCCCAAATGCTATTACTCAGTAAACTTTGATTTTCTTATGATTTGATTTGTCCCTTCTTTCAGAAATAGAACATTTTGAAATAATCAGTGGTAAATTAAAATTTTGTCAGACAGCTTTGAAATGCTATGGAACAGAATGAAAAACCACTGAATTGTTTAGTTTGCCAGAAGTTTCCTATCATGTGAACTGTTTGGGTAGCTTGCCTCCTGCATTGTGTTATGAAGAATAATGAGCTTAACTATAACTAACAAGACATCACCAGTGTTGAGTGACAGTCTTCAGTAATTTTTTATTTTTCTGGCATGGGCAGGCTCCGGGAATTGAACCCGGGTCTCTGGCATGGTAGGAGTGAACTCTGCCACTGAGCTACCGTTGCACTGCCCTAAGTAATTTTTTGTTTTTTTCTATATGTCTTTTGGAAGAATTGTTCTGTCAATATGTTTTCACAGATAAAAATAAGTGTGCCAAGTAGCAAGGAACTTGTTTTGCATTATAACCATGGCCACTATCAGAATGTTTGTTTACTGAAAAACCTGCTTTACAAGTGGATTTTATTGTGTTTTGGGGAGACTTTTATGTCAAATGAATCAGCAAAAATGTTTTCTAAATCCTTGTTGGAAACACAAGTTAAAGTTACACATAATATTTCAAAGTTACTTTTTGTTAGAAAAGTTCTTGTACAATATAAAAGATGGATGTGTATTGAATGTATCTATATTTTTCATATATTTAAGTGAAACACTGTATCATATGAGCCATTGACTTTATATACCAGCATAGAATGTGGCTTTTCAAAAATGTCTTTAAGAGACTAGGAAAATCAAACATACCCACTACCAACTTTCTCCTTCTGGTCTGTGAAGTGAATTGCTTTATTGAAACTTAACAGATCCTCTTATTACATTGGCTCTAAATGGTTACTCAGTCTTAGAATTTTCCAAAGTGATCATGGAACTGACCCAAGTTTTCTGAGTACTTTGGACTAGGGATATTTTATTATTTGGCCTACAAACCTGGTCTTAAATAAACCACCAGCCTTGCCCTGGCAGATTTAAATATTCTTTTCAATATATCAAATATGTACCAGGAAGAGAGACAGTAGGCATAGTCCCTGCCCAAACACCACAGTACCCTCTCACTTCACCTTGCTTAACATGGCAACAGATGGACTGGGCTAATGTCAGGTAAAATAAGACATTCTTAGATGAGATAGATTTCCCAATACTCTTAGACAGTATAGTCATATATAGCTTTGTCTCTCTAAAATATGCAGGTAAGAAAAAGCCACCTTATTTTAAAAACAAAATGAGGAAACTTTAAAAAAATCCCAACCTTTCTCCTTTCTTCTCTTTTACTTTCTCTCTTTATCTGCCCCTCTTTCTTCCCTTTCTTTCTGTAAAAATAAAATTAAATTAAAATTAAAATTCCCAACTTTTTATAATTACAACCTTATAATATAAGGCTTTCTGTGCATACTCATTAAGGTAAAGTGCAAGGCATATAATAAATACATAATAATAACTGGTTGGATACCAGTCCAGTGGCTTATACTTTATAGGCTCTATCAGTTAGCTATTGCTGTATTAAAAACTATCCCAAACTCGGTGACTTCCGGAGAAGATAGCGGCTTAGTAAGATGCGCGGGTCAAAGAAAGAGAAATGGTACAGAACAGCTCCCGGAGCCATGACAGAGACCAAAAAGACAGCGTACTCCATTCTGGAACGGCTGAACTGGCTGGAAGAATCCACTGCGGTGAGATCCCCGAGGGGCGCGTGCTTCCCTGGGCCGTGGCAGCTGGCGGCTGGAGCCCCTCCCTCCCTCCTTCCCAGGCCGGCTGGGAGATTTGGACAGGCGGTCCCCTCAAGCTGCGGTGGCTGGCACCCCCCCCCCCCACGCACGGTCTCCCGGGCCGGCTGGGAGATTTGGATCGGCACTCCCCCAAGTCGCTTTGGCTGGCGACCCTCCCCCACAGCAAGAGTCTTCCAAAGTTAAAGGAGCCACAGCATCTTTTACTGGTGGGACCCACAGACAGACTAGCGCCACATACTGGGCAGGATAAGAAAAACAGAGCCCAGAGATTTCACAGGAAAATCTTTCAACCTGCTGGGTCCCACACCCAGGGAAATCTGATTAAATGCCCAGACGCCAGCAAAAAATAACAGATCATGCCAGGAAAATTGAAGATATGTCCCAGTCAAAGGAACAAATCAATAGTTCAAATGAGATACAGGAGCTGAGACAACTAATTCTGAATATACGAACAGAAATGGAAAACCTCTTCAAAAACCAAATCAATAAATTGAGGGAGGACATGAAGAAGACATGGGCTGAAAAAAAAGAAGAAATACAAAGTCTGAAGAAACAAATCACAGAACTTATGGGATTGAAGGACAAAGTAGAAAAGATGGAAAAAACAATGGATACCAACAATGGTAGATTTAAAGAGACAGAGGCCAGAATTAGTGAACTGGAGGATGGAACATCTGAATTCCAAAAAGAAACAGAAACTATAGGGAAAAGAATGGAAAAAATTGAGCAGGGGATCAGGGAACTGAATGATAATATGAAGCGCACAAATATACGTGTTGTGGGTGTCCCAGAAGGAGAAGAGAAGGGAAAAGGAGGAGAAAAACTAATGGAAGAAATTATCACTGAAAATTTCCCAACTCTTATGAAAGACCTAAATTTACAGATCCAAGAAGTGCAGCGCACCCCAAAGAGAATAGACCTAAATAGGCGTTCTCCAAGACACTTACTAGTTAGAATGTCAGAGGTCAAAGAGAAAGAGAGGATCTTGAAAGCAGCAAGAGAAAAACAATCCATCACATACAAGGGAAACCCAATAAGACTATGTGTAGATTTCTCAGCAGAAACCATGGAAGCTAGAAGACAGTGGGATAATATATTTAAATTACTAAAAGAGAAAACCTGCCAACAAGACTTCTATATCCAGCAAAATTGTCCTTAAAAAATGAGGGAGAAATTAAAACATTTTCAGACAAAAAGTCACTGAGAGAATTTGTGACCAAGAGACCAGCTCTGCAAGAAATACTAAAGGGAGCACTAGAGTCAGATACGAAAAGACAGAAGAGAGAGGTATGGAGAAGAGTGTAGAAAGAAGGAAAATCAGATATGATATATATAATACAAAAGGCAAAATGGTAGAGGAAAGTATTACCCAAACAGTAATAACACTAAATGTTAATGGACTGAATTCCCCAATCAAAAGACATAGACTGGCAGAATGGATTAAAAAACAGGATCCTTCTATATGCTGTCTACAGGAAACACATCTTAGACCCAAAGATAAACATAGGTTGAAAGTGAAAGGTTGGGAAAAGATATTTCATGCAAATAATAACCAGAAAAGAGCAGGAGTGGCTATACTAATATCCAACAAATTAGACTTCAAATGTAAAACAGTTAAAAGAGATAAAGAAGGACACTATATACCAATAAAAGGAACAATTAAACAAGAAGACATAACAATCATAAACATTTATGCACCGAACCAGAATGCCCCAAAATATGTGAGGAATACACCGCAATCACTGAAAAGGGAAGTAGACACATATACCATAATAGTTGGAGACTTCAATTCCCCACTCTCATCAATGGACAGAACATCTAGACAGAGGATCAATAAAGAAATAGAGAATTTGAATATTACAATAAATGAGCTAGACTTAACAGACATTTATAGGACATTACATCCCACAACAGCAGGATACACCTTTTTCTCAAGTGCTCATGGATCATTCTCAAAGATAGACCATATGCTGGGTCACAAAGCAAGTCTTAACAAATTTAAAAAGATTGAAATCATAAACAACACTTTCTCAGATCATAAAGGAATGAAGTTGGAAATCAATAATAGGCGGAGTGCCAGAAAATTCACAAATACGTGGAGGCTCAACAACACACTCCTAAACAACGAGTGGGCCAAGGAAGAAATTGCAAGAGAAATTAGTAAATATCTCGAGGTGAATGAAAATGAAAACACAATATATCAAAACCTATGGGACACAGCAAAGGCAGTGCTAAGAGGGAAATTTATTGCCCTAAATGCCTATATCAGAAAAGAAGAAAAGGCAAAAATTCAGGAATTAACTGTCCACTTGGAAGAACTGGAGAAAGAACAGCAAACTAACCCCAAAGCAAGCAAAAGGAAAGAAATAACAAAGATTAGAGCAGAAATAAATGAAATTGAAAACATGAAAACAATAGAGAAAATCAATAAGACCAGAAGTTGGTTCTATGAGAAAATCAGTAAGATTGATGGGCCCTTAGCAAGATTGACAAAAAGAAGAAGAGAGAGGATGCAAATAAATAAGATCAGAAATGGAAGAGGAGACATAACCACTGACCTCACAGAAATAAAGGAGGTAATAACAGGATACTATGAACAACT
This sequence comes from Tamandua tetradactyla, assembly GCF_023851605.1. Taxonomy (NCBI): domain Eukaryota; kingdom Metazoa; phylum Chordata; class Mammalia; order Pilosa; family Myrmecophagidae; genus Tamandua; species Tamandua tetradactyla. Next base: position 47,640,544 of record NC_135339.1, read on the forward strand.
TTACGCTAATAAATACAACAATTTAGATGAAATGGACGGGTTCCTGGAAAGGCATGAACAACCAACTTTGACTCAAGAAGAAATAGATGACCTCAACAAACCAATCACAAGTAAAGAAATTGAATTAGTCATTCAAAAGCTTCCCAAAAAGAAAAGTCAAGGACCAGACGGCTTCACATGTGAATTCTACCAAACATTCCAGAAAGAATTAGTACCAACTCTCCTCAAACTCTTCAAAAAAATCGAAGTGGAGGGAAAACTACCTAATTCATTCTATGAAGCCAACATCACCCTCATACCAAAACCAGGCAAAGATATTACAGAAAAAGAAAACTACAGACCAATCTCTCTAATGAATATAGATGCAAAAATCCTCAACAAAATTCTAGCAAATCGAATCCAACAACACATTAAAAGAATTATACATCATGACCAAGTACGATTCGTCCCAGGTATGCAAGGATGGTTCAACATAAGAAAATCAATTAATGTAATGCACCATATCAACAAATCAAAGCAGAAAAATCACATGATCATCTCAATTGATGCAGAGAAGGCATTTGACAAGATTCAACATCCTTTCCTGTTGAAAACACTTCAAAAGATAGGAATACAAGGGAACTTCCTTAAAATGATAGAGGGAATATATGAAAAACCCACAGCTAATATCATCCTCAATGGGGAAAAATTGAAAACTTTCCCCCTAAGATCAGGAATAAGACAAGGATGTCCATTATCACCACTATTATTCAACATCATGTTGGAGGTTCTAGCCAGAGCAATTAGACAAGAAAAAGAAATACAAGGCATCAAAATTGGAAAGGAAGAAGTAAAACTATCACTGTTTGCAGACGATATGATACTATATATCGAAAACCCGGAAAAATCCACAACAAAACTACTAGAGCTAATAAATGAGTACAGCAAAGTAGCAGGTTACAAGGTCATCATTCAAAAATCTGTAGTGTTTCTATACACTAGCAATGAACAAGCTGAGGGGGAAATCAAGAAACGAATTTCATTTACAATTGCAACTAAAAGAATAAAATACCTAGGAATAAATTTAACTAAAGAGACAAAAAACCTATACAAAGAAAACTACAAAAAAATGTTAAAAGAAATCACAGAAGACCTAAATAGATGGAAGGGCATACCGTGTTCATGGATTGGAAGACTAAATATAGTTAAGATGTCAATCCTACCTAAATTGATTTACAGATTCAATGCAATACCAATCAAAATCCCAACAACTTATTTTTCAGAAATAGAAAAACCAATAAGCAAATTTATCTGGAAGGGCAGGGTGCCCCAAATTGCTAAAAGTATCTTGATGAAAAAAAACGAAGCTGGAGGTCTCATGCTGCCAGACTTTAAGGCATATTATGAAGCCACAGTGGTCAAAACAGCATGGTATTGGCATAAAGATAGATATATCGACCAATGGAATCGAATAGAGTGCTCAGATATAGACCCTCTCATCTATGGACATTTGATCTTTGATAAGGCAGTCAAGCCAACTCACCTGGGACAGAACAGTTTCTTCAATAAATGGTGCCTAGAGAACTGGATATCCATATGCAAAAGAATGAAAGAGGGCCCGTATCTCACACCCTATACAAAAGTTAACTCAAAATGGATCAAAGATCTAAACATTAGGTCTAAGACCATAAAACAGTTAGAGGAAAATGTAGGGAGATATCTTATGAAACTTACAATTGGAGGCGGTTTTATGGACCTTAAACCTAAAGCAAGAGCACTGAAGAAAGAAAGAAAGAAATGGGAGCTCCTCAAAATTAAACACTTTTGTGCATCAAAGAACTTCATCAAGAAAGTAGAAAGACAGCCTACACAATGGGAGACAATATTTGGAAATGACATATCAGATAAAGGTCTAGTATCCAGAATTTATAAAGAGATTGTTCAACTCAACAACAAAAAGACAACCAATCCAATTACAAAATGGGAAAAAGACTTGAACAGACACCTCTCAGAAGAGGAAATACAAATGGCCAAAAGGCACATGAAGAGATGCTCAATGTCCCTGTCCATTAGAGAAATGCAAATCAAAACCACAATGAGATATCATCTCACACCCACCAGAATGGCCATTATCAACAAAACAGAAAATGACAAGTGCTGGAGAGGATGTGGAGAAAGAGGCACATTTATCCACTGTTTGTGGGAATGTCAAATGGTGCAACCACTGTGGAAGGCAGTTTGGCGGTTCCTCAAAAAACTGAATATAGAATTGCCATATGACCCAGCAATACCATTGCTAGGTATCTACTCAAAGGACTTAAGGGCAAAGACACAAACGGACATTTGCACACCAATGTTTATAGCAGCATTATTTACAATTGCAAAGAGATGGAAACAGCCAAAATGTCCATCAACAGAGGAGTGGCTAAACAAACTGTGGTATATACATACAATGGAATATTATGCAGCTTTAAGACAGAATAAACTTATGAAGCATGTAATAACATGGATGGACCTAGAGAACATTATGCTGAGTGAGTCTAGCCAAAGACTAAAAGACAAATAGTGTATGGTCCCACTGATGTGAACCGACATTCGAGAATAAACTTGGAATATGTCATTGGTAACAGAGAGCAGCAGGAGTTAGAAACAGGGTAAGATAATGGGTAATTGGAGCTGAAGGGATACAGACTGTGCAACAGGACTAGATACAAAAACTCAAAAATGGACAGCACAATATTACCTAATTGTAATGTAATTATGTTAAAACACTGAATGAAGCTGCATCTGAGCTATAGTTTTTTTGTTTGTTTGTTTGTTTGTTTGTTAGCTTGTGTTTTTTGTTTTTTGTTTTTCTTTTTCCTTCTTTTTTCTTTTTTATATATATTTTTTATTTTTTATTTTTATTGTTATTTTTATTTTTTCTCTATATTATCATTCTATATCTTTTTCTGTTGTTTTGCTAGTTCTTTTCCTAAGTCGATGCAATGTACTAAGAAATGATGATCATACATCTATGTGATGATATTAAGAATTACTGATTGCATATGTAGAATGGAATGATTTCTAAATGTTGTGTTAGTTAATTTTTTTTTAATTAATAAAAAAAAAAAAACTATCCCAAACTCAGTAGACAAAAACAATACCACTTATCATTGCTCAAGAGTTTACTGGCCATTTGGGTGATTCTTTTAATCGTGGCTGAACTCAGTCATGCATTTTCAGTGGTGCATTTGTAGGCAGCTCTTCCAACTTTTGGATGGGCTTGGTCACATATAGTTAGAAATATCCCAGAGAGAGACCGGAACCAGGCAAAGTCTCTTGAGGCCTAGCCTTAGTCCAGATGCATTATCACTTCTACCACATTCTGTTGTCCACAGCAAGTCACAAGGCCTGCCCACTATTCAAGGGGGTTGAGAAATAGACTTCATCTCTTCTTAGGAGTGCAAAGTCCTTAGTGTGCAGAGTCACACTACACAGTGCATGGAAACAGGGAACGGTGAATAATTGGGGCCAGTTTTGCAATCTACTACCTAGGCCCTCAATTAATATGAGAGAATATGTGAAAGTAAGGGAGTTGATTCATAAGCAGCTTAACGGTGATGTTTGTATTTGGGGTTTCTATTTCCTTCAAATTTTATGTTTAAAACTGGGGTTCTTTGATTTTTCGGTGGCAAGTATTGTAGGCAAAAAATATATATATTAAAAAATTATGTTCTCTTAGGAGAGCATGTTGTGCAGAGAGGAGAGAGGAAGAATCAAAAAGACCTGTTTTGCTTCCCTCCCTCAACCCCATGCCTTCCTTTGGATTTCCTCTTACAGTGTATTGCTCAGAACATTACTATCCTTAAACCAGTCACTGTGGAAGGGGAATGAGATTGCCATAATTGGCCTGGGCCAATTTTAGTTTAGTCTCTTAGGATGGGCATTTTGCCACATATGTTTGATGTCCATGGTGCCTCCATTCACATTTTCTTGGCATTACCTCTAATTAGCCTCAGCTGGGGTCAGGGCCAGCTTCATGGGGCATGTGACATGTGATCTGTGTACTTAGTGCACAAGGTTCACTGCTTAGAAATTAATGCATTAAGTTTAATGCTCTGGTGTCACCATCTTGAAGTTCTTAATTTCTGAACGAGGAGCCCTGCATTTTCTATTTGCATTGGGGTCTGCACATCATCTAGCCAGTCCTGGCCGGGGTGGCCAGCTTCACATGGGCTTTGATCACTCCTCACTGAAAGCCTTTCACGTCAGGCACATGTCCTTGCTTTCAGTCCTGGGATTCTCTAAAGCTGCAGGCGTTGTGCCCAGTTTGGAAGGGTGAGGTGCATGTACGTCAGCCTTGTGAAGGAAGGAATCAATGAAGAAATGCTTCTGCATCCTTCTTTCAGAGGCGTTCTGTACACTTCTGAGAAGGTCCTGGTAGAATTCAGCTCCTTTGCCCACAGTGGTGACACTGATGTGCTCTTCCTCCTTTTCTGCCCCACACTTCTCAGTCCCTCAGTTTTGCTGTAGCTTCTAAATAAACTACCACGAGACACTAGTCTTGTGTCAGGCTCTACCTTCAGAGGAAATGTTGTAGTTTTCTTGACTGCTCAAGCAAATGCAATGCAATGGGTCAGCTTAAACGATGGGAATTTATTAGCTCACGGAGTTGTTGTTTTTTGTTTTGTTTCTTTTTTTGCATTCCTAAGACTTTTGTTTTGTTTTTTTAATTTTTTAAATATATTTTTATTGAGAACTATCCACTCACATACAGTCCAATCATATTATATGATCAATGGCTCACAATATCATCACATAGTTGTGTGTTCTTCACCATGATCATTTTTAGAACATTGCATCATTCCAAAAAAGCCGAAAAAATAAAAACTCATATATCCCATACCCCTTACCCCTCGCTCTCATTAACCACAGTGTTTCAATCTGCCCAATTTTCACCCTTTATCTTCCCCTATTATTTATTTAGTTTTTATGCTTTTTTTTTTAAGTCATCTCTCCATACCCTGGATAAAAAGAGCAGCAAGCACAAGATTTTCAAAATCACACAGTCACATGGTAAAAGCTATATAGTTATACAGTCCTGTTCAAGAATCAAGGCTACTGGAACACAGTTCAAGCACACAGTTTCAGGTACTTCTCTCTAGCCACTCCAGTCCACCCTAAACTGAAAAGGGATATCTAGATACTGCATAAGAATAACCTCCAAGATAACCTCTCCACTCTGTTTGAAATCTCTCAGCTACTGAAACTTTATTTTATCTCATTTCTCTCTTCTTTCTTTTGGTCATGAAGGCTTTCTCATTCCCATAATGCCAGGTTCCGACTCATCCCTGGGAGTCAGGTCTCACATTGCCAGAGAAATTCATACCCCTGGGAGTCATGTCCCATGTATGGGGAGGGCAGTGAGTTCACCTGCCAAGTTGGCTTAGAGACAGAAGCCACATCTGCGCAACAAAAAAGGTTCTCTGGGGGTGACTATTATGCAAAATTATATGTAGGCTTAGCTTATTCTTTGCAGGAATAAGCTTCATAGGGATGAGTCCCAAAATCAAAGGCTTGGGCTATTGACGTGGTTGTCCCACTGCTTGCGAGAATATCAGGAATTCCCCATATAGGGAAGTTTAATATTTCCTCCTTTCTCTCCAGTCCCCCAAAGGGACTTTTTTATTCTCTGCCCAAATTGCTCTGGGGTATATCAGGGCATCACACTAACCTGTACAAATGAACAAGATGCCATGCCCTATTCAGGATTCCACCTAATTATGGTGTTCAAGTAAACTGACCATACAAGTTAAATTAGATAATGTGCTATCCAAAATACAAATTTTGCACCAAATAAACATTTCTCCCTTTGGTCTTGCACAGAGGTTGAATTTTGAAAATACGGGCCATATCATCTTTACCCTGTATTCTAATTTACCTTAGTCCTGTCCAGATCAGCTTCATTCATATTTCTAGATGAAGTCTGGTCACTTTTTCTAGCTCATAGTTTTGAGGTCAAAAGAAAGTCCACAGCAGGGCATCATCAAGGCAATGCTTTCTTCCTAAAGACTGGTGTTTCACGACTGCTTCTGGTGATCCTTGGTCCTTAGCTTGTCACATGGTAAGGATGTGGCATCCTCTTCTGGCCTCTCCCTTATCTTCTGAGTTCCATTGAATTTCAGCTCTGGCTACTCCCTCTGTGACTTTCTCTCTCTCTGTCTGAATTTCATTCTGCTTATAAAGGACTCCAGTGACAGGATTACAACCCATCCTGATAGGGCACACCTTAATTGAAGTAACCTCATTAAAACATCATACTTACAATGGGTTTCACACCCACAGGAATGGATTAATTTAATAAACATATCTTTCTTGAGTACGTACATCTTCAAACCACTATAGGAATCTAAGCTGAAACACCATCCAACTTAAATCAAGGTTTATTACCAAGAAGAAGGGTGAATAACTGTTTGTCTGCTAAATGAGCAACACCAACACTTTAGCCATAGTGGTTTGGGGGATAGTAAAGAGGAGCCACTCTAAAAAGAGAAATCTAACATTTCTTGACTGCCTACTGTATTCCAGGCATGGTGCTGTTTTGAAATGTTTTCTTAATTAAGCTGCACAATATCCATATGCAGTAGTTACATGCAATAGTAGCATTAGTATATGTGGTAATCATTATCTCCCTTCTATAGCTGAGAAACCAAGGATCAGAGTTGAGTGAATTCCCCAAGGCCACACCCAGTAAACAGAAGACCTGGAATTCATACACAGGTATCTGGGTTTGCTTCCACAATATCATGCTGCTAAAAGGAAGATCACTTGACCTTCAGGCCCACCAGCTGGCATTGCAGGGAGGTACGTGCAGGCTGGCTCTCAGAGCTGTGACCACTTATAAAGTAGAAAGCACACCCTGAAGAACAGCTGGTGTGGAGGTATTGCCAGCGGCAGGCTTTCCTCTCAGCTTTTGATTCCTATATAAAAGTATTCTCAGCAGGGTTTCAGGAACAGAAAGCTGTAGCCAGCAATTGCTCATGCGTTCTCTTTAAACCAGCAGCAAACTGGCAACTCTGTTTTCCAAGCCTGGCTAGACAGATCTTTCTGTTTTGCTTTGTCACTTTCAAGGGAGTATCCTGCCCCTTTACAGACTCGGTATTATGTAGTAGACTTCATTTATAGTGTTCTGGATAATGAGGTCAGGCAAACATTTGAAGAGACAGTTCATAGACTACAGGGACCCCACTGTCTTTTTCCAGGGCAAACTGGGAAAAGATATTGGATGCTGGTCTAGACGATGTCTGCGGTACCAGCTGAATTAGTAGAGTGTGCCAGTGCCTGCCTGGTTAGCAGTGAGGGACATGACTGAAGAAAGAACTATAACCTTATTATTCTCACAGGATGCTTTTTTAGTACATAAGGTGTGACCTCTTCTACAGAGCAATACAAAATGGAAATTTGCTTAGTAGCAAGATGTAATACATGATCAAGAATGAAAGTGAGTTAAAATTCATAAATTGTGTATAACTTAAGAGAATTTTCTTCGGTGTGGGGAGGGACACTCAGCTTTTTAAAAATTTTAGCCATGGACACATATTACTTCAGTATTCTTAAGATAAACTAAAATGTGATGTGTCAGTACTTCTTGCTGATTTTCTTATGTCAATTTCCGTGAGGGTTTTCTTTCCTCTGACTGCTCTCTAACAAGTCATTGAAGCAGTGGTCTGTAATGTTTGCTGACTACATCCCCAATCAGTAAAAACATGCATAAATTTCCAAAATATGCATGTTTATTTATTTAGAACTTATATCCTGACACTACTGCCTTAATATTTTATGTATATTATTAAAAGGCCAGAATTAAATTTTAAATTATAAAATAAAGATTAACTATCTTTTATTTTCTTACTAACAGTACAAAGCCCACTGCTTTTTCTAAAGATCTGATTAAATATACTTATTTCTTTTAAAAAAATCATGGTTTGTCACTCTGTGATGCTACAATTCATACTTTTAGACTAGTTAAGTTTATTATGCTTTAAAAATTATTTTCATTGAGATAAAATTCACGCTTTTCAAGTCTATACACTTAGGTTGGATTGTATGATGTATGAATAAACAGAGATAAATAATTCCTAGAGAAAATGCAGGGAAAGAGATGTACCTATTCACTGTTGGTAGGGAAACTGAGAGGGGAGCCCCTTAGAGGGCAGAGTGATGGTTCCACAGGAGGCTAGGGGTGGGTTTGCCATAAGATCCTGAAATCCCGTTGCTGAGTATATACCTGGAGGAACTAAGTGTGGGGACATAAACGGACATTTGCACACTGGTGTTTATGACAGCAGTGTTCACAACCCACATTGGATGGAAGTGACCAAAGGGTACAACGACTGAGGAATGGAAGGGGGAACTATAGTGTGTGCGTACAATGGACTACTGACCGGCCGCAAGAAGGAATGAAGTTGTGAGGCATGCAACTAGATGAATGAAACTTGGGACTGTATGTTGAGTGAAATGTCAGAAACAAAAAGACAAATATTATCATGCCTATAGGCTACATTTCCTAGATTGTCAGCTCTTACAGCAGTCACATATATTCACAAGTTGTAACTATTATTTCTAAATTCTGAGATACTGAACTGTTTGTTTGTAACCTGGTCATTCCCAGAAACTTCGGGTATTTCTGTGATACCTGAGACTCTGAATTAGACCTCTGAGGCTATGGAAGTCAGCAGTACCCCATACATAACCACCATATAACTTTAGACATTTCCATCACTCCAAAGATAAATGCTTTCACTAGCAGTCACTCTATATTCCTCATGTCTCCTCAACCCCTGGCAACCACTAATGTATGATTTGCCTCTTCTACACATTGCCCATAAAGCAAATCATATGCTATATGGCTTCTGGTGTCTAGCTTCTTCCACTTGGCATAAAGTTTTCAAGGTCCATCCATGTTGTAGTATGTATCAGTACGTTCCTTTTTATGGCTGAATAATATTCCATTGTCTGGATATACCTTATTTTGTTTATCTAGTTATCATTCATTGAGCATGTGGGTTGTTTCCACATTTTTGGCTATTATGAATGATGTTGTTAGGAACATTTGTGTACAAATTCTTGTTTGAACACCTGTTTTCAGTTCTTTTTGGTAGGTACCTAGGAGTGAAATTGCTATATTACATGGTAACTCTATATTTAACTTTTTAAGGAACTGCCAGCTGTTTTGCAAAGTGGCTGTACCATTTTCCAATCTCACCAGCAATGTATGAAAGTTCTAATTTTTCTACATCTTTATCTCCATGCTATTGTCCATTTTTTAAAATAATAGCCATTCTAGTGGTAGTGAAGTAGTATGCATTGTGGTTTGGTTTAGCATTTCCCTAATGACAAATGATATTGAACATCTTTTCATTTGCTTTTTAGTGTCTTGCATATTTTCTTAAGAGAAAAGTCTATTCAAATCCTTTGCCCTTTCTAATTGAATTATTTGTTTTTTTTAATATATTTTGAATACTAGACCCTTATCAGAATTTGATTTATAAATATTTTATCCCATTCTGTGGGTTGTCTTTTAACTTTCTTAATGGTGTCTTTAAAGGACAAAGGTTTTAATTTTGATGAAGTATTATTTATCTGTTTTTGTTGTTGTAGCTTGTATTTTTGGTGTCATACCTTAAAGCCCATTGCCTAATCCAAGGTCATAAAGATTTACACCTATGTTTCCTTCTACGAGTTTTCTAATTTTAGCCCTTTCATTTACAGCTTTTGTACATTTTAAGTAAATTTTTATATATAGATATATGATATGTGGTAGGGGCTCAACTTTATCTTTTGCATGTAGATAGCTGGTTTCCCAGCATATTTGTTGAAAGGACTATTCTTTTCCCTTAAAGTGCCATGGTACTCTTGTTGAAAATCAACTGACTATAAATTTATGGATTTATTTTTGGTGTCTCAATTCTATTCCATTTATCTCTATTTCACAATACTTGGTTTTTAATGTATGTCACAACTGAAAAGACAACTCACAGGCATTTGTAGATCTAATGGAAAAAAAATGCATCATAGGCTACATTTCCTAATCATTTTCTATTATATTCACCAGTTATGAAGCTGTTTGGCGAAGATCCGGCTATTGAGTTTCTGTCTTTTCTGTTGCCTGTGAGATGTTCTTGCAAGCTAAAAGTATTGCATTTTTTTCTTTAACAATCAGATACCAAGCTGACTGAAACTCTTCAGTCAGAAGCTTTTTATTTATTTTTGTGTCAGAAGGTTTTTTTTTTTTTTGGCATGGCAGGCTAATCAATTACTTTTTTTTTTTTTAACATGGACAGGCACCAGGAATCAAACCCAGGTCTCTGGTATGGCAGGCGAGAATTCTGCCACTGAGCCACCATTGTACCACCCAGAAGCTTTGTTACCTTATTTGTTACAATTCTTCACCCCTTTTGGTCAGGAAAGCATTGTTGACCCCATAATTCCAGGGCCAGGCTCATCTCTGGAAATCATGCCCCACATTGCCAAGGAGACTTGCATTCCTGAATATCATGTCCCATGTAGCAGAGAGGGTAGTGATTTTACTTGCAGAGTTGGGCTTAGACAGAGAGAGGCCGCATCTGAGCAACAAAAGAGGTCTTAACCTCTAACTAACTCTTAGACATACCTATAGGTAGGAGTTCTAAGTTTTTTGTTTTTTTTTTCTCGCATGGGCAGGCACCAGGAATCAAACACAGGTCTCCGGCATGGCAGGTGAGAATTCTGCCACTGAGCCACTGTTGCACCACCCGAGTCAGAAGCTTTTAAAGACATGTTAGCAAATTTGTTTTCTAAGTTTTGAAAATAATAGACTTTTGTGATTTTAGCAACAAAAACTATGTAAAGAAGACATCTTCAAAGATTCATTTGCAAAATTATCTTTTCATACTCAAATTCATTTGTTTGCTTGCTTGTTTTAAAAAAATTAGTTTCTCAAGTGCTTATAGTAGGAAGTGGAAGATATATCATCTCTTCAATTTTATTGTAAATACAAGTATTTACGCTATGTATTATTTTCACTGTATGGTTTCTTTGCGGTAAATCTTTCTAAACCATGTGCCCATTTTGTGAGAATATATTAGAACTACATAATATAATGTATTTGGATTTTGCTTTTGATTTCATTAGCTTCTGGGTTTATCTTTATTACTTCCTTCTTTCTAAAATTTTTAGGTGTAATTCTGATATTCTTTTTTGAATCTCCTAAATAGAATAGTGTTGATTTTTAGCCTTTCTTATTTTCTAATGATTTAAGCCCATGCATTTTCTTCCAAGAGCTACTTCAGTTGCATCCCACAAGGTTTGATGATATTTTTATCATTCAGTTCCAAGTATTTTCCAATTTCCATTATGATTTCTTCTATCCATAACTGTAGTATGATTTTTTAAGTCCCAATATATCTGGTCTTTATTTTTTGTTGTAATTGATTTTAAGTCAGATGCATTATCAGAAAAAGTGACCTGCATGATACTGATTCTTGAAATGTGTTGAGATATGTTTTATTGTTTAATATATAGTGGATTTTTGTAAATGTTCCTTGTGTTCATGAAAATCATCTATTTCATTCAGTTCTTGGGTGAAGAGTTCTATATATGACCATTAGATAAAGCTTATTAATTTTGTTGTACAAATCTTTCATATCCTTATTAATTTTCATCTGATCCATCAATTATTGATAAAGGTATATTAAAATCTCCTACACTAATGGTGGATACAGCTATTTCTTCTTTTAATTTTGCCAACTTTTGCCTAATGTATTTTGAAGCTATATGTTATTAAGTACATAAATACTTAGGATTATTATATTTTCCTGGTAAAAGGGACTTTTATTATTAAGTGATGACTTACCAGCAATATTTCTCAATATTATCCTAATTTTTCTACTATTTGTATAGCTATACCAACTTTCGCTTTATTGGTATTTACCTGGTTGATGCTGTTTTTTGATTAAGCTTTTATTTTTTTACTTTCTGCCTTTCTCTTGCCTCTTGGTTTAGGTATGCCTTTTAAATATAGCACATATCTGGATTTCAGTTTTTATACTGTCTGATAATACATGGCTTTTAACTGGAGCATTCGCCCCATTGAACTTTTTTGTGGTTACAGATTTATTTGGATTTATTTTTGCCCTTTTATTATATGCTATTTGTCTTGCTTTTACCATGTTTTACTTGTCTTTCTAGCATTCTTTTGGATTGATTAAAGTTTTTTCTCACTCCATTCTTTTCCTCATAAGTTTCGAGTATATACAGTTAATTTCTGTTATTTTAGTGGTTACCCTTGGAATTTTAACATTCATACTTAAGGTATAAAATTAATCAATATATTTATCTTCAGAACTATAATGAGCAAACTCTGGGAGTTAAATTAGAGAGCATAGCTTATCAGGACATAGGAAGAGGGCAGAGGTTGGACAATTAATGCTTAAGGAGTACAGGATGTTTAATGAAGTTGAATGTAAATATTTGGAATGGATAGCACAATACTGTGTGACGGTAGCACAATACTGTAAATCTCAGTAACAAAGCTGAGTGCTAGTATGGATGAAAGAGGAAGGCTAGGGTGGTGTGTTAAATCAGTGCTCTCTAGAGAAACAGAACCAACAGGAGAGATCTGTAAATATGAGATTTGTAAAGGTGTCTCATACACCAAAATCTGTAGGGCAAGTTGTTAAACTGACTGCTCCGATGACCTGGATGAACTCCACAGGAGAGGCTTGCTGGCTGACGAAGCAGTGAAAGAGTCTCTCTTCTTCCTTAAAAATCCTTCAACTGATTGGATTATCCCATCATTGGAGACAGGCCTTAGTTGATCGCAGATGTAATTAGCCACAAGATATCCTTGCAGCAATGGTCAAGCCAGTGATTGCCTGACCAGGCAACTGGGCATAATCATTTGGCCAAGTTGACACCAGAACCTAACCATCACGGGTGGTTTATATTACCAGAAAGAAAGCTAGAGGCTTAAAACTGGGACTGTATAATTTTGCAAAATCTAGATTGGATGATATTCTAGTTTGCTAGCTGCCAGAATGCAGTATACCAGAAACAGAATAGCTTCTTAATAGGGGGAATTTAATAAATTGCAAGTTTACAATTCTCAGGCCATGAAAATCTCCAAATTAAAGCAAGTCTACAAAAATGTCCAAATTAAGGCACTATCAAGATGCTACCTTCACTCAAGAAAAGCCAATGAAGTTCAGGATTTCTCTCTCAGCTGGGAAGGCATCTGGTGAACATGGTGACATCTGCTAGCTTCCTCTCCAGGCCTCTTGCTTTATGACTCTCCCCAGGAGCATTCTTCATCTCCAAAGGTCACTGGCTGTTGGACTCTGCCTATAGTTCTCGTTTCTCTGCTGTTCTCATCATTTTTCTGACTCTGTTCTGTTGATCTCCTGTCGTTCTCGTCACTCTGTCTCAGAATCTCGTCATTTTGAAGCTTTCTCCAGAATGCTCCCTTTTTAAAAGGATTCCAGCAAAGTAATCAAGACTCACCTGGCCTGGTGGAACCACATCTCCCTCTATTCAAAAGTTAATACCCACAATTGGGTGGAGATAATCTAATCAAGTTTCCAACCTATATTATTGAATAGGGATTAAAAGAAACGGTTGCTCCCACAAAACTGATTAGGATTAAAACATGGCTTTTCTAGGGTACATAAATCCTTTCAAACCAGCACAGATGATGACGGTGGTTAATTATACAAATATAAGAAAGTTCTTACATGAACTAGAACAAATGTACATCACTATTACTAGGTGTTAATAATAGGGTGGTACATGGAGAAAACAATTAATGCAAACTAAGGTCTATGGTTAACAGTAACATTGTAATATTCTTTCTTAATTATAATAAAGGCACCATACCAAAGCTAAATGTCAGTAATAGGGGGATTTTTGGGTTATGAATTTGTTTTTGTTTTTGTTTTATGGGTTATGTGTTTGTTTTTCAGGAGAAACGAAAAGGTTCTCATATTGACTGTGGTGGTGAATGCAAATACTATATGATTAAACCAAGAGCCACTGATTAGACACTTAGGATGGATTGTATAGTGTGTGAATAAAACTTAAAAAATAGATATCTAGGCTGGGGGAAGTACAACTTGCCCACTCCCATCCCTGCTCTAGGGGGAGGGGAAGTGACTTCTGGTTGGCAGAATGCCAGCAGGGAGGTCTCCTGCCACTGTGGCCTCCGTGGGTATCCATCAGTTTCCTCTGGGTGGCGTGTCTGCCTGCTGGGGCCCTGTGTGCTCTGTCTACTCTGACTTCCTGGCCGGCCTCTTCAGCCTCTTCACCTTCCTGTGCCTGGGCGATGAAGCAGCCAGCCCATGGTGGACCAGAGTGAGCAGCTGGCCCTGTGGATGCTGGCTGCCATGCGCAGTGGCCATGAGGTGCAGCACATCTGCAACAGTCAAGTCCAAGGTGAAGGGTGGAGTGCAGTGACCACAAGATGACCAGCAGTGACATGCTGTCCAACTACAAGATGATCTGCAGGTAGAGGAACATACAGATGCAACTGATCAGGAAGTTACCTTAAGAGAGCATCATATTCCCAAGGCTATCCTGAAGGACATAACTACCCCTAAAGAGGTGCCAGCAGAAGGCGTTACTGTCTGGATGGCCCACTTGAAGCAACTCAGGAATATATAGAGGACCTTAGCCAATATGTCCCTGCAACTGTGTGTATGTGGCTGTGAACAGCAAACTCGTACTAGGAGGAATACATAAGCCGTTTTCTGAGTGTATAGCATGGGTGATGGTAAACAGTGGATGGAAAGTGAAAGCCTGCACTTCTTACAACCAGAAAACCTAGAGGATTGTGTTTTGCTCCCATTCCAGGAAGGTCATGCAGTTTGCTCTTCAGACATTTGGATACCAGAGTGCAACTCTACTGACTGGTGGTGCTGGTTATGAAGTTTTAGTGCTCTTGGATGTGCCTAATGGGAGTCAAGAAAAGGCTAATCTGTATATCCATGTGTCATACATCAAAAAGTAGGGTATTTGTGCTGGCAGCACCATCTTCAAGGCCCTTGGAGGCCATACGACGCACCCTGAGTGGTGGAGAAGTCAGTTACACTGGCTCTGAAGGTGTCGAAGAGGGGATCCTTGCTAACATCAGAATGAATTACCAGGCTCTGGTCAGAAAACTCCCCGACCTAGAGAAGATGCAACGTAAGTAAGCATTACTGATAACAGGGCCCAACTTCTAGAGCTGAAAATGGCCAACCTGAAATGCTGGAAGCTTTAAAGAGTCCATAGAGAGGAATCATTGTTAAGACCTTCCTGAACTGTTTTGAGTATTTATGAAGCATCAGAAATGTATTTTCCCTGTAATGGGATGCAAGATCAGGGAAAATGGGTTGCTTCATGTCTCTAATATTATCTTTATTTTTGAGACTGTTTTTGTATAGTTGTTATACACAAGGCACAAATATGTATTTTTGTGAATTAAAATCCATAGCTGAGTATGCATTGTTGTGAGTTACCATTTTCACTCAACATCATGAGTCTTCACTACTTGTTAATACTTTCAGATAGAATTAAGCTGAAGAAAGGATTGATTTTGTGTAGATATTTATTGTAAGTTTACAATTAATTCTCATTGAAAATAAAGTAATTGGGGATTTTTATCCGTAATTTGGATGAAAAGCACAAGAAGCCACCCATCCACTAATATGCAACAAATGCCATATTTATCTGTTACTGAATATTTCTTATGAATTAAAACAGAAAAAACTTGAATTGATTTTTCCTTTGAAATATTAATAGCAGGTTCACCAGCTAGTTGAAAATATAAACATAAAAATACAATGTTATGAATTGTAAATAAATGAATAGATAAAGTATCTTAGAATACCTGACTCAAAACAGCCCTCTCTATATATTATATACTATATAATGTATAGTATATTGTGTATACTATACAATATAGTATTACATACTATATTGTCCAATCTTTTAGTTCTCACTTACTATTTTAGCCTCTAAAATGATACACTAATTTATAATAGATGCGATGGTTAGGTTCTCATGTGTACTTGGCCAAGTGATTATGCCCAGTTGTCTGGTCAGGCAAGCACTGGCCTAACCATTGCTGCAAGGAAATTTTGTGTCTGGCTGACAAACTGGAAGGCTGGTGTATTAAACCAGGAGTCAGTTGATTGCATCTGTGGCTGATTACATCTGTGATCATCTAAGGCCTGTCTCCCAAGGTGAGATAATCCAATCAGTTGAAGGATTTTAAGGAAAAAGAGAAACTCTTTTACTGCTTCTCAGCCAGTGAACCTCTCCTGTAGAGTTCATCCAGACCTTCATCGGAGTGGCCAGCTTCACAGCCTGCCCTATGGATTTTGGACTCTTGCATTCCCATGGTTGTGTGAGACATCTTTATAAATTGTATTTACAAATCTCTCCTGTTGGTTCTGTTTCTCTAGAGAATCCTTACTAATACAATAGGCGGTGATTATTTACATTTATACATATTTATTTATTCTGCTTGAGATTCCCACGGTTGTGTGAGACACCTTTATAAATCTCATATTTCCAGATCTCTCCTGTTGGTTCTGTTTCTCTAGAGAACCCTGACTGATAGAATGGACTGATTATTTATATTTATACGTATTTATTTCCTCCACTTGAGATTCGTTGGGCTTTCTAAATCTTAGTCATTCATTAGTCCTGACATTATTTCAGCCTTTATTTCTTTGACTATTTCCTCTCTCCCATGTTTTTCTTTATCTCATTCTAGAAATTCAGCATAACATATATCGGCTCTTCCCATGTTACCTTACATAAATCAAGCTTTCTTTTCTGTATATTATTTCTTTGTCTCTCTGAACTGCATTCAGAGTACTTTTTTTTTCAGATCAAATATCTAGTTCACCAGTTCTCACCAGCAAGAGAAAGAATAGACAACTGGACATTGGCCAGTCCATGTATCTGCTCCACATAAGAAACCCAGGAAATCAAACCACAACCTCTGCAATAATTGAACCAGGGGGGCCAGAATTTGGTCACCAACATTCCTATTTTTTTGTTCTGGCTTCCAACCTAGAACCAACCAGAGAAAACCAAATAACTTCTAATTAGCCTGCCTAGGTTTCCATGCCAACAGCCTCCAATCAGAGCATGCCTGAAGCTTCTCTTTTTATAATGATAAAGCTTTTCCACTTCCCTGACTGTCTTGGAGTCTCTGTCAAACTCAAGTGATAGAGGTTGACTTCTTTGCTGTGCAGCAGACGAATGAATAGCCTCAGTTTTCATTCAGGTGGTCTTTGTTTATTTTACCACCAGTTGGGATTATTCTACTCCTTCATGGATCTGCTCAGTTTTTTATTTCAACTTATATGTCCTTCATTTTTAGAAGCTCTATTTGATGCTTTTTCAAAACTGTCAGGTCATGTTTTTAAAAACCTCTTGTTCTTTTGTAATCTATGCTATTTCTTTAAACATTTCAAACATTTTATCCAATGTTTCTAATATCTGAAGTCATTGTTGGGCTGGTTTTATCATGCATTGTTTCTCTTGTTCATGGTGCCTTATTTTCCTGAGTATTCCGGGATTTCTTAATTTTTAAAATCACAAGCCCAATTTGTTATCCCTCTCCTTGGGAGTTGCCTGAGTCCTGACCTGAGGGCACATTTTCTAGGAGACATTTTTATGTGCCTTTTCTGGGGTCCTAGGGGAATCCAGAGTTACTTAAAATGAGGTGCACTTTGAGGTTTTTTTCCTGATCCTCTGTGGCCTGTGCACCTCCCTTTGAGAGCACTGTATAGGAGAAAAACCTTAAATCATTGTCTGTGGAAATTTAAGAATCAAATGTAATTAGTAACAGTGATACTTTCAAACTGAGTACGTAGATGAATATTACCTATTTGTATATTCTCTTCTAAATCCCTAAATAAAAACTTTTTTAAAATTGTCTTTTTTATAAAAGAAGTGATTATAATACAAGGAATCTATGTTTTAACAACATAATAGGAATTTCTGTCCTCCTGTAGAATGGAAAGCAAGTGTAAATGAATCTATATTTTTTAAGATTTTTTTTTTGGGGGGGCATGGGCAGGCTCTGGGAAGAATCTATCTGTCTATATATGTATTTTTAAATTTTTTTTGAGAATCTATGTATTTTTAATAACTATAAAATTATTTTTTATATAGAAAAGACATAGATTACAGCAATCATGAGTTGAGCCCCAAGAATTTGGAATATCTGTTCACTGCCTCTTCCAAAACATTTCCTCAAATTTGTCACATATTTAAAGATAATTTCCCTGTATTGTCTTAGAATCCAAAATTCTTATAGGAATACAGTGACATGGTCTAAATAAAATTTGTACTAATTGTGTCCTTTTCCTGTACCTGCCAGTCTTCTGCCTCTTTCAAAGTGCCAGTTCATTCAGTCCAGTAGTTACTGAATGTCATTAGGCTGTACAAGGAATAAAAAGAAGAAGATGGCAGGAGCTCACACTCTAGTAAAGAGTAAATAAATAACCATGACGGAGAATAGACTTTCAGCAACAAAGCTTTATGAAGCGTAAAGGAAGGAGGGCCAGGGAAGTGGTCACAGGAGAAAATACCATTTTAACTCTGCTTGACAGGTAGGAAGAATTTAACAGGAATTGGCTTTCCTGAAAAACAATCCTATTTTCTCATTAATCAGGCCTACAAAAGACAGTTCTGCTCATGAACTGGGAGGTAGTTAAGAATTCAAGAGACTTTTCATCCACAAAGGAGAGTGGGACCCGGGCCAGAAAAACTTGGGCTGAATTCCATTGGCTAAACAGAAGTTTCCATAACTGAGAAATTCCAAGACTTGACCCCTAAGCTTAACGTTTATTATTTTAAGGAATACCTAGAGTTATATAGCTGTCTACGTTTTGTACACTGATAACTATTCCTTCCTGTAGAATAGTATCACTTAAGAAAATGGATCTTAGATTGTATTGCCACCAGGTCTCCTGCTAAAGAGAGGTACAGGTAGACAAAACAAAGGGCAAAGAAAAACACGCAAACACACACATGCAAAATCACAAAGAAACCCACACTCACACAAACAAAATCACAAAAAAGGCGGGCCATGGTGGTTCAGCAGGCAGAGTTCTCGCCTGCCATGCCAGAGACCTGGGTTTGATTCCTGGTGCCTGCCCATGCAGTAAAAAAAAGCACACCCACACAAAAAGCAAAGGGTGAAGGCATTGTTATATCTTTCTGCCTTTTCCCTCTCCACTCCGCTCAAGTCTTTGGCTTGTAGAAACAGGGAGAAAGTAGAAGCAGAAACGTGAGTATGGCATTTGGCCATACACAGTGAAATTACTGTGCTTTTGAAGAGAAAACAGTAGAAAAGTATCTGTATTTGAATTTTTGCACAAGAGTTGAAAGTCTGAAAAGGGCTTATTTGGGAGGGGGATAGCTGGACCTAGGACAAACACACCCCAGAAGACATTTTGTGCTACATACTAGGAGGAAGCTAGGCTCAAGTGAAATCAGAAAATGGTAAATGGGGCCGTGAGCAAAACATGAGTTCCTAAGGTATTGAGGATGTAAAGCAGGAACTACTTTCAGTCCAAAAGAGCTGATATACCAGGTGGGGACCTAAAGCAGGAACTGAGGTATGGGGTGAGGACACAGGCAGGAAAGGTGGGAGAAGGACATAGGCAAGCAGCCTTCCCTGGAAGTGGGGACAAGGTGATGGCAAAATCATAGGAAATGAACCAGAATCCCAATTACCAAGGCACATAAGGCAGAAATGAACGAACTGGATTAGGGCTCCTAAAATTCCTGTCATCATGATCTTACATAAGGCTTACATATGTTCACTATAGATGGTGAACCTGTCTTCACAGACAGAGGAGTCCAAAGTCAAGCAGATCCCAGGATTGTCTTCTGAACAAGAGCAAGGGCTTGGGAATCAGACTTGCCTTTGAATCCTTGGCCACTTGATGCATTTGCAATCTTGGGCATGCTAACTATTCTTTGACTCAGTTTTATCGTCTGTAAAATAAGGATAATAATAATTACCGCAGAGAGTTCTTTTAAGAATTAAATGAAACAATGAATTTAAAGCATTAAGTGCAGTGCCTCCACATAGTAGACACTCACACTAGAATTATTATTATTATTATTAATATTATAAGGAAAGGCCGACAAATTATCTAGGTGTGCTAAGTATGTCTTCTTGGTTAGAGACAACAGGAAGGTTGTAGCCAAAATGTGAAGACAAGTGTGAAAGGAAAGCTGTCAATCTGTCTTTACCATGTCATGTCATGAGACCTCCTTGTTTTAAGACAGCCCTCTTCTAAATGAGAAAAATGGCATGCCTATTGTTTCATTTACTGATCCTTCTCTTCTGGATTCTGATTTCAAAATGGCTCTCAGCTCCTGTGGGTCCTTCTGGCTTTTCCTGGGGCATCCTCTTTCTGTGAGCTCTCTCCAAAAGGTCTCTGTCTTTTATACTTTCAGAAAAGATCAAACAAGGGGATTGAGTTTGACCGCCTTGAATGGGCTAGGTCACATCTCCATGGAAGCAACCTAAGCAAGATATCCTACCCACCCTAGGTCTGCACCCAAAGGGATGGATTAAAAGAACATGGACTTTTCTGGGGTACATAAAAGAATCAAAACAGCACATCTGTATTCTGGGATATTTGTTGCAATCCACAGCCCCAAAGCCTCAATTCTCCACATAATGCTTTTCTGATCTAGACTGAGTTCTTGGGAAATCATACTACTAAAAGGTCTTTCACCAAATAGCAAACCCATGACACTGATATAATTATCTTGTGCCTTTCCTAAGGATAAACTTACCTATTAGCTAGCATATACTGATTTTCTTTTGCTTGAAAGTCTTCTCTTTAATCTATTTCCCTAAATAAGGAAAAATTCATGCTTCAGTGAAAAACTATATATTGACTAGATTCTAGGGAATACCCCTTCTTTGGGTTACCTGATACTGAAGCTATGGGAGCAATTTTTAATGCAATTTTATTGAGATATATTCACACACCCTACAATACATCCAAAGTATAAAATCAGGGGCTCACAGGATCATCACATAGTTGTACATTCATCACCACAATCAATTTTACAATTTTTTTATTACTCGAGGGAGTGAAAAAAAAAAAGAAAAAGAAAAAGAGAAATTCTTACACGTCCTGTACACCTTAACATCCCCCTACCCTGACCATCATTGATCACTAGCATTGGTGTGGTACATTTGTACTGTTGTGAAAGAATATTAAGATATTACTGTTAACTATAGTCCATAGTTTGCAGTAGGTGCATTTTTTTCCATATACTACTCTATTATTAACTCCTTGTAATGGTTTCATACATTTGTTCTAGTTCATGGAGAGTTTTTTTTGTATTTGTACTATTGATCACAATCATCATCTACCACAAGATTTATTGAGTTATACATTCCCACGTGTGCCAGTTTGAAAGGATGTATGTACCCTAGAAAAGCCATGTTTTAATCCTGATCCCACTTTGTAAAGGCAGCCGTTTCTTCTAATCCCTATTCAGTACTGTATGTTTGAAACTATAATTAGATCATCTCCCTGGAGATGTGACTCAGTCAAGAGTGGTTGTTAAACTGGATTAGAAGAGACGTGTCTCCACCCATTCAGGTGGGTCTTAATTAGTTTACTGGAATCCTATGAAAGAGGGGCCTTTTTAGAGAATGTAATGCAGAGAAAGCAGGGAATTCTGAAGCACTATGAAGCAGAGTCCGCCATCCAGTGACCATTGGAGATTGAAGAAGGAAAATGCCTCCCGGGGAGCTTCCTGAAACAGGAAGCCAGGAGAGAAAGCTAGCAGATGATGCCGTGTTCACCATGTGCCCTTCCAGCTGAGAAAGAAGCCCTGACTGTGTTGGCCATGTGCCTTCTAACTTGAGAGAGAAACCCTGAACTTCATCGGCCTTCTTGAACCAAGATATCTTTCTCTGGATGCCTTTGATTGGACATTTCTATAGACTTGTTTTAATCGGGACATTTTCTCAGCCTTAGAACTGTAAACTAGCAATTTATTAAATTCCTCTTTTTGAAAACCATTCTGTTTCCCAGGTGTAGGGGCAGGTACCACTACTAAGAAAGTATTTCTTTAAAAAATGCTTACCTTCAGCATTAGTTGAGCTCTAATAATATCATTCCTCCTCCTTTGAATTTCTTTGTATGCACGGTCATTACATTGGAAAACTGAGTGCAGCAGAAGTAGATTTTAGAAATCTGGACTATAATATCCTTATTTGTCTGAACCTTTGATTTATTAACCTCTAAACAGCTTTTAAACTTTCAATTGTATGCTCAAGGGCCTTTAACATCTGTAGATGCTCATCCTAAATTTTTTTTTTATGTGCTAAACAGATCAAATTTCCCTATAAGATATTCTTTCATTGCCTGAATTATTTCCATTTCTGGAAAGTTTTTTGCATCTGCATTGCAAAATAGCAGTCACACTTCCTTTCACCTGTTAGCCCTGTGTGATCATTTTTTTCCTGCCAAGCAGCTTGAATGACTTTCAACCCTCAACACTCTGCACCAAGTCTCCATGGGAATCCTTTCCCTTTCCTGACGTTTATCTTCTCCAGTATAAAATGGATTTTGAACTCTTTTGCCCTAATTCAAACTGTTTTCCCTTACTTCTCCCTAGGGGTCCAATTCCTCCCAGTAAGGAGGTTGAGTAAACCACTTCTGACCTACTGCACTAATTGCCCTTCCCACACTCATGGTGGATTAATATTTCTCATTTCCCTGCTTCGACAACTTTAATCATGTTGTTCCCTGCACCTGGAATGTCCTCCCCTTTCCTCCCCTTCCCATCAGCTCAAAAGATGAGGGAGAGCTGGCTTGATCTCAAGCCTGAGTGAAAGCACCACCTTTTACAAGAAATGTACTTGGGCATTTCCCTGCAGTTAGGCCTATCAGGACTACACATACTGAATGTCATTGGCTGGCCCCTCTGGATTTTAGAATTTATCTGGCCTAGGAACCCATCTGGAGCCTTTGGTCTTTAAGCTGACCTGGAACTAGAAAGTGAGTTCCTTTAAGGTAGACAGGTGCCCTCACTTTCACCTTACCACGTGGAGCATCAATCTTGTTTATAGTCTCCTTGATACTGTTCTGAGTTTATCAGTTGTTGGAATTTATCCTTAATTGGGCAGCACATCTTTCAGGTTTCTGTCGTATATATACATATGTCCCCTCATCAAAATCTGCCTATATTGACCCATTTTTAAAGGTAATGGTTTTAATTGAATTAAAAGGTGAAAATATAGTTAAGCCCTGTTTACTACTTATATGAAATAAGATTTTAAAAAATAATCATTGCACAAAATTCGAAGGGTGGGTGAGGTTCTTCCTCCATATTGTTTTCCTTAAATATTCAAGAAAAATTAAAGTTTCCATGGCAAATTTGTTTTCAAAATGCCAGATAACACCATCACTGACTTCATGCTTCTTAATACCTTTAATAGTTTATCCGTGTTGCAGTTTGTACAGTTAATAAAGAAAAAAACTCAGGTGATCAAGATTTATATTGCAATCAGCTATAGCCATGCATTTAAGAATCAGATACAATTGAGGCAAATAGGCTCCAGCCTTGATGTTAATAAAGGAATTCCAATAGGTTTCTGAGTGACATAACAATTGAAATGTTCAGAGGGCTCGCATAGCACTTTTCCAGGTTAAGATCTAAATAGGCTGAGTTTCTTGTAAAAGTCATGTAGAGGTTGAGAAGATAACTATCTGCAAACTCTGGGACAGTCACACTGATGAATCCAACCTCATCTTCCTCAAAAGATCTTAATATTTTCCTCAAATGACTGGAACTGAACACCTGGTGCATCTGCCTAAGGCTGGTGTAGGATGACATCGTCTCCGGTATACTTTATTCCACAGCAGTACACATCATCTAATTGAAGTGCAAAATGTTTGCACAGTTATGTTCCTATTAGAATGATACCCACAAGCATAAATGTAGCCACAAAGCACATGCACCACCACCAGCCTCATCTTTGGCCAACAGGTGTCACTTCATTTGCGTCCTCACAGTCCTCCACAGGTGTGTGTGGTGGAGACCATGGGGTGTGGGGTGGAAGGTGGGAGTGAAAAGCACTTCCTCACCACTCTTGGTCTTTCTTGGTCTCCTTCTGGGTCAGAGAGGAGTTGAAAGTTACCTTCACCATGGCAAGGCCTTGGGCACCCTCAGAGAGCAGTGGCAGGCTCAAGACATGAGCTGCAGGCCCAGGGCTGCCACCACAGAGTTCTCAGCCGGGCTCCAAACATGGCCCAGAGGTGGCTGCCGTGGCTACTCCAGTACAGCCCTTGTAGCCCCACTAGCCACAGTTTTTCGTTTATAACTGTCAAGAATATTACTTTTATTCTTATTAACTTACTTGCAGTTTTAGAAAGATGGTTTTTTCATTGTTAGAATTTTCCACATAGATTCAGATCTTCCTATTCCATGAATTTTTAGTTTTTCTCAGTTGGAGATGTGTTTTTTCATTCGTGCAATTAACATTTTTTGACCATCTGCTGTATAATAGGTACATAGAGTGGTGAACCTAAAATTTGTATCTGGCTGGGCCAGCATGTTCTTTGTTTTTTTAAGGTTACAAACTTGAAGATAACACAGAGTAATTGACAGGTTTCGTACAGGAGAGAGATAAAATACTGAAATGGGATAATCAGAGAGAGTCTAATGTAGGTACTATTTATAAAGTTTTGAGCAGGGTTGAGGAAAAAGCTAAAAGGAATGGAGAAGCACTAGAGGATTAGCAACAGGAAGTTGTTACCACTCCTGTGCCTGAAGGTCAAGGAGAGGGAGCAGTTACCAGAACCAGGAGAGCTGTAGCAGAAGGACAGGCCACACAATATGGCCTTAGATGGAGGATCTCAGCCAGTACCAACTTGCAACCTAGCAGGGAGGGAGCTAGGGCAATGCGCTCCTCATCTCTCTCCTGCTCTTGGGTTTCCTACAGGTGCCTGCCACCAGCCAGATCTAACCAAGCTTGGGGATAGGGAGCCCGTTGATACGTCTGTAGAGCTTACCCTCCTGGGGCACAAAGAGCCAGGCAGAGAGGGTGAACAGTGAATCTGGAGGGACAAATCTACGCTATGGAGGATTCATGGTTTCTTTCCCACAGAGAGGCATTTCCAAAGCACAAATCTGGTCATGTTACTCCTGGCTTGCTTAAGACCTTCCACCAGATTCCCATTGCCAGTGAAGCATAGCTTCAGCTTCCTGGCCCACAAGGTCTTGTCTTTTGTGGTCTCAGCTGTTCCTTTCTTACCAGCCTTACCTCCCACCTCTCCCTCACCTTCTACTTTGTGTTTCCATGGTAAATGCCTGAAGCACTTATAATTCCCTACACCAAGCAGCCTTTTTCATGCTATTGTGCCTTTGTATACACCGTGCCATCTGCCTGTGCTGTCCTTTGCCCCCCTGCCCATTTGCAAAGTCTTATTTATCTTTCCAAACCTAGCTCACCTGTCACATGCTCTGTGAGAGCTCTTCTATTTGGCCTGCCCAAGAGTTCTTCCAGCTTTCCTCTTTGGTACCTCTGTGCAACTCTATTATTGCACTGATCACACAATGTGATTCTTAATATAGATGTCCATCTTCCACACTGCACTGTTAATGCTATGAGGACAGAAAGGGTGTTTACTTCACCTGATTCATCTCCATCTCCCAGCATCCAGCTCAATGCCCAAACAAGTAGTGGGTGAGCACCAGTGACCTGTGAAAGAGGTTCTATTTGTAATATGTTTATGCCACTCTGTATGCAACAAAGTCAAATAACAATTCTAGCTTTTTAAAACCCACATATTCTGTGCCTAGAGTGTATAATGATAGTGAGTAAATGTTCAAATTTAAAAATATTTTTGCATGAGGAAGAACAAAGGAATGTCAATACTGCAGCATGTTGAAAATACGTGGTAATTCATATTTTAAAACTTTAACTTATGTGTAAGACTAAAGCAAAAAATGTTTCTTTGGTACAAAATTCATATTTTATCTAGTGCATTTCCTAATATAACTTATATGGACAGTTTAATTGAACACCATTAAGTACATGGAACCTTGAGTAGGGCATGAGATCTTGTAGGTTTGTCCAGAGTGATGTCTTGATAAATCCCAGTGATTTAAACAGTGAATAAAAAAGTATTTGCAAAGTCCCCTTGGAGAAGTGGTGAGGAAGGGGGAAAATTCAACTTTCCCATGTGGAGAATTCCTGATATTCTCACAAGCAGTGGGGACAACCAAAGCAAAAGGCAGAACACTCAATCTTGGGGTTTGCTCATATGAAACTTATCCCCGCAAAGGATAGGCTAAGCCTACTTAAAATCAGGCCTAAGAGTCATCCCCATAGAACCTCTTTTGTTGCTCACATGTGGCCTATCTCTCTCTCAGCCAACACAACAAGCAAAATCGTTGCCCTCCCCCTCTCTATGTGGGACATGACTCCCAGAGGTGTAAACCTTCCTGGGAACGTGGGACAGAAATCCTAGAATGAGCTGGGACTCAGCATCAAGGGATTGAGAAGACCTTCTTGACCAAAAGAGGGAATAGAGAAATGAGACAAAATAAGGTGTCAACAGCTGAGAGATTTCAAACAGAGTCTAAAGGTTATCCTGGAGGTTATTCTTACACATTATATAGATACCACCTTTTTAGTTAAGGTGTAATGGAGAGGCTGGAAGGAAGTGCCTGAAAATGTAGAGCTGTGTTCCAGTAGCCATGTTTCTTGAAGATGATTGTATAATGATATAGCTTTCACAATTTGACTGTGTAATTGTGAAAACCTTGTGTCTGATGCTTCCTTTATCTACTTAATGGACAGATGAGTAAAACATATGGATTAAAAAATAAATAAATAATAGGGGGAACAAATGTTAAAATAAATTTAGTAGATTGACATGCTAGTGATCCATGAAACTGAGGGGTGAGGGGTATGATATGTGTCATGGTCAGGTTCATGTGTCAGCTTGGCCAAGTGGTGGTAACTGTTTGTCTGGTTGGGCAAGTGTGGCCTGTCTTTTGCTATGAGGACATTTCATAAATTAAGTCATGATCATGTCGGGTACATCCACAGCTGATTCCATTTGTAATCACCCAACGGGAGTGTCTTCTACAATGAGTGATGCTTAATCTAATCACTGGAAGCCTTTTAAGGAGGATTCAGAAGAGACAGGCACTCTTCCTGCTTCAGTGAGCTAACCTCTCCTGTGGAGTTCGTCCAGACCCTCCATCGTAATCGTCAGCTTCACAGCCTGCCCTACAGATTTTGGACTGTATGTTCCCACGGTTACATGAGACGCTTTTATAAATTTTATATTTACGAATATTTCCTGTTGACTCTGTTTCTCTAGAGAACCCTAACTAATACAGTATTATGATTTTTCTTTGTTTTCTTTTTATTTCTTTTTCTGAGTAGATGCAAATATTCTAAGAAATGATCATGATGATAAATATACAACTATGTGCTGATATTGTGAGTTATTGGTTATATATCAAGAATAGAATGATCATATGGTAAGAATGTTCGTGTTTGTATGTAGTCATGCTTAAAAATTAAATTAATTTATTTAAAAAAAAAGCCCACACATTCTGAATGTATTTGCATTTCTGCACATCATATATTTTGAGACAGCCATGGAAAAGTACCAGAGATTTATTTATTGACAAGTTTCTAACGTTAACCTCACTCATACCCACTGCTGTAAAGAAATATCCTGAGCAACATTCGTTAGCTGTTTCTGGCCGAGTGAAGGGCATAAAAAGCAATTCAACAGTTGGACAAGGCTTCTTTGGTTCAGCTCATTCTGAGGTCTTAGCACCAAGTCAAGCTGTTCTAAAGCCCTTTTCAAAATTGTATCGTCAGTTGTACACTGGACATTTATTTTATGGACTTCTATTAATGGAAGGATTGTATTTGCTTTACAGATTTGTGCGCATGTTGGGAGAGGGTGAGGGAAAGGTATAAACACACTTATTTAGACCAATTTTATTTTACTACAACCCTTATTCATGTTTCCTTGAAATAAACTATTATGTCCAATTTCAAGTCAGTTTCCAGAGTCTCTCTGATCATAACACAGAATTCCACACTGCCAGTAAATGCTAAAAGGCTGTATTTCAAGGTGAAGTTAAATGCAAACAACATCCCACCCACCAAGAATGAGCCCTTCTTTGATTGCTTAGGAAGGCTGGGGTCAAGAGCAGCATGGTCAATATAGTAGCATAATGAAGGAGAATAATTCAACTAGGTTCAGTCTTGCTTGATCCGTAAACTGTGCCATTTCACATGAGATGAATGTCTGAAAATATTCCACATTTACGTGGTAACTTACATGTGTAAGGCATAGAGTTGGTTGATAAGGAGAGGAAGCTCAGTGACACATGGCCCTATCTTCAAGGAGCTCACCATGGATGGGGGCTAGCCAGCATCTCAAGGTCAATTATAAAAGAAACCAGGGGTAGAGATATGCTGTAACAGTCTCAGAAAGGTTTACAGGAGTAGCATTTGATTCTTGAAGTATGGCAGGATTTCAATAGTTATAAATGTGGGAGAATGTCATTCCAGAGACTGGGAACAATGTGGCCAAAGTGTAGACTAGCTTGTATAGGGGGCCGCCTCAGTGAACAGAGACCATGTCTAGCTTTAGATTCATTAGAAAATAAGAGAAAAATCAAATAATAAAATAAAGATCATTCATAATATACATTAACCAAATATATTGGGGGATTAAGGGAAAATAAGCTCAAAATATGGCATACAATTCATGTCTTAAGGGACTTGAATGCTACAGTAAAGAATTTTAGTCAGAAGGCAATAGAGAACCATGAAAAGTTTTGGGCAAGGATGTGACATTATGCTTGGGGCCAGTGACTCTGAGGGCAATGTAAGGGGTGCATTTGAAGATAGAATGATGAGTGAAGGCAGAGAGCCCTCTTGGTATTCCTAACTTTCTTCTTAATACCCTAACTTTGCGGCATGTTACACACTAAGCGGTAGAAGTTGTGTATCCACATCCTTCTCTCAGGAGACAGGCTTCCCAGCTCAGTGACTTACTACTTTCCCCTCTGCATTAGGACGATAACCCCTACAAGTATAATACATCTATCTTCTTGTATGCAGATGACTCGAGATTTTTTTCCCTTTCTTATAAAGGTTAAGTGTGTGCTAAAAAAACATTTATTTGTTTGTCCTAAAGTAGAATGAAATGTGAGCTTTTATCTTAAAATATGTCAACTCTTTGTTTAGTGAGTCCATGGGTAAGAATTTGTCTTATGGAAATTCAGTGGTTACAAAGAATTATCTATAAGGCTGTTTGTGCTGGTTTGAAAGGATGTATGTACCCTAGAAAAGCCATGTTTTAATTCTAATCTCATTTTTTAAAGGCAGCCATTTCTTCTAATCCCTATTCAGTATTATATATTTGAAATTGTAATTATATCATCTCCCTGGAGGTGTGATTTAATCAAGAATGGTTGTTAAACTGGATTAGGTGGAAACGTGTCTCCACCCATTTGGGTGATTCTTAATTAGTTTACTGGAATCCTATAAATGAGGAAACATTTTGGAGAATGCAAGAGATTCAGAAAGAGCAGAGGAGAATGACATAGCCACATGAAGCAGAGTCCACTAGCCAGTGACCTTTGGAGATGAAGAAGGAAAATGCCTCCCAGAGAGCTTCATGAAACAGGAAGCCAGGAGAAGAACCTAGCAGATGATGCCATGTTCACCATGTGCCCTTCCAGATGAGAGAGAAACTGGCAGTGTTTGCCATGTGCCTTTCCACTTGAGAGAGAAACCTTGAACTTTATTGGTCTTCTTGAACCAAGGTATCTTTCCCTGGATGCCTTTGATTGGACATTTCTATAGACTTGTTTTAATTGGGACATTTTCTCAGCCTTAGAACTGTAAACTAGCAACTCATTAAATTCCCCTTTTTAAAAGCCATTCCATTTCTGGTATATTGCATTCTGACAGCTAGCAAACTAGAACAGATTTTGGTACCAGAGAGTGGGGTGCTGCTATGGCTTGTAAATACCAAACATGTTGGAATGGCTTTTTAAATGGATGAGGGGAAGATTCTGGAGGAGTTGTGAGAAGCTTGATAGAGAAGGCCTGGAATGCTTTGAAGAGACTGTTGGTAGAAATGTGGACTCTAAAGACACTTCTGATAAGTGGTTAGACAGAAATGAGATCTGTGTTGTTATAGACTGGAAGGAAGACGAGCCTTGTTTTAAAATGGCAGATAATCTGGCAAAATAGATGAGTGGCTTTGACTGGAAGGCTAATTTTAAAAGTCATGAATGGATATTTAGCAGAAGAACTTTCCAAATTAAATGTGGAAAGTGCAGCCTGGTTTCTCCTCACAGCTTGTAGTGAAATGTGACAGGAAAGAGATAAGCTGAGAACTGAACTCTTGGATCAAAGAAAGCAGAAATTGATGTTCTGGAAAATTCTGGGCTTCCAGGAGAGGAGACCCCAGAGAATAGTGCCCTGTGTGAGGATTTAACCAAATGTGGAACCAGCCAGCCATTTCAGAGAAAGCCAGGAGTGGACATGGAGTAATCCAGGAAGGATTTGTGGAAACTCCTTATGTCTGATGGGCACGATCCAAGGGTACTGCATAGAAAGCCAATGACAGTGCTGTGGGACCTGTATAAACAGAGCCACTGCCAGTCTGGACTGGGGGGTTCAGAGAAGAGACCCCTTGGAGGAAAAATAACTTCAGAGGCAAGGCCATGGAGACTGAGGTCAGAAGTCAAGACGCCTCGGGTCAGGAGAGGAGACCCACCCCAAGCACGTGGAGAGGTTGAGTTTGCCCCAAAGGCAGAGAATGGGCTGTTCCACCTGGTTGCAGCAGAAGAGTCATGCCACCTCAGGCCTTGGAGAGGATGAAGCACATTCCTTGGGATTTGAGGAGAGCCTGGCTCCCACCACATGGTGGGGTTGAGTGTGTGCCCTGGAGATGGCAGAGAGCATGGGTGTGGCCCCAATGCTTGGAAAGGGTGGAGCTGAGAAAAAGGTGGTCTCCCCAGTGTCCTCCAAGGTTGCATTTGGAGAGAGGCAGATCTCTGCATAGGCCCTTGGAAAGGGCCACTGATATTTCCAACTATCCAATATATATATGTTTTAATTTTAACATTTGTTCACCCGTTATTTATTTTTAATCCAAATGTTTTACTCATCTGTCCATACTGTAGATAAAAGGAGCATCAGACACAAGGTTTTCACAATCACATAGTCACTTTGTGAAAGCTATATCATTATACAATCATCTTCAAGAAACATGGCTACTGAACACAGCTCTACATTTTCAGGCACTTCCCTCTAGCCTACCTTCATCTAAAAGGGGATATCTATATAATGGGTAAGAATAACCTCCAGGATAACTTATTGATTCTGTTTGGAATCTCTCAACCAGATACTTTATTTTGTCTCATTTCTGTCTTCCCCCTATAGGTCAAGAAGGTTTTCTCAATCCCTTGATGCTGAGTCCCAGCTCATTCCAGGATTTCTGTCCCACATTGCCTGGAACGTTTATACCCCCAGGAATCATGTCCCACATAGAGAGGGGGAGGGCAATGAGTTTGCTTGCTGTGTTGGCTGCGAGGGAGAAAGGCCACATCTGAACAACAAAAGAGGTTCTCTGGGGATGACTCGTAGGCCTAATTTTAAACAGGCTTAGTCTGTCCTTTGTGAGGATAAGTTTTATATTAACAAACCCCAAGATTGAGGGTTCGGCCTATTGATTTGGTTGTCCCCACTGCTTGTGAGAATATCAGGAATTCTCCAAATGGGGAAGTTGAATTTTCCCCCTTTCTCGCCATTCCCACAAGGGGACTTTGCAAATACTTTTTTATTCACTGTTCAAATCACTCTGGGATTTATCAGGGCATCACTCTGAAATATCGGGGCATCCCTCTGGATAAACCTACAAAATCTCATGCCCTATTCAAGGTTCCATGTACTTATGGTGTTCAATTAAACTGTCCATAGAAGTTATATTAGGAAATACACTAGTCAAAATATAAATTTTGTACCAAATAAACATTTTTTGCTTTAGTCTCACACTGAAGTTAAAGTTTTAAAATGTGAATTACCAATAAACTTATGAAGCATGTAATAACATGGATGGACCTAGAGAACATTATGCTGAGTGAGACTAGCCAAAAACTAAAGGACAAATACTGTATGGTCCCACTGATGTGAACCGACATTAGAGAATAAACTTGGAATATGTCATTGGTAACAGAGACCATCAGGAGTTAGAAATAGGGTAAGATAATGGGTAATTGGAGCTGAAGGGATACAGACTGTGCAACAGGACTAGATACAAAAACTCAAAAATGGACAGCACAATAATACCTAATTGTAAAGTAATCATGTTAAAACACTGAATGAAGCTGCATCTGAGCTATAGTTTTTGTTTGTTTGTTTGTTCTGTTTTTTATATATATTTTTTGTATTTTTTATTTTTATTTTTTTCTCTATATTATCATTTAATTTCTTTTTCTGTTGTCTTGCTATTTCTTTTTCTAAATCGATGCAAATGTACTAAGAAATGATGATCATACATCTATGTGATGATATTAAGAATTACTGATCGCATATGTAGAATGGAATGATTTCTAAATGTTGTGTTAGTTAATTTTTTTTAATTAATAAAAAAAAGTTTTGATGTGGTTAAAAAAAATGTGAATTACTATTTTCAACATCCTGCAATATTGACATTCCTTTGTTTTTCCTCTTGCAAAAACATTTTTTAATTAGCACATTTAGTCACTATCATTGTATGCTCTTTGATAAACTCTAAGATCCTTTACAGTTCTGAGATGTCCTACCATATTATCCATGCCTCATGCATGTTCCCACAGCATCAGGCATGTACCTTGTCCTAGCACCGCTCGCAAGGTACGTAATCCTCAGTTACACATACGCCTCTCCAGTGGGGCACCTTGAGGGCAGACACAATCTCATCTATCTCTTCTATTTGTCAGAAACCTTCTGCTTTCAAGTAACAAATTCGTTACTCAAATTGACTTAAGCAAAAAAGGAAATGTATTAATTCCTAGAACTTTGAAGTCTGGGTGCATCTTCAGACACTGTTGGATCCACAGATTTAAATGATGGTACCCAGAATCCGCTCTCTCTGGTCT
Source organism: Tamandua tetradactyla (assembly GCF_023851605.1). Lineage (NCBI taxonomy): Eukaryota > Metazoa > Chordata > Mammalia > Pilosa > Myrmecophagidae > Tamandua > Tamandua tetradactyla. The sequence goes on from NC_135339.1 coordinate 47,673,724, forward strand.
GCTTTTGTCTCTGTTGGCCTTTCTGTCAGGCTAATGCAGCCTCAAGTTCATGTTCTCACTGCTTCTACCTCTTTTGGAGGGAGATCTTCAGCTTCTGCGTAGTTCCACAGAAACTCCAGGATTCTTTTCTTTGAGTCCATGTACAGCGCTGTGGCCAGGGGCTTAGAGTACCCCATGCACCCTGCCTATACCTGTGGTTGGTGGTGGTCATGGTGCGGTGGGTGCTAGACTAGCCTCTCAACCTAAACTTTCTATAGCACCTGATCTAACTCAACCTGTCTGCATAGCTCACTTAAACACCCCCAACACGGAAAGCCCAGAATGCGAATGAGGGCAAATTCTGTATAGTTTAATGTAATGCCTGGATATATCCCAGAATATATTGAACAGATAATTAAAAAGTATTTGCAAAGTCCCTTGGGGGAATGGGAGAAAAAAAATATGGAAATATTAAGCTTTATTAGTGGAGAAACCCGTAGTACTGTCTCAAACACTAGGGACTCCCAAGTTAACAGGCCAAGCCCTTGATCTTGAAGCTTGCTCTTCTGAAACTTATTTCTATAGCACGGATGCTAAACCTACCTATAGTTATGCCTAAAAGTTATTTCAGAAGACCCCTTTCGTTGCTTGGTATGGCCTCTCTCTCTCTCTAAGCCCAACCATGCAAGTAAAATCATTACCCTCTCCCCTATACGGGATATGACATCCAGAGGTGAAAGTCCCCCTTACAATGTGGGACATGAATCCCAGGGGTAAGCCTGGTCCTGGCATCATGGGATCAACAATGCCTTCCTCAGAGAAGTTAGGATTTAACAAAGTATGACTGCTGAATCATTAGTCTCCAGTGTCTTGGAGTAACCAGAAGGAGAAACCTAAAATTGTGAAATAGTAACCCATGCCAAACTCTGAAATCTGTTCTATAACTGCTGGTTACAGTGTACTTTGAAATTTATTGCTTTTTGTATAATATTTTATTTCACAATAAAAATTTTTTTCAAAAATTTAAAAACAAAAAGCAAGGCCTTCCTGATCAAAAGGGGAAATATAAATATAACAAAATAAGGTATCAGTGGCTGAGAGAGTTCAAATAGAGTCAAAAGACTATTCTGGAGGCTAATCTTAAGCTCTGGAGGCAAGCTTCAGCTAGATATTGCTATTTATCATGGTTTGCCAAACACCAACCAAAACCATTCCTGCCAACCTTAAGGAACACCTATGGCTCTATCTGAGAGTCTACAAAAGTTTAATCCACAAATATTACTATCCAGAAATCTACAACATCCAGATTGGCTCCTAGGCCAGATACCTGAAACCCAGAGACACCAGCCTCTCCAAGAACATCAAACAGTTCCATTCCCTTCCACCAGATATTGACAGCCCTTTCCAACATGAAAAAGTTAGAATGGGCATAACCCAAATACCTCTAAAATTTGAGAGAAGGATCAAAAGAGAAGGAGGAGTTATAACAGAGAAGAAAGGATTTAAGAAATGAGTATGACTGCTGAATCATTATATTGTTATTTCTTTTAGTCTCCAGTGTCTTTGGAGCACCTACAAGGAAAAACCTAAAATTGTGGAACTGTAACCCATACCAAACTCAGATCTGTTCTATAATTACTTGTTACAATATACTTTGAAATCTGTTGCTTTTTTTGTATATATGTTATAGTTCACAATAAAAAAAGTTAAAAAAAAAAAAAGACCAGCCTATCTTGAAGAAACTACATGAACCAAAAAGAGGAACTGGGTATTTTTCCAAAGGAAAACCAAGGTGCTGTTATCAGGAAAAGGGAAAATGGATTCTGGATAAGGAAAAAATGATAACTGTACCTCCATTCATACACCAAGCACCTTATACTGTGCCTGACGTCAACTGGATAGGGACTCAAAGTTTGTAGAATGGATGAATGGTCAGTGCACAAAGAAACTTAAATCTCTGCCCAGTCTGACCATCCAGGTACTTCTGACTCAGATTTTCTGCAATTGTAGATTTTGGCTCCCAGAGTTGTTTTCAAATAATTGGCTTAATCTCAACTGTTAATAGAAATTAGAAGCTATTTTCATAAAGTCATTTTCCTCTTCAACACTTGTTAACACATTCATTTTCTTAGAGTTAAGTGAGAATTTCTATTGGTCTAATATAAAATGCACATGGCTATTGTAACTCAAAATTCCAGGTGCTATCATTAACTGATTTACACTATCTTTGAAAAAACTATTGGAATATACCTTTTGATAGTGCATGGCACACAGTCCAACTCAAGTATGGACAACTTTACTTAATGATTATGAAGGTCCTTGCCACAAAGGAAAACAAAAAGCAGTAGGAATTCTGATACTCACGACTCTAAAACAGGTGAGGTGCATAAGTTTTAGTTCCCTAATGATAGGAATTCCATATTATTATTATTTTTAGTGTAGTATAAACACATGTTAAAGAGAATAGGCAATGAAAACAAGTCTTTCTCCATCCCTGATCCCCCTTCACAGAGGAAACCACAGCTAATAGTTTCTTATGTATCTTTTTAGACATATGCAATACAAATGCAAGCATATACATATATGTACTTAGCATCATAGCTTCCCTTTTCCTTTTTACACAATGGTAAGATCAATGTATCTGTCGTGCATCTGCTTTTTCCACCTAACAACACGTGTCAGAAAGAGTTCCATATTACAACAGATAGGTATATCTCCTTCTATTACATGATACGTATTATTCCAATATAAGGATGCACCATATTTTTCTTGACCACACCTCTACTGGTGGACGTTTAAATTTCCACGTCTTTTGCTACTTCACCAGTTAGGACTTTCTGCTTTGGCTGACTCTAAGTATCTGCCTGTTACTAAAAGGCATCACTGAGGAAGATCTCATAAAAGAAATAAAAATAATAGAAAATCAATGGGAATATAAAATGCTGTAGTCACGGTAGAAAGCAGTATGGTAGTTCTTAAAAAAGTTAAATATAGAATTACCATTTAACCTGGAAATTTCACTTCTGGGTATATACCCAAAGATTGAAAACAAGGACTTGAATAGTTATTTTCACATCAATGTTCTTAGCAGCAGTATTCACAAAAGCCAAACGGTATAAATTATCCATCAACAGATAAGTGGATAAACAAAATGGGGTACATACACGATGGGGTATTACTCAGCCATGAGAAAGAATGTAGTTCTGATACATGCTAAGATATGGATAAACTTGAAACATTATGCTGAGTGAAATAAGCAAGGCATATAAGGACAAATACTGGATGAATTCACATGTATGAAACAAGTAGCAAATTCATAAAGGCAGAGTAGAGGTTTATCAAGGGATGAGAAGAAGGAGAGGGGAAGTTGGTACTTGGCGTGTATAAGAGTGTTTGTAAAATTTGAATATATAAAGAAAAAAATTAAAGCCGTAGCATTGGCGAATAACAACTTTGTGGTGCCAGTTAAAGTTCTGGGTGACCTGATTTACTGGTAGATGGCACCTATGTCCTCACACTTGCTCCTGCCTACTCCTGCTAGATGACAAGGGGGTCTATTATATTCTTGCCTGAGGACATTATCATTCCAAGTTCCGGAAACTGAACCTGCCCCATAGCTGACCCTAAAGCTCTAGATCCAACCAAATGAAACAGAACTGCTCCCCCGGGCACCGAGCTGGCCCCTGCTGCACCAGTCATGATTTGTGTGTCAAGTGATAGGATAGGTGGGGTGGATCTGGGCAAAGTTCCAGCACAATGGCTGTGGGAGAGGCACCAAAATGGGACTGCTTCCAGAGTCATAAACCAGACTTTCAACTCATGGCACACTGTTCTCCTCCCAGGAAAAGAAACTTGGCAGCAGCAACCTCAATCACAAAAGGAGCTTAGTGAGGGTGGGGGGACCACTTTGACCTCTTCTTGGACATATCCTCAGGGTCTTTCTCCTGAGTGCTATTCAACCATCTCCTAAGTGATTTGTATACTTCACGGTGGAGTCACATGATGCACACACTTACTTGCAAGAATTCTGCTGTGTCCTTAGCAAAAACACAGAGAATAAAATAATACCGGAGAAGGCCCTGCTGGTCCACCTAATGAGGAGCCACACAGACAGTGGGCATGGTCATGCCTGCAACAAGCAACACTTATCAGCTGAAACCTTTGCTGGTTGTTCACAAAAAAATAGTGCAACTGCTGTTTCTGGGGACAACTATGAGAGTGGTGATAAAAGAAAGTGAGGAATTCATTGAGAGTTATGAATGAAGAGTTAGAGCACCTGATAAAGTTATTGTTTTAGTTTCTTTGGCTCTCAAGCAAATACCATGCAATATGCTGCTTCAACAGTGGAAATTTAATGGCTCACACTTTTGAGATTAGGAAAAAAGTCCAAATCAAGTCATCATGAAAACATCATCAACACGATCCTTTCCCCAAAGACTGGTGCACTGGAGCTGGCTGCTGGCAATTCTTGGTCCTTAGCTTATCACGTGGCAGGACACATGGCGGCGTCTCCTGGTCTATCCCTTCTCTTCCAGGTGCCATTGACATTGAACTCCTGGCTTCTCCCACTGTGGCTTTCTCTGTCTGAATTTCATTGAGCTTATAAAAAACTTTAGTAATAGGATTAAGACCCATCCTAACTGAGGTGGGCTATACCATAACTGAAGTAACCTCACCAAAAGGTCCTACTTACAGCAGGTTCACACTCACAGGAATGGATTAAGTTTAAGAACATGTTTCTCTAGGGTACATACAGCTCCAAACCACCATAGTTATCTTTTGCACTGACCATACCAAACCATGTATTTGGAACTGTACTTGATTTTGTTTTGAAGAATTCTCAAGTTTGCTGTTGACTGTAAATGAATTTCAGCTTTAGGAGCGGACATTTGGACTTCATCCACTTTATATGACCCCACAATGTCATCTGAACCTCACTGAAGCTGACAAGGGTAAAGGAATTTTCTAAAATTCACAAGCCAATTAAGAAGCAGGACCGGAATTCAAACCTATGCTATCTGCAAGTCCTAAATATGAAGCCGCTGCCCCTTCCTGCATTCCTCTATAATCTGTGTAACTGGGAGAATGAGCATGCCTCTGGGCTGAATAACTATCTTGGCTTGCTTGGGATGGAGGGGTGTCTTGGGATATGAAGCTTTCAGTTTTAAAACTGGACAGTCTTGCACCAGCCATGGTGACTCAGCAGGCAGAGTTCTCGCCTGCCATGCCAGAGACCCGGGTTCAACTCCTGGTGCCTGCCTATGCAAAACGACAACGAAAACTGGACAGTTTTGGGAAAGCCAAGGTCTCTTTATTTTGAATGCTTCCTCTGTCCTGAGTAACAGGCCTGGGATTAATAACTTGACCATTAAATGGGGCCTTTTGATAAGGTAGGTCTATTAGACTTAAGTTCATTTGAAATGGACTTTGAGCTCTCTTTTTGAAGGACTGTAAAGTCAATACTTTGATAATGCAAATAAATCATTGGCTGATTAATGTGCTTAATAAATCCGTTTTCATGTTTTTGCTGAAGGTTGTATATTATAACAAAGTGAATGAAGCTAATGATGAAGAGTTCTGTCACAGTATCTTTCCTCGTGATAGGAGAAATGGAAGTAGATTAGAAAAAGTGCTGCATAGGCAACTCTCCGAAGAAGACATACAAATGGCCAATAAGGCTGTTCAGCATCATTAGACATCAGGGAAATGAAAATCAAATTCACAAAACAAGATAGCACTTCACATCCAATAGGATGGCTACAATAGAAAAGATGGACAATAACAGGTGTTGACAAAAATGTGGAGAAATTGAACCCTGATACACTGTTAGTGGGAATGCAAAATGCTGCTGGCCACTTCGGAAAACAGTCTGGAATTTCTTCAGATGGTTAAAAATCGAGTTACCTATGCAATTCTATTCCTAAATATATAGCCTAGAGAATTGGAAACATATGTCTACATAAAAATTTGTACATGAATGTTCATAGCAGGGTTATTCATAATAGCCACAAAGTGCTAGCAACCCAAATATCCATCAACTGATGAATAGATAAATATAGTGTGTTATATGCCATACAATTGACTATTATTGGCCATAAAAAGAAATGAAGTGCTAATACCGTTTATGACGGATGAACTTTGAAAACAAAACATTATGCTGAGTCAAAGAAGCCAGACACAAAAGGCCACATATTGAATGATTCCATTTATATGAAATGCCCAGAACAGGCAAGTCTATATAAAAAAAAAAGTAAATTAGTAGTTTTCTATGTTAAATGGGGCAGGGAGGGGGGACAGCTAAGGAGTGTGGTGTTTCTTTTTGAGTTTAATAAAAATATTCTAAAATCAATTTTGGTGATGGATGTACAACTCTGTGAATATACTAAAAGCTATTTAATTGTACACTTTAAAAAGATGAATTTTATGGTGTGGAAATTTTATCTCAATATAGATATTTAATAAAAGAAATGGATTGTTTTGAGCCTTGCTTCTCTCTTATGGCACAGCCAAAGCCACACTGCAGATCTCCTCACTTAAAGACATTACATCAAACGAGCTCAGAAACTTCCCATCTCATAGCCCCCTCCCACTACGTGAGCTTGAAAAATGCCAAGGATTTTCAGTCCATTTTATTACAGAAAATAGTGAAGTGACCGGATCACCCACCCTCCCACTACAAGGCAATGGCAAGGCTGAAAAGGATTCATGGCTTTGCTGAGCTTTTACAATTTTCCAGAGTTTTGCTTAAACCCATAGGAATCTATTTAAAGAATTCAAATTATCCTAGCCAATAAAAGAGAACGTTTATTTATTATTTTAAAATAATGCTGAATCTATTCCCTATGCCCTTGAAACTAGGAAAATAGCTTGGTCAATGAAATGCTCTGGTGCTTGTTTTTGTTTGTTTGTTTGTTTGTTTTTTATAGAAGTAAAGCTTATTCCTTTGGACTTAACTGATAGAAAATTTCTGATTATTTAACCTTGGCTGGACTCGAGCTGTTACTGCAAAAGCACTATCTCCAATAAAGGGCTTGCTAAGCAGATTGGATCATGAACACACTCTCAAGGACTAATTAAACCTACTTAAGAGAACAAGCTGTTTTTAAAATTCAACAGATGAACTTACATGAATGGAACTCGTACATACAAATGCCCCTTCCTTATCAGGCTCTCTATCTAGAAATATAGTCCACGAGCTGGGAGTTCATGTCCTGTTCTTGGAGGTATTTCAAAGAAATCATAAAATAATTTCTTTTAAAGCCTTAAAATAAAAGAAACTGATATAGTCTCTAAAACCACTTTAAGGTCCTCTTTTCACTTATGACTTTTGCATTAATAGGTCCAAATTAATGAACATTTTATTATTCTGCTTAGTAAGTTGTAAAAAATATTTGCACGCACAGGCCTGGGAGGGGTAGATGCACAGTGCTTAGAAGCATGGCCTTTGGAGCCATGGGATCCTGGGTTTGGATCCTGGCTCTACCATTTAGTTAACCTCTTGGTGCCTCTTTTGCTCCTCTATAGTATGTAAATAGTAATATCACCTATTAATAGATTGTTGTGAAGGTTAAATGAGTTAAGATATGTAAAGCACTAAAAAATAGTGTTAAGTGTTATGTTCATTGTCATGAATTTGCCAACTAGGTAGGCATTGGGTCTAGATTAACAAATTAATATCAACACGTTCAATAATTCAATCTTGTGACACCATCCTGGGAATTTTTATTTGTGAAAGAACCCAAGCACTAGACCATGAATGGGGTAAGCTGGTGCTTTCTCAGAATTCTAACCAGAAGAAAGGTACATATGGCCCAGTGGATCAAGGAATGGAATGAATAATAAGGCTAAGTTTGAGAAATAATTTTTAGGAAGGGAAAAGTTTACTGAATCCCACAGATGGCTTTTTCCAAATTTATTTGAAAAGAGCAATTTGTATTAGTTTGAGAGACTTTTATAGCTCCATGCTTTCTGGAAGCTTTGTATTTTGTGTAAATCTATTACCTAAATTAGCATTACCTGGCTTGGACTGTGACAAATAAGTTAAAATAATGGCTTCACTCCCCCCCACAAAAATTTGCTTTCCATTAGAATAGCCTTTTAAGGTTTAGTTATAACAATGTAATGACTCCTATCAGACAATAGTAGGAGACAGAAAAAGAAACAGAAAAAAAGTCAATGTTCTAATTTCTACATTTGAAAAAAAACTGGTAGTGCTTCTGAAAGGACCATGCAAATAAAATTGGAGGAATGCAGGTATATATAAGAGAAATAACCATATTTTCAGGAGGCAAAGAGGAGTAACTTGTGGAGCAATGGACTGGACAATGCTTTTTTTAAAAATTTATTTATTAATTAAAAATATTAACAAACCAAATAGCACATTAACATATATAATCAGTAATTCACTTAGTTGCATATTCATCATTTCTTAGAACATTTGCATTAATTCAGAAAAAGAAATAAAAAGACAATAGAAAAAGAAATAAAATGAAAACAGAAAAGAAAAAAAAAGATTATACCTACCATACCACTTACCCCTTGCTTTCATTGTGGACAATGCTTTTACCTGAATTACCTGATCTGATGACTTGTCAAAGTTACTAGAATGCCCTAAGGGATGTAGAGAAAGCCTTATCAAGGCCCCAGACTAGAAAAGAAATACGTTATTGTCCCAGGCCACTAAGGATGGCCTTTAAACTGTGATGGTGACAGGTGGAATGGAGGTGAGAGATCAGACCTGGGCTGGAATAGCCACTTAGGCCCTCTGCATAAGGGGCTTGACAAACCGGGAAAGTATGTCAAACACTCAGAGCTATTTGCTTCATCTCTAAAATGGAAGAAATGACACTCCATCTTACTTGCAATAATCTGTATTGTATCTGTTATCTGTTGTTGCATTATAAAAACTTAGTGGCTTAAAATAGCATACGTCTCCCTCCTACATGGGACATGAATCCTAGGAGTACAAATCTCCCTGGCAATGTGTGACATGATTCCTGGAGATGAGCCAGGACCAGGCATCATGGGATGGCGAAAGCCTTCTTGACCAAAAGGGGGAAGAGAGAAATGAGACAAACTGAAGTTTCAGTGGCTGAGAGATTTCAAACAGAGTTGAGAGGATATCCTGGAGGTTATTTTTATGCATTATTTAGATATCCCTTTTAGGTTTATGGTGTACTGGAGTGGCTAGAGAAAAGTACCTGAAACTGTTGAACTGTATTCCAATAGCTTTGATGCTTGAAGATGATTGTATAACCATATAGCTTTTACAGCATCGCTGTGTGTGCTGGTTTGAAACTGCTGTATTCCCCAGAAAAGCCATAATTTTAAATCCTGGTCAGTATTGTTTGGTGGTGTCTTTTTGATTAAGTTGTTTCCATGGAGATGTTACCCATCCAGTTGTGGGTGGTAACTTTTGATTAGGTGGTTTTCATGGAGATATGTCTCCACCCATTCAAATGGGGTTGCTTACTGGAGCCCTTTAAGAGGGAACCATTTTGCAAAAACCTTCAGAATCAACAAGCCAACGCAGCTAGACACCTTTGGAGATGCAGAAGAAAAACACCCCCAGGGAAGCCTTATGAAGTGTGAAGCCAGGAAAGAAAGCTAGCAGACGTTGCTATGTGCCTTCCCAGCTGACAAAGTGTCCAGAATCCAAAGACCCCAACAGACTCCAGTCATGTGACATCTCAGCTGACAGGGGTGTACCAGATGGCATCAGCCTTTCTTAGATGAAGGTCACCTCCTGTTGGTACTATAATTTGAACATTTTCATGGCCTTAGAAATGTAATCTTGTAATGAAATAAATTCCTTTTTTAAAAGCCATTCCATTTCTGGTATATTGCATTCCGGCAGCTATAGCAAACTAGAACACCATGTGATAGTGAAAACTTGTGGCTGATGCTTCTTTTATCCAGGGTATGAGCAGATGAGTAAAAAAATAAGGGCAAGAATAAATAATTAGAATGGAAAAAAGACAACCACAGAAGAAAAGAAATAAAAATAAAATAAATAAAAATAAATAATTAATTGGGTGGGTTAGGGGTAAAAAAAAATTGGATATATTGCAATACTACAGGTCAATGAGAGGGAGGGGTATGGGATATATGAGTTTTTTCTTTTTGTTTCTTTTTCTGGAGTGATGCAGATGTTCTAAAATGATTGTTCTAGTTTGCAAGATGCTGGAAAGCTATATACCAGAAACAGAATGGCTTTTAAAAAGGGGAATTTAATAAGTTGCAAGCTTACAGTTCTAAGGCTGTAAAAATTCCAAATTAAAGCAAGGCTGTAGGAATGTCCTTTCGAAGGCATCCAGGGAAAGATACCTTGGTTTCGGAAGGCCGATGCTGTTCAGGGTTTCTCTCTCAACTAGACAGGCACATGGTGAACACTGCGATGTCTGCTAGCTTTCTCTTCAAGCTTTTCGTTTCATGAAGCTCCCCCAGGGGTGTATTCCTGTGTTTGTTCTTCATCTCCAAAGGTCTCTGGCTGCGTGGGCTCTTGTGTTCTCATGGCTCTGTCGCTCTGAAAAGGGAACTCTATCCAAAATGCTTCCTCTTCTGAAGGATTCCAGTAAACTAATCAAGACCCACCTGGAATGGTGGAGTTACATCTCCCTCTAATCCAAGGTTAATACCCACAATTGGGCATGTCACATCTCCCTGGAGATAATTTAATCAAAAGACTCCAACCTACAGTACTGAACAGGGATTTAAAGAAACAGATGCTCCCACAAGATTGGACCAGGATTAAAATATGGCTTTTCTAGTATACATAATCCTCTCAAACCAGCATAGTGATCATGGTGATAAATACACAACTATGTGATGATAGTGAGCCATTAATTGTGTACTTTAGATGGACTGTATGGTGCATGAAGATATCTCAATATAAATATTTTTTAAAAAATAACAAACATGTTATCTCACAGTTCCTGTAAGTCAGGTATCTATTCTGCCTCAAGGTTTCTCTCAAGGTTGCCATCAAGGCCACAGCCAGGGCCGTGGTCTGTCCTGGAGATTTCGTTGAGGGAGGATCCACTTGGATGTTGACTCTTATGACTGTTTGCAGTCCTCAGGTCCTTGCTGACTATTGTCCAGAGACTCAGCTCTTTTGCCGTATGGGCCTCTCCATAGGGCAGCCGACAGTGTGGCATCTGGCTATTCTCAGAGCTAGTAAGGGAGAGAGTGAGAGTGAGTGAGGAAATGGAAGTCAGACTTTTGTAAGATAACCTTGGACGTGACATCCCATCATTTTGTCATATTGCATACCTTAGAAGCCAGTCACTAGTGCAGCCCACACACAAGTGCGGGTGGTTACACAAAGGTACAAGTGGCAGGAGTAGGGAATGACTGAGGACCATCTCAGAGCTGCCTATCACCTACATAAAAGACATGCATTTCCTTACTGTAATTTCTGGGATTTGGCACCCAGAAAGTAATTGCTCTGAATTCTTCCTGTACAAGGCAGATTAAGTCAACTAATTGACTCATCCCTAGAGTTTTTGCCATATCAGAAGGATAGGCCCTGCAGTCTGTCCTTTCAGACTGCCCTATAAATAGAAAGAGGTCCCACTTAAACTCCAGAGTTTTTCTAACCCTGACGGGATGACTTGCTGGCAGCTATCTCAGGGTGCCCTAAATAGGACCATCAGTAAGAAGGAAGCTCAATAAGGTATATTAAGGTAAGAAATTGTAGTAAAAAAAATTTACAAATTCTGGCAACTGCTTATTTCCTCCTTATATAGGCACTCCAACTTTTAATACCTAACCTGTCTCTGTAAGAACACATAGTTTCATGCTTCTTCCTCTGATTTTTAAAAACTTATTAGTCTTTATTTTCCTTGAAACAGAATGTGACTATTGTGGGAAGGGGAGAAATTTTTAAAGAATATGAGACAGGGTGAGGATTGTTAGAAGAGTGGAAGCTAGTCTTATAGTACTCAGAGCCTAACCTTATTTCCAGGTATCTCTGAAAGAGTATCTATAGCTCATTGTGAATGCGAGTGCCTGGTTGGTCAGTGGGAACAAGCCTGATTCCCAGTCTTGGGAGGGAGAATGGCAGAAACTGTCCTGGAAGTTGTCCAAGAAATTCTTTGAAATCCACTTGCAGATTGGGATTTACAAGTTTGAGGAGCTCTGGTTTATTGGTTTTCTGGTGAACAGAAAATAATTAAGTATATATGAGGATGGAGCAGTTGATTGCTAATTGGCATTGAGAGCACATGTGGAGGGAAGAAAGGAGAAAAACTGAAGGGGTCTCAGTCAGCGTATGGAGCCACACACCCAATGATGAGGAAGAGCAAGCCCGAACTGCCATGTGAGAGCTGATTTTAAAATTTTCAGGAATTTTATGAGCTGGTTATTAAACACAGTCATTGTTTAAAAATAAATTATTTTAAAAATGTATAATTAAGTAAATTTTATTAGAAACAAAGATAGTAAACACTCACAACTCATCACTTTCGGATTAATTTACTACTTTTATTCTTATCTGTGTTCTTGGGGTTATTCACATCTACTGCATCTGTGTGGCGGAAATACTGTGTAACGGTGCGCGATGTCTTCCCAATTCTGTTTGTGAATGACACATCAGTAACTTAAAATCAGCAGTAGTTATTGCACTGTAGAAACAGGCAAATGCAACAAAACAGGCCTTGATTTATTGTTTTCTTGATTATCCAGCTCGGAAGTCAGCAACTGTTTTCTGTTAGGTATTAGATACCAATATTTTAGGTTTTGTGAGCTGTACTGTCTCTGCCTAACTACCTAACTCTACCATGTGATGCAAAGTAGCCATAGACTAAATAAACAACTGTGTGGTTGTGTTGTAATAAAACTATTTATACATACTGAAATTTGAATTTGAAGGATTCAAATTTGAATGATTTTTACATCAGTTAATATTCGTCTTCTTTTGATTTTTTTTCAGCTATTTAAAAATGTTAAAAAAAAAAAAAAAAAAGCTTTCCTAGCTCATGAGCCATACAAAAGCATATGATAGGCTGGATTTGTCCTGCACGCTGTAGTTTGCCAACGTCTGGTCTAAGGTTAAGCTAGTAATGGAGAAAAGGTTAATGATACAAATTAAACAGAAAAAACTAGCTACATGTCTGTATAGTTGTTATGTTTGAGTGCAAAAAATTGAGGAACTATCCTTCCATTATTTGAAAGCTATTATCAGGTAAGGCCTCTTGTGTCATTGATGAACAAGTGAAGTTCTGTTCTACAAAATATTGAAGCTGAAAGAGATTTTGCATTGATGGATATAATTTGTATGAGGGTGAAAAATTGTTGAACAGTAGCTCACATATCAGATTTAATGACAGTACATTTATTGGGGAAATTGTTAGCAGATTAAGATACAATTCTATTTATCAAATCATTGTTGAATTATAGCAAAAGATGGGCTGCAAATTCAAGAATTTGGCAAAAATCAAGGAAGGCATTCTATGAAAATAATTGACTAAATAGATCTACAGTACAAGGTATGCTTATATAATATTATTTGTGAATTGTGACTTCTTAATTAAAGGTTTAGGCCTCAGTTTACCCCCATACATGCCCATGTTTGTACTGGACATAGCAGGAAGCTGAAGGCAACGATAAATGGTAAAATAAAACCTGAACACTGGTGAGGAATGATCTAAATATTATAGCGTGCTAACAGATGTGGCCAGGCAGGTTCCAGAACTCTCACTTCATCAACAAGCAACAGTCATCATGGAGACAAGCCATTATACAAACGCCCTTGTAGATCTTTTAGTTCCATAGTCAAGAGCATATCTCAGATACTGCCTAGCCTAGAGCCTTAAGAAGGCCTGAGCCAGGTCAAAACACCTATGCAATGTTGCCGATGATGATGATGACCCAGTTAGACAGGTTCCCAAGGTACGCGGGCTCCACAGTTTGGAAGAAACAGATCTGTGTCTTGTGGGTCTGATCTGAAAGGACATCCTGCTGACATGTGGAGCTTCTGAGCCAAGGAGTCTTCTGAGTGGTGGGAAAGTCTATTCAGATTCTTTTCAAAGTAATTCTGGTTTTTTGTTGTTTGTTTTTAATGTATTTTTTATTGAAATATCTTCACACACCATACAATCCATCCAAAGTATACAATCAGTGGTTCACAATATCATCACATAGCTGTGAATTCATCACCATAATCACATTGCATTACTCCAGACAATGAAATTAAAAGAAAAAAGAAGACCCCAAACATCCCATTCATCTTACCCTTCCCTCTTATTGACCCTTAGTATTGCAATCTACCCAATTTTAAGACTTACAATAGAGGTAGTTTAATTAAGACAGTGTAGTAGAGACAGATAGAGATAGAGGTAGATAGAGATAGATGATAGATATAGATATAGATATAGATATAGATATAGATATAGATATAGATATAGATATAGATATAAATGATCAGTGGAACCAAGCAAAACATCCTGCAGTAGATCCTAACAAACATGGTAACTGACTATATTTTTTTCTTTTTGCAGTATAGTTATACAATCATTATCAAAGATCAGGAATACTAGATTACATTTCAACAACTTTGGGTATTTCCTTCTGGCTATTCTAAAACACTAGACTCTAAAAAGAGATATCTATATAATGAGTCAGTAGTCGCAGTCTTTTGTTAAATCCTAATTTCTCAGTTACACTTCCTTCCTCTCATTTCATCTTTCTCTCAATCTTCAGGGTTTTCCGGGTAATGGCCATTTTAATGTCTTCACTGGAAAGAGGTATTGACCTCCTGGGATTGAGGAATGAACCCAGTTGTTGTTCCTGGAGAGACAAGTACCTCTGGGTTTCAGGACTCATCTGGCCTAGGATCAATCTGGAGACCTTAATTTTCTGAGAATATAAACTTACTAAGAAAAACCTTTATAGAAACCAAGATAGAGCCCAGGGCACTCCCTGGGATTTTCAGGAATACTACTGGTTGGGGAATGGCATACTATAGAAGTTTGAAATATCTGGCTAAAGCTTGCATAAGAGTAACCTCCAGAATGTCCTCTCGACTCTAACTGAAATCTCTTAGCCACTGAAACTCTATTTTATTCCATTTCTTTCCCTCCTTTTGGTCAAGAAGGCACACAATACCAGGGCCAGGCTCATCCCAGAATCATGTCCCACATTGCCAGAGAGACTTACAGCCCTGGGAGCATTGTTACACATGGGGATGGGGGAAAGAATAACGAGTTTATTTGTAGTGTTGGCCTAAAGAGAGAAGCCACACCTGAGCAACAAAAGAGACTCCCTGGAGGATGACTCAGGCATACTTATCGGCAGGCCTAGATTTGCTGTTGCAGAAATAAGTTTCATAAGGGCAGGTCCCAAGATCAGGGGAGCTTGACTTATTAAATTGGAAGTGCTTAATGCCTGAGAGAGTATCAGGATTTCAGCTGGGGAAGTTTAATCGTTTCACATTTTTCCCCAGTCCCTCAAGGGGGCTTTGCAGATATTTTTTATTTTCTGCCCAAAATACTCTGGAATGTATCTGGATATTATGTAAATCAGTGCCGAGTAATAAGATCTCATCCCTTATTCTAGGTTCCATGTAATTAGATTGTTTAAAGTAAGCTGGCCAGACAGGTTATATTCTGGCTGAGTTTGGGTTTTTAAGATACCGACAGCTGTAGTAGTCCAACACCAAGTATCTTTTGCTCCCTGCTCCAGAGAATCCAACATTCCTGTGAAACAAATTTTCTAGGTCTCTGCTTCTATAGGGTCGGTGCTTTTCCTCAAGGCTCTATCACTGATGGGTTTCATTGCCTCATGACATCTGGTTAAAAGTTTTCTTGGTTTGCTTTTCACCTTCTGTTGCCAATACTGAATTCCTCTCTGTCTCACGTTCAAATTCCTGCCTCCTCCAAATTTGAGGCAGTTGCCTGGCACTCTTTATTGGCAATCAGTCTGGTCTAGGTTGGTAGAAAGATCTGGCTCTGGGTGTGCAGAAATGTCTGACCTAAAATGTCCCCACGACCATGTCTTCCTTTCTTCTGCTTTCTTCTGTTCACCTATGAACAGGTCATAGGTGAGTATAGACAAAGCTACGGGCAGTCCTTATACTCTTTCACCACTCATCACACAATTCTAACTCACAGCATCTCTTTCTCATTAAAAAGTGGAATGTGCTTTTTAATCATTCCCTGTTCCTCCCTCCTTTTGTCCCTTCTTCTTTTCTTTTTGGACCCCAATGACAAAATAAAATATGACTGCTACCAAGACAGTAATAGCAAGGAACAGTACCAATGTCAAATTTCTATTAACTTTTTAAAATTTTGAAATGAACTTAGACTTAGAAAAAAGCAAAAGTATTACATGTAGTTCTTATACACCTCTCACCCAGCTTCCCCTGATGTTAATATCTTACATAACCATAAACAATTATCAAAACTAGAAATTTAGCATTGGTATAAAACTACTGACTTTGTTAGGATTTTATTAACTTTTCTACTAATGTCCTTTTCGTGTTCCAGGATCCAATCCAGAATACCACATTTCATTTAGCTCTCATAGCTTATACTTTAGTTTTTTATGCTACACAGCAAATTACTATACATTTAGCATTTTAAAACAACAGACATTTATTATCTAACAGTTTATATGGATCTGGAATCATGACTTAGCTGGATCTTTAAATAGGGCGCCACAAGGCTGCAATCAAAGTGTTGGAGGACAGGTTTGTCATCTGAAAGTTGACCTGGGAAAGGATCCTCTTCCAAGCTGCCTCAGGCTATTGGGAGAATTCATTTCCTTGAGGTTGTAGTATTCATGGCAGCTTGCTTCTTCAAAGCCAACTAAGGAGAGGGAGACTCTAGAACTAGATGGATGATACATTCTTTATAATCCCATACATGTAATCACAATCACCTACATCCCATCAACTCGACCACAGTCCACCAATTAGGAACAGGTCATGGGTCTTGCCCACACTTAAGGAGAATGGATTATACAAAGGTATGAATGTTGGTTGGCGGGGGGGGGGGGGGGGGGGGGGGGAAATCATGGGGACTGCCTGATGATCTGTCTACCCTTTTTCTTAGTCTCCTCCAATTTGTGACAGTTCCTGTTTGTCCTTGTCTTTCATGACCTTGACACTTTTGAAGAGAACTGCTCGGTTATTTTGTGGAATGCACCCAATTGAAGTTTGTCTGATATTTTCTCATGATTGGATTGAGGTTCTGTACTTTTGACAAGAATACTACAGAAGTGAAGTGTCCTTCCTCAGTACATCATATCAATAGGTACATACTGTTGATGTGTTTGTTATGTTAACCCAAATTGCATGGTTAAGTTGGTGTCTACAAGTTTTCTTCATTGTAGAATTATACTTTTTTTGCCTTTTGTAATTAATATCCTGAGGGAGATACTTTGAGACTACAAAGATATCCCATTTTTCCTTTAATTCTGCCCTCTAATTTTAGCATTTCTTGATGGATCTTGCCTGCAATAACTATTAGTGTGGTTTTCTTATAGTGATTTATAATAGATCCCCTAAAAGAGAATCTCCCCCCCACCATTTTCTGTTTTTTCTAAGTACACATTCAGTAAAAATTACTCTTTGTAGTGTATAGCATTTATAGGTTTACATAAATCATGCATCCATCTCCACAAACATGATACAAAACAGCCAGAAAAGTTTCATTACCCGCCAAATTTCTCTCATTGTTCCTTGGAAATCAGACTTTCTCCTTTGCCACCACTAACCTGTTTTCTACTCCTGTAGTTTTGCCTTTTCCAGAATAACGTATAGATGGAATCATGCGTTATATGTTGCCTTTTGAGTCTTTGTTTTTTCACTTACTGAAATGTTTTTGAGATTCATCTGCGTTGTTCTATGAATAGTTTGTTCCTTTTTATTCCAGAGTACTATTCTATTCTATGGATGTACAACAGATTGTTTATCTCTTCACCAGCTGGAGGACATCTAGGTGGTTTCCACTTTGGGACAATTACAAATAAAGCTGCTGTAAACATTCACATACAAGTTTTTGTATGAAAATACATTTTCATTTTTCTAGGGATGGAATCCGTGAGTCATATGGTAAGTATAGTGACAGTTTTTTTAAAAAAAAAAATAACAGCTTTATTGAGATATTATTTATGTATCATAATATATAGAATTCAGTGGTTTTTAGTATACCTACAGAATTGTGAAACCATCATCACTATGTAATTTTAGAACATTTTCATCACCCCCTAAAAGAAACTTCATATCCGTGGCTCCCATCCCCCATTTCCCTCTTCCACCAGCCCCTGGCAATCACTAACCTCCTTTCTGTCTCTAGAGATTTGCCTGTTCTAGAAATTCCATATAAATGGAATCATATAATTTGTGGTCTTTTGTGTCTGGCTTCTTTCACTTTGCATAGTTTCCAAGGTTCATTTATGCTATGGCATGTATCAGCCTTTCATTTCTGTATTTATTTTCATTTCTTTTTATGGCCAAATAAAAATCCATACAGATTCCTTTGTATGGATATACCTACCACATTTTGTTTATTTACTCATTGGTTAAAACTGGACTGTGTTGGTTCTACTTTCTGGCTATTACGAATAATGCTGCTATGAATATTTGAGTACAAAGTTTTTGCATGGGCATATATTTTCATTTCTTTTGGGTACACACCTGAGAGTGGAATTGCTGGATCATATGATGTGCTGGTTTGAAAATGTATTGCACCCCAGAAAAGCCGTATTCTTTTAATCCATTCTTGTGGGGCAAACCTATTGTTGAATGGAACCTTTTGATTAGGTTATTTCCATGAAGATGTGACCCACCCAATTCAAGGTGGGCCTTAATCCTTTTACTGGAGTCCCCTATGAAGAGAATAAAAGACAGAAAACACAGAGAACTCAGAGCCAATACAGACAGTCCAGAGATGACAGATGCTTAGATATATGCTAAGCAAGGACCCACAGAACTGAAAGAGCCAGAACCTAGAAAGAGCTGAGAGGGTATCTAGGAGATGAAATCCAGAAAAAAGCCTCTGGAGGAGAGAGAGAGAGCCATTTAAACCAGAGTCCCAGAGAGAGGAACCAGCAAATGTCACCATGTGCCTTCCCATGTGACAGAGAAACCCTTTTCTCCAAGAAACCCTTTTCTGCATCTTAATTTGGACATTTTCATGGCTTTAGAACTGTAAATTTGTAACCTAATAAATTGCCTTTGTAAAAGCCAATCCATATCTGGTTTATCTATTCCAGCAGCTTTAGCAGACTGAAACACGATAGCACTGTTTAACCATTTGAGGAACCACCAGACTGTTTTCCAAAGTGAGTGCACTATTTTACAAGCCCACCATCAAGTTATGAGAATTTAAATTTCCCCACAGCCTTGCTAACACTTGTTATTGTCTATCTTTTTTTAATTTTAACCACCTTACTGGGTATAAAGTGGTACCTCATTGTGGTTTGTTGATACACTTTTGATAAAAAAGAAAGGAAAGTCAGGATATTAGAATAGAAAGCCCTTTAAAATGCACAAGAAAGTCCTTTGAACTGGTTGAAGCTCACCAGCTACTTCTTCACTTCCTCTAACTAAATATCTTTCCCTCAAATCCCAGCCTTAAAATAAGAAAAAAAATTTTTTTTGAGTTGAATTTTAAAATTCTCATTCTTATTCATTGAATAAAAAGTATTTTCTTCAGTTTTAAAGTGGCATGTTTACCAAATTTCAGGTATATTATTGACAAAATGGTTTTCTCTTGGCATGGTGATAGGGTGACAGGAGGCCTAACCCCCAAACCTGACACAATACATAACATTATATTCATGGAAAACTAAAGTTCCAAATATCTAAATAATAAGTAAAATTTGGAATAGAATCCATTGGTAAGTAGGAAACTTTCTGAAGTGAGTTCCATGAGTAAGAAAATTACCCTAAAAGGGTATTCCTGAAAGTGCCAAAGCAGGCCCCATGCTTTGCCTATGAAAACCAGGAATTTGTTAGTTGAAATCATGCTCTGAGTTCCTCTTTGCTGTCATTCTGATGGCAGTCCTTGGCGTTCCTTTAGGCTTCCAACTTGTGTCATTAGCAGTTAACATGGACCCTTTGCTGCCAAAGGAACAAATTTTGGATATTACACAGAACCAAGAGCTCTGTGTCCAAAGTTTCTGCAGATAAAGGAAACATGTTCCTCTTTAAAGCTACAAAGCAAAATTATCTCTGACATATCTTCGTTACTTTTGCAGAATAGGACAACTTTATAGAAGTCATATTGTTGAATGTAAATTTTTGTGATATTAGATGGAGCATGAACAGAAAAAAGAGATGCCATCTGTAATAAAAATAATAAAATAAAATGAGCAGAATTGAAGCAAACTTAGAAGAAGCAGAAACTTTTGTATACAACAGATCATTCAAACAATTCCTCAAAGGAAGCATAGATTTAACAATATGTTCTACAGAAAGCTATTATTTAATATAAATTACAATAGATATTATAAGCTACAGTAATGACAGCTTTGAAGCTAGCTGGAAGCTATTTGCATAATACCCTGAAAATGACACCAATTTTCCACATTTTGCAATATCTTCAACATTTTTTCAGGACTCAAGTCAGTTCTGTTTTATGCCTTTTAAAATGTAAAATAAACCTACAGATTATAATAAAGTTTTCCATCATCTTTGGAATCCTGAATCTTTATACATGTAAAGGCAGTTCTGGAGCATCTCACTTGCTTCAGGTCATGTTCAGTAGATTTATTGAGTACACACTCGGAACCTTGCTGCATGTTTCACACGTATCCCTTCATTCGGTTTGCACAGTGGTCCCTACATTTTGGCTATTATATAAGTCTGGTCTATTTTGATCCCAAAGGGGGCCACCCCTCTCATATGATCTTAGTCAAAATAAAGGGATTAGGGAGTGTTTATTGGAAGACTCATATTGGGGCAAATCACAGAATCACAAGAGCCTTAGGAACCAGGGTGGTTCTAGGAAACTTGAGGCAGAGACTAGGAATCTGACTAATTCTCTCTCTTCTCTTCTTGACATTCTCTAAGATACCTTGTTGATGCTTCTGTGGCAGGAGATGTGGCCATTAGCAACTCCAGATTTATTTGACCAAGCAACCTTACGCTTGCTGACTGAGAAGGGGAAGAGCTCCTTTCACAGCTGTAGCAGAAAAATTCTGGGAAAGCACTTGTTTTGGTTCTGTGTAGGTCATATGCCCATCCTGGGGCTGCCTCATGTGCTCAGCCTGGGTTCCCTGCCCACCATTATGGTACAGAAGTGGGGACACACATACTAGACAAACAACAAAATATGAATCTAGGTATTCTGGCTCCAAGCCTAGGATTCTTTCCATGTGCCCTGTACCCAGCTCTGTAATGGAGCTGGCCCACCCTTGTATCCTTCCTCAGGGAGCTGGTGAAAGACCATCCATAAGCAAGAAAGATCCCTGTTCTGCTGACCCCTTTTGGAAGCAATTCACCAGGAGTAGCCCTTCAGGAAAAAAAATATTCAATTTGCCATTCTCCAGGTCACTTGTTCTCAAAGTGTGGTCTGAATTATTTTTGTGAGACAAAAAGGATGGTAGTCTTATTATTTTAAATAAGTACTTTATAAAGTTTAACAAAGTAACTGTATATAAGATAAATATCCCCAAATTCATAGTATTCCTCCAAACTAGGAATGATAGAAATGGGATAGGGAGGAGAATCACATTTATAATTGCATAGAAACTCCTTTAACAAGAAGTATATGAGATCCAAGAAACTAAAAAATCTGAATACAGCTGCTATCAAAAACAGTTTGGCTGTTCCTCAACAAGTCAAACATAGAATTACCATATGACTTTGCAATTCCATAGCTAGATATATACCCCAAACAACTGAAAACAGGGACTCAAACAGATGCTTGTATACCAATCTTCCTCGCAGTTCTATTCACAATAGCCAAAAAGTTGAAATAACCCCAGTCTCTATCAAGAGATGAATAGCTAAACAAAATGTGATGTATAAGCACAATGAAATGTTATTCAGGTATGAAAGGACGAAGTTCTGATACATGCTGCAACATGGATGATCTATGAAGATATGTGGAATAAAATAAGCCAGACATAAAAGGACAAACATTGTATGATTCCACTTATATGAAATATCTAGAATGGACATTAGAGATTACCAGGAGCTGGGGAGACGTGGGAGTGGGGAGTTATTGTTTAATGATACAGAGCTTCCGTTTGGAATATTGAAAAGGTTTGAGTAATGGATGGTGGTAATAGTAGCACAGCATTGGAAAAGTAATGCCACCGAACTGTACACTTAAAAATAGTTAAAAAGACAAATTTTATATGTATGTTACCACAATAAATTTTTTTAAAAGATTGAAAAAAAAAACCCATTTGAATAAAGAGAGATAACATACCGGAAAGGAATCTTGATAATTATATCAATTCTTCCCAAATTAATGTATAGTGTATTTATTTACCAACTTAACCATTACAATCAGAAGTTCTATACAGTTTTAGGGGACTTCATAAAATGATTCATTAATTAGTCTGAAAGGTAAACGGGCAAAAAAGACTTCTGAATTGTGATTTGGAATTGAGCTGCTTCTCGCATGGACTCCTGGTGGGTTACCAGAATTTATTTCTCAATAATGGCTGGAGTCTCATATTGCCAGCTACTAGAATGCAATATAAGAGGAAGTACCACAACACAATAGAAGACATTAATTATTCAATAAATAGTGTTAAAAAAAGTGGCATGGTGGGACAATATTTTGAACTATCAACTGATTTTCATGGTTAACATTACCTCCTCTCTACCATTCATGCAAGACCTTTCTGGGCTCAGGGTGGAAAATAAAAAACATTGCTACAGAATCTTCTGCTTTTGGTGTCCTAAAGCCTAAAGCTCCTAGAGAAATAGAACTCAGACTAAAAACATCTGGGAGAAAAATATCAAGGATTAATGAAAATCTCTCCGCTAGTATTAGAGTTAAGTGATCTGGCAAAGGAATTCCAGGGTAAGATTCAGGAATGTGCATTTCTACTAGTCTGTAGAGGATTTTTATGCTCTCTGAGGTTGGAGAATCAGGAGAGCTAAATTATTGGTCCACCAGGTGGGCTGGATACTAGAATCACCGAGGGTTTAACACATCCCACTGCTGGTGGCATGCCGTTGATCAGGTGCTTGGGAAATTTGGGAGAAGCCTAGGGAGCAGATTTTTTTTTAATGTTGTCTGGGTAATAGTAATGATTAGTCAGAACTGGGAACTGCTGTTAAAGCTTATTTCCTTCCCTGATAACCCTGTAAGGTAGAAATTTTACCCCTGTAGTAGGATGATTTTTAAGAATATTATCCAAGATTGCTTCCCCAACACACATACGTATTTATTCTGTTTCTACTTTTCTAAATTTCCTATACAAATATTAAACAAAACATGTAGGTGAGATGGAAGACTTATATCTACGTCAGCGGTCTGCAAACTGTAGTCCCTGGACCAGCAATGTCAGCATCACTAGGGACCTTGCAAGAAAAGCAGATTCTGAGCCTGACCTTATACCTACTGGGATGGGGATGGGGCAAGAACCTGTGTTTAAACAAGACTCCAGGGGATTCTGATGTACTCTGACTGTTGAAAAGCAATGTTTTAGAGTGTTCCCAAACTTCTCTGCACATTGGGCTCACCAGAGAAATTTTTAAAACAATGCCTGGGGCCTACCCCCAGAGACTTTGATTTAATTAGTCAGGTATATGGTTTCCCAGTTGATTATAATATACAACCAAGTTTGAGACTCTGGTTCTTTGAAAAACTCCCCTCTATCCAAAGCAGAATTCTTTCTAGACTAGAAGTAAAGAAAAGGAAAACAAATATATTTTTTTAATGAAGAAAAGTCAGGATTTTAAGAATTGGAGGATTTCAAGGTTCAAGTATAAGTTTGTTTAAGCAAATTGTTTAAGCAAAATTGTTTAACAATTTTGGGCAATATTTATGTTTTTATTTATAAAAGTCAGTTGTTCCCAATCTCTCAGAGACAAAGAATACCTCATGATTATAGTTATATTTATTAATATTGGATGCTTGAAAATATTATATAAGGTTCAATAAATGAATTTGATAACATTTTAAGTAAATATGCATTTCATTCTTCACTGCAGTACCTACATACATTTGAAAAATTGTAGTATATATATATATATATATATATATGTAGAACTATCATTTTTTCAGACAATGTTTAGTATTCATATAAACTGTCTTGTAATACTTTCAGGAGGCCAGAAGATTTGGAATCTACTAATAAAATAAATTATGCTCAACATATTATATTTGAATACTTTGCAAATTAGTCATTTATGGTATCTATTATATTCTCTAATAATTATAACATTAAATGTATTATACCACCGTACTTCTTGATTATGCTGGAAAATAGGTCACTTTTTGTTAAACTCCATATAAGTTAAATGGAGTATTCCCATCCTCCCATAATTAAGTACAAAGTCTTTTAATAATAATTCTAATTTCTTTGTATCTGCCTTGTTTTGTGAGTACATTTACTTAGTTTTAGGTCAAATATCATGCTTTTTTCTCCTTTCTTTCTTTAAAATATGTTTTAACTAAATCTAGCTATGCTTAGTTGAATATTTTTCTGAATCATTTAAAACCTCTAGGTGAAAATCATGTTGCTTCCTGGTAGTACATGGCATGTCTTCTATTGCAGCCTTCCCCCCTCTGCTTTTATACCTCCTGAAATCAGCAATACAGATACTTATATTTTTCTGAGCATATTGTGCTATTTCGGTGTCTCTCTGCCTTTCCTTAAATGTTCTGATTTACACACACACACACTTCAGGGAGGAGTGGGCTGGCAATAAGACTTTCTTTAAAATTTCACTTCAGGTATCATCTTCACAAAGAAAATCTGACATCCCTCTCTCCATTCTCCTCATTCTCAAAGCTGTGCTGGACATCCCTACTCTTCTCCCATAGTATCTTCTCTCTTAACAGACTGACCAGTTTAATCCATGCTCTCCATTTCTCCTGGAAGAGATGATGATTGATTCTCATCCGCAGCAAACTCAGTGCTCATAGATAGTAGGGAGCTCTGGAATGTCCACACACTTTAGCACCTCCATTCTGTAAACTGTATGCTTAGTGAGACCCACTGTGTTTGTCCCCAAACCTACCTATGCCAGTTGTACTTGTGACTGTAATTAAGTAATTTAGTTAGATGTGACTTAAATGGATAGCATAGGAGTGGAAAAAGAGACTTGTGTTTTCCATGAAAACCAGTGCTTTGGAATGATAAGTTGCTCAAAACTGTACTGTTGTTGAATTAGGTGTAGGCAAGATAACAGATAAAGACAGGAAAAAACAAACTCAGTTTGCCAAGTCTGCTTTGGTTGGCTTAAACAACAGAGATTTATTGTCTCACAGTTAGGGGTTAGAACTCCCAATTCAGGGTGTCACCCGGATCTTGCTTTCTCTGAGTCTGCAGCATTCTTGGCCTTCTGCCAATCCATAACTCAAACTTGGCCTCAGTCCCATGGCCGTCTCTTTGACTCCTACTGTGCCCAAATTTCCTCTGCTTGTAAAGACTCTAGTCATACTGGATTAGGGTCCACCCTAATCCAGTTCAGCCTAATCTTAACTACTAACATCTTCAAAAATCTACCTACAAATGAGTTCACATTCATCGGACCAGCAGTTAGGACTTGAACATGTATGTCTTCATGGGAGACGTGATTTAACCCGTAACAGGGAGAGAATGTAAAAATCCTGAAAGAGTTTCCACTCAGATTGTTCTTAAGTGCCTTTAATTTCTAACTCCATTTTATGGAGTCCCAAATTAGAAATTGTTGAAGATGCATCATAACAGTGGTTTATGGAACTCCCATCAGCAAACCCAAAATAGAAGCCCTTTGCCCTACATCAAAAGATTAGTGAATTGTGCATGTGTGCATGTGTTTTGAGTCCAGATAAAATGTCTAAGGTGTATATGTCATTTTTACATGACCCAATCATATATTGTACTAAAATGATGTGGCAGGGGGCAGGGGTGGAATGGAGGGGTAGAGGAGTGTGTAAAACTAGATAGTAAGTTTCTTGAAGACGGATGCCACGTCTTGTTCCTCTTGGTAGTACCTGTGCCCAGGAAGAATGTACCCTAGAGGACCATCACTAAGTGTTTCTTAACCTCAAGAAACTGCTGTCATTGTTTTTGTACAGAAAGGTTCTGTATGCACTACAGCCACTAGGGGGGCAATGCACTTGCATTCCCTATGGAACGAACAAGAGGTGCCTCCAAAGTTCTCTAATAAAAAAACTAGATCCCCTGAAAGATGATGAGACCCCCTAAAATGTGTTGGAGAACCTTTTGGAGGTTGGAGATGGCATAAACATCTCCCCAACACTAGAATCTTGGTATATGTGTCCCCCTTTTATTTGGGGGAACTGACTGATTCTATCTTTTCTAAACATATAAGGACTAATTAGAAATCACCACCACATTTCATCCAGCCCCCCAGTTCCTGGCAGGAAGGAAAGAAAAACAAAAACAAAAACCCTCATGTAAATGCTGTGAAGGGTGTCAAAGGGTATACACTGATACAGCGTAGGCAGCAGTAGCTGATAGAAGAGTCTGGGAAGAAACATTACTAAGGAAGCTGTGGACAATGTGTCATATAATCAGATAAACCTCAACCCTTCCTCTCTTCCTCTGAGTGAGTCTTCTCCCAGTTCTGACGTGCCAGAATCATAGAGTTGAAAAATTAGACTTCTAGCTGCTTATCCTTTCAGAAGAAATGTTCTTTCCTAGGAGCAAGAGGGGAGTGAGATGACAATTCAAGGCACTGCCTTTAAAAGAAAGACCCTGGGAAAATAAAAAAGAATGATTATTTTACTTTTTTGAAAATTGTCATACTGAATTACAACTAAACTGATGATCTTTGAGGTTAAAAGATCATAAACAACCCAGGGTCCAAGGAGCAGAGGCCTCCTGTTTCACAAGTCTTTGGAAATATTAAAGGGATATCTGTTCCAAAGTACTATTTGAGAATCAATTAAACCTAAAGCCAGATAAACAGTGCGGTTTGCAATTATCACAGAGTCTTGAAATAGTTCACCTCACTGAATGACTCCGTGGATGGGACAACTGGGGAGGTGGCTGATGTAGGTTGAGTGTCAATGCAACTCTGCCTGTAACTAGTTGGGCTACTATGGTCAGACTGCCTCCTGTCCCTGTGCACCAAGGCTCACCTGTAAAACACAGGATAGGAAAATAGGACAAATGATCTGCAAATCTCTTCCAGGTCTAAACAATCACACAGTTCTTGTCCAGGAAGTAGCTCTTCGGGATTTGCCGTTAACTACCTTCTATTTTCAAGAAAACAGCTTTTTAGAGGCAATATGAAAAGCCACGTTTGTGTAAATTGCTCTTTCTCCACCCATATGTATTTTGCCTTTTCCTACAGGCAGAATCTGGTAGAGTCTAAGATATGATTGGAGCTGATTGAAAATGATTTTTCCAATGAAATAAGAATGGGGTGTTGCTATTTACACTCCACGTAAATTCAATATGTGTTATTTGTGTGCAGAACAGAAACTCAAACCCAGAATTCACCCTCTAGCTGTGCGCATTTGAAGGGAGCGGTGGCAGCTTATATATTCAAAGTGAGTAAGAAAATAAATATACTGACATGTCAAGACTGTGCAAGCATGCAGGCTGCCTTTCAAGTATGTGACTTCTGATTTATTTTTCTTTCCCACCTTCCCATGGAGAAAGTCAATCAATGAATACTCAGCTCTGCAGGGGTCTGCCGGGAAAACTGGGAGTCTTCCAAAAGTACATTTAGATATGGAAAAAAAGTCCTCTTCCTCACCTCCTTAGAATAAAACTCCTTCAGCCTTTCACAGAAGGAAGGCCTGGGTTGGAACAAGAAGTGTGGCCCCTGCATGCATTGGCATTTTGGAGACTGCCATCTTAGCTATCCGTTTGTGCAAGGAGTTAAGGTGAGTCTTCAAGGTGTTTGTCACTAAGCATAATTTCTCTCATTTTTGTCCAGAATCGCTGTCTCTGACATTTAGAATCTTCTAGAGAGCTACTTCATGCTGCCCTCTGTTAATACCTTAGAACCCTAGGGCTCAGGCCATAAGCCTCCTCAACTTGTACTTCCTTTTTCTACTTCCCCACAGAGGCTATCCCAGTGGCTGAACACAAGAATTGCTATAGTGATGCTCTCAGAGGCAAACTGAAGCAACTTGCTGGGCTACCACTGGCCGTGACCCGGAGCTGGCCTTGCCTACTTGATTTTGTGAGGAGGGGCAGTGCTTCAGCGGACTCATCTGTAACATGAGGATATTGTTGTGAGCTCCAAAGGAATGAATTCGTGTTGCCCCCTTAGCACGGTGCCTGGCGCACAGTGAGCAGGCAAGCAAACTGCCCCGTGATTTTATTGCCACCATATATGATGACGCTGGTACAGCAAGGAAGACCGAGTTTGAATCCCCTCACTAAGAATATAACTCTATGAACGTCTGAAAACATCAGTGCCTCAATTACATCATCTGTAAAACTTGGAGAAAATTGGGGGTGGAGGGTGGGGTAGGGTGGCAATGAGGATTAATGCAAGGGCTCAGTTTGTGCAGAGTAAAGTTCAATAACTCGTTATTACTGCTCACGAAGACGGGTTTGGCGTGCCTGCCCTCGTCTAACGCCACGCCGAAAAGCCTGGCAGTTTCACACTCCTTGCTCTTAATCAAAGCCTCCCGCCCTAACTCTTGAGTCCAGAGGTGTAGGCTTCCTGTAAGAGGCGCGGCCGTGGGGACTGGGGGACGCTCAGGGACTCGCTGGGGGTGGGGAGGTAGGGGGCGAGAACGAACTTGACCCCGGCTTCGCTCCGGCGTGCGGGTCTGCACCTCCTGTTGCAGGGTCCTGCCTCCCACCCAGGGTGGAGGATCGCCCCCCCGCGAGGCGGGCCGCCGGGCACCGGGCCGAGGACCCCGCCCAGACGGCTGCTGGGCTCCCGCGGCTGGGCGCTGCTGGCTGAGCCGACCGGGCGGAGAGGAGTGAGGCGGAAGGAGGAGTGGAAGGAGGGGGCTGGTCTAGGGAAGTGCGACGTGTCTGCGGAGCCTTTTTTATACCTCCTTCCTCCGACTCCAAGGCAGCCACTGCCGCCGCCGCCGCCGCCGTCCGTGCGTCCTTCGGTCCCTGCTCCGAGTCCCAGCACGCGGGCACCGCCGCTGCTAGCCAGCATGTCGGGGATCAAGAAGCAGAAGACGGTAGGCTTCCAGTCGCCTGCCTTCCCCCCTCCCCTCCATCTATGCGGCGCTGACACCCTGCCCTTCCTCCCCAGGGCACTTGGGTCCCACCGCCCCCGGGAAGGCGAGCAGCCGCGCGGAGAGGAGGGGAGTGCCGGAGGCTCGGCTCAGTCGGGGTTCCCCGCGGCAGCCCTCCCCCGGGGTCCCTCCTCCCCGCCTTCGCTCCTGGGGTCGTCGTGCCCGGGAGAGACAGACCTCCCGAGCTGGCAGAGTGGGTCCCAATCGAGAGGAAGGGCCAGAGATAGGAAATTTCCTTTCCTCCCCAGAGCCTGCCCACCCGCCTTTTCCTTGGTAGGATCTCAGCGCGAGCCGAGCGGGTGGTGGGCTGGGCTGTCTCGGCTTCTGCCAGGTCTGGTCGCTGAGGGCGCGTCAGCAGCCAGTCATTGGGGTTTTGTCCACGAAACCTTCTCGCAGTGGACTTCAACGACAGGCTTTTATAGAGGAAACTGCAATTATCTAGGCTTACTGGAGGAAACTGCATTTTTACTCTGGCAGGATTTAACCCTCCAGCTTGATTCAGCCAGCTAGCATTGGGCTCCTCGGCGCGGAAAGGCAAAGTGAGGAGACTGCTGATGGAGGCTCGCCCCGAATTAATCCGAGCCATCCCCGTATGGGAACTCTAAGGGCATGTCAGAAAGAAGTTCCTTTCCCATTTAGCTACACGAGCTTTCTATAAATTTTGCATCCTTAAAGAATGGCGGCAGTGATCATAGAGCCTTATAGACGGCTTTGGGCCACCCCGGGTCCGGTCATCAAATTTTGGTAAGATCCCAGCAAGCCACGTTGGCTGCTGAACGCTCATCTTTAACCACAGCTGCAAGCCTCAGATGGCCGTGGGGTTATTGAATGGACTGACCTCTCTCAAATAGTTAGAATTGTATTTGGCACATAATTATGCTCAAAAAAAAAAGTTTGTTACTGGGATTATTTAATACTTATTGCCGAAATATCTTTGAGGTGTATTTGTGGTGGGACAGGGAAGCGGTGAAGAAACCAAGAAACAGAGTGGGAGAGTGGAGGGCCCTGCAGGGTCGGGAGCCTTGGCTTGAGCCTCAAGGGAAAGGGGTGGGGGCTTGGTGGCCCCAGGGAAGCGCGCTGGACCAGCGGGAGGGTCAGGAGGAAGGTGGCATCAATTTGGGAAGGGAGAATGGTCCAGGTCCACATGACTTCTATAAGGGTGACATTAAAGTGGGGAGACTCTCAGTTTTATCATCTCTTTTTAAGTGAAAGCCACTTATGTTTTATTCCTATGTCATTTGATTAGTTTGTGTAAAATCCAAAATGGTGTCTTTTAAATGACGCCAAGTGGCTGTGACATTTAGCAGCTTTTTATATCAGTGGGGTTTTAATTCTCACCTCCCTGTTCTGAATCAAAAATTCCTTCCCTAGTTCTGATGGGGGCTTTGTCAAGATTTAATAAGGAAGGGATGTTTGTCTTTTTCAGGCCTCTGGTTAACAAGAGCCTGCAAAGTGGAAGGTTTGAGAATAGGTGCTTTACAAACTGATCACAGGGACTCTGCTCAGTTAGAGACTGAGAAATATGAAGGCCAGAGGGTTTGGTCTCTGGACTCACACATCTTCAACCTTCTGTTTTTTGTTTTGAGTGTGTGTGTGTATGAGTGAATGTATTATGAAGCAGATATGTTAGCCGAGACTATAGAATGAAAGGTTCTGTGTAGTTTAAATTAACACCTGAAAAAGCTAACAGGACTTCTGAATTTTTATTTAGTCAACAGAATTATACCTGAGCACCAGCTCAAGTTCCCAGAAGGTCCAGGTAGGTATTATAGGGTAAAGCAAACCAGCTACAGATGTATACAGAATCTCCTAAGTTTAGATGTTGGCTCAAAATGTCTCTTTGGAAACTTTCTGGCTGAAACAAAACACGTATGACCCCTAAACAAATCATTTATCTGAGAAAGAAGTCTTGCTGGCCTAGGAAGCTAACCACAGAGGGAAGCTGAGCCGATGTTTTTAGAGACTGACAGAAATCATTACATTATCTTCTGCATTGTCAACAGAGAACAGCCAATTCACAGGAGCCACTGCAATAACTTCAAATATTTATCGAAGCCCTACTGTGTGCTGGATCGTATATTGTGTTGGATGCATCTTTCCCAGACATTTTCCCACAACTTCTGGATGAATATAGCCTTTTCAGTTCAGACCACTCTAGGAAGAATAAATAGTTTGGATAGTGAAGGATGATTTTCTCACAAGCCTTAGAGAAAAACGAAATGTTCTTTTATAAAAGAAGGTAGCATGTTAGCGTGTTTTCTGTGGTACACATTCTTACTGTGGAAAGCAAAGAAACAGCTACCTGTCATATCCCTCCCTCCCACCCTTAGCCCTGCCTCTTCATCACACAGACAGCTGGACACACACACACACACACACACACACACACACGCACACACACGCACGCACGCACGCACACAGAAACCCAGGAGAAGGAAAGAGGTAGACTGCCTCCAGCGGACAAGGAAGAAAAGAAGGCACAGGCCTGCTTATTTTCCTCTTGCATCATTTCCTGGGTTAACATTTTTCAGAGCCCACAGACAATGTTATTATGTCCTGGAAACATCCCGTCTAAAAAAGTCAGTTGAGATATTAAAACACTTCCCAAAGAATTAAGTAAGCCAATGGTCGCAGAGGAGTCAAGTGGTGTTGAAAACTTTAAATTATTCTCCATAAATGTAAGGAATTACCTACCTTTTTATTGTTTTCAAAATTCATGCAAATTTGCATTATTTTCCTGGAAATATCTACTTTTAAAACTATTTAAAGACACTACCTAAGGCAAGACATGAATTTGTAGGTGAGTAACCATTAGAGGAAAGAATAACAAGCACGTAATATTGGCGAGGCACTGGATCAAGCTATAATTCATGTCCACAACAGCCCTCCTCTCAGGAAACCGAACCTCATCTCCAGAGGATGAGAAATGCTAGGAGAAAGGCTGGATTTACAGCCAACACCAAAGCTCATGCTTTTGCTCCTCTAGGGGTAACCTCTTCGGCCTGTAGTTTCCTCCTCTGTAAAATGGGGGTAATAATTACTTACCTCTTACAATTGTTGTGAGGAATAAATAAAATAACAACTGAAAAGTGTCCTTCCTGCCCAGTGCCAGAGTGAGTACCCATATACAATTGCTATTATTATTGCTATTATTAATGTTAATTTACCACACTGTAGTGGTTTGGGAAGTTAGAAGAAGAAAGCAGAAGCCAGGTAGTTCTGAAGACTTAGTAAACCACCACCACTGGAATATTTAATAAAGGCAAACAGATGTCTAGGCATAAGGGTGACAATTTGTATACTTATTGGGAAAAGCTGGATAGAAATCCAAGGTTGATCATTGGTGTAGACACACCAGAAGTTTTGCTAGCTACTTTGATGACCAAGAAAAGCAATCTTTGTCTAAATAAATGATGCAGTAACATCTCTCCTGTACCTTCAGCTGTTTCCAGATCTACCTTACAATGAATGTTGTCCGATTCATGCTATTATTTCATAGTCACCATTTATCAGATCGTTTTTAGAACTTTAGTACAGTTAAAGATTAATGCAGGGCAGTGCAACAGTGGCTCAGTGGCAGAATTCTCGCCTGCCATGCTGGAGACCTGGGTTCGATTCCCAGTGCCTGCCCACACTAAAAAAAAGATAAATGTAGTTAACTGTGGGTTTTGTGTCTCTAAGATAGTTATCCTTATGTTTCATCACTTTTATGTTAATGAACATGGCTCTATGACTTGCTCAGGGGATAATTAGGCTTAGCTTGAACATAGAACCTTCAGGGAATGAGAGCCTAGGAAAGGAATTAATGATGTCAATTTCAGTCCTAGGAGATCATTGTTTATTTAAAAATCCATCACTGAATAGTAATGAGTACTTGTTAGTTATTATGTTTGGAGGTTTTAGAAAAGGGTAAATAAACATAACTATAATGATAGCTCAATTGACTTTTCACCCCCTCATGTGATTTGTGCATATGACAGCTGAAATGGCTTTACGCCCAGCACCTGACACAAAGTCTGGCACGGAGTAGGTGCTCAGTAAATGTTTGTTGAATAAATGAATGAATAAATGGCCTCAGAATTCATTGGGGGTAAATTTGCTTTTAAGATATTTATTTGTATTCGATCCCCCCTCTCCCCTCTTAACTATTTATTCTTACGTGCTTCGACTGGATATTTGTCATTACTGCTGACATAGGGATACTTGGAGGTCTAGGATGAATGGCCTTTTTTCAGAGAGGATTTGCTTTTGTTTTAACCGGATGCCTGTGGCACTACCAGTCTGGAAGCACTTTAACCAAAATTCATGGCTAAAGGCGTTTTGAATGTGAATTTTGATTGCACTTTTCCACACAAGGTCAGACTTGTGAATACAACTTTTCAGGGACCGTCTTCCCCGCTTACCAACACTTTCCATGCTGAGGGAACTGTCCTGGCTGTAGGTTTATTCTGGTTTACCTTTAATGTTAGAATCTAGCCCTTTGGAACTTTATTTTGTCCCATTTCTCTCTTCCCCCTTTTGGTCAAGAAGGTTTTCTCAATCCCATGATGCCGGTCCCAGCTCATTCCCTGAGTCATGTCCCACATTGCCAGGGAGATAACATTCCCTGAAGGTTCTGTGTTCAAACAAGGCCCAATTATCCCCTAAGCAAACCATAAGCACCTCATCGTGGGGGAGTCCAATGAGTTCATCTGTGAACTGTGGCTTAAAGAGGCCACATTTGAGAAACAAAAGAGGTTCTCTGGGGAGTGACTCTTAGGCAAAATTATAAATAGGCTTTTCTTTTCTTTTGCAGGAATAAGTTTCTTAGGGGGGAGCTCCAAGATCAAAGGCTCAGTCTATTGAATTGGTTCTCCCCACTGCTTATGAGAATATCAGGAATTCCCCAGACAGGGAAGTGTAATGTTTCCTCCTTTCTGCCCAGTTCCCCAAGAGGACATTGCAAATACCTTTTTATTCTCTGACCAAATTACTCTGGGATGTATCAGGGCATCACACTAACCTGTACAAACCAACAAGACCTCATTTCCTATTCAAGATTCCATGTAATTATGGTGTTCAGATAAACTGCCCATACAAGTTAAATTAGGTAATGTGTAACCCAAAATATAAATTTTGTGTCAAATAAACATCTCTTCCTTTGTTCTCACACAGAAGTTGAAGTTTTAATATATAGACCATGTCATCTTTTATCTTTTATTCTGATTTACCTTAGTCCTATTCAGATCAGCTTCATTTATATTTCTAGTCAAAATCTGTTCACTTTTTCAACTTTTTTAACAGTTGCTGTATGAGATGGTGTTGGCCTGTCTGATCCTTAGTGTTGGTACAGTTCTAGTGTGCTCTGAGAGTCCCCTTCCATTTCAGTAACTCTCTTTGCTTCTCCCATTTTCTCCTGGGTACCCTGAGAACATTGTACTGCTCCAGCGCAACTCCAGCTGTGGGGACAGCTGTGAGGCTGGTTTAGCTCTTTGGCACTTCCCTGTTACTCACGGGAGGGTGAGAACTAGACTCTTGCTCCACTGTGGCCATACCAGGACTTTGAGGAGCTCTGGAGGCTGCTAAAGTCCACCCATGCCTCCTCCCCAGTAGAGGCTGTATCTGAGACCTGAAGCACACCTCTGCTTTTAGATCCCACCACTAGGGTGGGACCCATTCCCTTTTTGCAGACTCATACAAGTCTATGCTCTTTTTTGCTTTTCTTCTAATAAAGATTAAATAAAGCTTTTCAGTAAGGTTTGTCAGTTGACCCATAAACATTGGCTTTGATATAAATTTGGTTCCCTTGTTTCTCTTTTCCTGCCTTTTTGATCCCCAAATATATTTTTGATCAATTTAGAATAAATTGGTGCACACATGAAAATGTTTTTTCTCTCTGCAAAAGAGCCACTGCATTAAAACGTGAAGTATAACTTGCCTCTGAGTGTAAAATGGCTTTCCGTCAGTTTGTTGCTGTTACTTCCTTTAAAATCTTATCAGCAACTCTTTCTGCATTGCAAATTTATTCATGAAGTTGATTTTTCTGTAAGTGGTGTTATGGGAACATCATTGCATCATATCCAAGGCAAGCTCAATCTTTCTCTTACCAAATAATAACTTTTGATAGTACAAGTATATAACCTGTGACCTTTTGTAAAGCGTTTCTATCCAGTTACATAAATATATTATATCAAAAGTGCATCGTGAAAGATTATCATTTCTATGCTAGGTTGATTTCTGTTTTAAATATCTGGTTAAACTTTGCTCTAACATATTTCATTATGAAAAATATTGATTTTTATCCAATCATTCTAATAATTCTATTAGACACATTAGAATTATTACATCCAATGTTGCATCCATTCTAATAATACTGTTCATCCATTCATTTATCCATTTATTTATGTATGCCTGGTATGGGCTTGTAAAATCATTTGCAGACTTATCAACTTAAACCACCTACAATAAAGTCTAAAATTTTATTCCCATGTGCCTCATTCATCTACATCCTTCCCCAATCATTGTTTATATATGGATAATTCATTTCTTTACAATTTCCTGCAGAATCACAATTCAAGACATTAGTGATTGTTTATCTCATTTTTTTTCTAGTGTTAAAAACCCAAATTAACTTTTGGTCTTTCGTTGGTGCTTCCATTGTATATTATTTTGTTTTTCTTAAAGTCCCTAAAATATTTTTTCTTTTTAGTTCATGTCAAAATCCTTAATTAGGTATTTGTTCATTTCATTCAATCAACCAATATTTATTGAATGGCCAAACCAGCAACTGTGCTTATTATAATTACAAGAGCTACCAAAGCCTTCTGTTCTTTAATTATGATTTTAGTTCATTCTAACTCTGCATTTGAGTCTATTTTAAATGTAACATTTGCTTCTTTTTTTTTAATGTGTGTAATTCAGTGGTTTTATTACATTTACAAGGTTGTGCAACCGTCACCACAAACACTTTTAGAACATTTTTATCGCCATTTTCCCAAAAAGAAACCCTCTTCCCTCTCCCCAGCCCCAGACCACCACAAATCTACTTCTGTCCTTGTGGATTGGCCTCCTCTGGACATTTCATGTCCGTGGACTCATCCACTCTGTGGCCACTTGTACAACATTTACTTTTTCCACTTGAAACACCTTAATCACCACCTGTTTATTCTATCAGCCTTTTGCCCTGTAGGTTTTGTGGTGGCTTTGGGCCAAAAGCAGTAAAATTCCCAACTGATTTTTCTTACATTTTTTAACAATTCTTTTACTTACTAAATTGAATTTTTAAATTATTTACTTTTTACCCTGGCTGCTCCTACATAGAAAATATAAAAGAATCCTAACATTTTACTACTGGGAGGAAAATTAAGAGCTTGTCTTGTTCAAGTCCTGATACTATAGTTGGTGTGCCTAAGGCCATGCGCCGTCTTTCTGACCTGGTTGATGATAGTGAACCAAGGTGGAGCCTGGTCTCCTAACTGCGCGTGCAGCACTTTTCTCTTATCACAGACCTTTGAAAGCAGCCTTACCCATTTTCTACTAGTTTGTTTCTTCTTTTATTTACCAGAAATATTACCCACAAATACGCACTCCAGGGGTTCAAGGGTAGTTCCCAGTGGTGGAATTCTTGCCTGCCATGTGGGAGACCCGGGTTCAATTCCCTGTCCATGCGCTTCCCAAGCAAGCAAAACAAACAAAGACCAAACAAACAAAGCAAAAATTCAGCAAATGGTGCTGCAATAACTGGATACCCACATGGAAAAATAATGAAATGTGACCCTGCCATACAACACACAAAAAACAAAAACAAAGACCCTCCCTTCAGTTGTCATCAGTGAGATAGGATCATACCTTGGCTTAGCTTTAGCTCTTGGGTCCCACGTTCTGGAGACCAAATACAAACCAAAGAGAAGTCTTTGAAACATGTAACTTTACCATTTTAAATATTTTTGATTGGCTGGCCTATTCCTCTTTAGAAAATTAAATCCACTCCCCCAACCTTGCTCAGTCTCCCTTAAACCTTCTCAAATAGCTTAATCATTTTATCAAAAAGTGGGATGCCACTGATGACGTAGTGTGGTACAGATAAAACTGCATTAGGTCAAAATTGGACTAAGTTCAGTTGCATGCTAAAGCCTCAGTTCATGTAGGTCTCGGAATTTCCAGTGCTATCTCTAAATCCGTCCTAATCCAGCCCTTCATACGTTTATGAAGTACCTACCATGAGGTCGGTTTCAGTAGTTGAGTGGTTCTGCCCAGTAAATCTACCTAAATTGCTAAGTCCAAAAAGAGAATCTTTTCCTCAATTATATGAGTAATTACAGCACTTGGGCCTGTGGGTCACTGATATGACAATGTTTTCAGTTGTCATTAAGAAATAAAATATATATATTTTTGCATCTACTGTTTAAACTAACCATACGAATAATAAGGAATCGAATGAAACTTGGGCTTTTAAATTCTCACTGTGAAATTTGTGTTTATTAGGAGTTTCACTTTTCTGAGCATGTTTTGATAGAAAATTCCTACTCGATTGTGATCTGTTTATCATCAGCACTCACTGGGCACTTATTATGCAACAGGCCCCGTGTTCTGTGTTTCCTGTACATTAACTCATTAGTCCACACCATCCCCTGTAGCACGTTTGTGGACAAATAGTCAGAGGGAACTCATTTAGCTGAAGCAAGTCTTAGGAGAGTTACCCACAGGAGAAGCGAAAATCTTGTTATGTTGTTTATTTCATAGAAGAAATAATACTTAATGCCAAGTAAGTAGTAAACACAGCTAGATTAGATAACTAGTAACGTATAACCACTCCATTTGTAAAATATTTTGGCAGCTTTCTGCTGCTAATATCTCAGGATAATAATAATGAATTGTACTTAGTGACATTCCCCAGTGTGCTCTTTTTTTTTTTTTTTTTTTAATTAGAGAAGTGGTAGACTTACAGAAAAATCATGCAGAAAATACACTTCCCATATACCCAACCCCCATTACTAACACCTTGTATTAGTGTGGTACATTTGCTTGTTTTGTACGGTCCTATGTTTTTATTTTTATTTTTATTTTTTTCATGGCACCAGGAATCGAACTCTGCCTGCTGAGCCACTGTGGTCTGCCCTACTTTTAATTTTTATTTTGACGTATACAACCTGAAATTTCCCCTTTTTAACCAGTTAACTGCATTCAACTATATAATTCTGTGCTGTTAATTATATTCACAATGTTGCCCAGCATTCTTTTTTAAAAGAATAAATGTCATGAATCAGCAATTGCATGTTACCCTCACTGTCACACACATTTTCCCCCTTATGGTGACAATAATGAAAGTTAACAAATTAATTTTTTTCATTCTCAGATTCAACAAGTATGAGTAATGGTTTTTATTGCTTAGCCTTACTGCTATGTCAGTATTCCACAAACATGAACAGAATAATTTGTTTCCACTGAAGCTACTAATACTCCAGCCAAGTTGTAACTATGATTCGTAGATGATAAAAGGAATCTAGGCCACCAATGCATTTTTCACACAATAAAAATTCCACCCAACTGGAGGTTTAGATTTAGGTATGGTGGCAGCCAAGCAGTGCTTCTCTTTCTTTGGGAATAAATGAGGTGTGCCTAGAAATTGTGAGCTGTAGAAGAAAGCACCTCTCATAATGTTTAGAAGAGAGATAAAGGAGTTGTCTTATTCTGTCATGGTCAGGGATCCCTAGCCTTTTCAGCAATCTTGGGCCAAAGTGTTTGTAATTAGGTACTAGGACGGTCTGGATTCTGAAAAGGCCATTGTATATGAGGGCAGATGCCACTGGTTGCTATAATTGCTGGGGTGAAACTGAAGTCCTTTACTGGACTTATGATGAGAATAGTGGTGACTACACAGAATTTCAGTCATAGACCTCGTGTCTTCAAAGTACGAGGCACCTTGGATTCAAAATTCTGTCAAGAGGATATGTTGTCTCTGCACAGTTAGCTACATTTGGTGAATGGAAAAATCTGGGTTATCATAAATGCTAGGTTTCTTCCATTTTCTTTTCACTGTTGAGCTGTGATTTGAAACACCTTTTAAACATTGCCCTATGTTGACATTATAACCTCCCTCTGGGTCTAGGAAAGCAACTTGTGAATACAACTGTTCCCAAATAAGGGAAGGAAGCAGACATTATCAAACGCCTAGTAGAGGTCAGGCTATATCAAGGATTCATCATACACTATTCTCATCACAAGAACCTATAAAGTAGTTGGTGTTGTTACCCCATTTTCTAGTTAATTCCAAGTCACGTTTAAGTAAATGCTGTAGGATACACAACCAACAGTGGCAGAGCTGGAATTGGCTACACCTCCACAGTATGTATGCCATGTTTTCAATTTTTCTTTTTTCCCTAGGTTAAGTAATGGGTGGGAAGACTGTGAGGATAAAGACGACTATTCTGATTATTTAAGCACACATTTTGATTTTGTTTTTGTGCATGCAGCGAAAAAACTAAAAAGTGAGATGGTTACTTTGAAAATAATTTTCTCCAGTGGCTTTTCAGAATGTTCTATCATCTTTACAAAATGCAGATTTTAGCAAATGGCATTAAAAGGCAGTAAATATTAGTTTTGATGGGGCTCTGCAGCCAGTTTTAGGAACAGGAGTCTTTGGAATTGAATCCAGCATTTCACCTTAATAATACAAAGCTTCAGTGTTCTAGCCGGTGAATGCATACACTCAAGAATGAGTGTCCTTAGAAATAATTGCAGTGACTAACATGTAACTCTAGACCTTGCCTTGTTCATTATGCGAGTACTGCACAGTCAAGCATTCATAAGTTACAAGTTCCCAAAGCCGCACAAGCCATGGGCCTGTTCTCTGGATGTGCTAGAGGTTTCATTGGCATTTCCACAGCTCAGCACAGAATTTTAATCTTTCATGGTTCAAGGAGCCTGTGTCATATACACAACCTCATTACCAGAGCCAGTTGCAAAAGGGTATTAAGAAAATATGCAGGGGTAACAAACCCAGCCTACAGTGGGAAACTTACAGGGCTAGGAATAGAAAGGGGGCTGAGACATGCGCTGAAAGCTTGATTGTGTGGTTTTGAGCATCTTCTGAATGTGATTACATATTTCAGGAGACTTTATTTGATGTACATTGTATTTCCATGAGAGTAGTCACCACCTCCCTGCATTTTAGTGGGCTCCTCTGGAAAACCATAGTGCTTTTCTTTCATCATGTTCACCAAAGCTTATTCATAAATTCTTATTGATCATCCTAACTGCTCTCCAGAATGGGTAGTTATGAGTCTTATAAATTATAAATGAGGACACTGAAATAAAGAAATGTGGTAAATTGGCTGGGGTTTTCTTGAGAATCAATATAATAGTAGACAACCCAAGTTTGCCAAGGTCAATAGTCTAATACTTTATTTTATCTCTGAGAACAAATGCTCAGGTACATCTGAGTGATATTTGGACAGACGGGTTTCTTATTGGAACTGTACCAAGTCACTTGTGTGCTCTGAAACATGATATGGCCTCATTTTCAGTGGGAGATCTGTTGCTGTAAGTGCTACAACATGTCAAATAAGAAATTCAGCTAACAATACATGTTTTTTGCTATGCTTCTAAAAACCTAAAACATGATCCCTGAAATAGAGAAAGTTGTACATTCAAGTTTTTCTACCCCACCTTTGTGTGTGTGTGTGTGTGTGTGTGTGTGTCTATGTTTATTTTAATGGAGACTGAGGACTAAATCATTTCTTTGCTGCTTATTTTTCCTGCATTACCCTCTTATTTCCATGGAAAATAAAAATTCTGAGGCCATGTCTATCTGATACCATCCTGATTGATTTTGTTTACAGTTGAGTGAAAAATTAAGAAATAGTTATTTCTAAGAAAGCCCAAATAGACAGAGGCTTGAGGAAAAAGGATACAAGAATCAAGGGTGAAACTTGATCCTGTAGATAAGGGATTGACAAGTATAGCTGATCGGTCAAATCCAGCCCACTACCTGTTTGGGTACTGCCTGTAAACTGAGAATGATTTTTATATTTTTTAATGGAGGGGGAAAACTCAAAGGAAAATCATATTTCATGATGTGAAAATTATATGAAATTCAAATCAGAATGTCTATAAATAAAGTTTACATATTGCCAATGGCTACTTTGACGGCAGAGACAAGAATTTACACTGGTGATGTATGGCCTGCAAGGGTTAAAATATTTACCATGTGACACCTTAAGAAAATTTGCACCCCTGCTGTTGGCAGTGGGGTGGGGGAGCGGGGGCACCGTCCAATTCTGACTTTCCTGGGCCACTATTCTGTTGGTATGCCCCTTGATGCATCTGAACTCAGAGCTGAGTATCTGGTTCTACCTCTTAAGCCCCCATTGAATTGTATTCGGTGTCATGCCTTGGCTATGCTTTTTTAAAACATTTTTTTTTTTTGTAAGTTCTATGGAACTTGTGTCTTCTGTAAGCATTGCCCATTACAACATTCTTTTACAAAAATCCATGAAAGAAATTTTGGTCTGGTCTTAGTACCAGGAAGTGTTCTATTTTTATTTTTCTTTGGAAATTGTGAATTTTGACTGTTCAGGTTTTCCCCTTGAAGTTGCCTTCCAGAAAGCGCAGAAGTGAATTTGTGGCTCACTTTCATTTTTTGCAGCAGCTTCATGATTGGTGCCCTTACATATTTTTTTCTTTTTGCCACCATGTTGCTTTTATTTTCTTATCCCGCTTCTGAATCATGAGCTTTTGCTTTATCTTATTCATCTTGTAAATAACCATACATTTTCAGGAATTATGTAGAACATTAATAAAAATATAAAATTAAGATCAGATGCATTTGAATTTCTGCCCCAGCTCAGAAAGCCCTTTGCCTTCCCCCTGTTTATTAATTCTGGTCTGTCCAGGGCTTTACCTAAACTGGCCCATGAAATACTCACTGAGGGCTTTGGGGTCTGTTGTTCTACCCTTTCTAGTGATTTGTAAATGAAGCCCTTCAAGGCTGATAAAGCCACACATCAGAGCTTCTTCATCTGGAGTCCAGAGAATTGAGGACTACTATGAACCCTTGATGGGGAAGGTATTTTTTATAACCCATAACAAAAGTTTAGCACTTTCTTCAATTATGAATATAGGCAATTTGTATGAGCAGTCCCTCTGTCTATGTCACTAATAGAAATGGCAGATATTTTCATATCACATTACATAGTTGTAGATATCTCAAAATATCTGCACCCTGTTACAACAAAATTACAGTAGTCATTATACCCACAGCTAGATCTCATCATTTAATGTGTTAATTGTAAAGTATATTTATTAATATACCATACTTTAAAAAAAATCTGATAACTGTAATCCTTTTGTTCCTTTGGAATTTTTTGCTTTATTTCATGCATTGAAAGATGTTTTCCTGAGAACAGTGTGCTCAGGCAGCCAAAGGAGTTCTTGGCTCAAAAAATATAAATGCCTGCTATAGATCCTTTCCCAGAAAAATGTCTTCAGGTTTGCACCATGCACACACATGCACACACACACAATCTTTACATACAGTTCCAGGGGATTCACAGACAATGAATCTGTGGCAATATCTAAGGTCCTCAGTTTGAGAACGCCTGCCTTCTTGTCTAAATTTCAAGATAGCAAGTCACTTGAGGGAGGGGTTGTATTTTGTTTTGTTTTTCAGGGCTCCATACAAATGAACCCCCTTTAGGAATCAATCTCAGATGTCCTCTCAGCCACAGCATGGGTGCCACGTGTCATTATTTAGTGTTGTCTCTTTCAAGAAACAAGAAGACTGTCTTTCCTAATAAATTTTCTTCCCTTATACCATATGAACTCTTGATATCTTTCAGTGAGGAATTAAGCCTACTGCTTCACATTTTTTGAAATGTGGTTCTTATTAAAAAGAAATCTGAGTATTTTAGTTTTTGAAACTTGATGTGTATGAATTTCTTGAATGAATTAGACAATAACTATGAATGTCACCATAGGTTAATATGGAATAATTTTCATGTTGCTCTGTACCTTGAACCTTTTTTTTTTAACTGAATCAAACATATTTATTGTTCATGTATAAGGAAGCCAAGGTTCATTTAGGAATCTAATTCTCTGCTAATAATCTTGTGTTTTAAGTTCCTGGTTATCTGCCTGGATTTTATGCTGCTTAGATTCCATTCGTCATTCCTTGAGCCACTGGTCCTCTGACTGTTTCTCATAATTTATTGAGATGTGGAGGGGGAACCTTAGAAATGATCTATTCCGGTGGTTCTCAGCCCTTCAGAGTTTTACAGAACGCTGGAGCATACACCCCCATCCCCAGAGAATCTGATCGAATCGGTCTGTTTGGGGCTCATGGTGCTCTTTGAAAGCTATGAGGAAGGCAGTCTGCCTGAGAACCGCAGCCTAGCCTCAAGCCTTCACCATACAAATGAGCACTGCGACATGCCCACGGGCCACCAGCTAGTAACAGACGGATTGTCTCTACTTCAGAATGCTACTTGCCCTTGACAAATTTTTTTCAAACACATTAAACCATTTACTATTGGATGCAGACTTCTTGATCATATTGCTTCATTCCTCCTTTGGTTACTGCTGGAATATTTTAAAAGTTGCCATCCTTGTCTTGCTTTACTATTACCTAATGAGCAGACAGCTTTCTGGAAAAAATGTGGAGACCATTTTTAATCAGCTGTTCTTGGCTGTGGTAACTATTTATCCCTGGAAATTTGTCCCATTTCCATAATATAATTAAGAGAGTGGCTCATTTTTATAAATGACTTGTGATTCTTGATTCTTGAAGTCTCCAGACCTCACTGTTGAACTTAGTGTGTTCCAAAGGAAATAAATCTAAAATGATTTCCTTGTCACACGTGATGAACTTGAGCATGAAGGATCCACATTGGAAGAACCCCAAAACAAGTGGGCCTGCCTTTCCTTTGTAAGTTGTCAGTATAATTCTAGCATTGCTGGTGGAAGTAGATAAATACCTCATGGATAGAAATGCTGTCCAACTTATCATCCAAAATTACTCTAATTAATCCAATTAATTATAATCTTTCTACCTTTTCTACCCAAGTCGGTAGATTTCTTGCTGCTTTTATCGCCTCATGGATTTTGATCAACTTTATTTATCTTACTAAGTTTAAAAATTAACAGTATTTTATTTATATAGCACTTATCTTCACAGAGATTGTTTATTCTTAATACAGTAAATAATACAAAAAGGCAGATATTTAATGCAAATATTTAGGCTTAAAAAGATTAGATGACTCAAATAGTAAGATAATAGCAACTCTTAAATTAACAGTAGGTTTTCTTATTTACAGTTGGTTTCTATAGGAAGGCAGCTCTCTTTTATTGTCTTTCTCCCTTTACCTTACTTAAAAGTGAATTTGGTTACAACTATCTTGAAAACAGTATCCTGTAATTATTAAATCTAAAAGAAATTAAAGTTTTCCTTTCCCTGTAATCCTTCTGTACAACTATCAGGATGCAAA
Organism: Tamandua tetradactyla; assembly: GCF_023851605.1. Taxonomy (NCBI): domain Eukaryota; kingdom Metazoa; phylum Chordata; class Mammalia; order Pilosa; family Myrmecophagidae; genus Tamandua; species Tamandua tetradactyla. The sequence goes on from NC_135339.1 coordinate 47,718,467, forward strand.
ATAAATTTCACTTGCAGCAGGTCAGGATTTCTTGGAACTGAGAGTGACAGAGAGCAAATGGCTTGGCATCTCTTAAGCAGAGTGAATACAAACCAAGAGGGAATTCTACTTACAACCCTCCTGCCACAACTGCGCTGCAGCAGCATGAAAACTGCTGGGTGAATGCCTCGCTGAGAAAGCGCTCTGTGCCTCCTGGACCATCCTCATTTTTCTAGGCAATGACATTTCAACATTTTGTAAAGTAGAATTCTTTTTTCAAGCCGGAGCTGGAATGCTATCCCCTATCTCCTTATAGGATAACAATATTATATAAGGTTTATATTCTGTGGATGCCTATAGAATATACTTTGAACCACTCTATATCTAAGACCATAGGTCTGAATCTGCAAATGGGTGGAGATAAAAAAATATGATCACAAAGTTTGAGAAAATGATCTTTTTTTTTTTAGCTATGCTTATCCTTGTAAATAAAGGTAGGCAATTTTAATGTATATTTTAAGAATTATTTTGAAAGGAAGCAGTTTGATGGAGCAAAGATTTAAAGCATAAAAAATAAAATCAGAACTTTTGGAAGAAAATATGGATAATCTCTTGAAAATTTTTTTTTTAGTTTGAAAGACTTTCAGACTTACAGGACATTAACAAAAATAATACAAACCCCATACAGAGAACTTTGACATACCTCCTCCTCACCCCAGGCACACAGATCCACCAGTGTTAACATTTTGTCACATTTGCTGTTTGTCTTTTTCTTCCTTCCTTTTTTTTCTTTCTATTTCCTTTCTTTCTCTCTTTCTTTATCTTTCTTATCTTTCTGTCTATATAACAATCATGTTTGCTTTGATACCAACTTAACTTCAGTAATATATGCAAACTATGTTCCTGTACTCCTCTCTCCCTCTACCTTTCTGTTCTGCAGGTCACAGATTGCATGTTTACGGTGTAGGTTGTATACATCTGTTCTGGTTTGCTAACTGTTGAAATGCAATATAAAAGAAATGGTATGGCTTTTAAAAGGGGGAATTTAATAAGTTACTAGTTTACAGTTCTAAGACTGAAAATATCCAAATTAAAGCACGGCTATAGAAAAGTCCAATCTAAGGCATCCAGGGAAAGATACTTGGTTCCAGAAGGCTGATGATATTCAGGATTTCTCTCTCAACTGCAATCTGCTAACTTTCTCACCGGGCTTCTTGTTTCATGAAGCTCCCCAGGGGCGTATTCCTTCTTCATCTCCAAAAGTCTCTGACTGCATGGGCTCTCGTGGTTCTTATGGCTCTGTTGCTCTTAAAAAGGAACTCTCTCCAAAATGCTTCTTCTTTTAAAGGATTCTAGTAAACTAATCAAGACCAACCTGGAATGGGTGGAGTCACATCTCCCTCTAAGCCAAGGCAAATACCCACAATTGGATGTGCCTCATCTCCATGGAGATAATCTAATCAAAAGACTCCCTTGTATGTGACGTGCTGTTTCTCTTGTGGCTTTCAGAATTCTCTCTTTATCTTTGGCATTCTACAGTTTGATTGTAACGTGGCCTGGTATGAGTCTATTGGGTTTATCCTATTTGGAGTTTGTTGAGTATCTTGGAGGTATATTTTCTTGACTTTCATTAAATCTCAGCCATTATTTCTTTGAATAGTCTTGCTCCCCCTTTCTTTCTTTTCATTCTGGTAGTTGTTTTTTTTTTTTCATATCTAATGTTTTATTCAATATTCCAGTGAGTTTCAGTTGCTCCCAATTATAATTCAACAGTTTTTCTATTAAAAAAAGTATTGCCCTTTGCAGTGAGGTTTTTTTTTTAACTTTTTTATTGTATTATATAACATATACACAAAACAAAGAAAGAAAAAACAATAGTTTTCAAAGCCCTTTGGGAGTTTTACAATGCATATATTGGTGCACTTGATAGTGTCCCACAAGTTCCTCTGTGTTCACTTTTCTTCATTCTTCCTTCTTTCTGCTTCTCAGGTGAATGATCCAATTATCTTATCTTCAAGCCCTCTGTTTCATTCTTCTGCCAGCTTCAATCTGCTGTCAAACCCTTCTAGAAAATTTTTAGTTTCTGTCACTGTGATCTATAGCTCTGTTTGGTTTCTTTCATAATTTCCACCTCTCTATTCATACTCTTTTATGTTCATCTGTCATTTTCCTGATTTCCTTTAGTTTTTTGTCCATGTTTTCCTTTAGCTCTTTGAGCATGTTTAGAACAATTTTTTTAAAATCTTGGCCTAGAAAGTCCCAGGTTTGGTTCTCCTCATTGATGGTTTCTGATGCTTTAATCTTATCCTTTGCTGAAACCTGGACACGTTGATATTCTAATGTGTTATTGCTGGAATTTAGACTCTGAGACATTTGTTCTTCAAGCTTGTATCCAGTTAATGTTATAACAGTGCTTTTCTTGAGTGCTAAGAGCTCAATGGGGAAGACCTTTCTAAGTGTGATACAGACTCAGATGCTATAAAAGAAAAAAATGCATTTGAATATAAAAGCATTTTTACAGTTATATGCAGAAAATATTTTTACTGTGAAACAAAGTCAAAAGATAACTACATGGAGGAAGATTTTAATTCATAGATCTAGAGCTGTTTTCCAAAATATGTGGAGCTCTTGTAAATCAATATTTTTAAAAAATCAGCAATCAAATGTGGAGAAATAATATGGAAGTTCAGAGAAAAGAAAATACAAATGGATTTTCAACATTTGAAAGATGCAGAATTCATTCATTGTAAAAAATGTAAGTTAAAAGTATGAGATTTAATTTTCTCACCTATCAGATTGGTATAGGTAAAATTTATCCAGGATGTTACAATGCAAGAATATAAGGGAGCAGGTGCTCTCATATATTCAAATGGAAATATATATTAGTACAACTTCTGTAGGGAATGTTTGGAAATAACTACCACAATTAAAATTAACATGAACTTATTCTTGGAGCTAGCAATTCAAATTCTAGGAATTTCTCCTATAGAGATCTTGCAAATGGGTAAAATGATGTATATGCAAGTATATGCTTGGCAGCATTTAATAACAAAAGGTTGGAAACAACCTAAATATCAATCAATAGGATTGTTTAAGTAATACTATGTACTATTTTGTTATTCTAGTATATTCATATTATGGGCTATTTTTAAGTGCAATTTTATTGAGACATTATATGTTCACATACCATATAATCATTCAAAGTGTACAATCAAGTGGTTCACAGTATCATCATATAGCTGTGCATTCATCGTCATGATAGATTTTTGAACATTTTCATTACTCAAAAAATAAAAATAAAAATAAGAATAAAAGTGAAAATAAAAGTAGAAAAGAACACCCAAAACATCCCACCCCCGCCATCCCCCCTATTATTTATTAATTTTTTGTCTTTTTTTTTTCTTACTCATCTGTCCATATACTGGATAAATGGAGTGTCAGTCACAAGATTTTAGCAATCACACAGCCACACCTTAAATACACTATAGTTATTCAACCATCTTCAGGAATCAAGGCTATTAGAATACAATACAACACTTTCAGGTATTTCTCTCTAGCTACTCCAATACACTAAAAACTGAAAAGGGATGTCTATATATCACATAAGAATAGCCTCCAGAATGACCTCTCAATTCTATTTGAAATCTCTCAGCCGCTGGAACTTTATTTTTAAAAATATCTATTTATTCTTAAATTTTTATTAAAGGAGTTTTATTGTGAGGCTATGTGCAGGTGGGCTGTTGTTTAAGATGGTGACAGCACCAAGCAGGGGAAGGGGTATAGCTTATGTAGGATGGTTGGTGGGAAGTAGGGAAACAAGGCAGTGGATTTTCTTTGTTTAGTTTGGGAGCGGAAACTTGGCAGGTATCCATTGGTTAGTTTTGGAAGCAGGGGGCTAAGTTGGGAGTTGGCAGATTTTCATTGGCAAGGTCATGCAGAGTTGCAACTGCTGGAGGGCGGATTTTGGGTAAGGGGAGCTTATCGCAAGACCACACTGCCAGACGGCAGGAGGTTGTGGACTGGGGTGGGCTGGTGGGTTTTCTGGAAATCATGGGTGAGGGAAGCTTCTTGGAATATTTGATAGGGGTTGATCACATAATGCAGGAAGGGGCTCTGTGTAACATTCCAGCCTTTTCCTTTTAGTTTTTAGGGGAGGCAGAAGGGTGAAGGTCTGTTTCTGTATCTTCTTCCAGCTGGTAGGGGGTGTAAGCTGTCCCTGTATTTTCTCATAGGGCAGTGGCTACTACTGATGTTTTTGGTGGGGGAGTAACATGTTGCGGAAAGACTGATTCATCATTGTTTGGACAGTTCTGCAAATAAAGCTGGTAAAGTGTTAGATAGGGCCCAAAATGAGGAGGGATATCTGAGCAATGACTCTGTCTGCTTCAAAGCTGAAAAGGGGCATTGTCATCAAGGGGCAAAGGGCTGATACGGTGAAACTGTTGTTTCCTTGGAGAGCCTGGCATCTCTGGGTTTCAGAGCTTCTCTGGCATTGAAACAATTTGGAAATTTTAAGTCTCTGAAAAATAAACCTAATAAGTAAAATTTTATAGAGCACAGGGTATCTTCAGGGTTCCCAGGACCACTGTTGTTTGGGGTTTGCCGTATTGTGGAACTTTGTTTTGTTTCATTCCTCTTCCCCCTTTTGGTCCAGAAGACTTTTCCATTCCCACGTTGCCAGGGCCAGGCTCATCCCTGGGAGTCATGTCCGATGTTGTCAGGTGGATTTACACATTTATGGGCTATTTCACAACCCTTAAATAAGAGTGAGATATCTTTTATGTGTACCAATACGGAAAGCTCTCCAAGAGATTTTGTTAAGTAAAAAAGGCATAGCACAAAACGATAGCTGTAGTAACACTTGAGAGAGAAAAGAAAAAGGAAACGTATGTATTTATAAAGGCATAGACTATCTCTGGAAGGATACAAAATAAACTAATAGTAGTATTGCCTCCAGCAAAGAGAACTGAGTGGCTGAGTAGAAGATTTACTTTTAAAAAGCATAAAATTACACACACACACATATATAGTGAAGAACTGTGAAGAGTCTGAGATTTTACCCTACTTGCAGACTAATAAGTTAACCGATGGCAGTTTCATGGATGCTGGCAGAAAACATGAGCCTCTTGGTTCAGAGACAAAGGACTTGATCACTCGTGGCACATCAGGCAGTATGAGCATCAGCATGTGTGTCAGCTTACCTTGCTCCCGCTGTCACAGTGGCTCCATACATACTTGTGAATGGATGCTTGCATAAGTACTGGTCTGTATTTCAGGAAAGCATGGACAGTAAGCATGCCAGCCACTTGCTTTGGAGAGAGTCTGTCTTCCAAAACTGTTCACTATATAAACATCCTTGAAAAGATAGCCTGGAATTAAATGGCAGTTAGTACCTCACTCACAAGCCATGCAGAGATATGAGCAATCAATCCATGGAGAATTGTCTGCCTGTTTCTCTCCCTCTTATTTAGACACTTACCTTATTTGGATAATATATATATAAATATACACACATATGCGCACATGTAAATATGCACACACATGTGCACACACACATATATACACATAGACAGATGAGGTTTAAAGGCTAATAGTAATTCTTGGTGCTTTGAGTTGCATGGAGCAAAGAGAGAATGACTAAGTTGTGTGCAAAGTGAATTACTTGGTTATTGGTTAAGCTATTAGGCCTGGGCCTTGTGTTAACCTAACACTGCCTACATGAAGGTAACTATGGCCACAAACTCTACTACACCTGGTCTACCACCTGCAAAGACAAATTACTGGTTAGGAGGGATCCCAGCTGAGAATAAGCATGTAATAAGTCAGCACAATTCATTCTCCACTACTGTAATACACATCTCAAGTTCCCACCGGTATCACTTTGGCATTCTAAAGGATCCCTTGTATTACTCTCAGCTTTGGGAACTAGACCCACTTGCAAATATGAATTAAAAATGGGTTGGGAGAGGGATTTTTTGGCTTTGCCAGCTGGGTAACAATGTACTCCAGAAACAAGCTTACATCCATCAACTGAGCACACTGGGCTGCTGTCTGTGCACTTCAGGGTGGGCCAGAAGGAGTCCTGGCGGCTCTCTGGAGGGATGAATTCATGTCCTGTTAGACAGGTGCTGTGCACCTCCAAAGTTGCTTCACCTCGAATGCTCTCTGATGTTGCAGCAGTAATGACCCATAGTAAAAAAAAATTAAGTATAATAACCTGCAGAAAAAATAAATAAATCTTAAGTTTATGCACAGTGAATTTTCATTAAGTGAACATACCCTTGTAACATATCAGCATCCACTTTAAGAAACAGAGTCCTACCTGAATCTCCGAGTCCCCTTCAAGTCACCGCTTCTCTCCCCTAGGGTAACCACCCTCATATCTAATGTCATAGGTTAGTTTTCCTGATTTTGAACTTTTTAAAGGAATCTTGCATTATATATACTTTTTTTATCTGGCTTCTTTGGTCCTGTGTCATGGTTGTGAGAGTCATCCATATTGTTTGTGTGTGGATGGCAGTAGATCTCCACAGGGGTTATTTGCCTCCACCCCCACCCCAAGGGGACATTTGGCAATGCCTGAATATTTTCAGTTTTCATGACCTGGGAGGAGAGAGCGCTACTAGCATTAGTGGGCAGAGGCCAGGCACGCTGCCAACCATCCTATAATATACAGGCCAGCCCCCACAGTAAATAATTATCTGCATGGATGAGAAATAAACAAATAATAGGGGGGAACAAAGGTTAAAATAAATTGAGTAGATTGAAATACTAGTGGTCAATCAGAGGGAGGAGTAACGGGTATGGTTTGTATGAGTTTTTCATTTTTCTTTTGCTGAAGAGATGCAAATGTTCAAAAAAAATAATCAATTGTGATGAATACACAACTATGTGTATGATATTGTGAGCCATTAATTGTACACCATGTACAGAATGTTTGTAGAGTTTTGACAATAAAACGTGTATATGTATGTGTGTGTATATATATATATATATATATATATATATATATATAAAAGAATTATCTGCTCCAAAATTTCAGTAGTGCTTTGGCTGAGAAACCCTGCTATATAGTAATTGTTTGTGCTAAGAGAAGTCATAAGCTTCTGAAAAAAATAAATCATAACTCAAAGGGCACCCTGCTGCAAGGGACCACTCTACTGTACACTCTACTGTACTCTACTACTACTTTACACTCTACTGTAAGGGACCAGCCTCACCGCTGTTAAAGGGTGGTGTAAAGGAGGGCGCACTCAGCCAGAAGTTAGGGCTGTGCTGCATGGGACTGTGAGGATCACAGACAAGAGTGCCATGAAAGTACTGAAGTCTCCTAAATCAACCTAAATTCTCTGCAGAGATGAGGGCATGCCTGGTAAAAAAAGGTCTCTGAGTCTGCTCATGGAGATTGGAAAATTGAGAGGGAAGCATCTGCTCAGAGGCAGAATTGCTTCCCTAGGTGGTGAGCTTATGTTACTCACCAGTGGAATGGGGTGTCCCCAGGTAGTGAGCCCTCCCCTGCTCACCCTTCATGGAGGTGCTCAAACAGTGGGGACCTTTTCTTTAGGCTCGTAGGTCCTATGACTTCATGGACTGAAAACTGTTCATTTTATAGATGGGATAATTATGCTGTGGATGTGGGTGTGAGGAGATTGGGGGAGGGGTGGAAAGAGTAAATAAAAAACAGAACTTTATTCTGACAGGCACTTTCCTCTTTCCCTCTGCCTCTACCCACTTTTGTACAACAAATAAAGTTCTTGACATAGTAACTAAACCTCTTATTTGCAAAAGAATTAATGAGATAAGAGGTTTTTCACATTAGTAAAGCATTATCAGTGCCTTTAAGTTGTGACTTCTCAAGGATTCATTTGTACAACATCTTATATACAGTATTGCATATTCAACAAGGCAAAACTGTAACTGAAGCTGTTTTAAAAATTAAGATAAAGCCAGTATTCTATTATAATGATTTCCCCCCTCATTTCATTAAATAAAAAGAGAAACTGTACCAGAAGGTCAAGTTCATATTGATGGCAACCCTTTTAGTGTTTGCAAAGCTTATTTGACCTTCACCTGCATTTTCTTTTTCATGGAAAACATGGTAATATCTCAAAGGACAATCTGAAAGACAGGTTTTGAAATGTTCATCTGGCCTAACTTTGTCAATGTTAGTTCTTTATTCACGTTATAGGTTGAACTCTCACATAAATCATATTGATTATTTCAGATGACTGGCACTTCATTCCCATTCATAAAAGATTTTTGTAGTGCTCCCAATGAAGTGGGTTGGCTCTCCTATTACTGTTCATAAATAATATGACATTTTGCATGACCCATCAAGCCAACTGTACTGCTACAGCTGAATGAATGATTTTTCATGGAATTTTATCCTCATCATTTTAGTTGTATAAATATTTATTGTCTTCAATGTGTATATATTCAGAAAAACATGAAATATGTAAATCAGAGAGAACACAAAATGAAAGTTTAACATTGAAAAAATCTGAATGTTGTCCTATATCCTTTTAAAATGATATCTTATCATGTTCATCCAAAACAAATAAAGTTTACATTTTTATCCAAGCTCATTTAAGGAAGGGAAGAAGAAGAGAAGGGAGAAAGGAAGAGAGAGATGAAGGGAAAAAAAAGAAAACCCAGGGAGGAAAGCACAAAAACTAAAACTTTGGTTCACCTGAAGACCTTCGTCCCCCCAGTCTTTTTTTTTTTTCATCACATAGTTGTATATTCATCATCATGATCATTTCTTAGAACATTTGCATCAATTCAGAAAAAGAAATAAGAAGAAAACAGAAAAAAATTCATACATATCATACCCCTTACCCCTCCCTTCATTGATCACTAGCATTTCAATCTACTAAATTTATTTTAACATTTGTTCCCCCATTATTTATTTTTATTCCATATGTTCTACTCATCTGTTGACAAGGTAAATAAAAGGAGCATCAGACACAAGGTTTTCACAATCACACAGTCACATTGTGAAAGCTATATCATTATTCAATCATCTTCAAGAAACATGGCTACTGGAACACAGCTCTACATTTTCAGGCAGTTCCTTCCAGCCTCTCCATTATGTCTTGAATAACAAGGTGATATCTACTTAAAGCGTAAGAATAACCTCCAGGATAACCTCTCGACTCTGGAATCTCTCAGCCATTGACACTTTATTCCTCTCCCCAGTCTTGTTGGCACGAATCAACAGAGTGACAGCTTGTGAAGTAGATACCCAAGAATTTGGTCAGCACAGCCTTGAGGCTGAGTTTTCCAGTTGAATCAAGAAGACCCCTGCTTTTTGGCAGATTTAATAACACACATTCAAAGTATCTTTAGAAATGTTTACAAGTGAGGATTTTCACATTAACTCAATGAAAATTCTCCTTTCTTGAGTTGTAACTTTTAGACCAACTCCTTCAAATGGAAAGCCTGTGTGTGACAAGCACACAGAATATTTGTATTAGAAAAAAATTATAAAGCTTGGCATAAAAAAGCATACATTTGGAAGAGAAAGAAAATATCACTAAATATTGGCTGCAAAGCTTCCCTGTTTTCATCCTCTCCATAGATGATTGGAGGGCACTAGGCGTAGTAAGAGAAAGAAAGAGCATGCAGGAAAACTGCCAGGTCCAGGTGAGGCATCTGTAAGCCTCTCTTCTCCACGGATGCTGGGGAAGAAGGATGGAGGGCAAGGGTTTGAAGCCAGGAGATACAGTTTGTGCTCTCAATATAGATTCTGAGGATAGTTTTCAGTATTCAAATTACATGGCGTCTCACATGCTAACGAGGCCCAGAATCATGTAAATCCACAAGTCTTTCTCGAGCATTTGTTCATCTGTGTGGGCCTTGTGTATGCCTGAGGGAATGTGTCTTATGTTCACCCAGTTTCCATCATCTGCCAGAACCAAACAGAGCTCTCTGATGTGGATTTGCATTGGTGTGCATGATGACCCTGCGTGATTGTCATCAGAGATCTTTAGACTTCTGTGTGGATCCATGAGTTCTCTGACATGGTTAGAAAATCAGGCTCACTCTATTTCAAGCCTCTTCCCCTTATTCAGATAGAGATATGGCGCATATACTAAATACTAAAAAAGAAGTAGAGAATGGGTAGGTAGCTTGCCCGACCTTTTCCTTCCTTCCTTCCTTCCTTCCTTCCTTCCTTCCTTCCTTCCTTCCTTCCTTCCTCCCTCCCTCCCTCCCTCCCTTCCTCCCTCCCTCCCTCCTTCCCTCCCTCCCTCCTTCCCTCCCTCCCTCCCTCCCTCCCTCCCTTCCTTCCTTCCTTCCTTCCTTCTTTCCCCCCTCCCTCCCTTCTTTCTTTCTTTCTTTCTTTTCTTTCTTTCCAGTATCTGTTTATTTGTTGCTCATATAACAGTCCAAAGTTGGTATTTTGGATCAGCAGGTGGCTCTCTTCTTCGTGGTGATTCAGGGACTCCCAGTCCTTCTATCTCTTGTTTTGCTGTTCCTTATAGGCTCAGGGTATCATGCTTGCATATGGGAAGAGAGAAAGGAGAAGCCTTCCTCTCCTCTTTAAAGTCCTAGCCTGTAAGAAACATACCTAATTCCCATTCACATTCTTTTGGCAAGATTGTCACATGGACACAGCTGAAATCAAGACTGGTGGTGGTTGAGGGGACGCTAGGAAATATGGTCTCGGGCTGGGCCGTTGCCTCTAAGTAAAAATTACAAGACAGCAGGGAGAGCATGACAGTAATTACTAAGTCGAGGAACACTGGAGAGAAAAAATATTTTAATAAAGAAACAAGATGTGATTAACTGAGTTTGAATATGTTATATTCAAAGAAGCCTATGAGGACTATTAAATAGGTATGTCAAGTAGGACTATGTGGAATCACGGAAGTGGGAATAGCTGTATTCCAAGAAGGAAAGAATAATTTATTATAGTGGCTACATTTTTATTACAAAACTTTTTTTAAAATATTTTTATTGAGAAATATTCACACACATATAGTCCATACATAGTATATAATCAGTAGCTCACAATATCATCACATAGTTGTATATTCACCACCATGATGATTTTTAGAACATTTGCATCACTCCAGAAACTATAAAAAGAAAAAAGAAAAAACTCATACACACTGTATCCTCACCCCTCCCTTTCATTGACCACTAGTATTTCAATCTACCTAATTTTTTACCCTTTATCCCCTCATTATTTATTTATTATCATTATTTTACTCATCTGTCCATACCCTGGATAAAAGGAGCATCAGACACAAGGTTTTTATAATCACACAGTCATATTTTAAAAGCTATATAGATATACAATCATCTTAAAAAATTGAGGCTACTGGAACACAGTTCAACAGTTTCAGGTACTTCCCTCTAGCCACTCTAAATACACATAAACTAAAAAGGAATATCTGTATAATGCATAAGAATAACCTCCAGGATGATCTCTGGATTCTGTTTGGAATCTCTCAGCCATTGAAACTTGTTTTTGTCTCATATCTCTCTTTCCCCTTTTGGTCAATTCCCTGATGCTGGGTCCCGGCTCATCCTGGAAATCAGGTCCCACATTGCCAGGACATTTACACCCCTGGGAGTCATGTTCCACATAGCGGGGAGGGCAGTGAGTTCACCTGCTGAGTTGGCTTAGAGAGAGAGAGAGGCCACATCTGAGCAATGAAAGAGGTTTTCTGGGGATGACTCTCAGGCATAATTATAAGTAGGCTTAGCTCCTCCTTTGCAGGAATAAGTTTCATAGGGGCGAGTCCCAAGATCAAGGGCTTGGCCTATTGAACTGGTGTCCCCACTGTATGTGAGAATATCAGGTATTCCCCAGATGGGGAAATTTAATATATTCTCCTTTCTCCCCAGTTCTCCCAGGGGACTTTGCAAATACTTTTTTATTCTCTGCTCAGATTACTCTGGGATATACTGGGGCATCACACTAATCTGTACAAACCAAAAAGATCTCACTCCCTATTCAAGATTCCATGTAATAAGGGTGTTCAAATAAACTTACCATACAAGTTAAATTAGATAATGTGCCACCCAAAATATAAATTTTGCACCAAATAAACATATCTGCCTTTGGTCTCACGGAAGTTGAAGTTTTAAAATGTGGACAATATCATCCTTTACCCTATATTCTGGTTTACCTTAGTCCTATTCAGATCAGTTCATTCATATTCCTAGTCAAAATCTGATCACTTTTTCAACTTTTTTTTAACAATTACTGTATGGGGTAATTCGGACTTTAATAGCTTCAGCGCTCTAACTCTGAATCTCAAGTGTCACATTCACACCCGAAGTTTCAGGGAATGATACAAATAACTCAGTATCTCAGAATTTAGAAATGACAGTTACAACTCCTGAATAACTGATGTAAGAGCTTACAATCTAGGACCCTTTGCAATAGGCCCCAACCTAATAACCCAAGCTCTTGACTTCAGTTCTCCAAGTTCAGATATTATAGTTAGTCTATATGAGTGAGGCATGTTAATATTTGTCTTTTTGTTTCTGACATTCATTCAACATACTGTCCTTAAGATTTATTCATCTAGTTGCATGCCTCACAACTTCATTCCTTCCTGCAGCTGCTCAGTAGTCCATTGAGCATACGCAATGGTTCCCCCTTCCTTCCCTCAGTTGTTGTGCTGAGACTTTTTCAATCAATTTGCAGCCAAACTGTATCAGTACATGCTGTCTACAAAATGCAGCAAAGTAAGAGTTGCACAATGATTTTAATGCATGATCAAAGAAGAATGACGTCAGCTGATTGGGTTAATTCTGTTTGGTTTTTCTTTTAAAAAAAAGAAATAGCCTTTCCCCTCAGCAGCTCAAGTTTTAGTTTGCCTAGCTGAATAGTTGTTACAGGATCTCTGCCTGTGTGAATGCAGCTTCGGGTACTTGATTAAACATAAACCATGTTGTCATTCCAGTTGTAATTGCCAAGGCAAGCCATGTGGCTCAGGTGCTTGCCCCAGCCTACAAAACCTTTGCGCAGGTCCTTGGGAAATGGCTCACATGCTGTCTGGCAGGTCTGTTCCATTTTGTGCTCAGATATACCATCAGAAATCTCAGGATGTCTGTCTTGTCTTTCAACACTGTGCATTATTTACTTTGCCTGTTTTTGAACTTTTGATAAAGGGAAGCATGCAGTATATACTCTTTTGTGTCTGGCTTCTTTCAACATTGTGTTTATAATATCCACCTTTATTATTCCATGTCATTATGGCTTGTTGATGCTCATTGTTGTATAGTATTCCATTGTGTAAATACACCACATTTTCCTTACCTAGTCTTTATAACAAGGCTGTGAGGTAGGTGCCACTATGGTGCCCATGTTACATATGGGGAGACAGGTTACTGTGATTCGCTTAGCTCAGGTCACACAGGTGGGATGTGGTCAAGCCAGGCCTTGAGCCCAGGTAGCCTGATGCACGAACCCATGCTCCTCCCTCACTCTGTTAGGCCCAGGTGCCTCATTGAGCTCTTTAGTGAAGCAGTTCTTTGATCTGTTTCTAATTGTTTTTCTGTCCCTCAAATGCAAGGCAGTGGATGCAGGATCAGGAAACAAACCCCAGGGTGCAGGATCAGGAGACAAACCCCAGTCCCTAGGCTACACTCAGATATACACACACACCCCAGGACTGAAGCTTTTCTCCTAAGTCAAGCTTCCTGTGCTTAGGGCAAGAGCCCTTCTGGTTGGCCCCATGAGTTCACCTGACATGTCTGAAAACCCCAGGCAAATACTGGGTAAACTCAAGCTGCGTCCCCAGTTCAACAGAAGGTTTAAAAGCTGCACTCACTGTTATGAGAATTTATCAAGTCTTTTTGTTAGTGTATGTTTGGCTTTAACTGGTTAGGCTCTACTTTTGTCACTGTAGTATAAGGAAATCTGAGGACTATATTTTTTTGGGTTTTTTTTTGTCGCTGTTGCTGTTTTTGCCCGTGTTGATGTACCAGCCTTCTCTGACTTTCTGTAGGAAAAGAAATGCCAACTCACATTTTAGGTTTTTTTAGAAAAATTTCACAAATGCATTTTTCTTCCTTTTGCTTTCTGGGAGATATTCAGGTAGCAGCTACAGATTTACATTAAAAAAGAAAGATCAATTTTCCAGCCATGTGCCAGGAACTGCATGCCAGGAACTGCAAACAAGGAAATTTATGGGAGATCAGTTCTTAGCCTCTCCCTGAATGGGAATGGAGGCATGTAAATAGGGTTACCCATTCCCAAATTCCATTCTCAGTAGGGTATGAAATATTCTGTTCCTGCACCTTCCCCCGACCATCTTAGAAGAGGGTAGAAATTTGTTAGAACCGCCAGTGTATTGGCCTCTGGTGTAATGACAGGAGAGAGTGCAGAGGAGGCTCTATACCTCATTCTTCCAGAGCCCAGATGTCCTTTAGCCCAGTAAAGTGAATCATGCACCTCCTTTCCTGTTCTGGAAAATAAGAAATAATTTTGGAAGCCTGGAAATCGGGATGGAAAACTTTTTTTTTAATTACAAAGTTAGCTGTATTAGGATTAAAAAAAATATATATATATGTATGATTGACCTGAAAATGTACACATAAGATAAATTTTTTTTCTCAAAGCATTTCAGAAAAGTTGCTAATGCAGGCTGCTGTCTATAGAACTTCATCCTTTTTTCCACATTGGAATATGTGAGTTGTGCCAGCCAGGAGGAGAATGGCAGTTTTTCCATAAAGGCCATTTCACTCATTGGTTGATGGAAGAAGGAGGCCGCGCTGTTTAGGAATGTCTGAATCTGATCTTTCTCGATTCTGAAATCACCTTCTCTTCTTCCCAGTATCCTTATATAGTCCTCATGCTCCACCCACCCACCAAAGATTCTGTATCACATCTCTGCCACTTCCTAGCCAATGGAACTGTTCACCACTAATTTCAAGGTAATGTGTGAAAGTTGTATGTTCTTAATATAGAGTATTTGTCCTTGAAGGAAAAAAACACCTAAACTTTGAAAAATTTATGTTTGCGATTTCAGAACTGCTTCTGAAACTGCGAACTCTTGAAATGGCTTTTTATTGCTCTCCCATAATGTTATTGCTATTAGCAGCTAACAGTTGGCGCCAAGACTTTCAAAACATCCTTTCCTCTCTGACACCAAAGAAGAGGGACACTCGTTTGAAAAGCAATTCCTGAAGACAGAATTTTATAAATGGAGAATAAAAAATACTGGGGCCCAGAAATAAACTTTTCAGTGTTTAAATGGCCTTTGCATGTAGTTATTGCAAGGTTAGGAATTCTTTTCTGAGATACAAACCCCCAGGGGAATTCCAGATAAAATACAGGATGTCCACTTAAATTTGAATTTCAAATAAAGAACAAATCTGCTTCTACTATAAGTCTGTTCCAAATATTGCATAGAACATACTGTATTTTTACTTACTAGATCTGGCAACCTTAACTAGGTTTTCAATATATTTTCAGCATAATTCCAATCAATTAATATTTATGAACACTTTTTGCCTGATGCTTAGGCTCAGAGATGGAGACACTCCTCAGGGGCAGGTCTTGCGTCCCTTCTACCATTGTATCCATAACCCCTAGTGCAGGCTGCACATATAGTTAATGCTCCATAAATATTTTCTGAAAAAAATTCATCAAAGAAATAAAAAGAGTATGGATTAGGATGAGCTTTAAAACTTGTAACCCTGGTGAGAACAAACACTCACATACATAAAAGATGTCAGTGATACTTATTTTGAATACTGACTAGTTAGTTTACTTCGTAGGCCAGTCCACTAAGGCCAAGGTTTTGTATTCTAAATATAGGAAAGGTTGCTCCCACTTTAAAAGTGATGCATGAGCAAGAAATTCAACATAGTCTTATCTGAATTTGATGTAACCTTTTAAATTATCTCATTTAAAACTGCTCTACTGGACATAACATCTCCTACCTTCTTTCATATGCACTTTCGTTCTAACGTTCTAATCAACAAAATCATGTATCTCTAGTATACTTACTGCTGACAGGATTGAATTTTTTTATAAAACAAAAAATATATATATTTTATTTAATATATAATGATAAAAACATTGTACTTTTATATAGTAAACCACATATACACACTCAGGCATAAAAAAGGTACATTCTAAGATTACATATTTAGAATAACAGGTATTAGCAGCAACTTCCTGTCTAGATTACTAATTTCACTGCTGAAATTTTCTTTATCTTTTATTGGCCTTCTGTAAATGAATTGGACCAAGAAAATAAAAAGACCAAATGTACTAGAATCAATTAAACCCATTGCAAACAGTTTACATGCCATAATTTGAACACTATGTTTTAATAATGTTTTCAAGAAAACTACTGAAGATATTACTTCCTTCTACCCCATTTTCTTAACCTCATTTTATAGCAAAACTTCTTTTAAAAGTTTGCCAAATCCATTGTTTCTACTTTGTCTCATCCCAATTTATTTATATATTTTTTAAATTATTTTTATTGAGATATCCTCATGCACCATACAGTGCATCCAAAGTATTCATTTAATGGCTCACAATATCATCACATAGTTGTGTATTCATCACTTTTAGAACATTTGCATTGCTCCAGAAAAAGAAAAAGACAAAAGGAAAAACCCATACATTCTACCCTTTACCTCTCCTTCTCATTGACCACTAGAATTACAATCTACGCAGTTTTTTTTTTAGCCTCTCTCCCCTATTATTTATTTATTTCCTGTCCTTAGTTTTTTTTTTTACATTTTTTTATTAATTGAAAAAAATTAACTAACACAACATTTAGAAATCATTCCATTCTACATATGCAATCAGTAATTCTTAATATCATTACATAGATGTATGATCATCATTTCTTAGTACATATGCATCGATTTAGAAAAAGAAATAGCAAGACAACAGAAAAAGAAATAAAATGATAATATAGAGAAAAAATAAAAATAAAAAATACAAAAATATGTGAGAAAAAAACAAAAAAAAACTATAGCTCAGATGCAGCTTCATTCAGTGTTTTAACATAATTACATTAAAATTAGGTAGTATTGTGCTGTCCATTTTTTTTTTTTTTTAGAAATCATACCATTCTACATATGCACTCAGTAATTCTTAACATCATCACATAGATGCATGATCATCGTTTCTTAGTACATTTGCATTGGTTTAGAAGAACTAGCAATACAACCGAAAAAGATATAGAATGTTAATATAGAGAAAAAAAATAAAAGTAATAACAGTAAGAACAAAACAAAACAAAACAAAACAAAAACCTATAGCTCGGATGCAGCTTCATTCAGTGTTTTAACATGATTACTTTACAATTAGGTATTATTGTGCTGTCCATTTTTGAGTTTTTGTATCTAGTCCTATTGCACAGTCTGTATCCCATCAGCTCCAGTTACCCATTATCTTACCCTGTTTCTAACCCCTGCTAAACTCTGTTACCAATGACATATTCCAAGTTTATTCTCGAGTGTCGATTCACATCATTGGGACCATACAGTATTTGTCTTTTAGTTTTTGGCTAGACTCACTCAGCATAATGTTCTCTAGGTCCATCCATGTTATTACATGCTTCATAAGTTTATCCTGCCTTAAAGCTGCATAATATTCCATCGTATGTATATACCACAGTTTGTTTAGCCACTCGTCTGTTGATGGACATTTTTGCTGTTTCCATCTCTTTGCAATTGTAAATAATGCTGCTATAAACATTGGTGTGCAAATGTCCGTTTGAGTTTTTGCCCTTAATTCCTTTGAGTAGATTCCCAGCAATGGTATTGCTGGGTCGTATGGCAATTCTATATTCAGCTTTTTGAGGAACCGCCAAACTGCCTTCCACAGTGGTTGCACCATTTGACATTCCCACCAACAGTGGATAAGTGTGCCTCTTTCTCCGCATCCTCTCCAGCACTTGTCATTTTCTGTTTTGTTGATAATGGCCATTCTGGTGGGTGTGAATGATATCTCATTGTGGTTTTGATTTGCATTTCTCTAATGGCCAGGGACATTGAGCATCTCTTCATGTGCCTTTTGGCCATTTGTATTTCCTCCTCTGAGAGGTGTCTATTCAAGTCTTTTTCCCATTTTGTAATTGGGTTGGCTGTCTTTTTGTTGTTGAGTTGAACAATCTCATTATAAATTCTGGATACTAGACCTTTATCTGATATGTCGTTTCCAAATATTGATTCCCATTGTGTAGGCTGTCTTTCTACTTTCTTGATGAAGTTCTTTGATGCACAAAAGTGTTTAATTTTGAGGAGTTCCCATTTATTTATTTCCTTCTTCAGTGCTCTTGCTTTAGGTTTAAGGTCCATAAAACTGCCTCCAATTGTAAGATTCATAAGATATCTCCCTACATTTTCCTCTAACTGTTTTATGGTCTTAGACCTAATGTTTAGATCTTTGATCCATTTTGAGTTAACTTTTGTGTAGGGTGTGAGATGCGGGTCTTCTTTCATTCTTTTGCATATGGATATCCAGTTCTCTGGGCACCATTTATTGAAGAGACTGTTCTGTCCCAGGTGAGTTGACTTGACTGCCTTATCAAAGATCAAATGTCCATTGATGAGAGGGTCTATATCTGAGCACTCTATTCGATTCCATTGGTCGATATACCTATCTTTATGCCAATACCATGCTGTTTTGACCACTGTGGCTTCATAATATGCCTTAAAGTCAGGCAGTGCAAGACCTCCAGCTTCGTTTTTTTTTCTCAAGATGTTTTTAGTAAATCGGGGCACCCTGCCCTTCCAGATAAATTTGCTTATTGGTTTTTCTATTTCTGAAAAGTAAGTTGTTGGGATTTTGATTGGTATTGCATTGAATCTGTAAATCAATTTAGGTAGGATTGACATCTTAACTATATTTAGTCTTCCAATCCATGAGCACAGTATGCCCTTCCATCTATTTAGGTCTTCTGTGATTTCTTTTAGCAGTTTTTTTGTAGTTTTCTTTATATAGGTTTTTTGTCTCTTTAGTTAAATTTATTCCTAGGTATTTTATTCTTTTAGCTGCAATTGTAAATGGGATTCGTTTCTTGATTTCCCCCTCCGCTTGTTCATTGCTAGCATATAGAAATGCTACAGATTTTTTTTTTGATTTTTTTTTTATTGACGGAAAGAAATAAAAAAAAAAGGAATTAACACAACATTTAGAAATCATACGGTTCTACATATGCACTCAGTAATTCTTAACATCATCACATAGATGCATGATCATCGTTTCTTAGTACATTTGCATCGGTTTAGAGGAACTAGCAACACAACAGAAAAAGATATAAAATGTTAATATAGAGAAAAGAAATAAAAGTAGTAATAATAGTAAAAAACAAACAAACAAAAAAAACCCTATAGCTCAGATGCAGCTTCATTCAGTGTTTTTACATGATTACTTTACAATTAGGTATTATTGTGCTGTCCATTTTTGAGTTTTTGTATCTAGTCCTGTTGCACAGTCTGTATCCCTTCCGCTCCAATTACCCATTATCTTACCCTGTTTCTAACTCCTGCTGGATTCTGTTACCAATGACATATTTCAAGTTTATTCTCGAATGTCCGTTCGCATCAGTGGGACCATACAGTATTTGTCCTTTAGTTTTTGGCTGGACTCACTCAACATAATATTCTCTAGGTCCATCCATGTTATTACATGCTTCATAAGTTTATCTTGTCTTAAAGCTGCATAATATTCCATCGTATATATATACCACAGTTTATTCAGCCATTCTTCTGTTGATGGACATTTTGGCTTTTTCCATCTCTTTGCAACTGCAAATAATGCCGCTATAAACATTGGTGTGCAAATGTCCGTTTGTGTCTTTGCCCTTAAGTCCTTTGAGTAGATACCTAGCAATGGTATTGCTGGGTCGTATGGCAATTCTATATTCAGCTTTTTGAGGAACCACCAAACTGCCTTCCACAGTGGTTGCACCATTTGACATTCCCACAAACAGTGGATAAGTGTGCCTCTTTCTCCGCATCCTCTCCAGCACTTGTCATTTTCTGTTTTGTTGATAATGGCCATTCTGGTGGGTGTGAGATGATATCTCATTGTGGTTTTGATTTGCATTTCTCTAATGGCCAGGGACATTGAGCATCTCTTCATGTGCCTCTTGGCCATCCGTATTTCCTCTTCTGGTAGGTGTCTGTTCAAGTCTTTTTCCCATTTTGTAATTGGGTTGGCTGTCTTTTTGTTGTTGAGTTGAACAATCTCATTATATATTCTGGATACTAGACCTTTATCTGATATGTCATTTCCAAATATTATCTCCCATTGTGTAGGCTGTCTTTCTACTTTCTTGATGAAGTTCTTTGATGCACAAAAGTGTTTAATTTTGAGGAGCTCCCATTTATTTATTTCTTTCTTCAGTGCTCTTGCTTTAGGTTTAAGTTCCATAAAACCACCTCCAGTTGTAAGATTCATAAGATATTTCCCTACATTTTCCTCTAACTGTTTTATGGTCTTAGACCTAATGTTTAGATCTTTGATCCATTTTGAGTTAACTTTTGTGTAAGGTGTGAGATGCGGGTCTTCTTTCATTCTTTTGCATATGGATATCCAGTTCTCTAGGCACCATTTATTGAAGAGACTGTTCTGTCCCAGGTGAGTTGGCTTGACTGCCTTATCAAAGATCAAATGTCCATTGATGAGAGGGTCTATATCTGAGCACTCTATTCGATTCCATTGGTCAATATATCTATCTTTATGCCAATACCATGCTGTTTTGACCACTGTGGCTTCATAATATACCTTAAAGTCCGACATCACGAGACCTCCAGCTTCGTTTTTTTTCCTCAAGATGTTTTTAGCAATTTGGGGCAATCTGCCCTTCCCAGATAAATTTGCTTATTGGTTTTTCTATTTCTGAAAAATAAGTTGTTGGGATTTTGATTGGTATTGCATTGAATCTGTAGATCAGTTTAGGTAGGATTGACATCTTAATTATATTTAGTCTTCCAATCCATGAACACGGTATGCCCTTCCATCTATTTAGGTCTTCTGTGATTTCTTTTAGCAGTTTTTTGTAGTTTTCTTTATATAGGTTTTTTGTCTCTTTAGTTAAATTTATTCCTAGGTATTTTATTCTTTTAGTTGCGATTGTAAATGGGATTCGTTTCTTGATTTCCCCCTCAGCTTGTTCATTACTAGTGTATAGAAAAGCTACAGATTTTTGAATGTTGATCTTGTAACCTGCTACTTTGCTGTACTCATTTATTAGCTCTAGTAGTTTTGTTGTGGATTTTTCTGGGTTTTCGACATATAGTATCGTATCGTCTGCAAACAGTGAGAGTTTTACTTCTTCCTTTCCAATTTTGATGCCTTGTATTTCTTTTTCTTGTCTAATTGCTCTGGCTAGAACCTCCAACACAATGTTGAATAATAGTGGTGATAGTGGACATCCTTGTCTTGTTCCTGATCTTAGGGGGAAAGTTTTCAATTTTTCCCCATTGAGGATGATAGTAGCTGTGGGTTTTTCATATATTCCCTCTATCATTTTAAGGAAGTTCCCTTGTATTCCTATCCTTTGAAGTGTTTTCAACAGGAAAGGATGTTGAATCTTGTCAAATGCCTTCTCTGCATCAATTGAGATGATCATGTGATTTTTCTGCTTTGATTTGTTGGTATGGTGTATTACATTAATTGATTTTCTTATGTTGAACCATCCTTGCATACCTGGGATGAATCCTACTTGGTCATGATGTATAATTCTTTTAATGTGTTGTTGGATAACGATTTGCTAGAATTTTATTGAGGATTTTTGCATCTATATTCATTAGAGAGATTGGTCTGTAGTTTTCTTTTTTTGTAATATCTTTGCCTGGTTTTGGTATGAGGGTGATGTTGGCTTCATAGAATGCATTAGGTAGTTTTCCCTCCGCTTCGATTTTTTTGAAGAGTTTGAGGAGAGTTGGTGCTAATTCTTTCTGGAATGTTTGATAGAATTCAGATGTGAAGCCGTCTGGTCCTGGACTTTTCTTTTTAGGAAGCTTTTGAATGACTGATTCAATTTCTTTACTTGTGATTGGTTTGTTGAGGTCATCTGTGTCTTCTTGAGTCAAAGTTGGTTGTTCATGTCTTTCCAGGAACCCATCCATTTCCTCTAAATTGTTGTATTTATTAGCGTAAAGTTGTTCATAGTATCCTGTTATTACCTCTTTTATTTCTGTGAGGTCAGTAGTTATGTCTCCTCTTCCATTTCTGATCTTATTTATTTGCATCCTCTCTCTTCTTCTTTTTGTCAGTCTTGCTAAGGGCCCATCAATCTTATTGATTTTCTCATAGAACCAACTTCTGGCCTTATTGATTTTCTCTATTGTTTTCATGTTTTCAATTTCATTTATTTCGACTCTAATCTTTGTTATTTCTTTCCTTTTGCTTGCTTTGGGATTAGTTTGCTGTTCTTTCTCCAGTTCTTCCAAATGGATAGTTAATTCCTGCATTTTTGCCTTTTCTTCTTTTCTGATATAGGCATTTAGGGCAATAAATTTCCCTCTTAGCACTGCCTTTGCTGCGTCCCATAAGTTTTGATATGTTGTGTTTTCATTTTCATTCGCCTCGAGGTATTTCCTAATTTCTCTCGCAATTTCTTCTTTGACCCACTCGTTGTTTAGGAGTGTGTTGTTGAGCCTCCACGTATTTGTGAATTTTCTGGCACTCCGCCTAGTATTGATTTCCAACTTCATTCCTTTATGATCCGAGAAAGTGTTGTGTATGATTTCAATCTTTTTAAATTTGTTAAGTCTTGCTTTGTGACCCAGCATATGGTCTATCTTTGAGAATGATCCATGAGCACTTGAGAAAAAGGTGTATCCTGCTGTTGTGGGATGTAATGTCCTATAAATGTCTGTTAAGTCTAGCTCATTTATAGTAATATTCAGATTCTCTATTTCTTTATTGATCCTCTGTCTAGATGTTCTGTCCATTGCTGACAGTGGTGAATTGAAGTCTCCAACTATTATGGTATATGAGTCTATTTCCCTTTTCAGTGCTTGCAGTATATTCCTCACGTATTTTGGAACATTCTGGTTCGGTGCGTAAATATTTATGATTGTTATGTCTTCTTGTTTAATTGTTCCTTTTATTAGTATATAGTGTCCTTCTTTGTCTCTTTTAACTGTTTTACCTTTGAAGTCTAATTTGTTGGATATTAGTATAGCCACTCCTGCTCTTTTCTGGTTGTTATTTGCATGAAATATCTTTTCCCAACCTTTCACTTTCAACCTATGTTTATCTTTGGGTCTAAGATGTGTTTCCTGTAGACAGCATATAGGAGGATCCTGTTTTTTAATCCATTCTGCCAATCTATGTCTTTTGATTGGGGAATTCAGTCCATTGACATTTAGTGTTATTACTGTTTGGATAATATTTTCCTCTAACATTTTGCCTTTTGTATTATATATATCATATCTGTTTTTCCTTCTTTCTACACTCTTCTCCATACCTCTCTCTTCTGTCTTTTTGTATCTGACTCTAGTGCTCCCTTTAGTATTTCTTGCAGAGCTGGTCTCTTGGTCACAAATTCTCTCAGTGACTTTTTGTCTGAGAATATTTTAATTTCTCCCTCATTTTTGAAGGATAATCTTGCTGGATATAGGAATCTTGGTTGGCAGTTTTTCTCTTTTAGTAATTTAAATATATCATCCCACTATCTTCTAGCTTCCATGGTTTCTGCTGAGAAATCTACACATAGTCTTATTGGGTTTCCCTTGTATGTGATGGATTGTTTTTCTCTTGCTGCTTTCAAGATCCTCTCTTTCTCTTTGACCTCTGACATTCTAACTAGTAAGTGTCTTGGAGAACGCCTATTTGGGTCTATTCTCTTTGGGGTGCGCTGCACTTCTTGGATGTGTAATTTTAGGTCTTTCATAAGAGTTGGGAAATTTTCAGTGATAATTTCTTCCATTAGTTTTTCTCCTTCTTTTCCCTTCTCTTCTCCTTCTGGGACACCCACAACACGTATATTTGTGCAGTTCATATTGTCCTTGAGTTCCCTGATACCCTGTTCAAATTTTTCCATTCTTTTCTGGATAGTTTCTGTTTCTTTTTGGAATTCAGATGTTCCATCCTCCAAATCACTAATTCTATCTTCTGTCTCTTTAAATCTATCATTGTAGGTATCTATTGTTTTTTCCATCTTTTCTACTTTATTCTTCACTTCCATAAGTTCTGTGATTTGTTTTTTCAGATTTTCTATTTCTTCTTTTTGTTCAGCCCATGTCCTCTTCATGTCCTCCCTCAATTTATCGATTTCATTTTTGAAGAGGTTTTCCATTTCTGTTCGTATATTCAGCATTACTTGTCTCAGCTCTTGTATCTCATTTGAACTATTGGTTTGTTCCTTTGACTGGGCCATATTCTCAATCTTCTGAGCGTGGACCGTTATCTTCTGCTGCTGGCGTCTGGGCATTTAGTCAGATTTCCCTGGGTGTCGGACCCAACAAGGTTGTAAGATTTTTCTGTGAAATCTCTGGGTTCTGTTTTTCTTCTCCTGCCCAGTAGGTGGCGCTTGTGGCACACGTTTGTCTGACGTGTTTGGAATGGATCCCCCCGGTCACCGATCTCCGCAGCCTGGGGATTTCTGATCCAATTCTCTCCGTTGGTTCAGGGGCCGCATGTGGTGGGGGAGTCAGCCGCCATGACTTGTGGGGACCCTGTGGCTGGTCGCCGGCTGCAGCGGGCCCGGGGAATTCCCCACTGGACCAGGAAGCCGCCCGCGGTGGGGGGGCCACTGCGGCTTGGATAGCCCTCTGATCCGAGACTCGTCGCCGCGGACTCGAAGCCGAGACTCGAAGCCGCCCGCAAAAGAGGGGCGCCGGCCACCTCGGCTTGGGAAACTTGCCTCTCCAAGACTCTCAGCTGGCCCAGGAAGGAGGGAGGGAGTAGCTACGGCCGCCGCAGCTGCCACTGCTCGGGAAATCGCGCGCCGCTCGGGGATCTCACCGTAGCCGAGTCTCGCAGTCAGACTAGCCAGTCCAGACTGGGGTACGCTGTGTGTCCATTCCCTGTCGTAGCCCCGGGAGCTTTTCTGCACTGTTTCAGTTCACCTAGTAGTTGCTTTGGAGGAGGAGGAACTAAGACGCACGTACCTTACTAAGCCGCCATCTTGGCCCCCAGACCTGTCCTTAGTTTTTGACTCCTCTGTTCATACCTGGATAAAGAGAGTGTCAGCCACAAGGCTTTCACCATCACACAGTCATACTGTAAAAGTTATATAGTTATGCAATCATCTTCAAGAATCAAGGCTACTAGAATGCAGTTCAACAGTTTCAGATACTTCCCTCTAGCCACTCCAATACACCATAAGCTACAAAGAGATATCTGCCTTATGCGTAAGAATCACCTCCAGGGTAATCTCTTGATTCTGTTCAAAATCTCTCAGCCACTGAAATTTGTTTTTGTCTCATTTCTCTCTTCCTCCTTTTGGTCAAGAAGGCTTTCTCAGTCCCGTGATGTTGGGTCTTGGTTCATCCATGGGAGTTGTGTACCATGTTGCCAAGGAGATTTACAGTTGGAGTCATGATCCACATAATGGGGAGGGCAGTGAGTTCACCCGCCAAGTTGGCTTAGAGAGAGAGGCCACATCTGAGCAATAAAAGAGGTTCTCTGGGGGTGACTCTTAGGCATAATTATAAGTAAGCTTAACTTCTCTTTTGTAGGAATAGGTTTCATAGGGGTGAATCCTAGGATTGAGGGCCCAGCCTATTGAATTGGGGTCCCCACTGCTTGCGAGGATATCAGGAATTCCCCAGATGGGGAAGTTTAGTATTTCCTCCTTTCTCCCCAGTTCCCCAAGGGGACTTTGCAAATACTTTTTATTCTCTGCTCAAATTACTCTGGGATATATTGGGGCATCACAGTAACTGTACAAACTAAAAAGATCTCACTCCGTATTCAAGATTCCATGTAATAAGGGTGTTCAAATAAACTTACCATACAAGTTAAATTAGATAATGTCCTACCAAAAATATAAATGTTGCAGCAAATAAATATCTCTTCCTTTGGTCCAACACAGAAATTGAAGTTTTAAAATATAGACCATGTCATCCTTTACCCTGTATTCTGGTTTACCTGAAGTCTTTCCAGATCACCTTCATTCATATCTCTAGTCGAAGTCTATTCACTTTTTCAACCTTTTTAATGGTTGCTGTATGGGGTACTGCTGACTTTCATAGCTTCAGTGCTCTAACTCTGAGTCTCAGGTGTCACACAAACACCTGAAGTTCCAGGGAATGACCAGGTTATATACCAAGAGCTCAGAATCTCGGAATTTAAAAATGAGTTACAACTCCTGAATAGATGGGGCTTCTGTGAGAGTTTACAACCTAAGAACCTTTACAGTAGGCCCCAACTTGGTAACCCATGCTCTCGACTTCAGTTCTCTGAGTTTGTGTATTATAGTTAATCCATTTGAGTGAGGCAAGATGATATTTGTCTTTTTGTTTCTGACACTTCATTCAGCATACTGTCTTTCGGGTTCATTCACCTAGTTCCATTGCCTCACAACTTCATTCCTTCTGCATCCATTTAGTAGTTGGTTGTATGTATATACCAAAGCTTCCCCTTCCATTCCTTAGTCAGTGTACCCTTATGCCACCACCATCCATTGTGCATCATGAACCATGCTACCATAAACACCAGTGTGCAAATGTCCGTTCCTGTCCCTGCTCTCAGTTCTTCCAAATATATACCTAACTATGGGGTTTCAGAATCATATGGTGTGCTGGTTTGAAAAGATTTATGTATTTTAGAAAAGCCATGTTTTAATCCTAATCCCATTATGTAAAAACAGCCATTTCTTCTAATCCCTATTCAGTAGTGTATGTTGGAAACTTTAATTAGCTTATTTCCATGGAGACATGACTCAATCAGTGTGGGTATTAAACCTGATTGGATGGAGATGTGTCTCCACCCATTC
This sequence comes from Tamandua tetradactyla, assembly GCF_023851605.1. NCBI lineage: Eukaryota > Metazoa > Chordata > Mammalia > Pilosa > Myrmecophagidae > Tamandua > Tamandua tetradactyla. The sequence goes on from NC_135339.1 coordinate 47,745,337, forward strand.
CAGGTGGATCTTGATTGGTTTTATTGGACTCCTTTAAAAGGAGAAGCACTTGGGGAAAAGCTAGAGAACAACAAGAGAGAAAGCCATGAGATTCAGAGAGAGCAGAGAAGGACGACAGAATGCCTCAGAACCACAAAGCAGAGAGTCCACCAGCCAGTGACTTTTGGAGATGAAGAAGGAAAATGCCTTCTATGGAGCTGGAGCGGAATTAGAAGATGATGCCATGTTTGCCATGTGCCCTTCCAGCTGAGAGAGAAACCCTGACCGTGTTCCCCATGTGCCTTTCTGCTTGAAGGAGAAACCCTAAACTTCACTGACCTTCTTGAATCAAGGTATCTGTCCCTGGATGCCTTAGATAGGACATTTCTATAGGCTTGCTTTAATTGGTACATTTCTAAAAACTGTTAACTTGCAACTTATTAAATTTTCCTTTTTAAAAGCTGTTGAACTTCTGGTACATTGCATTCTGGCAGCTAGCAAACTAGAACACGTGGCAAACCCACCCCTAGCCTCCTGTGGAGCCACCACACTGCCCTGCAGGGGAGCTGCACCTCCCAGCTTCCCTACCAATAGGGAATAGGTACATCTCTCTCTCTCCACATTTTCTCCACCACTCATATCACTCTGAACTTTCATTTTTTTTGAAAGTTCAGCTTTAATGACAGAATTCATTAGATCAAAATTAGATGTGAATAAACTGTAAGATGTCAGTTCTTCTTTCTGATAGATTTTACTGTAAAACTTCAGTAACAAAGTCAGAACTGGAAGGAGAAGGCCCATCTGCTGATGCAATGTATAAACTGCCTTGATGAGAGTCTCTGCAGCCTCTCTGTCGGGTTATATCTGCATTTTTAAACAGTTTTAGCTGCACATCGTATAATCCAACCTAAGTTAAAAATCAGTTCCCAGTCTAATCACATAGCCATGCCTTCACTACCATAATTTATATGAGGTTTTCTTCCACAAAGTATCCCATACCCCTCCTTCATATTCCCGGCTTATTGACATTTAGCTTTGGCATATTCCATTTGTTACATTCAGTGAAGCATTTTACAATGATGCTGTTAACTATAGACCCTAGCCTTCATTGATAGTATTCCCCCCATACCATTCCATTTTTAACACCTTGCAATATTAACATTCATTTGTTCTCCCTCATGCAAAAGCATTCTTATATTCGTATATTTAATCACCACCATTGACCACTCTAGGAATTCCTAAGTTATACCATCTCAGTCTTTATCCTCTCTTTCTTTCTGGTGTCATACATGCCCCCAGCCCACTTCCCTCAGCTATACTCACACTCAGTTTCATTCAGTGGACTTATATTATTGTGCTATGGTACTATTGTGCTATCCATTTCTGAATCTTTATAATCAGCCCTGTTGCACATTCTGTCCTCCTTCTGCATCAGATGCCCAGTCTCTACCTTCTTCCTATCTCCTGATAACCTGTGTTCTCAACTTTAAACTCTCAAAATTTGCTCATTAAAGTTTGTTCATATTAGTGAGACCATACAGTATTTGTCCTTTTCTTTCTGGCTAATCTCACTCAGCATAATGTCCTCAAGGTTCATCCACGTTGTTACATGCTTCATGACTTTATTCTGTCTCACAGCTGCATGATACTCCATCGTATGTATATACCACAGCTTTTTAAGCCACACATCCATTGAGGTACATTTGGGCTGTTTCCATCTCTTGGCATTCATGAGTAAAGCCATTATAAACATCGGTATACAAATGTTCATTTGTGTCCTTGCCTTCAGTTTCTCTGAAGATATAACTAGTAATGGGATTGCAGGATCATATGGCAATTCTATACTTAGCTTCCTGAGGAACTGCCAAACTGACTTCCAGAGTGTTTGGACCATTCTACATTCCCACCAACAGTGAATAAGTGTGCCTCTTTCTCTACATCCTCTCCTGCACTTGTCATTTTCTGTTGTTTTTTGTTTTTTGCTTTTTTATAATACCCATTCTAGTGGGCATAAGATGATATCTCATTGTGGTTTTGAATCGCATTTCCCTAATGGCTTGGATCCATTCTTACTGATTGGAGGTAGAGTCTGTACCTTCTGATCTGGTTTTCTTTTCCTGAATTCTTATCATTGAATCATCAAAATATGCATAATGTGAGGACTTTGTACTGGGCAGGAATGGCTACATTAAAGTTCTGTGATTCTGAGCATGATGAGTTCAGTGACCTTTCTTATCCTTAGGAATTTGCCTCACAGTGCATGGCTAGTAAGCACTTAAACATGGATTTTTAGTTGAATTGTGTCTGAACAGACACAATTCACTCAGAAAGTGAGCCACGTTGGCAGAAGTACCAGCTTTTGTAAATGTAAACCATTCAGAATAGTGATTTCAGGCCATTTCAAGAGATGTTTATAATGGCTTTACTCATGAATGCCAAGAGATGGAAACAGCCCAAATGTGCCTCAATGGATGTGTGGCTTAAAAAGCTGTGGTATATACATACGATGGAGTATCATGCAGCTGTGAGACAGAATAAAGTTCTTCCTTGACGTAGATCTCAAAGGATATTTTACAAAAGCATTTTTGAATGAAGTTCTGTACTTTGTAATGTTTGGACTGTTTCTTTGTGTCCTCTAAGTGAGGGCTGTGAGAAGACTTAGGTCACAGGAGGCCTTACTTTAAGAAGACTTGAGAACATAACACAGAAGCGACTGTAACCGAATCTTGGAACATGTTATGTTGTTGTGTACTGAGCAGCTGTTTGCTGAAGGATGTCCACCTCAGTCAACCAAACAACAAAATATTTATCAATCCTCTATTATTCATTTGACAGATATTTACTTAGCAACTAATCAAGTTCAAGTAATTCACATTTGCTTGCTCTCATAAAAATGAACAAGAATTTTAATCCCACCCTTTTGTGAGACTTATAGAGTTTAGGCTTAACTTGCTCAAGGTTTTACTGGGACCAGAATTTGAACTGTCGCTGAGCTGTCCAACAAAATCCATATTGTTTCCTCTACACTTTGTTGCTACCAGCTGGAAAATCAGAGCTATATAAGCTATGGCTCCTGCAATGCAGGGTTGACCTTGAGGCCTAAAATACTGCTCTTTGTGCTCAACATAGAGTCACAGCTTTAATAACTACAGGTATCAAAGGTAGAAGCATCAAGGCAGGCTGCATGAGCCTGTGAGATTTGAGCTGGCCTGAAGAACTGCTAGTATGTCAGGAGCATTCCAGATACTATTCCAGGCAGGAAAACCCGAATGAGGAAAAGTTCCAAGTCAGAATGAGCAAATTGTGTTCTGGAAACCATAAATAGGCCTGCTAACTGGAACAGAAGTTCTGCAGCTGAGAGGAGCAGAAAATGAGGTTGGAAAGGTAACTGGAATCAGCTAGTGGAGGGCTTTACTTTCCAGGCTGAGAAATTAGGACTTTGTCTTGTAGTTTAATAGGAATCCATTGAAGATTTAGAATATAAAAGTAATATGACTTAAAGATGTTTTAGAAAAATTAATCTGATTGTCAATTGGAAGAGAAAATGATTGGGCTGGAGTTCTGTAGACAGGCTCTTGGCCAAGATAACTGGTGATGGGTTCCCGACAACCTTGAGACCCAGAAAGAGCAGGGTTCATGAAGGGAGGTGCCCAGGAATGAGATAAATATCAGACCAAGTCAGATATTTGTTCACAGCAGCGAGGACAGTGCAGCCAGAAGGAAATTCCAAGTCATGGTCAAGATGACAAGTAAAGTGCTCCTTTTGGCAGCATATTTATTAAAATTGGAATGCTACAGAGAAGATTAGCATGGCCTTTGCACAAGGATGACACACAGATTCATAAAGCATTCCTATTTTTGAGTCAGAAACAGGTTACCAGAGGCTGGAGTGGGGGTAGGGGATGGGGAGTTAATGCTGAATTGATGCAGAATTTCTGTCTGAGGTGATGGAAAGGTTTTGGTTGTGGATGATGGTGATGGTAGCACAACACTGTATGATTGACACCATGAAACTGTACATTTGAATGTACTTAAGAGGGGTAATTTTAGGTTTCATATGCTACTAGAATAAAATTAAAACGAACAAACAAACGTAGCACTGTACAACACAGTAATGTAAACTATGGACTGAAATTAATAGTACAATTATAATAATGTTCTTTCATCAAATGTAACAAAGGCACCACACTAATGCAAGGTGCTAATCATAGAGGGGCATATGGGAACTCTCTATTTTCTGCATAATTTTTTTGTAAAACTGTAACTTCTCTAAAAAAAAAAGTATTTAAAAAGAGAAAGACAAGCAAAGGTCAGAAGTAGTTCATAGCATCAGGTGGGTCTGAGGACTCAAAAGTGGTTGTCAGTGGAGAATAGCCTTGGAAAGCAGAAGGAAGAAGGAGCTGGAACAAGCTCTGTTGCAGAGCATGACATAGATTGAGGTGCCTCGTTCAGGATCAGGAAAAATCGTTCTGGAGGCCTCCTAACCACATAATGTGGAGATCGATCAGAGCACCAAAGTAGAAGTCCTAGAAACCAGGACTCAATCAGGGCTCTGACAGGGGAAACTGGAAAAGCATTTCTTATATGAGAGCTATTATGAAGGAAAACTCGATATATAATGAGAGGAAGGAAAATAGTGTGTTCTGTAAACCCTTAAAGTCATTTTAAGAGCCAGTATTCTTGCAAATGTTAATCTGGGAATTGGTTATTTGGGCCTTGGAAAAGCTTCATCATCTAGAACCTTTTCCCATAAAGATGTATTTTTAAATATTAGTCTAATGTATCAGGAAAATTGCTGCTGTCAGTATAACTGTGGAGTCTAAATTTCCCCTTTTCTCACAATCTTTTTTTTTTTCATTTCAACAGTAAATACTTATTAATTTTTCTCTAAATATTAAGGACTCCTTTTTAAAAAATGGAAGTCTAAATTACACAGTGAAATGCCCAGATATTAAATGCACTGTTTGATGAGTTTTGACAGGTGACTATGTTCACATTTCCCACATCTCTATCAAGATAAAAGATAATATTATGCCCTAGAACAATTCGTCTTACTAATTTTCCTATCACTCCCCAACGCCCTCCCAAAGCATCCAGTATTCTGATTTCGATCAGCATATATTGGTCTTGCTTATTCTTCACGCAAATGGATTCTTATCATATGCATCCTCTTGTGTCTTGTTCTTTCATGTAGCATAATGTTTTTGAGACTTGTGGTAGACAGAATAATGGCCCCCAGAGAGCCCATGTTCTAACCTCTGGAACATCTGAATACATTATGTTCCGTGATGAAGAGGAGTTAGGTAACAGATGGAACTGGGTTGCTAATCCACTGTCTTTAAAATAGGGAGATTATCTTGGATATACTGGGGTCCTATGTAGTCCTCATAAGCGAAGATGGAGGCAGAACTTCAGGCTCAGAGAGAAATTTGAAGATGCTATGTTGCTGGCTGTGTAGATGGAGGAAGGGGCCATAAGTCAACGAATATGCATCAACCTCTGGAAACTAAAAAAGGCAAGGAAATGGATTTCCCCTAGGGCCTCCAGAAGGAATGAAGTTCTGCTGACCCCTTGATTTTAGCCCATGAGACCCATTTTGGACTTCTAACCTGCAGACCTGTAAAATAATAAATTTGTAAGCCACTACGTTTGTGGTAATTTGTTACAGCTACAATTAGAAACTAATACACAGTTTATCCATGTTGTTGCATATGTCAAGAGTTTGCTCTGTCTGCATTGCTGAGCAAAATTTCATTGTATGACTATACCACCATTTTTAAAAATCCATTTTCCTGTTGAGGGACACGTGTTGTTTTCAATTTTCAGCTATTATAAGCAAAGCTGCTATGAAGATTCTTATACAAGTCTTTTTGTGAACATATACTTTCATTTCTCTTGAGCAAATACCTAGGAATGGAATTTTTGGATCATAGGGAAGATGTATATTTAACTTCATAAGAAATTTCTAGTTTGTTGCACCATTTTACACTTCAGTAATGTTCCACATACTTGCTGATATTTAGTGTGTTTTTTTTGTATTTTAGCTATTCTAGTGGGTGTGTAAACCATGCTGGATTTAATGTATATTTCCCTGATAACTAAAGATGTTGAACTTTTTTCATGTATTTATTAGCCACTGATATACTTACTTTGTGAAATGTCTCTAAAATCTCTTGCCTATTAAAAAAATTGGATTGTTCATGTTTTTATTACTGTCTTGTAGGAGTCTTATTTATTTATTTTTTAGTGCAATAACAGAACTCCCTCCATTCCTTTTTATTTTTATTAAAAAATTGGCTTAAATCATAAACCAATTTAAAATTCAGGCAACAAGTTTACGAAACTTCTTGTGCAAACACAGCCTTTACAATGGTTATATGGATACTTTATTTAAATATGCCTATGGTTAAGCTAACAAAGAGATCCATTTCTGGTGGTTCTAAGTGTATTGTTTGTTTTCTTAAATAAAAAATTAAGAAAAAAATAAAACTAAATGAAATTGAGGCAATAAGGAAAAAATCTACAAATCCAGATAGCAAAGCTCTTAAATTCTAAATATTGAATGCTAACTTAGATACCATTTGATCGGCTGTCAAAATTGATTCTCACAATCTTTTTACTTGCTTGTCAGTGTGAGTGTGAGCTGTCCCCATCCAAATCATTGATAGTGGCTTTGGATCCAGGTGTGAAGATTTCAGAGTGTGTTGGTGTGCAAACCCTTCTCCTGAAAGTGCTGGAAAGTAACTCTACACACATGCTCCCCCAACTTCTGGCCATGCAATTCTCCATCCTGGAGCCGCTGTAGGACACCGTACAATTTCAATATTGTTTGATTCAAAAAAATTTACTTTTTTTTTTACCCTGCAAGAAACTCCATCTCATAGCTTCTTTTCCACTTCCTGTTTCTGAAGCAAAAACAGGAAGCCCCTTTGAGTCCCTCCCTGCATCCCCCACCTTCAAAAAAAAAAAAAAAGAATTTCAGAACTCTCTTTCTCCTTATTTGCATAGATCCCCTATACAGAAAATTAAAGACTACATAAATCACAATAGGAGGTTTGGGGACATAGCAAGAGCTGAAAGAGGATTCATCTCACCTCCATTTAGGAGACTGGGACACAGGAGAAGGCATTGTTGGGTCTCTGCCTTCCACTCCATGGCTATGAACTCAAGCCAAAATCTTACTTGTAGTATTTTAAAATGTCTGTAAACAATGTAGATTGGTTCACACTTGTTATCTGAGTGCCACCTGTAATCAAAGCCTTGTCCATTTGTTTTTCTGATCCTTCTGCTTTCTCCCATAGTGTGGTTATGAAAGGATTTCTCATATAACCCCAAGTAATTCTAATCCTTAAATTAGATGTAAAATAATGGAGTTAGCTATTTTAAGACATATGATCAAGAAGGATAAAGAATCCAGCAGTGCAAAGGATAAAGTGATTATGAAATGTTTAGGTTTTCACAGTTTGGTTTATTGCTTAATCATAGTAAAATGCACTTTTAAAATATTTTTTTAGAAGTCTTAAATCTACAGAAAATTAAGAAGATAGTATGGAGAGTTCTCATATACTCTGTAGTTTCCCTTTTATTATTAGCATCTTACATTAGGATGGTACATTTGTTACATTAATGAATCCATTATCACTAACTAAAAAATGCATACTTAATTTGAATTTCCTTAGGTTTTGCCTAATGTCCTTATTTTGTTCCAGGATGCCACATAACATTTAGTTATAATTTCTCCTTAGGCTCCTCGTTTGTGGCAATTTCACAGATTTTCCTTGGTTCTGATGACTCTTGACAGATTGAAGGAGTACTGGCCAGATATTTTGTAAAATGCCCCTATTTGTTTGGTGTTTTTCTCACGGTTAGACCGGGGTAAGGTGCAAGTTTGCTGTGTCAGATATGAATGCCAGGCCCAAGCTGGGTTCTTGTCCAGTGGCCTTGTTCGCTCCGGCCAGAGTCCCCAGCACGTGCCCGGCATCCTGCTGGCCTTCCCCAGCCCAGGCAGCCAGGGGGCGCCACCCATCGCCTGGGTTCGCGCTGTCCTTTGCTGCACCGCGGCAGACCCCTCCCAACCCTGGCCCTTTCCCACACGGCGGCGGTGACGTTCCAGCCCAGCCGGGTTCGCAACCGTGCTGTAGGGCGCCCTGGAGCGCAGGCCAGTACGGTGTTCTGCTGCGTATCCGGAGCGAGCAGGGGACGGAGTGTCGCGATCGGTCCAGTGGATTGTAGACCAGATGGAGGCTCAGGCCGCGGGGAGAGCTTGGTGGTGCTTTGAGCGAGTTCACCAAGAAGCTGGAGTAGAAGGAAAATTAGGCAGTCTCCTGGGCATATTTGAACAGAACCAAGAGTGAACGTACTGAACATACGATTATGTTCTTAGAGTTACTGAAGAGTTAGAAGCTTCTGTAAATACCGCAAGGAAGTGACTGTGCTTCAAAATAGAAGATGCAATCGAAGTTCTCTAGTGTCATAAACTTGTTCCTGCAGAGTATCTGGTAAAGCCAAAGCTGGCTTGTTCCCCAAACAGTCGAAACTCCAAGGTCCTTTCTCTTCCAGGTGATGCCTTATTTGTAACTACTGCACAGATCCTCCAAGTTGCAATCTAGTATAAGAAGGATTTCTACCACCATGTGCAGTCTCATGGGGAGAAAGGCAAGCATCCAAAGGAAGTTTGCAAACTGTCTAAATATGCCATACAGGGTTTTCTAATGATTTGTATTTTTTTTTCAGATGCTTTAAAAAATTCTTTTTAATAGTGTAAAATATTTTAATAAGCAAAACCATGTGGAATTTTGTTTTTTGCCTTAACTGTGCCATCATCTGTGGTTTCTTGGTTGTCATTTTTTTTCACAGCATTCAAATGTTTGTCCATTTAACATCAGTCGGTGGTTTATTTTGTAGTTCTGGCTTCTGAAAGTCAGATCAACTTTAGTTGTGAGTGTATTTTGCCCCTAAATGGTTTTCCCTTTCACAGCAATAACTATTCAAAGTCCTGTAGTAGGAATAGTGAAAATGATCATTCTTGGTCTTAGCTTTTACATCTGTCCTAAGACTTGTTGCTGGGGATCAAAATTTGAATTTATAAACCCAGATTATTTTTATCCAATAATTGTTTTGAAACATTATTTTATTTATTCTTTACAGGAATTTGTCAACTCAGTTGTCTCAATTTCACAGCTAGTATTTTGTCATTGGCTGCCTGAGTTATTTCCCCTATAACTCAAGAGTATAGTAGAACCCGCAGTCTGATTCTATAGAACAGGTGATTTTAGGGAGGTTTTGTAAGCATGGTAAGAAGTAAATGCATCTTATCATGACAACTTATTCATGGGATTTGATTTAGCGGGCTCAATTGTCAAATCCCATGACCTCTCTTTACACAGTGCTTTAAAATCATATTTCCCTCAAGTAAATTACTTTTAAAAACATATCAGTTTAGTGACACACCTCAGATAAACTTCTTTATGTACCAATCCCACGTGGCTGGGGTAGAATCTCGTATGTCCAGTGATGAGTGTGTCACCGTTAAGTAAGATGGCTTTCTAGGTGCTCTGCTGTCTCAGACTTCTCTTGTTCAGGCACCTGAGAAGGTCCCCTCTTTTAGAGATAGTTGATAGGCACAATTTCTCATAGTACATAACTTTGGGGGTACTGTTACAATACCCCGAGCTAAAAAATGTTCTTTTCTTATACCTTCCTTTATACTTACTTCACATCAAGAATCACATCCAACATACATAGGGACCTTTTCTGAAACTCTTTCACTTCCCCTAACAAGGTCGGAAATGAGGTAGAAGGGAAAAATCTTTGAATAAGATGTGAGATTAGGGAAAGTGAAACGTCATTCTCTCCCTGTAGACTTAAGCATTTTGTAAATAATGTAACTGGTAAATACCGTGTAGAAAGTAGAACATAAATATTGGTATTGGTAAAGCACTTTGTTCTGCAATGTGTTAAACTTTTGAAAATTTAATTGTTGCTAAATTGAGTGTGGTTCCATTAAGAAAAACTGCTGCCACTGTTTTCAAAATATATGCCATAAATGGAGCTGAACTATAAGTTTTCATTCATAAATTAATGCTGTCAGAGGAATGAGTGAAATAGGGAATAACTTTTAACTAAAAACATAGATTTATTCTCAGCTTCCCTACAGGCACTGTGATATATGGTCATCTGGAATTTTTCTAGTTTTTTGGTATGAAAGGTTATGTATTCTTGATGCTTTTAAAAAGCAAATGTTTTAAATCTCACAAATTGACCTTTTCTATCAATCTCCAATGGACTAAGCGTTTTCTCAGTAATCTCTTACATTTCCTTAAAGTATATACTTACATTGCAGAGGAACCAGATTGCTTTTATATATAATAAGACAGCTTCTACCTAAAATGCTGTCACAAGTACTTGGGGCAGATGGGTTTATTTTGTATATGATATTCTTAGAGGTAATTTGTATGATCTTATTCTATAAACTGTTCAACTATGTTTTTGATGTATAAAATGTTTACAGTATGGATATTAATATCTCTTTGAAATTAACCTATAAATATTGTTGTATAATATTCTTTAGTCTGAAACATTTGTTCTAAATAGTGTCACTTGGGTCAGAATTTCCTCTAATGCTCTGAGCAAACAAACCATCTTTAGTAGTCTATACAAGTTGAAAAGTTCCCAACAAAATGCTTTACTGTTACCCCACTTTGAATTTCACTTGGGTGGTTCTTCTTGACTATACTTCTGGCTAGTATAGAAAAAGTGGAGGCAAAATCCTAAAGAATACCTAGGGGAATATATAAGATTCCACAAGGGTTCCAGGCACTAGAGTAACTTTCCAGAAACCTATAACCTCCACATGGGTCCCTGGTCCAGATAAATCCTGAAACCTAGCCCAGCCTCTCCAGAACATCAGAAAGTTCCACTTCCTACCCCATATTAGTGATAGACCCTTCCAATATCAAAAATTTAGAATTGCCATAGCCCAAACACCCCTAAAGAGAGGTAAGGAAGGATTAAAGGTGATGTGGAATTATACACAGAAGATAGGACTTAACAAATGAATATGAATGCTGAATCATTAAATTGATATCTCTTTTAGTTTCCAGTATTTTAGAGCAGCTAGAAATAAAAACCTAAAATTGTAACCCATGTCAAACTCTGAAATATGTTCTACAGCTAATTGTAGAGCTGTGCTTTGAAATTTATAGCTTTTTAAAACATTTTTTATTAATTAAAAAAAATTAACAAAACATTTAGATATTATTCCATTCTACATATACAATCAGTAATTCTTAATATCATCACATAGTTGCATATTCATCATTTCTCAGTACATTTGCATCAATTTAGAAAAAGAAATAAAAAGACAACGGAAAAAGAAATAAAATCATAATAGAGAAAAAAAAACAAACTATACGTACCATACCCCTTACCCCTCACTTTCATTTACCACTATTTCAAACTGAATTTATTTTAACATTTGTTCCCCCTATTATTTATTTTTATTCCGTATGTTCTACTCTTCTGTTGATATAGTAGCTAAAAGGAGCATCAGACATAAGGTTTTCACATTCAGAGTCTCATTGTGAAAGCTATATCATTGTTCAATCATCATCAAGAAATATGGCTACTGAAACACAGCACTACATTTTCAGGCAGTTCCCTCCAGCCTCTCCACTACATCTTGAACAACAAGGTGATATCTACTTAATGCGTAAGAATAACCTCCAGGATAACCTCTCGACTCTGTTTGGAATCTCTCAGCCATTGACACTTTGCCTCATTTTACTCTTCCCCCTTTTGGTCGAGAAGGTTCTCTCAGTCTCTTGATGTTAATTCTCAGCTCATTCTAGGGTTTTTCTCAGTCCTTTGATGCTGAGTCTCGGCTCATTCCAGGATCTTTGTCCCTCGTTGCCAGGAAGGTCCACACCCCTGGGAGTCATGTCCCACGCAGAGAGGGGGAGGGTGGTGAGACTGCTCATCATATTGGCTGGAGAGAGAGGCCACATCTGAGCAAGAAAAGAGGCTCTCTTGGGGGTGACTCTTAGGCCTAAATTTTAAGTAGACTTGACCTATCTTTTGTGGGTCAAGTCTACCCACATCCTCTCCAGCACTTGTCATTTTCTGTTTTGTTGATAATGGCCATTCTGGTGGGTGTGAGATGATATCTCATTGTGGTTTTGATTTGCATTTCTCTAATGGCCAGGAACATTGAGCATCTCTTCATGTGCCTTTTGGCCATTTGTATTTCCTCTTCTGAGAGGTGCCTGTTCAAGTCTTTTTCCCATTTTGTAATTGGATTGGCTGTCTTTCTGTTGTTGAGTTGAACAATCTCTTTATAAATTCTGGACACTAGACCTTTATCTGATATGTCATTTCCAAATATTGTCTCCCATTGTGTAGGCTGTCTTTTTACTTTCTTGATGAAGTTCTTTGATGCACAAAAGTGTTTAATTTTGAGGAGTTCCCATTTATTTCTTTCTTTCTTCAGTGCTCTTGCTTTAGGTGTAAGGTCCATAAACCCGCCTCCAATTATAAGATTCATAAGATATCTCCTTACATTTTCCTCTAACTGTTTTATGGTCTTAGACCTAATGTTTAGATCTTTGATCCATTTTGAGTTAACTTTTGTATAGGGTGTGAGATACGGGTTCTCTTTCATTCTTTTGCATATGGATATCCAGTTCTCTAGGCACCATTTATTGAAGAGACTGTTCTGTCCCAGGTGAGTTGGCTTGACTGCCTTATCAAAGATCAAATGTCCACAGATGAGAGGGTCTATATCTGAGCATTCTATTTGATTCCATTGGTCGATATATCTATCTTTATGCCAGTACCATGCTGTTTTGACCACTCTGGCTTCATAATATGCCTTAAAGTCAGGCAGTGTGAGACCTCCAGCTTCGTTTTTTTTCCTCAAGATGTTTTTAGCAATTTGGGGCACCCTGCCCTTCCAGATAAATTTGCTTATTGGTTTTTCTATTTCTGAAAAGTAAGTTGTTGTGATTTTGATTGGTATTGCGTTGAATCTGTAAATCAATTTAGGTAGAATTGACATCTTAACTATATTTAGTCTTCCAATCCATGAATATGGTATGCCCTTCCATCTATTTAGGTCTTCTGTGATTTCTTTTAACAGTTTCTTGTAGTTTTCTTTGTATAGGTCTTTTGTCTCTTTAGTTAAATTTATTCCTAAGTACTTTATTCTTGTAGTTGCAATTGTAAATGGAATTCGTTTCTTGATTTCCCCCTCAGCTTGTTCATTGCTAGTGTATAGAAACACTACAGATTTTGAATGTTGATCTTGTACCCTGCCACTTTGCTGTACTCGTTTATTAGCTCTAGTAGTTTTGCTGTGGATTTTTCCAGGTTTTTGATGTATAGTATCATATCGTCTGCAAACAGTGAGAGTTTTACTTCTTCCTTTCCAATTTTAATGCCTTGTATTTCTTTTTCTTGTCTAATTGCTCTGGCTAGAACTTCCAACACGATGTTGAATAACAGTGGTGATAGTGGACATCCTTGTCTTGTTCCTGATCTTAGGGGGAAAGTTTTCAATTTTTCCCCATTGAGGATGATATTAGCTGTGGGTTTTTCATATATTCCCTCTATCATTTTAAGGAAGTTCCCTTGTATTCCTATCCTTTGAAGTGTTTTCAACAGGAAAGGATGTTGAATCTTGTCAAATGCCTTCTCTGCATCAATTGAGATGACCATGTGATTTTTCTGCTTTGATTTGTTGATATGGTGTATTACATTAATTGACTTTCTTATGTTGAACCATCCTTGCATACCTGGGATGAATCCTACTTGGTCATGATGTATAATTCTTTTAATGTGTTGCTGGATTCGATTTGCTAGAATTTTGTTGAGGATTTTTGCATCTATATTCATTAGAGAGATTGGTCTGTAGTTTTCTTTTTTTGTAATATCTTTGCCTGGTTTTGGTATGAGGGTGATGTTGGCTTCATAGAATGAATTAGGTAGCTTTCCCTCCACTTCAATTTTTTTGAAGAGTTTGAGCAGGGTTGGTACTAATTCTTTCTGGAATGTTTGGTAGAATTCACATGTGAAGCTGTCTGGTCCTGGACTTTTCTTTTTGGGGAGCTTTTGAATGACTGATTCAATTTCTTTACTTGTGATTGGTTTGTTGAGATCATCTATTTCTCCTTGAGTCAAAGTTGGTTGTTCATGCCTTTCTAGGAACTTGTCCATTTCATCTACATTGTTGTATTTATTAGCATAAAGTTGTTCATAGTATCCTATTATTACCTCCTTTATTTCTGTGAGGTCAGTGGTTATGTCTCCTCTTCCATTTCTGATCTTATTTATTTGCGTCCTCTATCTTCTTCTTTTTGTCAACCTTGCTAAGAGTCCATCAATCTTATTGATTTTCTCATAGAACCAACTTCTGTTCTTATTGATTTTCTCTATTGTTTTCATGTTCTCAATTTCATTTATTTCTGCTCTAATCTTTGTTATTTCTTTCCTTTTGCTTGCTTTGGGATTAGTTTGCTGTTCTTTCTCCAGTTCTTCCAAGTGGACAGTTAATTCCAGAATTTTTGCCCTTTCTTCTTTTTTGATATAGGCATTTAGGGCAATAAATTTCCCTCTTAGCACTGCCTTTGCTGTATCCCATAGGTTTTGATATGTTGTGTTTTCATTTTCATTTGCCTCGAGATATTTACTAATTTCTCTTGTAATTTCTTCCTTGACCCACTGGTTGTTTAAGAGTGTGTTGTTGAGCCTCCACGTGTTTGTGAATTTTCTGGCACTCGGCCTATTATTGATTTCCAACTTCATTCCTTTATGATCTGAGAAAGTGTTGTGTATGATTTCAATCTTTTTAAAGTTGTTGAGACTTGCTTTGTGACCCAGCATATGGTCTATCTTTGAGAATGATCCATGAGCACTTGAGAAAAAGGTGTATCCTGCTGTTGTGGGGTGTAATGTCCTATAAATGTCTGTTAAGTCTAGCTCATTTATTGTAATATTCAAATTTTCTGTTTCTTTATTGATCCTCTGTCTAGATGTTCTGTCCATTGATGAGAGTGGGGAATTGACGTCTCCAACTATCATGGTAGATGTGTCTATTTCCCTTTTCAGTATTTGCAGTGTTTGCCTCACGTATTTTGGGGCATTCTGGTTCGGTGCGTAAATATTTATGATTGTTATGTCTTCTTGTTTAATTGTTCCTTTTATTAGTATATAGTGTCCTTCTTTGTCTCTTTTAACTGTTTTACATTTGAAGTCTAATTTGTTGGATATTAGTATAGCCACTCCTGCTCTTTTCTGGTTGTTATTTGCATGAAATATCTTTTCCCAACCTTTCACTTTCAACCTATGTTTATCTTTGTGTCTAAGATGTGTTTCCTATAAAACAGCGTATAGAAGGATCCTGTTTTTTAATCCATTCTGCCAGTCTATGTCTTTTGATTGGGGAGTTCAGTCCATTAACATTTAGTGTTATTACTGTTTGGGTAGTACTTTACTCTACCATTTTGCCTTTTGTATTTTATATGTCATATCTAATTTTCCTTCTTTCTACACTCTTCTCCACACCTCTCTCTTCTGTCTTTTCATATCTATCTCTAGTGCTCCCTTTAATATTTCTTGCAGAGCTGGTCTCTTGGTCACAAATTCTCTCAGTGACTTTTTGTCTGAAAATGTTTTAATTTCCCCCTCATTTTTGAAGGACAGTTTTGCTGAATATAGAATTCCTGGTTGGCAGTTTTTCTCTTTTAGTAATTTAAATATATCATCCCACTGTTTTCTCGCCTCCATGGTTTCTGCTGAGAAATCTACACATAGTTTTATTGGGTTTCTCTTGCTGCTTTCAAGATCCTCTCTTTCTCTTTGACCTCTGACTAGTAAGTGTCTTGGAGAATGTCTATTTGGATCTATTCTCTTTGGGGTGCGCTGCACTTCTTGGATCTGTAATTTTTGGTCTTTCATAAGACTTGGGAAATTTTCAGCGATAATTTCTTCCATTAGTTTTTCTCCTCCTTTTCCCTTCTCTTCTCCTTCCAGGACACCCACCACACGTATATTTGTGCGCTTCATATTATCATTCAATTCCCTGAGTCCCTGCTCATTTTTTCCATTCTTTTCCCTATAGTTTCTGTTTCTTTTTGGATTTCAGATGTTCCATCCTCCAGTTCACTAATCCTAACCTCTGTCTCTAGAAATCTACCATTATAGGTTTTCATTGTTTTTTTCATCTCTTCTACTGTATCTTTCATTCCCATAAGTTCTGTAATTTGTTTCTTCAGACTTTCCATTTCTTCTTTTTGTTCATTCCTTGCCTTCTTCATGTCCTCCCTCAATTCATTGATTTGGTTTTTGATGAGGTTTTCCATTTCTGTTCGTATATTCTGAATTAGTTGTCTCAGCTCCTGTATCTCATTTGAGCTATTGGTTTGTTCCTTTGACTGGGCCATATCTTCAATTTTCCTGGTGTGATTTGTTATTTTTTGCTGGCGTCTAGACATTTAATTACCTTAATTAGTTTATTCTGGAGATTGCTTTCACTTATCTTACCTAGGGTTTTCTTGCTAGATGAGTTTGTTGTCTATCTGTTCTTTGACCTTCAGTTCAGCTTTTTCTGGGCCTCTAGCTTAAGTTTTGTTTAACAGAGGGTAATTTTTCAGTTCTTGTTTTCTTGTTTCTTGTCCTGCTCATAAGGTGCCTTTTCCCTCCCCACCCATAGGAGGGTCTACATAGGTATTACAGACTCCAGTTGGGTTTTCCCGAACTAAACTGGCCTCCTATCAGGGGGAAGGAGTCACCTGTGTCAGTTTTCCCTGAGGGTGAGACCCAGCAGGTTGAGAGACTTTCCTGTGAAATCTCTGGGCTCTGTTTTCTTATCCTGCCCAGTATGTGGCGCTTATCTGTCTGCGGGTCCCACCAGCAAAAGATGTTGTGGCTCCTTTAATTTTGGAAGGTTCCCCCTGCTGGGGGCGTGGTGGAGACAGAGGAGAGGTTGTAGGCTGGTTTTAATGGCTTCAAATTGCCAAGCCCTGGTGTCTGAATTCCTTGAGAGAGGGATTCCACCTGAGTTGGGCTTCACCCCTCCCTTGGGGAAGGCACATGTGGGAGATAGCCCTGAAAGCAGTCTGTTTCTGCCTATTCCTGGGGCAGTTGCAGCCCGAGTAGTCCCACTGCTGAATCCAGAGGCAGCCAAGCCTCCATAGAAACAGCCACAAAAACCTGTTTCATCCCCTTTCCTCTTCTTCAGTTAGCCTAATAAGCAACCTCCGCCTTGACCAATTTTGCCTGAGCTGGGGGCCTATTTTTAGTAGTCAGAATTTGTTTATTAATGCCACAATTGGTGTTTGGTTGGACTCAGTCCCTGCTACTGTTAGAGTCTCTTTCCTTTCCCTCCGGGAAGCCGCCTGTGGGAGAAGGGTGCTGGGCACTGGCCACCGCGGCTTGAGGAACTCATGGTTCTGGAGACTCGCAGCTGGTTCAGCTGGTCCAGACTGGGGTACGCTGTGTGTCTGGTCACTATCGTGGCTCCGGGAGCTGTTCTGTATTGTTTCTGGTTATTTAGTAGTTGTTCTGGAGGAACTAAAACACGCACATTGCTAAGCCACCATCTTGGCCCCTCTCTGAAATTTATAGCTTTCTGTACTTATGCTATTGTTCACAAAAAAAGAAAAAAAAGCCAATTATGATGATAAAAAAAAATATTTAAGCCTTCTAGCTTCCTATATTCTGGAGCCGCTAAAAGGAAAAATATGAGAGGATCATATGGTAGCCCATGACAAACTCTGGGATCTGTCCTGTAACCACTTTTTTTTTTATTTTAGAGAATACTTTATTAGTTTCTGTAATCAAACCCATGTAGATAAGACCTTACATATTTAATACAATATGTTACCCCTGTACAAATGGAAAAAAAAATTAAGTTTAACATTTCTAGGCCAAAATTGCTGTTAATTTCTGTAACCACTTTTTGAAGAGTGCTTTGAAAGCTATTGCTTTTATATTTCTTTGCTTTGTATATATGTTATACTATACAATACAAAAAGTTAAAACAAAAACAAAACCATGATCTATGTTTAATAGGACAATTATTTTAAAATGTGCTTTTGTCAGTTATAGCAAATGTACTACATCAATGCAAGGTATTAATAATAGGGTAGTATATGGGAATCCTATATTTTATGCATGATTGTTCTAGAAACCCACAATTTCTATAATAATTGTTTTTAAATCTTTGTCAAGTTAAAAAATAAGCTGCCCTATAATGTAAAAAATATATATCTAGTAGAGACAATACTTCTTTGCTACCATTCTTCAGAAAATTTCTGGCTACATGATTGCAGTTAATATTCTATGACCTGAACTTTAAAATCATTCTGTATATCTCAAAACAAATAAAATCACATCAAAAATTTATTTGGGATTGTATTAAATCTGAAGATGTATATAGGGAAAAACGACATCTTTACATCTTTTTTTTACTAAAAAGCCTTTAAGTTTAGTTATTTTGTAACTGATCACTTTAAACCTGTATTGTCTCTAACAACTTTCAATTAACTCAGTTTTCCAATTAATTTTGTCTCTAAATATGATTTTGTTTTTATCCCATTTTATCAACTGCATTGACCAGCATTGGCAGAATGATGTTGAATAGACACTCTAACTTTGCTAATGTTTCACCATTCAACTATCTCTTGCTGATGCTTTGCTGTTTTAATCATATTAAGGAAATATCCTATTTCCTTTTTATGTTTTTAGGAAGAGCTTTAATCAATAACACATGCTAAACTTTATTAAATGTCATTTTAAATTTTTGTAGCATCCCTTTTTTCCTTGATATATCTAGCAGTAGTTTCTGGTCTACTGTTTTGGTTTTCCCTCTAAAAGAACCAGCTCTTAAAATCTGACCTCTTTTTCTGACTTAACTTTATGTCCTTCTTTCTGTTTTCCTTAGGTTTATATGTTAGTTTCCTTTTTAATAATTGTAAAAGAGTTATTTGACTTATTTTTATTCAGGATGTTAATTTTCTTGTTAAGTTCAGTTTTGGCTATATTCCATATGTATGGATATATACTGATCTCATTATGTTATTTTCTAGATGTAATGTAACTGTATTTTCAGTTTCCTTTTGGATACAATAAAGTAACCAAATTGGTTTTGAAGTTTAAAAAAAAATTAAAGGCAGCACTCTGAGGAAATTTATTTCTCTTAAGAGAATTAAGCCAAAGTTTTCAGGTAAACAGTTGCGTCTACTACAGAAAACAAAATACTCTTTCAACCCTCCACAGTTTGCAGTGTTGAGACTGTCATCTGTGCTTTTGTGTTTGGTTAGTGAATAAAATTGAGCAGCTAAATTTTTCAACCCCATGTGACCCCCAAATGAAAACACAGAAAAGAATTAGTTATTGTAAATAATATTTGTAGACATGAAGTAGAAACTGTTCTGGATGTTCTGTAAAAAGGTGACATTTTCCAGCCAGGTACATACCATTCAATAATCTGTTGATCGCACCACCATATAAAGAAGTAAAAGTGAAGGGGATGGGAGGGGTGAATTGCTTTGCATAGTCTCATTTGACATAGTTGCTGTAGGAATCTTGGCTTTTTTATATTTATAGAGAGAAAACAGAGGAATTTTTTTTATTTTAAGAAAGAATGCCATGCTCCAAAATTTATGAAAAAATATTTAATCTCCTTTTGGTTGGACTCTCTATGACTCTGCTTATCATACCAGGATATTTATAATTAAAATCTACTGGGAAAAAAGAGGTCTTGTGTTATTCTGAAGTGATCACTTCTTTTGATTGACAGAGATACGTCTCTATAAAATGCTCTATAAATTTTATTTGATTCCAGAAATAGGATATTAGCTAGATATAAAATGTCTGTCCTGACATTACTGGGCTGGGAGGAGGTAGGAGCAGATTAGAAGAATGTCATACTTTTTTGGGGGTGTGGAAACCATTTCACTCATTTTTCTCCCTGAAGCGCTCCTCTCAGAGGTTCTCTCTGGCATGACACATTTGACTCAGACTCTGGAGGTCAAAAGGACTGAATGTCTTGCTACCTAGAGTATGGGAGAGAGAACAAAAGTTTAATTTGTGTTATCATTTTCCAAAATGTACAATATCTTTTCCATGGGCATATTTTTTTCTTAATGAAGCAATCAAATGCCAAAAACGACTGCCATGATCAAGTGAAATGAATTGTCTATGTAGAGCTCACTGCACTTTAGTATGTATTTTAGAGGGACTAGTCTCAAAGTTTTGTTCTCAAGATATAAGCATTGATGTTTATTTGGTGCCTGTGTACGTTTGATTACTGTTCTCCTCTTTGTAAATTACCTGGGGACTCACTTGTACCCACACAACTGTGATCCCTGTGCAGCATCAAGCATCTGACCATTATGGCCTCACAATTTTCTGTATATTTATAAATATAAATATGTATACTTGAAAAATATTGATTTCCAAGTTTAATACAGAAAAAAATCAGAATAAAGAGACAAAAAGTAAAATAGTTACCTGAAGTCGCCTAACCTAACCCTCAGATCATTCGCATGATCATTTTGCTTTATATTGTCCAAACTTTTTTTCTATGTAGCTGTATACATACAAATATATATATATATTTTCAAATGTGGCTTACCTTAATTTACTATGTAACCTGCTTTCCAATTTGGGCATATATCATGATTTATTCTCATGTCAATAAACATAGATGCACATATTAATCACCCAGATGTACCACAGTCTATTTAGTTGATGGACATGTTGCTTGTTTCTGATTATACTGTTTTCAATTTTGTTACATCTTTGGGTAATAGTTCCTTTTTCTTTATGTAATATTGAGTTTCTCTGAGAATTAGAGAGGATCTTAGAGAAAAGCATAGCAAGTTATTACACGTTCTCAACAAACTTTGAACAATTTTATTACCATGGAAGAATATGTTAAAATTTCTTAAAACATTAAAAATTATGAGCTTTTTATCTTCCAAATATTAGAAAATATTACAAAAAATCTATCAGAATCATAGGAATCTGCATTAAAAGCAGAAAACATTCATTAGAAATACATAAGAATTCCAGAAATAGACTCAAACTATTAAAAGACATGCAAAGCAATAGGGAAATGAATTTAACATTTTGAGATCATTGAGTATAATAATTATAGAGAAATAAAATCAATGTGTATAACACAGGACAAATTATAAAGCATTCAAATAGATTAAAAATTCAATAAATCTTAATTCATTGAGTATAATAATTACAGAGAAATAAAATCAATGCATATAACACAGGACAAATTATAAGCATTCAGATAGATTAAAAAATTCAATAAATGTTAATCATCAAAATGGCTAGAAGTCTGAAGAGTATATTTGACTAAGCTGTGATTCATGATAAAATGGAAGATATCAAAGACAGAAATATTTTCATGTATTTTTAAAATAAAATACCCTTTAATATGATGAAATATTAGTTATACATTAGAAGGATAGCAAGTAAACAGACAATATATATTATAATTAATAAAAATTACTATACAAAATATAGAAAAAAGAGGCAGCAAAATACATAAAAAAGTGATGAGGTCATTGACCAGATTACAGTTAATCAAAAGAAGCAAATGCATGAATATCATAAGTAAATTATTACATGGAAAAATGTACATTCCATCAAGGTACTAAATAAGTACAAATTAATGTAGGAACAAGAAACAATAAAAATGTGAACACATGGAAGTAGTTGGAATATTTAGAAATTGGCATATTGTGGTAGCTTGGTAACTTGGTTTTGTCTTTCTGACAAATGAGCAGGCAATAGTTAATGAGACCTTCAAAATGGTTCATAAGTTTTGATTCTCAGCCATTTCGCTTTGTGTTATATACACCCTGGTAGGCAAAATAATGCCTTCCCTCCCCCTAAAGATGTCTACACCCTAATCCTCTGAACCAGTGATGTAAGTGATGTGACAAAGAGAAATTAAGGTTGCTAATACACTGAATGGGCCCAGTGTATTCACAGGAATGCTTTAAGAGGGGAAGAGGGAGGCAGAAGAGGTCAGAGAGATGGGATGTAAGGACTCAACCCATCGTTGCTGTCTTTGAAGATGGAGGAAGAATCTGCCAGCCAAAGAATGCAGAAAGTCTCTAAAAGCTGGAAAAGACAAGGAAATGTATATTTTGTTTTTTAGCCCAGGAAATCCAATTTTGCTTTTCTGACCTACATAACTGTAAGATAGTACAATTTGTGTTGTTTTAAGCCACTATCTTTGTTACAGCAGTGATTGGACACAAATACCTATCCCAAGGAAATAATTTGAATTGAAAAAAATACAAACACATATTTATAACTGTGAAACATTTGAAGCTACTCATTTCAAGTGATGAAAATGAAGTGAGAATGACTTTTTTCTTGTTTACATTTTTATGTAGTATCACAGACTTTGGTATCGATTACCGCATTATCTGCCAAGTATGTGCCCTCAGCCACATCCCTGACGCTTCTGGGCAGTTTCAGATCTATAACTGGAGCGTGATGCCCTCCTCCTAAGCTGCCAGGTTTTGAGCAATAAATGAGGTGATGCATGTGAAAGTGAAGCATCTAGCATGGGCTTGGCAGGGTGACAACTGAGGTTGCTGTTTTCTGAAAACGGATCTTTAAATGAATTTTTGAACTGCAACCTGGGATTGAGAGACCAACGGAAATGGAGTTTGGGATAGTTTCAATCAGTGATCAGTAAGAGAACGAGGAAATCATAGCCCGATAGCAATGAGGGTGGGCTGAAACATGATAGAGAGGAGTTGTAATTACAGGTAAAGTGTGATTTGTGCTTCCAGAGGCAAGAGGGTATAGAAGGAACTAAAATGCACTTGCTTGGTTTTTATTGAGAGCATTATGTACACCTCAAGAGACCTTTGAGTATTAGGAAATCTAGAAACTGATGCCTGGCTCCTGGCGTCCTCATTTTCTGGTGTAACGCTCCTCACTGTGACACCGGCCTTGGATTTGGCTCCAGCGATGCCAACCATGCAGCCATCTGAAGTCCTTTCCCCATACCACTTCTCTTCTAGTCACCCAGGATCGAGGCTGAGGTTCTCTGCCAGGACCTAGCCTACCCCACTCTGATTTCCGTGAGCCACTTCAGCACTCTCCTGCTGCTCCACCAATAGGAGTGGGGGGTGTGCCTGGAAGAGAACTTTGAGACACACAGTGTGCAACCCTTGGCTGTTTGGCAAGAGCCAGTCTCTTGACCTTATGAAGCTGACCCAGGACAAAGTCCATCCTGGGTCCTGGTAGCGAAGAGTCATGACGTGGGCAGCTAGGATGACAGCAGTTAAGTTTGGGGTAGAATAAGGAGGCTTCAAACTGTTGTACCTCAGAGTGGGATACCTCCTTACTGGACTTATGGTCAGAGATAATAATCACAAGGACGAATATTGCATGCAGGTGTGTATATGGTGCTCTTCATCCTGTGTGAAGTGCTGTGCCATCCATCATCTGATCTCATCTTGAGCCCCAGACTTGCCAGAGTGGATCCACAGCCTTGGAACACATCTAAATCTGGGTGATTTGGACCCCAAATCACCCATCATTTCTCCAGACTAGCTTAAATGCTACCTGGGCCTCATCAGATACAACAAACTACTATGTGTGCAGGTGATAGGTTTATCATGTTTATCATGATATTTGTTTATATGGATAATTATCTAATTTTCTCAGTAACACTTGAGGGCAGTATTCTTTACCCCCATTTTACAGAGGAGGATATGGAGGTGTTGAAGTTAAATAATTGGCCCCAGTTCCCAGGACAAGTAGGCAATGAAGCAGGCTTCAAACCCAAGGTTGTTTGTCTCCAAAGCCCATATTCATGCCACTTCTGGATATGCCAGGGAGAGTTTTTCTGAGGCAGTGACCTGGAAGAAGGTAGGAAGTTTTGCAAAAGTTTTCTTAGTGGCCAAGAAGAGACATATGCCACCTTCTTTGTGGTTTCTGGGTACTTGTTGCTAAGTGACAGTGCTGGACAATGTGCTGAGAATGTCTCTGTGCTCTGTTTATATACATAGGGTGGCAAGGCTACAGAAAGGATATTTAAAAAATTTTTTTAACATGTGTTTTGTTTTCTATAGGGAGTATCTCTTTTGGACAACCACTTTCTTTCCAAAGCTTAGAATACCATATGCTCTTTAGAAGAGTGTAAATGTTTCAACATGGAAAAGAGAAGTTTTTGACTGTACTGCCCCTTTGCAGTTCCAATATTCTTCAAAATAGCTCCTTCTGTGTTATTTGTTTGCCTGTTGCTGAAAATCAAGGGTGAATTTGAGATAAATAAGAAGCAAAATATCTTCTGGAACCAAAGAAGCTGAAACCTGGCCACATGAAAAGATTTTGATGCTTTGTTTATTTGTTTAAACATTTCTGGAGCAAGAGAAAATCTGTACAGAAATCCATGCTTAAGATGCAGATAATAAATATCTCTTGGACTAGCCTAATCTGTCCACCATTTGTGAACCCTCCAGTGCAAATCATCACTGCAGATTACCCTGCCACAGTCTGGGGTCATGTCCCTGTCTGTTCCAAGTCTAGGGTTCTGACCGGGTTTGCTTGCTGGATGAGCAGAGCATCTAGCTTTCGAGGGTTTTTCCACCCGCGACCACCTTTCTGCTAGCCCCTTCCCACAAGATGCCTGCGCCCCCCTATTCCCCCACACCACCTGGCCCCTTTGCAGAATTCTACAGTTGCCGCCAGCAAAGATCCTCAGTTTCGATCCCACCAGCTCTGGGCCTCACTAGCAGCCCCTGCTGGTGTGCACTGTCTTTCTGAGCCCCCAGGAGCCATCAGGGTGGACCTTCTCCTTTGGTCCTGCAGCCACTTTCCTGGTACTGACCCTGCTGCTCCAAACTCTCCTGTTGGGTCCATAGTCATCAGCATCTACATTTGTAGAGCTTTTCATTTACAGAGCACATTCCTGTCCCTTATCGCATTCAAACTTCCAAACAGTCCTAGTTATGTCCCCTTTGTTTTTTCTCCCCCAAAGGGAAGTGGCACAAAGAGGCGATTTGATTTTCTCAAGAAGATAAACGTTGCCCCTGTGCAGCCCAGATTTTCCAAGATCCTTTTGGTCTTGCTCTAATAATATTGGTACTTTCTTAGTGCCTTTTCCCTCAAGAGGCTCTGTAGATTTTCCCGGTCCAGAAACCTGGATTATAGCTATCATTAGGAATTACTACACTCAAGGCATTTATGGGTAGTTTCCAACCTTTTTATTTAACCACTGTTATGTACCCCACCCTGGAATCATGTTATTAAAAAAAAACGCACACCAAAAACTATTTATTGACTCCTTTTCCCATTTATATTCATGAGATATGTCCCTTCAAGTCAGAATTTAGGATCAGATAATCTGTGTGACCTCCTCCTAGGCTGATTTTATTACAGCCCAGGAGGCTGTAATAAAGATATTCAATATCTGAATTAGCCTTGAAAGATTAAAAAGTTCCCATACTGGTTCTTGGAAAAGTAGGAGCAGGGTTTAGTCTTGTGAAGAAGTAGCTCTTGCATCATATCTCTCCTTGTTAACTTGTTGCCATGTCTGGATGGGAGAGAAAGGGGTACAATTGAGTTTAACCCTTTACCACTGAGACCTGGGCCATTCCCTGACTCTATAGACAGTGGGGTTCATTCAACCAGTCCCACTCTAGTATTTCCTCAGCTGCTGGAGTATTGGGCTGTTCTCATCCAAGCTCATAAGACCTTGGGACAGAACATGTATTTATAGAAATTAGACATTCCTCCTAACCACTGTGGATTACCCAAAGTACAAATTTTTAAATGGCATGGAACCAAAAGTATTATAGAGGTTTAAAAAATAGTGTAATGGGAATTACACTTTCAAAGGATCATGACTGGCATTCTAAAGGCAGTGTCCGTTGTGAAATTACCAGAATTAATAAATGTTTTACTTTGTATGAGAATTATAGAGGAAGAGTGACAGGGAAGACTATTAATGTAATCAGTTATTAGATTATAATTTTATTAATTACTTAGTAAATTGTGTTATATGAACCAATGAAATGTTTGCAGTATTTAAAAATGTTATGTGGAAACAAAAATTATGAATAACATCTAGTGAAAGAAGCAGAATGAGTGAAGCATGTACAGGCACTCAACTATGAAAAATATATACAAGTAGATAATGGCATTAAGGTAATTTTCAGAAATGAAAAAAGAAATTGTATTAGGAGGGGTAAGTGTGAGCCTTCCTTTCACAAAATGTCTTTCGTGTGAGTTGTCACATACTTCAGCTTTGTAATTAAAAAGCTAAAAATGAGTTTCTATTGCACCAGTGAAGAATGTGATGTATTTTGTTAATTAAATACTGTGCTTGGTCTTGTCTCATTTGTAGGGGAACCAGCAGAAATCCACCAATGTGGTCTACCAGGCCCACCACGTGAGCAGGAACAAGAGAGGGCAGGTGGTCGGAACAAGGGGCGGGTTCCGAGGATGTACTGTGTGGATGACAGGTATGCCGTGTTTATCTGTCTATGTTTTTGCCTGGAAAATCAATTTGTAGAATAGGTCACACAACTTTGAGGAAAGGAGTGAAATATATTTCACGTTGCCAGTTTATTTTAACACCGGAAGGAGGCAGACATCTGTAGTAGAAAGCTTGGGTTTCAGTCCTACCTCTATCAGAGTGAGAACGAGAACTCTGATCAAGTTACGGAATGTCTCCAGGCCTCAATTTTCTCCTCTCTGGCATGAGAGGATGGGACAAGTTGATTGTGACATTCTCTGCCAACTTTAAGGGATTCTATAATTTTCACATTCATGCCTAAATATGTGGTTCCCTAGAGGTTTGGCTTCTGGTTGCTTCTTCTGGCTTTTCTGTCTCTGTGACATTCCCAATATGGCCTTCCTTTGTAGGATTAGGACTCATTTTGATTTAGCTGGATCATACCTTAACTGAAGTAACCTCATCAAAAAGATCCTATTTATAAGAGTTTATACCCACAGGAATGTATTCAAGAACATGTTTTTCTGGGGTACATAGCTCCAAGCTATGGCAAACAATTCTCCCTTTTCTAGTGTTTATGTAGACACAGAATGCCATAGCAAAGGATTAGTGACAGAACTATAATTAGAAATTGACTCTCAATACTGAATAAGGTGGAGGAAATTGTTCCCTGGGAATAAACCTGACATAGCCTGGACTTAAACCAAGATCATTTCGTAGATAGGAAATTTCAAATGGAGATGAGCCCAGATACAAAGATACGTTTATTCAGGTTAATGTAATCAATTTATGTGCTAAGGTCCACTTATAAATGCTGTTTTATTCTAACATGAAGACAATTCTAAGACCGTGATGAGCCTTGAATCTTTTTTTGCTTTTCTGAGTCTTCCCCTTTCATGCCTAAGTCAGGCTCATTCCTCCTATCATTTTCAAGTTTTTTCTATTGTTACCCTCTTTAGACTTAGAGTGTGCTTTTCTGTTTTCACCCAACCTTGGACCTCTGCATCAAAACAACTTTCTCCAGCCAGGGAGAGAACAAACTGGGGGCAAGGAGCTGGCTTTATTCACATAGGCAGTTCCAGCCCTCATTGTTCCTAAAATGTTCACCTCAGCTTTGTCTGAGAGACATGATATCTAGCAGTAGGCAAAACACAGCTATATTCCTGAAGTTTTATTTGTTGGCCTTCATAAGCTGTTTACTGGTGAAATGACTTTTGTATTGATGTGAGAGAATATACCGGAACTTCAGGAGCCCCAATTCCCCTCCCTTTCCAACCCAACATAAATTCTAAAAGAACTTTATTGCCTAAGTCTTTATCAAAATAAAATTGAATAACATAACATAATAGACATCTCTAACAAGGATTTAGCAAAGATTGTGGACATATTCTTCATGTAGCCATTTCTTTTAATAATCCCTTGTCAAGGCCTAGGGCATAGCTTAAAAACATAACTAAAATATGGAGCTATTAGTTTACCTTTCATATATGACTCTTTTTTTCCAAGTCTCTTTTCCTCCCTGTTCTTTATACCTACCTTTCTCTTAATTTTTCCATCTTTTCCTCTTATTTCTCTTATTACTCTTTTATCTTTTTCTTCACTTTCTTGCCACCTCTTCACTTTCAAGCCACCTGCTGACAGTGGCTTGGCATGATGGAATATGAAGAATATTTTGAAGAAAATTCAGAGATCTTTAGGACAATGGAATTTTTTAAGTGTGTTTTCCAGGGCAGTCCAAATTCTTTGCTCTTAGATAAGTTTGACAGGGTGCATTTCTTTCCCTTTCTCCTTATCTTCTCCCTCATACAGAAATTATAAAGTATGTTCTCAATTATTTTGTTTTGAAACTGTGGAGAGAGGCACAAGGCCACTCAATTCACATGTAAATTCTCAAAATACCTAAGCAGGAATGGCACCTCTGAATACCTCTGCAGTCTAGTTCAGAATGGCTCTCAGTCTTCAACTTTTACGAGCCATTTTGGAGAAATCTTGAAGCCAAGAGGACGGTATGTAAGTCGTGTTGTCAGATGGTTGTTCAGTGGTATTCAAAAGGGAGTTGAGCCTGCCAGTCTTCAAGGTTTGCCTCTTCCCCTCCATTCCAGCTGACGGCTGCACGAGGACAGATGAGAACCACTGTCACCAGATCTCATTTTTCAAGTACAGCCAGAATCTGGATTCTTATGTACAACTTGTTAATTTTTAAAACACTCTGTAAGCAAAACAGAACGCACCAAGGACTATATCTAGCCCCCAGGTCCCCTTATTTATGATCCCCAGTTGCTTTGAAAGGCTATAATCCTAACAGAGGACAGATAGTTATTTCAAAATATGAAAGAGATGTTTTTTCTAGATTTTAATGGTTGTGATTTGGCTGATGAGAGCTTAATTATACTTTATCATTTTAAACAGTGTATCATCTTAAACAATCAAGGACAATGTCAGTCTGTCTTGCCTGTTCTGAACAGGTCTTTCTGGTGCTGGGAAAACAACAGTAAGTTTTGCTCTAGAAGAATACCTTGTCTCCCATGCCATCCCTTGCTATTCCCTGGATGGGGACAACATCCGTCACGGCCTGAACAAAAACCTTGGATTCTCTCCTGGAGACAGAGAAGAAAATATCCGCCGTATTGCTGAAGTGGCCAGGCTGTTTGCTGACGCTGGTCTGGTCTGCATTACCAGCTTCATTTCTCCCTTCGCCAAGGTAAAATGATTTGTCCCCACACACAGGGTGAGCACTCTCAAATTGCCAGGAAAAGAAGGCAGGCAGAGGGAAGGGCAAAACGGAGTGTTAGAATTTTGTTTCCCCGACCGTTTTCTCCTCTCCTCTGTCGTGCCCTCATTCCTCTATTTAACATTGCTTATATAAAGGCTTGATTCATTTCCAGATGCCAGGACACCAATTGACATAAACCCTTTCACGTTCACAGTTAAAAGAAGCACTTGGCCAGAGATGAAAGGAAGAAACCACTAAACAAACAAAAAACCATCTAACTCTCTGTCATTCAGTTCTCTGAAAATTCAGAATGTTCAGTTCTCTAAAAAAAACAGAGCAGTTTACTACCAAATAATGCTATGCTTGTGCTTTAATGCCAAGTCACTGAGGAGGTGCCACTCTTCCTGTATCTCCTTTGAGTGGCGGGATCTCATGTTGAATGGGAAGAGTACCTCTTACCTATTTCAAGTTTTTTCTGTTGTTACCCTCCTTAGATGTGGTGCTTGTGGCACTTGCCTTTGGTTTCCCAGTATCTTGCTATAAGAGACTGCTCTCCGTGGCTCTCTCTGAAAGTCCTTCAGAGAATTGTGTTTACCAAAACTATTTTTCTGGACTTTCTCTAAAGGACCGGATCCCCGTGGCCTCTGCAGAGCACAAAGCCCAGTGCTACCTTTTTATTTGTTTGTTTGTTTTTCCCAGTGCTATCTTAAGAGCACCAAATAACAGAGCACACAGCAGTATGTGTTTAAGAATTTCATTGTAAAACATCTTATTACATTAATTAACGTATTTTCTCCCAGGATCGTGAGAATGCTCGCAAAATCCATGAATCCGCAGGACTGCCGTTCTTCGAAATATTCATAGATGCACCTTTAAACATTTGTGAAAGCAGAGATGTAAAAGGCCTCTACAAACGGGCCCGGGCTGGGGAGATTAAAGGTATGAGAATCAGCTGGCAGTGCCTTTACCAGTCACCCAGGCTATTGATCCTCACTCTGTTTCCAGAATTCTGTCTGAACCTTAAATCACTTTTCCACATAGGCACATGACTTTTCCAAACTCAGGCAATATGCATACATTTTTATCAAATTGTAATATTTTCAATACGTCCATGGGCTTATTAAAATGTGGGGTTTTATTTAAAGGAAAAAAAAACTGTCCACCTTCTCAGTCATAACCCATGAAGTTCAGGGAAGTGCAATGTTAGATGTATATGGGAAAGTGTGTGTGTGAAGGCGAGGGGTGGTTCAGAGTTTTCCCTTCTTGTCTGTCTTTTCATTTCTAATCAGCTGCAGAGGACTTCAACTAATCAGATTTTATTACTAATTTGGGGCTTTTCATATGGAAAATACAGTTGTATGTTTTCTTACCTCTGGCTAGTGGCCAAAGAAGGTTGCTTGACCTTTGCTGCTATAATTTGAATTCTCACTTTACACTTTATTCACGTTAGCCCTTTTTGATTTAAAAAAAAAAATCACAGATGTGATTTTCACTTATTATTCCTTGTAGGATTTACGGGTATTGATTCTGATTATGAGAAACCAGAAGCTCCTGAGTGTGTGCTTAAAACCAGTTTGTACTCAGTGAGTGACTGTGTCCAGCAGCTGGTGGAACTTCTGCAAGAGCAGGTGGGTGGAGTTGTCGTTTAAAAAAAATTTAATAAAGTCATGAAAAATAATCTATTGAAGCATTCTTTTTACAGTTTTAACTTCAGATTATTACCATTTCTGCTTCGTTTCAGAACATTGTACCCCATACAGTAGCCAAAGGCATCCATGAACTCTTTGTGCCAGAGAACAAACTTGACCAAGTTCGAGCTGAGGCTGAAACTCTCCCTTCATTATCAATTACCAAGGTAGGAGGGTATAGACTAGCCAAAGGAGAATTAGGATAAATATCGGTCACTATAATCCACTTACAATTTCTCTTAATAACAAGGAAGGGATGGATAAGGGAAATACAGTGTCTTGAGGAAAAACATTTAATTTTGTCCAATTTTAAAAAATCTCTTCTCCATAAAAATCTCTCACCAAGAGTTTCCACCAGGCCATGTACAGAGGCAGACTGGAAAAGAAACTTCTGTGTTTGTAATTTTACATAGCTGTCATTATATAGACATCAGGCAGTAATTATTTGCTGGCAGCAGCTAAGAATACAGTTTGTCCAGATACAAGTGCTTCTTGGGCAATTGAGATGGAGTGTGAAGAGAATGCAAAGCAATCCTGATCTAAAGTGATAGTGAATGCCTCAATTTTTTTCTACTCCACTAATACCCAACTCTCCACTCACGAAGGAGAGTCCAGTCTGAGGAGAGAGGGAGACAGCCTTGGTTGGACTGATTTTATTCCTTGGAGGACATGGGACATAACCACAGCAAACTGCTATGCACATGCCTTAGCCTTTTTATGGGCCATTTTACTTGGTTCATATGAGGTGATCAAGTCTTCAATGGTATGTTTTTTATTATCCATAAAAACCTTGGAGATTTTTATAAGAGGCAAAATAAAGACCCCATACTCTCTTAAGCCATGAAAAATTTACAAACAGAACCCCTGACTCTGTAAAATAAATCCTAAGTGCCCCAGTACTCCAGGTAGATGGGTAAATTCATAATTATAATTATAGTATAGTGCAATAGTTCCAATAACAGGCTGGTCTTCATGGTATAGAAAAACTATAAGGAATCTAATGATTAATTCTATTGGCTGTAGGAATGACAGGAAAGGTTTCAGAGCAGTAACCAACGAATCAGATTTTAAAGGATGAATAGGAGTTTGCAGGTGGGAGGAAGACGGAGACAAACAAGTTGTCTGGCACTGTTGGCATATGGGCTCCAAGTGGGGAGTAGGAGGAGATGAGTTCCCCACATAGACCCCAGGGGCCAGAGTTTGGAGAACTTTCAGTATCATACTAAGACTTTTGGACTTTTATTTTAGGAGCCATGGTTGGACCAATTCAGTCAAATAACCAGTACATTTGGTAAAAAGAGCTAAACCAGAATTTTTTTTGGGGGGTCGGGGGGAGAAGAAAATAAAGGAAAGCATGCACAGTGAATTTTCAACTAGTTATACATCATAAGGATAGATAAAACCTAATGTGCTCAAATAAAATATCTCAACTTGAAATTTTTTCATTACTCTCCCACTGAAAAGTTCTAGACTCAAACCCATTTGGCCCTTAGATCACAGCTGGCATAACATATGGGAACACTTAACACATAAAATGTTCTGTCCTCATACTCTTGCCAACTGAATAAGAAAGGGCTGCCCCAGGCTAGATGGCTAAAAAAATAACAGAACTTATGGAAATGTTCACCTGCTTTTCGTGTTTTGTAGCTTGATCTCCAGTGGGTCCAAGTTTTGAGTGAAGGCTGGGCCACTCCTCTCAAAGGTTTCATGCGGGAAAAGGAGTACTTACAGGCTATACACTTTGGCACCCTGCTGGATGGTATGATTTTTTGTTTTCTTTCTTACTCTTATTTAAAAAAAAATCTTTGCCAGAATTCTGCATCTGGACAGGACAAGATATGTCAATATTTTGTTGTAAATATTATTGTGACAATGTTTAGATCATCCATGGTGTGTCCAATTCTATTATATATAAGCTTATACTTTTAGGATATTTTTGGTTATCCTCAAAGGATTATTGATTACTTAAAATCTAAGGAACTGAGAAATGAGGATTTTTCTTGCATACAGAGTAGAGGAGAGTTTAAGTTTGTTTCACTCCCACCACCTTCTGCTGGCCCTGATATTCAGAAGGCAGCAAACAGTCAGAAGCACTGCTGGCTGCTAGAGATCACCCTGGAGACAGCCAGGACTGCTTTCATTCATTCAGCACACGTGGCTAGCTTGCATGGTGCCTCCCATCCTCCAGGTTGCTCTCTCAAGGATTATTGTTTTCTTTTGGTGGGTGCTCATCTGTTGCTGTTCATGCCCATACATGATCCCTCCTAAACTCTACTGGGGTGTTAAGGGAGTTTTCTGAGCACAGAGAACTGAACTAGTCAAGGTCAGAAGCATGTGTTGTTCAAAAAATTTCCAACCCCTTCTATGACCAGTTATTTCCAGAAGTGCTTGGGTCAAATGGAACTTGTGTTTTTCAAGACCTTGGGGAGTAGCTACTAAGTGGGGGTGGGGAGGTGGGGGGTGGCAGAGTCACACAATTTGTAATACTGAACAGAGCTCCAGATCTCTTAGGAAGAAAAAATCAGTTGTTCTTTCTTGGAAAAGATGCTTGTGTTTTGGCCATGTAACATTGCCTGGGATGTGGAGCATATAGTTAGAATAAGAACTCAAAGACAGTGATAAAAATGGGCCCTCAGATCAGAGAATTCCTCTACAGTAACTGAAGAGAAGGCAGTGTAAGGACACAAACGGTGGTAGGTAAGAAGATATAGTGATAGAAACTTGTAGAAGTTCTCTTCAAATTACTTTAATTTTCTTAGTGAGAAAAGAAACCAGGATATCATCTGAGATTGAGGAATGGGGGAGTGGGAGCAGGGTGAGGTACAGCGGATTCACTAGCAAATTCTCAAATTTATACTGTTCCTCAGCAGAACAAAGAACAATCTAATGTCTTTATTTTCTATACCCCATCTAATATTCTTATCAATACTTTGCTCCATTTAGGGGGAAGTGAGGGAGCAGGGGCTTACCTCAAATATTTGCAGCTTGAACAGTCACTGTAATACAAAATATTCCATCAGCTCAAACTTCAGCTCTCTATCAGAGCTGTTCTTCTCACACTGTCCTTCCCAAGCTGTCGTCTGCGTACAGGGGAAGACTTACAGGATTCAAAGTATTATTCTTTCCACATAGCCTGCGATCCTTGTGTTGGTTTCCACTGTGTGGTGGCTGATGTGATCCTTAGGTATGCTGAATTGTATGACTGAGGAATACAAAGTCTGTTATTTTTGCTCAGTCATGGCCTGGCAAGACCCATCCCCACTCCCCACACCCAATGACTCCATCCCAAGTCAGCTCTTGCTCATGTGCTAATATCCTCATGGAGTCCTGGAGGTGACACCCCTTGAGGGTCTGACCTCACCCACCACTGGAGCAGCCATTCTGGGCAATTTCCAGCAACATCCCATCCAAACACAATTGGATTATGGCAGCTAGGAATGCTGCCTCAGGCTCTTTTATCTAGCCATCACCATCCACCACTGCCATACAGTTGCCTCCCAGCTTGACAAAGAATCACCATAAGTGGCAGCCTTATAACAAGATCAAAAAGGAGAATGGAACAAAAGCTACCAATTTTTGGCTTTCTTGCAAATGCCCCTCTCATTACCTCTTTCCCACATATTCTGAGACCAGAATAAACATGCCTTCTACTTTTCTTCTGACAGGGTCTTCCAGAGCATTACAATTTCCTTTTTTTCCTTTGGGTACTAAACCTAACTGCTCAGCCTGAATGGTAGGAGAGATATCTTCTCTGTATTGTAGAAGACACGTGATCAGGGTCCATTGGCCATGATTCTTAATAACAGAAGCCTTGGAACAATTTGGAACTAGAGATTAGTAAAGGTGAAAATACAGTAGGACCTAAGGTTTATCCCTACAATACCAACAACTATAAACCTAATCAGTGTTTTCTACTTGCTCTGTGTAATGTGGAGATGAGTTGAAAATCCATGACTTCCCACAAATGTATGACGTTAAAAGAGTGACTTTTGCAAACCAGTTTAAAAAAAGAGAAAAAGGGCCCACTCTCCTTATTCTTCTTCCATAGCTGATAATGCCTCTCAATCTGAAATCCTCACTTCTCAGATTAAACATTCCAAAGACACTTGGTCTACTTATAGCTTGCCTTAACAACAGTAATCATGTATATGTTAGTACTTCACTGTTTTTCTTTTAAATTAATAAGCTTTATTTTTTTATTTTAAAATTTTTTTTTATTGTTATATATAACATATATACAAAGGAAAGAAAGAAAAGGCAATGATTTTCAAAGTATACATCAACAAGTAAATTTACCCTTCTAGCTGCTCCAGAAACACTGGAGACTAGAATTTTTGTGTGTGTGTGAAAAATAACACATATACAAAAAAGCAATAAATTTCAAAGCACACCACAACAATTAGCGGAACAGATTTCAGAGTTTGGTAAGGGTTACAATTCCACAATTTTAGGTTCTTACTTCTAGCTGTTCTAAGGTACTGGATACTAAAAGAAATATCAATATAATGATTCAGCAGTCATACTTGTTTGTTAAAACCTACCTTCTCTGTATAACTTCACCATCACCCTTGGTCTTTCTCCCAGTCTTTAGGGGTATTTGGGCTATGCCTATTCTAACTTTTTCATGTTGGAAGGAGCTGTCAATAATAAGGGATAGGTGGATGGAACTATCTGATGTTCTGGAGAGGCTGGGCCCTCTGCATTTCTGGAATTATCTGGTCCAGGGACCTATCTGGAGGTTGTAGGTTTCTGGAAAGTTACTGTACTGGTTTGAAATGATGTATGTACCCTAGAAAAGCCATGTTTTAATCCTAATTCCATTTTGTAAAGGCAGTCACCTCTTCTAGTCCCTATTCTGTATTGTATTTTTGAAACTGTAATTAGATAATCTCCCTGGAGATGTGATTTAATCAAGAGAGGTTGTTAAACTGGATTAGGTAGAGGCATGTCTCCACCCATTTGGGTGGGTCTTGATAAGTTTCTGAAGTCCTATAAAAGAGGAAACATTTTGGAGAATGAGAGATTCAGAGAGCGCAGAGAATGCTGCAGCACCACGAAGCAGAGAGCCCATCAACCAGTGACTTTTGGAGATGAAGAAGGAAAATGCCTCCTGGGGAGTTTCATGAGGCAGGAAGCCAGGAGAGAAAGCTAGAAGATGATGCCTTGCTCGCCATGTGCCCTTACAGCTGAGAGAGAAACTGTGACTTTGTTTGCCACGTGCCTTCTCACTTGAGAGAGAAACCCTCAACTTCATCAGTCTTCTTGAACCAAGGTATCTTTCCCTGGATGCCTTTGATTGGACATTTCTGTAGACTTGCTGTAACTGGGACATTTTCTCAGCCTTAGAACTGTAAACTAGCAACTTATTAAATTCCCCTTTTTAAAAGCCATTCCATTTCTAGTATATGCATTCTGGCAGCTAGCAAACTAGAAGTTACCCTAGTGCATGGAACCTTTGTAGAATCTTATATAATGCCCTAGGTGTTCTTTTGGCTAGAATGGTTTTGGTTGGAGTTTGGCAGTTATGACAGGTAACGATGTCTAACTGAAGCTTGCATAAGAACAACCTCCAGAATAGCCTCTCGACTCTATTTGAACTCTCTCTGCCGCTGATACTTTATTAGTTACACTTCTTTTCACCCTTTTGGTCAGGATGGAACTGCTGATCCCACGGTGTCAGGACCAGACTCATCCCAGGGAGTCATTTCCCGTGAATAGGGTTTATTTTTAAAGTGGTTTTAAGATTACAGAAAAATTAGGCAGAAAGTACAACTTTCCCATATTTTCCCTTTTCCCTCTCCCCACATAGATCCCCCTATTATTAACATCTTGCATTAATTAATTAGTGTATTGACTTTTCCCAAAATTTGAAACTATATTGACATATTAACTATGTCATGGTCAGGTTCATGTGTCAACTTGGCAAGGTGTTGGTACCTGTTTGTCTTAAGCAAGCACTGGCCAGTCTGTTGCTATGTGGACATTTCATAGAATTAAATCACGATCACATCGGCTGCATCCACAGCTGATTCCATTTGTAATCAGCCATGGGAGTGTCTTCTGCAACGAGTGATGCTTAATCTAATTAGTGGAAGCTTTTTAAGAAGTATTCAGAAGAAAGAGGCTCTCTCCCTGCCTTGGCCGGCAAGCCTCTCCTGTGGCCTCTCTTGTTCCAGACCCTCCATCAGAGTCGTCAGCTTCTCAACCTGCCCTATAGATTTTGAACTCTACATTCCCACGGTTACATGAGGCACTTTTATTAATTTTATATTTATAGATATTTCCTTGTTGATTCTGTTTCTCTAGAGAATCCTAACTAATACAAACTATAGTCCAGAGTTTACATTATGGTCCAAACTTTCCAATGAACATTTCCATGGAATTTGACAAAAGAATAAAGTCAAGTATTTATAACTATTATAATATCCTACAGAGTTGTTTCACAGCACTAAAGACCCTTGTGCTCCACCTTGTGGGATACATGTACCATCTCCTACCTGTCTGAGGATTGACCTCAACCTTACCTTCCTCCTCAGACATCCCCTCCCATAAAATCTTGGAAGCATGCTGAGCTTTGGCTGCTATAAACATGAGTGCAGCCCACCCTGAGCACTGTTTATTCTGAGGAGAAAGCCCATACCTAAATGTTTTCCCAATACTTGAACACAAGCCCCTGTTACTTAGCTACCTTTATTCCTCAACCAATATAACGTTTGGAGCATTTGCAATAGGCATAGACATGCTCAGGTGAATGTCTTGCCATCTCCCCATCATGATCTAGCTGCAACTTTCTGTACATAAATTCCCCTAATAAATATTTTAGACTGATTACCCTGACATTACTGCCTTTCTCTTCAAAATCTCATCTGACTATTATAAGGCAGTCCAGCTAGGTGATCCCCTATTTCTTCTTTTGAGGTAATTCCTTGCTGCTGGTTCTGCAGGATATAGACATATATACAAGCTTCAAAATATTCCTTTAAATATCCATAATATTGTTGACATTCTTTCATTTCAAATATTTGTAATTTGTGACTTTTTTTTCTATTTATCTTGATTAGATTGCTTGAAGGTTTATCAACTTTCTTGATCTTTTCAAGGAACTGCCTTTTGGTTTGACTGATTTTCTCTATTAATTTCCTGTGCTCAGTTTGATTGGTTCCTGTGTAAATTTTCATTATTTCTTTTCTTCTGATTACTTTTGATTTTATTTGCTTTGCTTTTTTTGTTTCCAAAGATAGGACTTAATATTACTGATTTTCAGTCTTTCCTCTTTTCTAAAATATGCATCAGATGCTACAATTTTTCTCCGAACTCTAATTCCATCACATCCTACAAAATTTGAAAAGTTGTATTTTCATTTTCAATTAGTTCAAAATATTCTTGCAGTGTATCTTGAGTCTTTTTCTTTGATACATATATTATTTAGGTGGGTGTTTTTTAATGTCCAAATATTTTTGTATTTTCCCACTATTCGTCTGTTGTTTCAGTTGAATTCCATTTTTTATTGAGAGCAATCTTCGTATCATTTGTTTTCTTTTAAATTTGTTATGCTATATCATAAAATGACTGTGGTCCATCCTGGTGAATGTTCCATGTGAGCTAGAGAAAAAAGGGCAGTTTGCTGTTAGATGGAGTTATCTATACAATGCCAATTAGATCCAAATGACGGATGGTGATGTAATAAAAATTATTTTGCAATAGTGCTTGTAGCTTTCCATTCTCAGTGGGTTCTGAATCAGGTGAATCAGATACTTCTGCCTTGTATCAGTCCTTTGGATAATACCAATGTTCTCTCTGATTTTCGAACAAATGGAAATTTTCCCATCAGTATCGGCATAAGAAACTGTGGTATCAATAGGACATATCTTGCTATTATTTGCAAGATTCTGTGATGTGTCAGAATTGGCAGGAAGATTATCATCTTCATCATCCACATCACTTTCCTTAATGACCACTTGGGCCAGTCCTGGTCCACCCCAACGTCTTGGCTGCAGAGGCCAAGGCGGCTGCATCCCTAGCAACCACATGTGAAGTAGCAGAGCCACCACTGGGCCAGACCAGCACGACTGCTGTGCCTCGTGCCAGAAATCATACTCAACTCCACTGTATTTAAAGCATGTTTTCTAGGCATTATTTTATTTGATCCTCACAAAAAACCCTGGGTTACAGGCAGCTCAATTATTATCTTACTTTAAAATGAGAAACTACCACTTGCTGTGCAGTAGTGCTAGCAGCTTCCCCCCTCATCCAACTCTGCAGCCCTCACACGCGCTGAGACATTAGGAAGTGCTTGTCGGTGAACCTGTAGAAGCTTGAAACTCCGTTCACCTTGTCAACTCCTAGAAAAAAATGGCTGAAGCAGATTGTCCAGGAAAGCTCTTTATTGGTGGGCTCAATATAGAAACAAATGAGAAAGTCCTTAAAGGAATATTTGGCAAAAATGGATGAATAGTGGAAGTACCTGTGATGAAAGACCATGAGACCAACAATTCAAGAGGTTTTGCTTTTGTCACCTTTGAAAGCTTGGCCAATGCCAAGGATGCAATCAGAAACATGAATGGAAAGTGCTTATATGGAAAAGTCATCACAGTGAGACAAGCCACTCAACCATCATTTGGAAGTTATGATAGACGTGGACCAGCTCCACCTCCAAGAAGCAGAGGCCCTTCTAGAGATCTTAGAGGTGGAGGAGGAGGAAGTGGAGGAACCAGGGGCCCTCCCTCACATGGAGGGCACATAGATGATGGTGACTATTCCATGAATTTTAACATGAGTTCTTCCAGGGGACCACTTCCAGTAAAAAGAGGACCACCACCACAACGTGGGGGTCCTCCTAAAAGAGCTTCCCTCAGGAGCAGTTCACAGCAGCAGGGAAATGGGAGGAAGAGCTCTTATATCATGTGGAAGGGACAGTTGTGAAGGCCCATCACAAAGGGAACCCGTGCCCTCCCATGGAGATGTTTATTACTTGTTACCAAGAGATGATGGATATTCTACTCAAGACAGCTATTCAAGCAGAGCTGTAGAGGAAGCTGATTGATAGAGGGGGAGACAGAAACAGATACTAAATCAAAACAAAACTGTGGACCAAATCCCTGTCCAAAGAAACAAACAATAAGTGGAAACTGTTGTCATAACTACCCAAGGACTATTAAGGGGAAAAACTGTGTTCCTTTAAAATATTTCCTTAAGTTTCCTCCATAATTTTTATGTTCATGTGAGGAAAAAGTAAAACATTTTTCATTTCATTTGATTATAATATTGCTGTCAACAAGTAAATGTTAAATGTGTTAAACTTGACTAGTATAATAGTGTCGTAATTTTCCAAGCAAAAGTGTTCCTTTCTATCTGATTTTCCCCAGTAAATTCAGCAAGCACTCCTAAGGGTTTCCACAAACATCCAGCCATCTAAGATGGAGAGACGAATCATTCTGCTTATATCCTGTAGGGTGGTTAGAAGAATGCTACTCTTAGGATTTCAGATGTCTTCAAACTGAAATTTCAGTGTTCACAGTATGAAAAACCTGAAATCAGATGCTTGTGTAAAGAAAGTGCTATTCACCTAGTAAACCCCAAAAAGCAAATAGACAATGCTGACCATATTTTGCTTTTCTGATATTTTCTTAGGCATCTGCAAAAGCCTCTCCTTTCCCTCTCCTCCAAAAAGACCATTTAAGTGCATGTTAAACAACTACAGAATACTAAATAAAAAGTTTGGCCAAAACCAACCACTGGAAAAAAAAATTGAGGAAGCTAACCTCAGGTTTGGGGATTTGCTCAGGTTCACACCATTGGTAGGTTGAGGGGCTCAAGAACAGCAGCCAAAATCTCCTTACCTCCAGCCCAGTGCTCTTTCCACACCAGACTGCTCTCCTCATGTCCTTCCTGACAGAATCTATGAGGCCAGGAGGTCTATACTAAGAAGGCTGACAGTGACTTTATTGACCTTGATATCTTGAATTTGACACATGCTGAACACAGGCTGCATCAAGTAAATGTTGCTGGACTCAGCAGCTAACCATGAACAAGAGGTTTGCCATGAATTCTAAACCAGAGCTGTGGCCAAAAGACAAAGCGAACTAGATTGAAAGAAGGGACCTTATTACAAACACAGTGCTGTCTATCAGCTTCTGGCAATTATTTGTTCCGTAAAGAAAATACCAGGCCTGTGCCTGTAGTTGCAGAGGTAAATATTAATGGAAATGAGGAGTCCTTAACTTGGGACCTAGGATGACAGGATGGGGGACAAAAACACCCTAAAATGGTAGGCAAAAATACGGTTTTTATTTTGAGAAAGGAGGAGGGAGCAGGTTACTGGGTTAAGAGTTCACAGCAGTTTTTTGTTTGTTTGTTTTTAACTTTTTTATTGTGTAGTATAACATATATATACAAAGCAAAGGAAAAAAAAAGCAATAGTTTTCGAAGAATTCTTCAACAGGTATTTACAGGACAGATCCTAGAGTTTGTCATGGGCTACCATACGATTCTCTCAGATTTTTTTCCTTCTAGCTGCTCCAGAATATAGGAGGCTAGAAGGCTTAAATATTTTTTTATCATCACAATCGTTGTTTTCTTTTTTGTTAAAAAGCATATATATACAAAAAAGCAATAAATTTCAAAGCACAGCACCACAATTAGTTGTAGAACATATTTCAGAGTTTGACATGG
Organism: Tamandua tetradactyla; assembly: GCF_023851605.1. Lineage (NCBI taxonomy): Eukaryota > Metazoa > Chordata > Mammalia > Pilosa > Myrmecophagidae > Tamandua > Tamandua tetradactyla. The sequence continues at coordinate 47,786,891 of NC_135339.1, forward strand.
GTTATAAAGATACTGGAGACTTATATAGGTATCAATTTAATGATTCAGCATTCATATTCATTTGTCAAATCCCATCTTCATTGTATAACTCCAACATCACCTTTGATCTTTCTATCCCTCTCTTTAGGGTTGTTTGGGCTATGGCCATTCTAAATTTTTCATATTGAAAGGGTCTGTCACTAATATGGGGTAGGGAGATGGAACTGTCTGATGTTCTGGAGAGGCTGGGCCCTCTAGTTTTCAGGACTTATCTGGACAAGGGACCCATCTGGAGGTTGTAGGTTTCTGGAAAGTTACGCTAGTGCCTGGAACCCTTGTGGAATCTTATGTATTGTCCTAGGTGTTCTTACTAGTTGGGGGGTGTATTAGTTAGGGTTCTCTAGAGAAACAGAATCAACAGGGAACACTTGCAAATATAAAATTTATGAAAGTGTCTCACGTGACCGTAGGAGCGCAGAGTCCAAAATCCACAGGGCAGGCTGCAAAGCCGATGACTCCAATGGATGGCCTGGACGAACTCCACAGGAGAGGCTCACCAGCCAAAGCAGGAATGCCACCTGTCTCCTCTGAGTCCTCCTTAAAAGGCTTCCCATGATTGGATTTAGCATCAGTAATTGCAGAAGACACTCCCCTTTGACTGATTACAAATGGAATCAGCTGTGGATGTAGCTGATGTGATCATGACCTAATCCTATGAAATGTCCTCATTGCAACAGACAGGCCAGCGCTTGCCCAATCAGATGAACAGGTACCACAACTTGGCCAAGTTGACACCTGTCCCTAACCATGACAGTCCACCCCTTGTCAACTTGACACACATACACACACACACACACACACACACACACACACATATATATATATCACCTTAGACCATACTTAATTTCCAAATGAAAACAAATAAGCACACATTTTTTCTTTTACCTGACAATACTCAACTGTCCAGCATATAACTGGAAACACATTAAATCTCTCCAGAATAGGGTGCAAATCCTTGGGCAATATTCATTCTTAAACTTGATATCTTACAACTTAAATAGTATAACACAAACAAAACAGCATTACAGTCCTTGTTTCTGTAACTGATCACGTGGTCGAAGTTCATATTTATCACTACCTTCTTCCACTACCCATTCCATGTTCCCTTTCCCCTCAGCAAGCACTTCAGCTGGCCGTGGTTCTTTGCCCGGTGGGGTGACCCAAACCTTCATTCCTGAAGTCTCAGAGCCATTAGTGGTCCTGCCTGGATTGTGTTGTTGCAGTTTTCCATTGATTTTAATCACAGGGCATGGTAGTACTAATAGACGCCCCAGGGGATCTCCTATATTCCAAGAAAACTCTTCTTTACCTTCATTATGTAGTTGCAGTCCTACTTCCTTCTGATAGTCAGGGTCAATTACCCCAGACAATAATGTAATCCCCTTCTTGGTGTGTTGATCCAGAGGCATAAGTAGCCCAAAGTGGCCAGGTGGCAATCTTAACTTCCAGTTCAGTGGTATCACTGCTGTTTCTCCTGGAGAAAGCACACCCTGTTTTGGAACTAAAACCTGTAGACCAGCAGAACTCAGGGTAGCAGGGACAGGAAGCAAAAATTTTCCTAGTGGATCATTAGGAGTAATAGTGAGTGGTACCACACCCATTTCCACCCCTTGGTTCCTGGACCCATGGATCCTGGCTATGGGAGAAACAGCACCATACAGCGGATGCTGATTCAGAGCATACACAGCTTCCTGGAGAACATTACCCCAGCCTTTCAAGTTTTTGCCACCTAGTTGGCACCGTAATTGAGTTTTCAAAAGGCCATTCCACCGTTCTATCAATCCAGCTGCTTCTGGATGATGGGGAACATGGTAAGACCAGAGAATTCCATGAGCATGTGCCCATTCCCGCACTTCATTTGCTGTGAAGTGTGTTCCTTGATCCGAAGCAATGCTATGTGGAATACCATGACGATGGATAAGGCATTCTGTAAGCCCACGGATAGTAGTTTTGGCAGAAGCATTGCGTGCAGGGAAAGCAAACCCATATCCAGAGTATGTGTCTATTCCAGTTAGAACAAATCGCTGCCCCTTCCATGAAGGGAGTGGTCCAATGTAATCAACCTGCCACCATGTAGCTGGCTGGTCACCTCGGGGAATGGTGCCATATCGGGGGCTGAGTGTGGGTCTCTGCTGCTGGCAGATTGGGCACTCAGCAGTGGCTGTAGCCAGGTCAGCCTTGGTGAGTGGAAGCCCATGTTGCTAAGCCCATGCATAACCTCCATCCCTACCACCATGACCACTTTGTTCATGAGCCCATTGGGCAATAACAGGAGTTGCTGCGGAAAGAGGCTGACTAGTATCCATAGAACGGGTCATCTTATCCACTTGATTATTAAAATCTTCCTCTGCTGAAGTCACCCTCTGGTGTGCATTCACATGGGACACAAATATCTTCATGTTTTTAGCCCACTCAGAAAGGTCTATCCACATACTTCTTCCCCAGACCTCTTTGTCACCAATTTTCCAATTATGGTCTTTCCAAGTCCCTGACCATCCAGCCAAACCATTAGCAACAGCCCATGAGTCAGTATACAAACGCACCTCTGGCCAGTTTTCCTTCCAAGCAAAATGAACAACCAGGTGCACTGCTCGAAGTTCTGCCCACTGGGAGGATTTCCCCTCACCACTGTCCTTCAAGGACACCCCAGAAAGGGGTTGTAATGCTGCAGCTGTCCACTTTCGGGTGGTACCTGCATATCGTGCTGAACCATCTGTAAACCAGGCCCGAGTTTTCTCTTCCTCAGTCAATTCACTGTAAGGAACTCCCCAAGAGGCCATAGCTCTGGTCTGGGAAAGAGAAGGTAATGTGGCAGCAGGAGTGGAAACCATGGGCATCTGTGCCACTTCTTCATGTAACTTACTTGCGCCTTCAGGACCTGCTCTGGCTCTATCTCGTATATACCATTTCAACTTTACAATAGAGTGCTGTTGTGCACGCCCAACTTTATGGCTTGGTGGGTCAGACAACACCCAACTCATGATAGGCAACTCAGGTCTCATGGTAACTTGGTGGCCCATGGTTAAGCATTCAGTCTCTACTAAGGCCCAGTAGCAGGCCAAAAGCTGTTTCTCAAAAGGAGAGTAGTTATCTGCAGCAGATGGTAAGGCTTTGCTCCAAAATCCTAAGGGTCTGCATTGTGATTCTCCTATAGGGGCCTGCCAAAGGCTCCAGACAGCATCTCTATTTGCCACTGACACTTCCAGCACCATTGGATCTGCTGGATCATACGGCCCAAGTGGCAGAGCAGCTTGCACAGCAGCCTGGACCTGTCGCAGAGCCTCCTCTTGTTCAGGTCCCCACTCAAAATTAGCAGCTTTTCTGGTCACTCGATAAATGGGCCGGAGTAGCACACCCAAATGAGGAATATGTTGTCGCCAAAATCCAAAAAGACCCACTAGGCGTTGTGCCTCTTTTTTGGTTGTGGGAGGGGCCAGATGCAGCAATTTATCCTTCACCTTAGAAGGGATATCTCGACATGCCCCACACCACTGGACACCTAGAAATTTTACTGAGGTGGAAGGCCCCTGTATTTTTGTTGGATTTATCTCTCATCCTCTGACACGCAAATGCCTTACCAGTAAATCTAGAGTAGTTGCTACTTCTTGCTCACTAGGTCCAATCAACATGATATCATCAATATAATGGACCAGTGTGATGTCTTGTGGGAGGGAGAAATGATCAAGGTCTCTGCGAACAAGATTATTACATAGGGCTGGAGAGTTGATATACCCCTGAGGTAGGACAGTGAAAGTATATTGCTGACCTTGCCAGCTGAAAGCAAACTGTTTCTGGTGGTCCTTACTAATAGCTATTGAGAAAAAAGCATTTGCCAGATCAATAGCTGCATACCAGGTACCAGGGGATGTATTGATTTGCTCAAGCAATGATACTACATCTGGAACAGCAGCTGCAATTGGAGTTACCACCTGGTTGAGTTTACGATAATCCACTGTCATTCTCCAAGACCCATCTGTTTTCTGCACAGGCCAAATAGGAGAGTTGAATGGGGATGTGGTGGGAATCACCACCTCTGCATCTTTCAAGTCCTTAAGAGTGGCAGTAATCTCTGCAATCCCTCCAGGAATACGGTATTGCTTTTGATTTACTATTTTGCTTGGTAAGGGCAGTTCTAGTGGCTTCCACTTGGCCTTTCCCACCATAATAGCCCTCACTGCACGAGTTAGAGAACCAACGTGGGGATTCTGCCAGTTGCTCAGTATGTCTATGCCAATTATACATTCCGGAACTGGGGAAATAACTACAGGGTGGGTCCGGGGGCCCACTGGACCCACTGTGAGACGGACCTGAGCTAAAACTCCATTGATCACCTGGCCTCCATAAGCCCCCACTCTGACTGGTGGTCCAGAGTGACGTTTTGGGTCCCCTGGAATTAATGTCACTTCTGAACCAGTGTCTAATAATCCCCGACATATCTGATCATTTCCTTTTCCCCAATGCACAGTTACCCTGGTAAAAGGCCGTCGGTCTCCTTGGGGAAGACTTACAGGAAGGTTAACAGTATAAATTTGTGGCAGTGTAACAGGTTTCTTCCCCATAGGGACCTGGCCTCCCCTTCATTCAAGGGGCTCAGGGTCTGTAAACTGTTTCAAGTCTGGAAATTGGTTAAGGGGCCATGACTCTGTGTTTTTGTAATTCAGGGTAGACTTCTGTTCCCTTGACCTAGAACTCTTTTGTTTATACAGCTCCAACAAGAATTTAGTAGGCTGCCCTTCTATTGTATTTCTAGGCACCCCATGATTTACTAGCCAATGCCACAAATCTCTGCGTGTCATATAATTTTGATGCCTCCTTTGAGTTTGTTGTCTATTATAATACCCACGTCTACCCTGTCTTTGGTGATTAAGTGCTGCCACCTGGCTTCTGCCAACTTGGGATCCTGTCATCCCCATTGTGTTTAAGGATTCCAGCTCAGTGACAGCAGTTCCTACAGTAATATCTGACCTACAGAGAAGTGCAACCACAGAGCTCTTGAGGGATGATGGTGCTAGTCTCACAAATTTATTTCTCACTGTTCTGGTAAAAGGTGCATCCTCTGGACATTCCTGGGGTGTAAGAGCAGGCTTTGCATGATAAATCCACTCTAATCCCAATCTCTCTAAGCCTCTGGATCCCCTCATCTACATTATACCAGGGCAGTTCTGGCATTTCAACCTCAGGTAATGTTGGCCACCTTTTGATCCATGTTTCAACCAACCACCCAAACAAGCTGTTAACACCTTTTCTAACTGCTTTAGCTATAACATTGAATGCAGAATCTCTGCTTAGTGGGCCCATATCAATAAATTCAGCCTGATCCAGCCTTATATTCCTCCCACCATTATCCCACACTCTTAAAATCCATTGCCACACATATTCCCCTGATTTCTGTCTATATAAATTGGAAAACTCACACAGTTCTTTTGGAGTATAACGTACCTCCTCATGTGTGATACTTTGTACCTCACCTTTAGGGGCCTGTTGGGACTTTAGTCTAGTTATAGGTCTAGAAGAAATGAGGGGTGGTGGGGGTGGGTCATGAAAGGAATTAGAAATATCTCCCAAGCCATTTGCTTCAGGGCTTTCATTTGCAGTTTCATCTGGTGAAACAGGATTAATAACTCTAGGGCTAATCCCTTCAGGAGGAGGTTGGGTGGCCAATTCCTCAAGGCAGGCTGGAGGTGGGGCGGCTATGTCCTCAGGGCAGACTATTACAGGGTTATCTAAAGAAGGCTCAGCATGGTCTAGGGTTTCAACCTCACCCCCAACATCATTATCAATCCATATGTCACCATCCCATTTTTCAGGGTCCCACTCCTTTCCAATCAATGCCCTCACTTTAACGGCAGACACCATGCAAGACTGAGATTTCAGTTTACGTTGTAAAGTTGCTACTCTAACAATAAGATTCTGAGTCTGATTTTCAGAGATCTCAAGTCTACGGCTACAGGAAATAAAATTTTCCTTCAGGATACTCATAGAAACCTCTACATCTTTCAGACGGCACTTAACTTCTTGTTTGAAGCCTTAAGCCCATCCCTTTCACCCTTTAATGTAGACAGTGTATCTAACAACAACCAACCAACATCTCTATAACTCTTATTCCTACAAAACTCTGTGAAGGTGTCAAAAACATTATCCCCCAGAGTCTGGCTTCGTACAAGCGAAGCATTAGGAGAATCGAATGATGATATTTTGACTATCTCCTTTGCCAACTCAGTCCATGGATTGGGAGTGTCATTCTGATTACAGGAATCAGAGTCCTTAGTGTCTCTGAGCCCAGTCAGAGTAGAAAACCATTCATAAAAACCCATTTTTAAGATTCTGTTCCTTAAGAACCACTCCCGGTACCAAGATGTATTAGTTAGGGTTCTCTAGAGAAACAGAATCAACAGGGAACACTTGCAAATATAAAATTTATGAAAGTGTCTCACGTGACCGTAGGAGCGCAGAGTCCAAAATCCACAGGGCAGGCTGCGAAGCCGATGACTCCAATGGATGGCCTGGACGAACTCCACAGGAGAGGCTCACCAGCCAAAGCAGGAATGCAACCTGTCTCCTCTGAGTCCTCCTTAAAAGGCTTCCCATGATTGGATTTAGCATCACTAATTGCAGAAGACACTCCCCTTTGACTGATTACAAATGGAATCAGCTGTGGATGTAGCTGATGTGATCATGACCTAATCCTATGAAATGTCCTCATTGCAACAGACAGGCCAGCGCTTGCCCAATCAGATGAACAGGTACCACAACTTGGCCAAGTTGACACCTGTCCCTAACCATGACAGGGGGTTTGGCAGGTTATGATGGGTAGGCAATGTCTAACTGAAGCTTGCGTAAGAACAACCTCCAGAGTAGCCTTTCTATTCTATTTGAACTCTCTCTGCCACTGATACTTTATTAGTTACACTTCTTTTCCCCCTTTTGGTCAGGATGGAATTGTTGATCCCATGGTGCCAGGGCCAGATTCATCCCTGGGAGTCATCACCAGGGAGACTTTCACCCCTGGATGTCATGTCCCATGTAGGGGGAAGGGCAATGATTTCACTTGCAGAATTGGGCTTAGAGAGAGTGAGGCCACATCAAAGTAACAAAGGACGTCCACCAGAAGTAAGAGTTCATAGCTTTTGATGGATACTTAAAGGAGTTTATGATCCCAACAGAAAAGCTAATGCAGATAATCTACCTAGATGATTTAGGGAAAATCTCTCTCCCTCCTCTCATTCAATTTATATGATAGTATTCAATTTTCACAGTATGTTGATTCTCTTTTTGGCCCAAGTAAAGAAAGATTATCATAGTGGATAAGATGGTAAGCTCTAGCGTCAAACTGGGTTGATATGCCTGTGATTAGCTATGAACCTGGGGCAAATTACATCTGGGCCTCAGTTCCCTCGTCTCTAAAATGAGTTTGTCAATAGTAGTAGCTGCCTTATGAGGCTGTTGAAACCTTAAAAGAATACTTGGTCCAGTAACAAAGAATGCTCAATACATGTTAGCCATTAAAATTAGTAAACCCCCAGTGTATCCAGTTAAAAGAACTTAAGGCTTAAAGAGACCAAGTGGCTTATCCATAGTCACATTAGTTTGGAAGTAGTACAGATACAATGTTCATTCAGCTAGTATTTTAGTTTCCTGCTGTTAAAACAAATACCATACATTGTTTTTATCCTCATTTTTGTTTATTAGAGAAGTTGTCAGTTTACAGAAAAATAATGCAGAATGTACAGTTTCCCATATACTGCCTACCGTACTCCCTCCTATTTCCCTATGACTTCATTTTGCATTAGTGTGGAAACTTTGTTATAACTGATAATTATAATAATATTTTTATATATTATTATAATATTATAATTATTAGTATAATTATACTATTAACTAAAGTACATAGTTTCATTAGGATTTATTGTCTGGGTGGTACAGTCCTATGGTGTAATTTTGAAATTTTAATTCTAGTCACAAATATACAACTTAAAACTTCCCTTTTAACCAGGTTCAAATATACAATTCAGTGGTTTTAATCGCTGATGTTATGCTTCCATCACCACTATCCATTATCAAAACTTACCTATCACAAAAAAACAGAAATTCTGTACCAATGAAGCATTAACTCTCATTCCCTACCTCCATCTTGGCCTCTGGTAACCTGTACTCTCTGAATTTGCTTAGTTATTTCATATTGGTGATATAATAGAGTATTTGTCCTTTTGTTTCTGGCTTATTTCACTCAACAGGATATCTTCAAGGTACATGCACCCACATTGTCTCATGTCTCAGAATTCTATTCTTTCTAGAGATGAATAATATTCCATTTATATATGTACCACATTTTGTTTATCGATTCATCTATTAATGGACAGTTTGGTTGCTTCCATCTCTTGACAATTGTGAGTAATGCTGCTATAAACATTGGTGTGCAAATATCTGTTTGAGTCCCTTCGTTCAGTTCCTTTAGGTGTATATCTAGAAGGGGGATTGCAGGGTTATATGGTAATTCTATACTTAACTTTCTAAGGAACCACCAAACTATTTTCCTTAGTAGCTGAATCATTTTACATTTCCACCAGCAACCTATGAGTGTTCCTATGTCTTCACATTCTTTGCAACACTTTTGTGTTTTCTGGTTTGTTTGTTTTTAATGGTAGCCATTCTGGTGAGTTTGAAATGGTAACTCATTGCTTTTTTAAAAAATATTTTTATTGTAAACGACAAACATAACATACAAACATCCTTGACATACAAACATTCTTGCATGGTTATAATCAATGGCTCAGAATATCATCACAAAGTTGTGCACTCATCACAATGATCATTTTTTTGAACATCTGCATCTCTCTAGCAAAAGAAAGAAAAAAGAAGAAACTCATACATGCTACATACTCCTTACCCCTCCCTCTCATTGACCACTAGTATTTCAATCTCAATTTATTTTAACCTTTGTTCCCCCTATTATTTATTTCTTATCCATATTTTTTACTCATCTGTCCATATCATAGATAAAAGGAGCATCAGACACAAGGTTTTCACAATCACACTGCAAAAGCTGGGGACTGACTCCGAAAAAGGATTTCTTTTTTAATTCTTCAGTTTTTTTTTTACTTTTTTTATTTTTTAAAAGTATTCTAGGTAGCTTATTAGAGAATGTCTCAGGCATTTTCAATTTTGAGCCCTGACGCAGGCAAGGGCAGAGTTAAGATAGGTCTAAGAGTCAAAATAACCAGTCAAGTGAAGGAGATAATTCCCTAAATGATTTATCTTCTCCAAGAAAAGGGGGGGGGGGGGCAGGACCCAGCTCAAGTGGCAGCCCTCAATCAGAGAATTCAGACACCAGGGGCTAAGCCCTAATCCCAGCTTCTACCTTAGCCTCTGTCTCAACCATGCCACTGGCAGGCACAGGGTCTGCTTACAATTAAAGGCACCACACTACTTAACACCAGTGGAGAGTTATGGGCTGACAAGCACCAAGTGCTGGAAAGATAGGAAAAGCAAGAGTCTAGATGCTTCACAGGAATCTCCGGTGACCTGCTAGGTCTCATCCTCAGGGTAACTTGATACTGATTATACCCTCTTCTTGAGATCTGGGCCTGATATCTGTGAAAACCTATTGCAATCAATCATATCTGGAGAAATTGTTCTCAATAAACAAACAAACAAACAAACAAACAAAAACAGGTTCTATTTAGGCAGGGCAAGAACCAGAAAAACAAGAGCTGAAAAATTCTGATCAGTTAAATAGAAGCTGTAGTAAGGTCTAGAATGAGTTGAACTGAACGCCAAAGAACAGACAGAGAACAAAGCCAACCTAAAACAAAACCCTAGGTAAAGGAGTGAAAATGACCTCCAGAACAAGCAATCAAGAAAACCAGATGCCGAGACGCCAACAAAGAAATTATGAGTCACACCAGGAAAAACAAAGACATGGTCCAATTAGAGGAACAAACTAACATTTTAAGTGAGATAAAGGAGTAGAAACAACTAATTAATGTTTAAACAAGCATGCTAAATCAAAATTCAAAAAACAAATCAATGAATTGAGGGAAGATATGGCAAAAGATATGAAGGATATAAAGAAGCCACTGGGTGACCATAAAGAACTTGAAAGCCCAACAACTTATTTTTCAGAATTAGAAAAGCCAATAAGCAAATTTATCTGGAAGGGCAGGGTGCCCCGAATTGCTAAAAACATCTTGAGGAAAAAAAACGAAGCTGGAGGTCTCGCGCTGCCGGACTTTAAGGCATATTATGAAGCCACAGTGGTCAAAACAGCATGGTATTGGCATAAAGATAGATATATCGACCAATGGAATCGAATAGAGTGCTCAGATATAGACCCTCTCATCTATGGACATTTGATCTTTGATAAGGCAGTCAAGCCAACTCACCTGGGACAGAACAGTCTCTTCAATAAATGGTGCCTAGAGAACTGGATATCCATATGCAAAAGAATGAAAGAGAACCCGTATCTCACACCCTATACAAAAGTTAACTCAAAATGGATCAAAGATCTAAACATTAGGTCTAAGACCATAAAACAGTTAGAGGAAAATGTAAGGAGATATCTTATGAATCTTACAATTGGAGGCGGTTTTAACCTAAAGCAAGAGCACTGAAGAAAGAAATAAATAAATGGGAGCTCCTCAAAATTAAACACTTTTGTGCATCAAAGAACTTCATCAAGAGAGTAGAAAGACAGCCTACACAATGGGAGATAATATTTGGAAATGACATATCAGATAAAGGTCTAGTATCCAGAATTTATAAAGAGATTGTTCAACTCAACAACAAAAAGACAGCCAACCCAATTACAAAATGGGAAAAAGACTTGAACAGACACCTACCAGAAGAGGAAATACGGATGGCCAAGAGGCACATGAAGAGATGCTCAATGTCCCTGGCCATTAGAGAAATGCAAATCAAAACCACAATGAGATATCATCTCATACCCACCAGAATGGCCATTATCAACAAAACAAAATGACAAGTGCTGGAGAGGATGCGGTGAAAGAGGCACACTTATCCACTGTTGGTGGGAATGTCAAATGGTGCAACCACTGTGGAAGGCAGTTTGGCGGTTCCTCAAAAAGCTGAATATAGAATTGCCATATGACCCAGCAATACCATTGCTAGGTATCTACTCAAAGGACTTGAGGGCAAAGACACAAACGGACATTTGCACACCAATGTTTATAGCAGCATTATTTACAATTGCAAAGAGATGGAAACAGTCAAAATGTCCATCAACAGAAGAATGGCTAAACAAACTGTGGTATATACATACGATGGAATATTATGCAGCTTTAAGACAAGATAAACTTATGAAGCATGTAATAACATGGATGGACCTAGAGAACATTATGCTGAGTGAGTCCAGCCAAAAACTAAAGGACAAATACTGTATGGTCCCACTGATGTGAACGGACATTCGAGAATAAACTTGGAATATGTCATTGGTAACAGAGTCCAGTAGGAGTTAGAAACAGGGTAAGATAATGGGTAACTGGAGCTGAAGGGATACAGACTGTGCCACAGGATTAGATACAAAAACTCAAAAATAGACAGCACAATAATACCTAAGTGTAAAGTAATCATGTTAAAACACTGAATGAGGCTGCATCTGAGCTATAGGGTTTTTTTTTTTTTTTACTATTATTATTACTTGTATTTCTTTTCTCTATATTAACATTCTATATCTTTTTCTGTTGTGTTGCTAGTTCCTCTAAACCGATGCAAATGTACTGAGAAATGATGATCATGCATCTATGTGATGATGTTAAGAATTACTGATTGCATATGTAGAATGGTATGATTTCTAAAAAAAAGAACTTGAAAGCCTGAAAAAACAAATGCCAAAACTTATACAAATGAAAGGCACAATAAAAGAGATGAAAAACACAATGGAGACATACAACAGCAGATCTGAAGAGGTAGAAAAGACAGAATTAATGAACCAGAAAACAGGACATCTGAAATCCTACACAGAGAAAAAAATGGAAAAATATGAACAGAGTTTCAGGGAATTAAATGACAAGATGAAGTTACCCATTCATAACACATGAATATATGTGTTAAAGGTGTACCAGAAGGAGAAGAGAAGGGAAAATGGGTAGAAAGAATAATGGAGGAAATTATCACTGAAAATGTCCCATCTCTTATGAATGACATAAAATCACAGATCCACGGAGTGCAGTATATTCCAAGCAAAATAGATCCATGTAGACCTCCTCCAAGACACTTACTTATTAGATTGTCAGATGTCAAAGACAAAGAATTCTGAAAGCAGAAAGAGAAAAGTGATCCATCACATTCAAGGGAAGCTCTGTAAGACTATATACAGATTTCTCAGCAGAAACCATGGAGTCCAGAAGGCAGTGGTATGATATATTTAAGATACTGAAAAAGAAAAACTCCCAACCGAGAACTCTATATCTGGAAAAAATGTCCATCAAAAATGAGGGAGAGTTTAAAATATTTTCAGACAAGTAGTCACTGAGAGAGCTTGTGACTAGGGGACAAGCTCTCTAAAAAACACTACGGGGAACACTACAAGCAGAAAGGGAAAAGACAGAAGAAAGAAGTCTGGAGAAGAGTGTTGAAATGAAAACTATCAGTAAGGGCAAAAAAAAAAAAGAAAAAAAGAAAAGAAAATCTGACATATAAAATCCAAAAGATAAAATGGTGGAAGAAAGTACTGCCTTTACAGTAATAACATTAAATATTAATGGATTAAACTCCCCAATCAAAAGACTGGCAGAATGGATTTAAAAACAAGACCCTTCTATAGTGTATCTACAAGAGACTCATTTCAGACACAAGAACAAAAATAGTTTGAAAGAGAAAGGTTGGGAAAAGATATTTCATGCAAACTACAACTAGAAAAGAGCAGAAATAGATATATTAATATCTGACAAATTAGACTTTAAATGTGAAACAATTAAAGGAGAGAAAGAAGGACACTATGTATTAACAAAAGGAACAATTCATCAAGAAGACATAACAATCATAAATATTTATGCATTGGGCCAGATTGTCCCAAAATACATGAGGCACACAATGATAAAAGTGAAGGCCAAGGTAGATATTTCCATAATAATAGTTTGAGACTTAAAATATACCACTTTTATCAATGGATAGAGTATCTATACAGAGGATCAATAAGGAAATAGATTTCAAATGTAATGATAAATGAAATAGACTTAACAGACATTTACAGAATATTATGCCCCACAACAACAGGATACACGTTTTTCTCAAGTGCACATGGATCATTCTCCAGGATAGACTATAGGTTGGGTCACAAAACAAGTCTCAATAAATTTAAAAAGATTGAAACTGTAGAAAACACTTTTTTGGATCATAATGGAATGAAGTTGGAAATCAATAACAGGCAGAAGGCCAGAAAATTCAGAAATAAATGGAGGCTAAACCACAGACTCTTAAACAACTAGATGGTCAAGGAAGAAAATACAAAGAGAAATCAGTAAATATCTCAAGGCAAATGAAAATGAAAATACAACATATCAAAACATATGGAATGCATCAAAGGGGGTGCTGAGAGGAAAATTTATTGCCTTAAATGCCTATACTAAAAAAGAATAAAGAGCAAAAATTGAGGAATTAACTTTTCACTGGGATTAAACTATTAAAAGAACAGCAAATTAACCTCAAAGCAAACAGAAGGAAGGAAATAAAGGTAAGAGAAGAAATAAATGAAATTGAGAACCTGAAAATATAATCAACAAAACCAGAAGATAGTTCTTTGAAAAAGTCAATAAAATCGATGGACACTTAGTTCGCTGATAGAAAAGAAAAAAAGAGAAAGGATGCATATAAGTAAAATAAATCAGAAATGGGAGAGGGGACATGACTGCTGACCCCACCGACATAAAGGAGAAAGTGAGAGGATACTATGAGCAATTATATGCTAATAAACTAGACAACACAGATAAAATGGACAACTTCCTAGAAAAGCATGAACAACCAACACTGACTCAAGAAGAAATAGAAACTAAAAAGGGGTATTCTTGATCAATAGAGGGAAGAGAGAAATGAGACAAAATAAAGTTTCAGTGGCTGAGAGATTTCAATCAGACTCAAGAGGTAACCCTGAAGGTTATTCGTATGCATTATATAGACATCCCTTTTTCGTTTATGGTGTATTGGAGTGGCTAGAGGAAGTACCTAAAACTGCTGAGCTGTGTTCTGGTAGCCTAGATTCTTGAAGACAATTATATAAAGGTATAACGTTACGATATGACTGTGTGATTGTGAAAACCTTGTGTCTGATGCTTCTTATATCCAGGGTATGGACAGATGAGTAAAAACTATGGATAAAATAAGTAATGGGGGGACAAAGGGTAAAATAAATTGGGTAGATGGAAATACTAGTGGTCACTGAGAGTGACAGGTAAGGTGTATGGTATATATGAGTTTTTTTTCTTTTTATTTCTTTTTTTTGGAGTGATGCAACTGTTCTAAAAAATGATCATGGTAATGAATACACAACTATATGATGATGTTGTGAGCCACTGATTGTACACTATGTACAGAATGTATGTGCATGAAGATTTATCAGTTAAAGAAAAGAAGAAATAGAAGACTTCAACAAACCAATCATAAGTAAAGAGATTAAATCAGTCATCAAGAAACTCCCCTAAAAGAAAAGCCCAGGACCAGATGGCTTCACATGTGAATTCTACCAAGTATTAAAGAAAGAATTAATACCCAAACTGCTCAAACTTTAAAAAAAATTGAAGAGGAGGGATAGCTATCTATCTCATTCTATGAAGCCAACATCACCCTAACACAAAAGTCAGACAAAAATAGTACAAGGAAACAAAATTACAGACTAATCTCTCTAGTGAATATAGATGGAAAAACCCTCAACAAAATACTTGCAAATCAATTTTGGCAGCACATGGTATAGAGGAATTATATACCATGACCATGTGGGATGTATTCCAGGTATGCAAGGTTGGTTTGATACAAGAAAATCAATTAGTGTAATATACTACATCAATAAATCAAAGCAGAAAAACCACATGATCATCTCAATCAATACAGAAAAGGCATTTGACAAAAATTCAACACCCTTGCTTGACGAAGCACTTCCAAGGATAGGAATAGAAGGGAACTTCCTCAATATGATAAAGGGAATATATGAAAAATGCACGGCTAACATCTTACACAATGGGGAAAGTCTGAAAGCTTTCCCTCTCAGATCAGGAACAAGACAAGGACAAGGATGCCAAGTCACCATGTTATGCAATATTGTGCAAGAAGTTGTAGCTTGAACAGTTAGGCAAGAAAAAGAAATAAAAGGCATCCAAATTGGAAAGGAAGAAGTAAAACTTTCACTGTCTGCAGAAGACATGATACTGTATGCAAAAATCCCCCAAAGAAGTGAAGTGAAGCTACTGGAGCTAATAAATGAGTACAGCTAAGTGACAGGGTACAAGATCAACACCCAAAAATCAGTAGTGTCTCTATACACTAGTAATGAGCAGTCAGGAGGAAATCAAGAAAACAAAATTCCATCTACAATAGCAACCAAAAGAATCAAATATTTAGGATAAATTTATTGAAGGCTGCAAAAGACCTATACACAGAAATGGATAGCACAAGAAATTGCTATAAGAAATAAAATACCTAATAAATGGAAGGACCTACCATGTTCATGGATTCGAAGACTAAATATAGTTAAGATATCAATTTTACCCAAAGTGATGTATAGATTCAGTGCAATGCCAATTAAAATCCCAACACCTTACTTTGCAGAAATAGAAAAACCAACAATCATATTTATTTGGAAAGGAGGGCCCTGAATAGCTAAAAATATCATGAGAAAATGGAATGAAGTCTCACACTACCTGACTTTAAAGCATTTTACAAAGCTACAATGGTCAAAACAGCATGGTACTGGCATAAAGATAGATATTCTGATCAATGCAGTCGAATTGAGTGTTCAGAAACACACCCTCTCATCTACAGACAATTGATATTTGATAAGGTGGTCAAGTCAACTCAACTGGGACACAGCATACTCTTCAACAAATGGTGCTTGGAGAATTAGATATTCATAGTAAAAAAAATGTCAAACCTTACACACAAATTAACTTAAAATGGATCAAAGTACTAAACATTAAAGCTAAGATCAATAAACTTATAGAAAATGCAGGAAAATTTCTTACAGATCTTGTTGATAGGAGCTGGTTTCCTAGACCTTACACCCACAGGATGAGCAATGGAAAAATAAATAGATAAATGGATTCTCCTCAAAATTAAACACTCTTATGCACCAAATGACTTTGACAGGATAGTAAAAAGGTTAACATACACAATGGGAGACAATACATGGAAACCACATATTAGAAAAGGATTTAGTATACAGAACACATTAAGAGATTCTACAACTCAAGAACAAAAAGACAACCCAATTAAAAAATAGGCAAAAGACATGGACAGACACTTTGAAGAGGAAATACAAATGGCTCAAAAACTTATGAAAAGATGTACAACCTCACTGGCTATTAGGGAAATACAAACCAAAACCACAATGATATCTCACACCTATTAGAATGGCCATTATTAAAAACAAAAAAGAACAGAAAACTCCAAGTGCTGGAGAGGAGATGGAGAAATAGGCATACTTATTCACTGTTGGTGTTAATGTAGAATGGTACACTTCTCTGGAAGGCAGTTTGGCAGTTCCTTAGGAAGTTAACTATAAAATTGCCATATGATCCAGCAATCCCATTACTAGGTATATATTTGGAGGAACCGAAGGCAAGGTCACAAACGGACATTTTCACACCAATGTTTATAGCAGTATTATTCATGATTGCCAAGAGATGGAAACAGTCCAAATGTCCATCAACGATGAGTGGTTAAAAAACTGCAAATACTTATGAAGGAACACTACACAGGGGTAAGACAGAATAAAGTCATGATGCATGCAACAACAGGGATGAACCTTGAGGACATTATGCTGAGTGAAATTAGCCAGAAACAAAAGGACAAACACTGTATGGTCTCACTAATATGAACATTAATGAGAAAACTTTGAGAACTAAAGTTGAGAACAAGGGGTTATCAGGAGATAGAAAGGGGTAGAGATTGGGGATTTGTTGCTGAAGGAGTACAGAATGTCCAACAGGATTGATTATAAAGATCCAGAAATGTATAGCGCAATACTATCTGATGGTAGCACAGCTGTATAATGATACTGGGAACTATTATTGTACACCTTGGATGATTATATGGTATGGGAATATATATCTCAATAAAATTGTATTTTAAAAGGTGAAAAAAAGTAATTTGGCCATAGGTGTGAGAGTTTATTTCTGATATCTATGATTCCATTGGTCAGTATAACTGTTCTTCTGCCAGTACCATGCTGTTTTTTATTATTGTAGCTTTATAATATGTTTTAAAATCGGAAGCATGATTCCTCCAACTTCAGTCTTTTTCAATATGGTTTTAGCCATTCAGGGCCCTTTACTCTTTAATATAAATTTGATGATTAGCTTTTCTGTTTTTGCCCAGAGGGCTACTGGAATTTTGATTGGGATTGTGTTGAATCTGTAATTGCTTTGGGTAGAACAGAGAACATTTTGTAGTTTTCTGTGTACAAGTCCTTTACATCCTAGGTTAAATTTATTCCTAGATATTTGACTCTTCGAGTTGTTACTGCAAATGGATTTTTTTTCTTGATTTCCTCTTCTGATTTTTCATTACTAGTATATAGAAATACTATTGATTTTTGCATGTGGATCTTGTATCCTGTCACTTTGCTGAATTTGTTTATTAGCTCTTGTAGCTTTTTGGGGAATTTTTAGGATTCTCATGCATAGGATCATGTCATATGCAAACAGGGAAAGCTTTATTTCTTTTCCAATTTGGGTATTTTTCCTTTCTTTTTCTTGTGTAATTGCTCTAGGTTAGAACTTCCACTATAATGTTGAGTAACAGTGATGACAATGGGCATCCTTGTTTTGTTCCTGATCTTAGAGAGAAAGCTTTCAGTTTTTCACTATTGCATATGATGTTAACTGTGAGTTTTTCACATATTCCCTTTATCATGTTGAGGAAGTTTCCTTCTATTCATAGTTTTCTAAGTGTTTTTATCAAGAAGGGGTGCTGGATTTTGTCAGATGCCTCTTCTGCATCAATTGATAGGATCATGCATTTTCCCCCCTTCATTCTGTTAACGTGGTATATTGATTTTTAAACTGATTTTCTTATGTTGAACCACCCTTGCATACCTGGGCTAAATCCCACTTGATCGTGGTTTATAATTATTTTAGTGTGCTTGATTCTTTAAGGCTTTGTTCACGTTTTTCATTATTTTATCTATCTGTTCCTCAGTCTGAATAATTTCAATGGTCTTGTCTTCAAGTTTATTGATCCTCTCTTCTGCCAGCTCCAATCTACTGCATCTGTTGAAACCCTCTAGGGAAATTTTCATTTCAGTTATTGTGGTCTTCAATTCCAGTACTACTTTTTGGTATCTTTTTAAAACCTCTGTCTCTTTATTGCGATACTCATCTTGTCTGTTCATCATTTTCCTGATATTCTTTAGTTCTTTCTCCTTGTTTTCTTTTATCTTCCTGAGCATATTGAGGATCATTTTTAAAACGCCTTTGTCCAGCATATCCAATGACTGGCCTTCTTCACTGATGGTTTCTGGATTTTTATCTCATGCTTTTGATGAGCTACCATTTCCTGTCTCTTTGTTTGTCTTGCAACATTTTGTTGCACATTGTATATTTTAATATTTTTAAGTGTTAACTCTGGAATTTATTCCCTAGCCTGTCTGTTCCTTAAGTATGTATCCAGATAGCGATATGGCAGAGATTTCCTTGAGTTCCAGGAGTGCAAGGAAAAAAACAAACAGGGTGCATGGGTGGTTCAGTGATAGAATGCACTCCCCTGCCACACAGGAGGCCCGGGTTCAATTTCTTGCCAATACACCAAAACAAACAAATGATGAACAAAATAAACTTTATTTCAAGTCTTCAAAAATTGGCTCTGTGTTGGTTGGTGCTCTCCTTCAGCATTTAACCCTCCTATCAAGATCAGCCTGAGGTGAATGTGAAGTGCAGGATCCCTCTGTCTTTTCTGAGCCTGAGTCTTGTCCTGGGCTTGTGCTTGCTCATGGCCTTAGGAAATCTCAATTTCATAGGAATTTGAATCTGAACTTCCTTATGAAATAGACTTTCTCTCCCTCCTGGGTGCTTAATTGTATGACTTAAAGCAGGTAATCCATTATTCCAGTTCACTTTGACTTAATTATTTCTTACACTACTTTACCTGTCTGTAAGCACCTTCTGCCTCAGGGCAAGTACTGGGAGGGGGAGCCAGAGATGAGTTTCCTGGTTCAGTCATTCAGACTGTCATCTGTTAGATCATCACTAACATACAGGTACTGAGTATCCACATAGTGGTTACTCTGGTCAGGAACAGGGCCACTGCATTAGCAAGGGGCCAGCAAGGATACCACAAACTTCTCTTATCATTTTTTAAAGATGCATTTTCTTGATTCAGCAGTCATTCTGTTACTGCAGTCCTTTAACTGTTTTCCAGTATTCTGAGAAAAATGGCTCTTCTAGTTTTTGCTAGTTGTTCAGAGATTCTGTGAAGAATAGCACCCTGAAGCATTTTACACTGCCATCTTGGCCAACCTCAAGTCTTGGCTTACAGTTTTGAGGCTGGAGGAAATCCAAATTCAAGGCATCAGCAAGGTGAGACTTTCTTCCTAAAGACTGTAGCATTCTGGGGCTGGCTGTGTGCCCTCCTTGGTCCTTGGCTTTTCTGACACCTGGTAATGCGTATGGCAATATTGTCTCCTTTCTTTTCCAGGTTCCATTGATTTCCAGTTTCTTGCTCTTTTCTGTGCCTAGTTTCCTTTGCTTATAAGGACTTCAGCCATATTGTATTAAGGCCCACCACCTTCATTCAGTTTGGGTATACCTTAACTAATAACACCTTCCAAGGTCCTGTTTAGAAATATCTTCATACCCACAGAATCAGGGGTTGGGATCTGAATAAGTCTTTCATGGGGGACATAATCCAATCCCCAACAGGTAGTCAACAAATATTTATTGAGTGTTCTCATGAGCCAGAGTCCATTCTAGCCGTTGCAAATTTGAAATAATCAAGAGAGACATGAGATTGCAGCAAGAGATATCAGAGCTCATCTTCTGAGTCCACCCCTGGTCCAATTCTTCTCATTACATTGGTGGCTTACAAATTTTTTTTTAACCAGAAGATTCTTTGCTTCAGTGAAGCCTAAGGTACTATATAAAACAAAATTATATAACAGATTGAAGTAGAATTGCTCCTGTAGGTAGGTGTGAAGGGGGCAAAGGTTGGCCTCCCTCCCACCCCACCAATAGCCCTGATGGGGTCAGTAGGAAGTAGGTTGAGAACCAGTTCACTCACACCATTGTGGAGTTTTATGGCAGAGTTTGTTTGATGGCTCTGGGACTGAGTTAAAAAAAGTTAAATTTTTAAAATAATTTACTTATGTATTAGAAGCTTGGGCAAGTTAACATTCATTTAGATATAACTTAGCTTTAAGCAATTAATGAAGATTTGAGTCACCACCTTGAAATTTTGAAATAATTTCTGTAGGCCCATACTTGTGGCCTTTGTGAAGAGAAGCAAATTTCTTGATCTTCTTTTACAATCTGCAGACCATTATTCTGACCATTTCTCTGAAAAAAAATCTTAAAAATATAGTAGCAAAGAGCTCAGTATGTTTATATGTGTGTGAAGTCTCATAATAAGAATTTGTTCCTTGACTTTGTTGCCTTAAGATTATTTTAGTGGAGAGCCAAAAACATGTCTCCTAATTTTGTTTATATTTCTCTAGGCATGGTCCTTCCTGGTATGTATTTTAACAACTTTCCAACTACATAAATTATTATAATTAAATTTTACATTAATTGGAAATGGTTAAAAAACATAACTAAAAATATCCAAATTAACTAGATGGAATTGAAACCAGTTCACAATCCAACCAGTTATAATAGAATAATACTACATTCTTCCCTTGATTGGATTCCAAGTAACAGGAAATTTCTGGAACAGATGCAGCTGTGTTTAATATGTTGTATTTGGCAAACAAAAGTAAACTTGTGTCTAAAATATTGTTGCACATTTTGTTCCTGAGATTTTTAAAATTTATGATCCTTTTCACTAACTACTTCCACTGAGTGTTGGTCCTTGTTTAGTTTCATAAATTTTTCCTATTATGTTTATAAAACATTATTAATTGCTTAAGGATAAATCGATTTAGATGCAATTTAAATTGGATGCACCTGGTTGGATTGTGCATGAATGTACTTCATTTGTTTGTGATGTGTGATTATGCATGAATTTAATTTCAAGCCATCATGATTGATAGTTATATAAATGGGAATAAATACATACTTGCTGTGTCTGTAAAATCCACATTGTACCAGAAAGAAAAAAGAAACTACGGAAGATACCACTGATCTTAGGTATTGTTTCATTGTTGTTTCTCCTTAAAAAGTCTAGTTAAACAATAGAATATACATATATTTTACATAGAAACAGCCCAGAAAATCAATCTACAAGATTGATCTACAAGGCTAAAACCAAAGACTTGAAAATTATAAGCAAAACTATTCAATTCAGCAGGAAGTAATCTATTGGATGAACCACGGCTAAAAAAGTATAGTACTCTTTTCTAAAGTGGCATAAATAAAATATCACAATATTAAATAGTAATTAAATAAAAGTAAAATGAAAAAAAAAAACAATAAAAGAAACAAGGTGATTTCTCACTAAGGAACAAGACTGGAAGCCTAAGTGAATGTTTAAAGTCACAGAGGATATTTCAGGGCAGAATTAATTTGTTAGATAAGTTTATGTATTAGAAAAGTTGATAAGAATGATAGGAAACCACACTAAATCTGTTTATCCCTACAGGCATGTGAGATCAGCTGGCATTATTACTGGGTAGAATTTTCCATAACATTCTGTGGATTAGCAACCTTACCTAACAGTCGTCAAGCAGGGAGTGCTATTTCCTCATTTTGGATTTTCACTTAAGGCCAAGATGAAGGCGGGTCATTGCTTACATCGGGCAGGAACCTAGTAGACTGGACGAGGCTATCATAGCAAGAGAGTGAAGTATTCCTTGAATTTCAGCTCAGAATAATTGATGGAGGACAGCATTGCAGGCATGTTGCAGGGAGGGCTAGGCTTCCTTCAGCAACCCACCCACATTTAGCTTTGCATTTGGTATTACTTATTTTGGTCGAGGCACTCTTCAGAAGCAGAGTGAACATTTTTCAAAACAAACAAAAAACTTCTCAAGAAAGTATTATACATAAGGCAACTTCTTTAAGTAATTGGCTTGTTGTTAGAAATAGTAGTTATTAAATTGGGCTCTAATATAATGGTGCCCTGAGAACTGGGAGACCCATGGGATCTCTAAAGGAACCCCCTCCCATGTTCTTATTTTAGCTTCTATGTTTGTTTTTTAATAGTTTCCTCTCTCTTCCTTTGTAGTCAAGCTGTCATTTGCCATTTCTTGCTGCGTAGATGTAATTATTTGGAACACCAATTCCACACCTTCAAATTCATTTTGTTGTACATTAAGAAACTGTAAAACCCAGTTAGTTTAAATTCCCTCTAAAGTAAGAGACTCAGCATAAAGGTGAGAGGTGCTCATTCTCCAAGAAAGTATACGAGCTTTAGAAAGTGAACTTTATATTTTTACCCCATCCATGGTTTTTGACTGATGGTTCTCAACTGTAATTGACCTAACAAGATATGTGATTCCCACACAACTGAGATTAGCAGTCAATTCAAAGATATTTAAATGTCACAGTGTAGCTGGACCTCAGTAAACAAAGAACTTCAGGAGGACTGCTTGTTTTATGATTTAATGGTTAATATTACCTATCTTTTTTCTTTTCTTTTCAGTGCAGTATATTAATAAGTATAAATATAGCCTAAACATAGAATAAAATAAGAGAATTGCCCAACTTTTTAAAAGGTTAATTTCCAAGAAAGGCTAGAAGTTATTGCTTTGGTTTGTTTTGCCATGCTTTATTCATTATTTTATAAGGACTTTTAGCTGCCATAGTGTATTGAGGTCAGGATCAACCTTTAAAAAGGGAACCCAGAAAGGAGATGCCTCTCCTGGTCTCTACAGTTACATTAGGAGACCACTGGTAATTTGAAACTCAACCCACTTTTCACAACTGCCAAGTCTCCTACGTTGAGAAGCTCCTCGAGGATTTCTCATCACAAATTCAAGAAACTGAGGAAGCCTATGCAACCACGTTGGATTTAGGTCTTATACCTTTTTCAGCAAATGACTGGAAGGGGCATATTGTTCACATTTGAACCAGCCTTAAAGGACAGCACATCTGTATCCCACATTCATGCATCGCATGGGTCTTTCCACAGATGGAGTTATCAACCTGAGCATTCCCATTGTACTGCCTGTGTCCACGGACGATAAGCAGAAGCTGGAAGGGTGCAGTGAGTTTGCCCTGGAACACTGCGGACAGAGGGTGGCTATCTTACAAAACCCTGAATTCTACGAACACAGAAAAGAGGAGCGTTGTTCCCGTGTGTGGGGGACAACATGTGCAAAACACCCCTATATCAAAGTAAGTTGCAAAACCTTTTGGAAGGTTTTTTAATCTTTTTCAGCTTATGACAAAAATAATTATTTTTAATTCTTTCACCAAGGACTTGAGAAACTGGGGTTAGAAAAAAAGGTTTGCAGGCTTCACCGCAGGAGATCTTTTTAGAAAGGGGCAAAGAAATATCCTTCTGTTTGAGGGCTCATCTTAACGATCTCAAGCCCTTGATTCTGTGATAGCTGGCCCCTTCAGTTAAATGGGATGCAGGTAGAAAATTTAGTCCAATATCATGTGTATAAGGCCCAAGTCATAATTTTGCCTTAGCCACAGTGTAAGTAGCTATGCACAGAGCTGTAAGCCAGAGCTTGCAGCCCTGTCTATCTTGAAAATGCACCAGGAAAATCAGTTTCTTCTTACTGCAAAGAGAACTCAAAATTCATGTGGAGTCAATGACATTCTTTCTCTAAATAAAAATCACCACTAATAATGGCAGAATTTCCAGAGGGAATATACTGTATCTTTCTCAGCTGATACTTAGAAGATTGGAAAAGTATTCATCTGATTTGGATCATTTAGGGCCTGTCCTACCTAAAGGCTAAATTAAAATGCCCACTGTTCTAGTTTGCTAGTTGCGGAAATGCAATATACCGGAAACTCAATGGCATTTAAAAAGGGGAATTTAATAAGTTGCAAGTTAACAGTTTTCAGGCTGTGAAAACATCCCAATTAAAACCAGTCTATAGAAATATCCAATCAAAGGCACGCAGGGAAAGATACCTTGATCCAAGAAGGCCGATGAAGTTCAGGGTTTCTCTCAAGTGGAAACCACTTGGCTGGAAGGGCACATGGCAAACACGGCATCATCTGTTAGCTTCCTCTCCAGCTCCCCAGGAGGTGTTTTCCTTCTTCATCTCTAAAAGTCGCTGGCTGGTGGACTCTGCTTCGTGGCTCTGTGGCATTCTGTTGTCCTTCTCTGCTCTCTGAATCTCCCTTTTATAGGATTCCAATAAAGTAATCAAGACCCACCTAGAATAGGTAGAGAAATGTCTCCATCTAATCCAGCTTTACCACTCTTGATGGAGTCACATCTCCTGGGAGATGATCTAATTAAAGTTTCAAACATATAGTACAAATAGGGTTTTGAAGAAATGGCTACCTTTACAAAATGGGATTAGGATTAAAACATGGCTTTTCTAGGGTACATACATCCTTTCAAACTGGCACACTCACATTCCTTCACAATTTCTAATTGTTATTGGTGATTGGGAGATGGGGGCAGAGGGGAGGATATGATGAAATTGCTGGGTGTGGTTCATTTCCCATAAAGAAAGTTATGTTAAATTGAATGCAAAAATCATCCCTCATCCAAAATTCGATTGATAAGATTGGGAGGGTGAGGCATGGGGGAAAAAAAAAAGATATATACTAATTTTACTTGTCAAATTCCCCAACTGGATTAACTAACTTTTACAAAGTTCATGGGAATAGTTTGTGGCCCAGAAAACCAAAATGTTGCATGATCAGAGAAGCCATGTCCTTCCTCTCTCTGGGCCTCAGTTTCTTCATTTGTAAAAAGAGGATGCCAGATTCAAAATAACTCTTCCAGGCCCATGACCCTGCAAAATGGTTGTCTGAATAAGCCCACTACAATCTGTAGGGCAAAGTTACATTTTGTTTTTTTCCAGTTGTGAAATGTTTCAAGATAGGGCCTTTACAAGGCCCTTGCTGGAGGCCTCAGAGGCCCTCATTATCAGAACGCTAGAGGTCAATGGGCAAACAAAGGTGCATTTTTCATTTATGGGATATCACCCTGTAGATAATCATCTTTAATTCTCCTGCACATCCAGATCAAAGTATTTGAACAGTTTTTCCCAAAGAGGTTCTTAGACATTCCTTGAAATTGCTGGACACTGACCATAAGCTGTCTGAGGACTGACTACTGGACCAAAAGTATGCCTCTGTTTTAGTCCTTTCTTCATAGCAGTTATATTTGGGAGTTTATCTTCACCCAGGGGACCAAAGAAAAGTGATCTGTCATTATGTCACCTCAAATCTCAAATACTTCCACTCTCCGGGTTTCACATCCACAAACACATGAATAGCACACACAAAATCTGAGGAAGCTTTCAAGAGATTATTGCTTTTCATCTTATTCTGTAATGTGTGTTGGCAGCTGGAGATCAGTATTTCTTAGAGGCCACCGAGACCAGTGGTGTGATCTGTGGCACTGACAATATTGTTAGTTACTCTGTACCACTAGGTCATTAGAGGAAATCTGTAAACATTTCCAGTGAGCTAATGGTGAGAAATGGGCCCTGGAACTGGAAAGAGAAGGCCACTCCCTGTGCATATACTATACTTGCATTGTTGGAGGTATGTTTACCAGATGCACAACACATAAGTTTTATTGGGAATGGGTACTTTTCATTGCACTTCTAATTTTAGCAACCTGGAAACTCACAATAATCTTTAAAAGTGGTTTTTTAGAACCCCAAACCTTCCAAAATGAACTTGAGCCTTCTCGTATTTCCATGTGGCAATGGAAGTTATAATTACATGGAAAACGGTCAGAGAAATGAAGGAAATGGTCTACCTCTCCTATATAGGTCCTCACTGACGTCACTTCTGACATTCCATTCAAAACATCCCAGCTCTCTCGATCACTAAAGTGGAATCAGTGACATGGTCTCAGAGGAAATCATGGGGAGGAGCAGGTGAAACCAGTAAAAAATATGGTCAGGTAGGCATTGTCGATCCCATGGTGCCAGGGCCAGGCTCAGCCCTAAGAGTCATGTCCCACATTGCCAGGGATACTTTCACCCCTGACTGGGCATTTCTTTTGTTTTAAAATTGGGAATAAGAGAAGGATGCTTCATTTGAGTTTCCTTAGAAATTGTGCTCAACAAGAAGCTGGTAGAAAACAACCTGATTTTTTTCCAGGCTATTTTGAGTCTTACTGAAAATAAGATACACCTGTGCTAGGAAACATTTCACAGCAGTTCTCAAATTGTGGCTTACAAATCCTGGGGGTCCAGAGACCTTTCCAGGGAATCCACAACCTTAAAACTATGTTTATAATGCTAAGACTTTGTCTTTCTCACTGTGGTGACATTTCACTGGTGGCACAAAAGCAATGGTAGAGTAAAACTATTGTCACTTTATCACCACTAGAGACAATAGTAACTAACCATACTAGTAATCATTGTATTCTTCATCACCATGCACTGGCAGTAAAAACAATGCTAACTTCAAATATTCCCCAAGAATATTTCTGATGAAGCAGTAAAAATGATATTAAATATTATTAAATTTTGGGGGTACAAGGATAGTTCAGTAGAATTCTCGCCTGCCATGCGAAAGACCTGGGTTCAATTCCTGTTCCATGTACTTCCCCAAAAAACAAACAAAACAGTAGAGGTAAATAATGGGGGGAGGGACAAGAGTTAGGAGGGTTAGATTTCCTATTTGGCGAGGGTATGTTTATTGTCTTTCTCTTGGGAACAATGTAATTATCTAAAATTGAGACTGTTGACAGACTGTGGACTTTGGGCCCTCTACATGATGCCTAATGAATGCAGGTGGCTGAAGGATGCACTGACTGAGAAGTAGATTGGCGAAGGATAGTCTATACTTATGAACTAATGTTGTGCGGCTACAAAAAGGAACCAAGTCGTGAGGGATGCAACAATGTGACTGAATGTGTGGGACATCTGGTGGGGCAAAATAAGCCAGAAACAAAGAACAATGGTATGGTCTCCTTTGGAAAATGCTTATAAGAAAACAGGGACCTAGACTGTAAGCTTTTATAGCAGATTTAATCTGGAGTGGTAATTACTATTTAAAGTTTTTGAGAGGCTGATATATATATATCCTGATATTTAGAGAGAAGAACGAAACGAATCAGCTTGGGGTTAAAGTAATTCAGAACACAGGGGTAAGGAAGATATTGTCTATATTTTAGAATCACACATACTCCTTGAAACCAAAGAAAGAAAGGTTTTTTTGGTCTGAAACCAAAATTTTCTGTAGCACATAATCTAACTCAACCTATCTGTACAGCTTATTGAACAACTGAAACACAGGGAGCCCAGAGTAAGAAAGGGGTCCTTAATCTTGTATCGTTTAATGTAATGCCTGGATAAATCCTAGAGTATATTAAACAGATAACCAAAAAGTATTGGCAAAGTTCCTTGAGAGATGGGAGAAAAAATATGGAACTTTAAACTTTACCATCAGGGAATCCCCTGGTATTGTGTCAAACTTTATGGACACTCAAATCAATAGTCCATGCCCTTGATCTTGAGGCTTACTCTTATGAAGCTTATGTAGGTAGCAGAGAAGTTTAGCCTACCTATAGGTATGCCTAAGACTTACTTCTGGACGACCTCTTTTGTTGCTCAGATGTGGCCTCACTCTCTCTAAACCCAACTCTGCAAGTGAAATCATTGCCCTCCCCACTACGTGAGACATAACTCCCAGGGATAAACCTGGCCCTGGCACTGTAGGATCAACAATTCCATCCTGACCAAAAGGGGGAAAAATGTAACTAATAAAGTATCAGTGGCAGAGAGAGTTCAAACAGAGTTGAGAGGCTACTCTTGAGGGTGCTCCTATGCAAGCTTCCTACGTATCCATAACCTGCCAACCCCCAGCTAGGGCCATTCCAGCCAATCTTAAAGAACATTTAGGGTTCCATGCACTCATGTAACTTTCCAGAAACCTACAACCTCCAGATGGGTCCCTGGACCAGATATGTCCTGAAATCCTAGAGGGCCCAGCCTCTCCAGAACATCAGACAGTTCCATCTTCCTAACCCATATTAGTGACAGACCCTTCCAAGATGAAAAATTTGGAATGGCCATCGCCCAAACACCACTAAAGAAAGGGATAAAAAGATCAAAGGTGATGGTGGAGTTATACAGAGAAGATAGGATTTAACAAATGAATGTGACTGCTGGATCATTAAATTGATATTTCTTTTAGTCTCTAGTATCTTAGAATAGCTAAAAGTAAAAAACTAAAATTGTGGAATTGTAACCCATGCCAAAGTCTGAAATCTGTTCTACAACTACTTGTTGTGCTGTGCTTTGAAATTTAAGGCTTTTTTGTATATATGTTATTTTTCACACACACACACAAAATCAATTGTGGTGATAAAAAAATATTTATTCCTTTTAGCCAGCTATATTCTGGTATAGCTAGAAGGAAAAATCTGAGAGGATAGTATGGTAGCCCATGACAAACTCTGGGATCTGTCCTATAACTACTTGTTGAAAAGTGCTTTGAAAACTATTGCTTTTTTATTTCTTTGCTTTGCATATATATTATACAATTAAAAAGCTAAAGAATAATTCCACAAATGGTGCTGCAATAATGGGATACTCACATGGAAAAATAATGACCCCACCATACAACATACAAAAAACAATTATTACATTTTGATCCTTGAGTTCATGCCTATTTAATACTCTGTGTACAAAATGGGAGGTACACATTAAAGGACTTCTACACACCAATGTACAACAGATGTTCCAAGGAAAAGCACTTGTGCAATTGTTTGAGCTAGGAGTGGAACTAGCCTTTGTTTTTTTGCATGGAGCACCATTTTTACTTGAAAGAATTAAATAAACTAGGATTATTACAGTTGGGTATTTGGCAGATATTTTTCAAAATGAACAAAGTGAACCTGTCACTTCAAGGAAAAGAACTGAGAGTACTGATTGCCAATAACATTTGAGCTTTCAAGCTAAAAATCTATACAGAATTGAAAACAGACTTTAAAAAATCATTTTCACTGATTTGCAAAATTGCATAAAGAAACAATTTGCAAACTGAGCTCAGCATTCTACAACTATGGCCACACACGCAAGATATTAACTTATTCTTGTCTTAAATAAAGGTTCAGGTTGTGTCACACACTTCAAATTAAATTACAGGAAATGTTGCTTTGGAATGTGAGTGATTTGATTGTATCACAATTTTATTTTTTTAAAAGACTAAATACAGTCACTGAAACACTTTTCTGCAAAAACAATTCCCTATGTAGCAAAAACAAAACATAGGAAAAAAATAGGACAAAACATAAAGTTGAAGGCTGCTATTTTATGACATCATTTCCCCTGCCTTTCCTTAGCTAATGTTCCTTTTTTGTCCCTTAATAAGAGAGGAAGGTAAATGGAAAATGACCTATTATTATCATAATTCTTGAGCTTCCAGAACTCCTGCTTCAATCAAATGAATGTTAATTTGGAATCTTGACACCACTATTAAAACTGTTTAGTTGAGTCATTCTAAAAAAATTAACACCCAGATAAAAGCACCAGGAATCAAGTCTATCCTAGTTCCTGTCCCACTGAAATAATTAAAGAGGCTCAGTTTCTTAAAAAGGTGTAGGAATAATCTAATTCCTAAAGATATCTTTACTTTGGATTAGGAAAAAAACAATACAAAAGTGATAAATAGGGATGAAGTTATTATTATTTTTTTAATTTTCATTTTATTTTGGATATAAAAGGGAATGCAAAATGGGCTAACTGCATCCTTACCCCATAAACAAACTTTTCATCATGGAATTAACAGTCCTTCATACTGAAGATTTAAAGATAAGCACTGGACCTACAATAAGTTTTCTGATTAGGGCTCTTCATTTAGTTTTTTAGCAGGCTTCAAAACTTGCCTTCTTTTCTAAGTATATGAGCTTTTGGAGAAGCATATGAATAATGCAAACATGTACTTCTAAAGAAAATCTACACGAATACCTAACTGTCAAGATGGGAACTGACAACATTCTTACAAAGAATTTTTTTTTTTTAAATATTAGAAATGGCAGATACTGCTTATAAGGCAGAACAGAGAAAATATTGCCAATGATAGGAACAGTTCTCATCTGTAAAAACACAGATGCATACAGATAAACACAGAAATAATTAATTTGAACAGTAGCAGGCACCGTTAGAACATATTTCCATCCTAACCTGTAACATCCTGCAGTACCTGTGAAGCCCTGGTCCCACCAGGCCAAACTTTGGCCAAGAGGATACAAAGGTACAGAGCATCAAACTCACTTGCTAATTAAGTATTCAACACTATGTCAACCAAGAAAATTTTGAAAAATATTTTGAGCTTTCCATTTTCCAATACTTAAAAAAATTTCCAATGAGACCAATAGTGATATTAACAGATGTGATATTTTTGACAACCTAAAATGAAATGTGTAAACATTTGGGAAATTTATAAACCAAATCAATATTGAGTCAGTTTTTTCTAAATGACTGAAATGTAATGTTATACATTCATTCATGGATAAAGGATCCATTCAAAGTGTAATGAATTTTGATTAGCGCTGACAAAGATGGTGGTGTTAAGGCAACAGGGCACATTTCTCCTACCAAAAACAGCTAGACCTGGCAGAAAACTGTCTCTGGGTTCGGAGGCCAGAGAGCACCATACAGCACTCAGGAAAGAACAGAATAAAGAGACTCAGAAGCTGGAGCAGAAACTGAGTTAACTGCTATCACAGTAGTAAATGGCGCCCATCTCCCACCCTTGAGGCTTGCCTGTTACAGCTGTGGATGGCTCTGTGGACAGAGAAGGTACTTTAGGTCTGCCTTTCTAGAAAAGGGGTGGGGACACAGTCAAGTGCTGAGTGAAGCTTGTGATTGGCAAGTTTGGACTTCTAGGCTCTAGCCCTGAATCATGGTTCTAGCCTGCTAGGAAAAGGGATTCCAGTGGCTATTCTTTTGATACTGCATGAAGAAGGTTGAAAAAATATACCCCTTTGTCGCAGAGAAAGGTTTGCAGACCAGCAAGCTAAGAAAGTGCACCTTTCGGGAACTGAAGATGGGGGAAAAAATACTCTTTCTGTGTCTTCCCTGTCCTCCCTAGGGACCTCTGGAACTAGTCTGCATCCCATCCCTGAGTACTTAGCTTGGTTTTAACCAAACATGGGCACTTCTAAAGATTGAGAGTAAAATGAACCAAAAGTCAAAAAAGAGCTGTAACACAAAGCCAATCAATAATAAAACCCTCGGCAAGAAAGAGAAACTGAAAAACAAACACTTACCAAGATAATCAGATACCTGGACATCAGCAAAAAAAGAACAAGCCATACTAAGGAAGAAGAAGCTATGGCCTAGTTAAAGGAACAAATTAAAACATCAGATGAGGCACAGCATATGAAACAACTAATCAGTGATGTTCAAACAAATTTCCTAAATCAATCCAAGGAAATGAAGAAAAATATATTAAAGAGATAAAGGATATTAAGAACAAACTGGGTGAGCATAAAGAAGAATTTTAAAGCATGGGAAGAAAAATAGAGAACTTATGGGAATGAAAGAGTAGATGAGATTACAAATACATTAGAGGTATACAATAGCAGATTTGAAGAGAAAGAAGAAAGGCTCAGCAAATTAGAAGACAAGGCATCCAAAATAGAACAGACAAAAACAAACAAAAAATAGCAGTAAAAATTGAGCAGGGTCTTAGGGAACTGAATGACAGCACAAAGTACACATAGCACACACATGCATCATGGGTGCCAAAAATAAAGAGAATTCTGGAAGCAAACAGAGAAAAGCAACTCATCATTACAACGGACACTCAATAAGACAAAGTGCTA
The DNA here is from genome assembly GCF_023851605.1 of Tamandua tetradactyla. Lineage (NCBI taxonomy): Eukaryota > Metazoa > Chordata > Mammalia > Pilosa > Myrmecophagidae > Tamandua > Tamandua tetradactyla. The sequence continues at coordinate 47,819,177 of NC_135339.1, forward strand.
ATTTTTCATCAGAAACCATGGTGGTGAGAAGGCAGGATATGATATATTTAAGAACTGAAAGAGAAAAACTGCCAAACAAGAATTCTTTATCTGGCTAAACTGTCCTTCAAAAATGAGGGTGAGTTTAAAATATTCACAGTTAAAAGCTGAGAGAGTTCATTAACAAGTCACTTGCCTTATAAGCAATACTAAAGGGAGTTCTGCAGACTGAAAGGAAAAGATGAGAGAGGGAGGCTTGAAGGAGAACAAAATTATTAGTAAGGGTAACTAAAAGCGTAAACAGAAAGACAAAAATAAGATATGATATATGAAAGCCAAAGGATAAAGTGGTTGAAGTACTGACTTTACAGTAATAACACTGAATCTTAGTAGATTAAACTAAACTCCCCAATCAAAAGACACAGACTGGCAGAATGCATAAAAATACATGAGACACTTACATATATATACACACACACACACACACACACACACACACACAAGAGACTGGCATTAGACTGAAGGATATAAATAGGTTGAAAACACATGGTTGGAAAAGATATCCCATGTAAATAGTAACCAAAAAAAGAGCTGCGGTAGGTAGACTAATACTGGACAAAATAGACTTTACAAGCAAAATCGTTATAGAAGACAAAGAAGGAATTACATATCAACAAAAGGGGCAATCCACCAAGAAGACATAACAACCATAAATATTTATGCACCTAACCAGGGTGTCCCAAGATGCATGAGGCAAACACTGGCAAAACTGAAAGGAGAAAAAGATGTATCTACAATAATAGTGGGAGACTTCAACATGCCACTCTCATCAATATGTGGAACATCTAGACAGAGGATCAATAAGGAAACAGGGAACCTGAATAAAATAATAAATGAACTAACAGACAATATACAGAACATTGTACCCCAAAACAGCAGGATATACTGTTCTAGTTTGCTAGCTGCCAGAATGCAACATACCAGAAACAGAATGGCTTTTAAAAAGGGGAATTTAATAAGTTGCTAGTTTACAGTTCTAAGACTGAGAAAATGTCCCAATTAAAACAAGTCTATAGAAATGTCCAATCAAAGGCATCCATCCAGGGAAAGATACCTTGGTTCGAGAAGGCTGATGAAGTTCAGGGTTTCTCTCTCAAGTGAGAAGGCACATGGCGAACAGTCAGGGCTTCTCTCGGCTGGAAAGGCACATGGCGAACATGGCGTCATCTGCTAGCTTTCTCTCCTGGCTTCTGGTTTTCATGAAGCTTCTCGGGAGGTGTTTTCCTTCTTCATCTTCAAAGGTCGCTGGCTCGTGGATTCTCTGCTTCGTGGTGCTGCAGCATTCTCTGCTCTCTCCGCATCTCTTTCATTCTCCAAAAATGTTTCCTCTTTTATAGGACTCCAGAAATTTATCAAGACCCACCCAAATGGGTGGAGACATATCATCACCTAATCCAGTTTAACAACTACTCTTGATTAAATCACATCTTTAGGGAGATGATCTGATTACAGTTTCAAACATACAGTATTGAATAGGGATTATTCTGCCTTTATGAAATGGGATTTAGATTAAAACATGGCTTTTCTAGGGGACATACAATCCTTTCAAACCAGCACATATATATACCTCAAATGCTCATGGATCATTCTCCAGGATAGATTATGTGATAGGTTCAGAAGCAGGAAGAAAAGCCCAGCAGACATCACCATGTGCCTTCCCATGTGACAGAGGAACTCAGATGAAAGCTACCTGCCTTTCCTCTGAACTGTAAATTTGTTAGTAAATAAATTCCCTTTATAAAAGCCAGTCCATCTCTGGCTCCATTCTGCCAGCATTAGCAAACTAAAACAGACCACATGCACAAAAGAGGTCTTAATAAGGGTTGGAAAAGTTGAAATTATAAAAAAGTTTTTTCTGATCATAATGGAATGAAGCTGGAAATCAATAATAGCTATAGAAATGAAAAATTCAACACATAACAGTCAGTGGGTCAAAGAAGAAAGTGCAAGAGAAGTCAGTAAGTATCTTGAGACAAATGAAAATGAGAACACAACATATCAAAGCTCACGGGACACAGTGAAGGCCGTGCTGAGAAAGAAATTTACAGCCCTAAATGCCTATATTGAAAGGGAGGAAAGAGCTAAAATGAAAGACCCAACTGAACACTTGGAGAAACTAGAGAAAGAACAGCAAATTAATCCCAAAGCAAGCAGAAGGAAAGAAACAATAATCAGAGTGAAAATAAATGAAGTGGAGAACAAAAAAATAATGGAATCAACAAAACCAAAATTTGGTTCTTTGAGAAGAGCAACAGAACTGACAAACCCTTAATTAGATTAAGAGAGAAAGGAAAAAGAGAGAGAAGATGCAAATAAAATAAAAAATGAGAGGGGGCACATTACTACTGACTCCAGTTAAACAAAAAAAAAGGTCATAAGAGGCTAGTGAAAACTATATGCCAACAATTTATATGAAATGGACAATTTCCTATAAACACAGGAACAACCTATACTAACTTGAGAAGAAATAGAAGACCTCAACAAACCAATCACAAGTAAAGAGATTCCATCAGTCATCAAAGACCTCCCAACAAAGAAGAGCACAGGACCATTGGCTTCATGGGTGAATTTTACCAACCACTCCTAGAAGAATTAATACCAATCCTAATCAAACTCTTTATCTATGAAGCCAACATCACCCTAATACCAAAGCCTGATAAAGATACTACAAGAAAACAAATTACAGACCAATCTCTCTTATGAATATAGATGGAAAAAAACCTCAACAAAATACTTGCAAATTGTGTCCAACTGCATATTAAAAGAATTATACAGCATGAACAAGTGGGTTTTATACCAGATATGCAAGGCTGGTTCAACACAAGAAAATTATACATCATATTAACAAATCAAAGGGGAAAACCCATATGATCATCATGATTGATGCAGAAAAGGCATGTGGCAAAATCCAGCACCCTTTCTTGATAAGAACACTTCAAAAGACAGGAATAGAATCTTCCTCAATGTGATAAAAGGTTATGAAAAACTCACAGCTAACATGATACTCAATGCTGAGACTGAAAGTCTTTCCTCCAATATCTAGAACAAGGCAAGGATGCCCACACACATTACTGACAATTGTGCTGCAAGTTCTAACTAGAGCAAATAGGCAAGAAAAAGAAATGAAAGGTATCCATTTTGGAAAAGAAGTGAAACTTCCCCTAATTGCAGATGACATGACCATATATTTACAAAGTTCTGAAAAATCTACAGCAAAGCCACTAGAGCTAATAAATGAGTTCAGCAAAGTGACAGGCTATAAGAGCAACATGCAAAAATCAGTGGTATTTCTATATACTCATAATGAGCAATCTGAGGAGGAAATCAGAAAAAAAATCATTTACAACTGCAACAGAAACAAATATCTAGGAATAAATGTAGCCAAAGATGGAAAGGAACTGTACTCAGAAAATTACAAAACACTGTTAGAAGAAATCAAAGAAGACCTAAATAAACAGAAGGACATTCCCCATGTTCATGGATAGGAAAACTAAATATTATTAAGGTGTCAATGCTACCCAAATCTATTTGCAGATTAAATGCAATCCCAATCAAAATCCCCATAGCCTACTTTGCAGAAACGGAAAAGCCGATTATCAAATTTATTTGGAAGGGTAAGGGGGCCCTGAATAACTAAAAACATCTTGAAAAAGAAGAATGAAGTTGGAGGTCTCAGCGTAAGAAGAAATGAAGTTCTGATAAATGTGACACTAGGATGAATTTTGAGGACATTATGTTGAGTGAAATAAGTCAGATACAAAAGGACAAATATCGTATGATCTCACTAATATGAACTTTTAAGTATAAGGAATAAATTCCTGGTCTAGAATATAGATGTCCAGGAGATAGAATGATGGTAGAGAATGAGGAACGGATGCTTAATTTGTGCAAAATTTTTAATAAGGTTGATTGTAAAACATTTAGAAATGGATAGAGGTGATGTTAGCACATTATCATGAGGGTAATTAACACTGAATTGTGCGTTTGATTGTGGTTGAAAGTGGACGTTTGGGGTAGTTTATGTCACTAAAAGGAAAGCTAGAGGATGAAACATGGGTCTGTCTAAACAGAGAATCCTGTTGTGGAAGATAAATGTGATTAACAATCTTACATGAACTACAACAAATGTACATCACAACTACAAGGTCTGAATAATAGGGTGGTAAAGGGAAAAATATATACCTAAAGCAAGATATGATTTATAGTTAACAGAAATATTTTAATATTCTTGCATCAATAGAATGAAAAGTGCTACACCAATATTAAGTGTAAACAATAGTTGTGTTTTTATTCTTAGAAAAATGTTACACATCACAAAACCACCAAATTTACTTATCAGTTACACAGTTTTACTTTGATGCTTCTCTGAAAGTGACATGTGGTCAGCTGTAGGTCAAAGTTTCATCTTCAGCAAAAGAAAAAGAAAAAAACTTTACACGAGAACCAAGACAAGTATATAAAATATGCTGTACCTATCAATTAACAAAGTATAATGGGTTTTAATTTAAGAGTATGAAAGTACATTGATCTAAATTCAGATTTCACACTGCAACCTACCTTTAAGAAATGAGCACTTCAGTTTTGGTGTAATATCAAAGAGTATCCACAATTATATAAAAAGACTATTCAAATACTCTTCCCTTTTCTGACCACCTGCCTTTAGTTGGATTTTCTTTATATACGCCCACCAAAACATACTGAAACAGATGAAGTGTAGAAGTAGACATAAAAATCCCACTGCTTTAGAAAATAGTTTTTCATTAAAAATAAATGTTATTTATATTAATATATAATAGGTTTATTCTTATTAGTGTTAAATGAATCAATAAATCCTTTTTCAGTTTTAATTCCCCATATGTTTATATCCCAAAGCTCCTTGGAGATCAATAATTTTTAAGGGTAAAAAGGGGTCAAGAAATGAAAAACTTTGAGAAACACTATATTAGACAGGCACCAAATGGTAGGTTCTTCAACTACAACCAAAGATTGATCCAAAAGGAGAAAATCTTTCATATAAAAAAGAAATCAATGTTAATCATTAACAACTTTGATAATATTCTTTATAGATGGTGATGGAAAGTGGGGACTGGCTGGTGGGTGGAGACTTGAAGGTGCTGGAGAGAATAAAATGGAAGGATGGGCTAGACCAGTACCGTCTGACACCTCTGGAGATCAAACAGAAATGTAAAGAAATGAATGCAGGTATGTAGGCAGACTCTGGTGCATTTGGTAATATTCCTTACTACCCTCAGACACTTCTAAATCATACTTTCTGAATAAAGTATTAAAGATATCAGAAATTAGCATTTTATACTTTAGAATAAAACTGGAAACATCTACTGATATGGTTATTGGTAACAATTTTAAAATGTTGTACAACATCCATATATTAGAATTCTATGCAGTAGTTAAAATCATGTACCGGCAGAGAAAGATGCCCAAAGAGTATTTATTAAGTGAAAAAGCAAGTTGCAGAGTAATATGTATAGCATATATTTATTTTGGAATACAAAATGAAATATAAACAAGTTTTTAAAACCCCAGTCATACTGATTGTATATGTAGAATGGAATGATTTCTAAATGTTGTGTTAGTTAATTTTTTTTTAATTAATAAAAAAATAAAAAATAAAAACCAGTCAACTTCAGTGTGTAGAAGCAGGAAAATCTGGTGGCATGCACACCAAACTGCAGATGACAGTAGCTACCTCTTGGAGATAAGAGTTGGACTCAAGGGGAGGAGAGGATTTTCACTTCTTACATTTTGAAGAAAAAGAGTTATGGCTGGAAGTATGTGTGATTTCTATATTCTATTTTGGTATTATCTGCATTTTCCAAGTTTCCATAATGAATACATATTTACTGCATGTCATGATCAGAAAAAAGAATTTAATGCTCTCAGGAGTCCATCACTCAGTGGAATACTTTTGAATATTTTTTAAAGTGAAAAATAATGTGCTTCTTACCTCTGTAGATTGTTAAAGTCTTGTACAGACCCAGGAAACTTTCTTCATCATTATTTTCCTACCTGGGAAGTGAGATTTGTCCAGGTATAAGAGGACTGATTAATGCAGATCCATGCCCAAGTCTTGGTTAGCCTGAAAGGTCCTGACAACAAATGTTTCCACTTCTGAGTGAGGCTCTTACTTCCTCTGAGACCTATCCTTATCTGAGCATTTTGGCATTTGCTGGTGCCTTTGGATTAGCAGGCCCAATGACCCAGGTGAATAATCACCTCCATTATTCAATAAAAAACATGTGGATTCAACAAGCCCAATGAATAAAAGACATGGTTGCATCATTCCTTCTTGTAGACAAATGACAACTATGTGTTCCTTTGACATTGGCTTTTCTACTTTCCTTTCCCAGATGTGGTGTTTGCATTCCAGTTGCGTAATCCTGTCCACAATGGCCATGCTCTGTTGATGCAGGACACCCACCGCCAACTCCTGGAGAGGGGCTACAAGCACCCAGTCCTCCTGCTACACCCTCTAGGTGGCTGGACCAAGGATGATGATGTGCCCCTAGACTGGCGCATGAAGCAGCATGCAGCTGTGCTTGAGGAAGGAGTCCTGGATCCCAAGTCAACAATTGTTGCCATATTTCCATCTCCCATGTTATATGCTGGCCCTACAGAGGTGAGCAGTTCCCTGAGCTGGGCAATGGGACTCAGGAGTAGAGGCTCAAATTTTACTTAGAAGAGCGAACATTTATGGAATCCTTTCTTCTCTCTTGTTTACAGATTCTAGAAACTTACAGAATTTCTTCTTTCTCCATCTTAATTATATTTCCATTTAGTACTTACAAAAAATGCTAGATACATCAAATTAAATCAGTCACTCCTTTGAGAATGGGAGGAGTGTGAATGAGCTGGATAATGCAGCTTATCTAGATTAGAAAAAGGTGAATCTAATCTAATATTGTTTCAGAAGTCCCAGTTACTCTAAGTGATTCACCATTCCCTGTGAGTTACATTAGAAGGGAAAGAATGACTTTAAAAGAATAACACTCCTCTTTCAATCATAACACAATGAGCCTATCAAGTAGCGATTTTCTTTGTCACACAGAACCACGAGGTTAGTAGATTTGTGGGTGGTCAAATGAATCGAAAGGGTCCCAACCCTTTGGAATGTCTCACACTGAGATTAATGAATTCTTCTCTCTTCAATCAGATCAAAGCTTTAGGCCCTTGGCACTCATCTCCATCCTTTGTATTTCTGTTTGAGCTATAAGAGGAGATTTCAATTAGAAATGCAGTGTTGTTTTGAACTAGAATCAATGTCTGCATAAGAAAGTTAGTTACCTCATTATTGGCAGTCAGATATGAGATGGTGGAGTTGTAGCTATCTTTATTGTGTGATTTAATCTGAATAGGGAGGGACTGGAAAGTATAATTCACCTAGTCCTATAGTATAGTAAAATCTAAACGTTCCAATTCGGCTAGCCTGTATGCAGACACTAGGAAATAAAACCTCAGGATCCAAAAGGGAAGATTCTGATCTTTAAAGTTCTACAATATAGCAAGCAAGAGCTTGAAGAAAAGAGCATGGAGTCTTAGACATCTCACTGTCATTCTTGCAATTTTCAGTTGGCCCACACATTGAAATACATAGAAAGTAGAATAACGGTGATTCTGTGTACAGAGATGCAAAGAGTTGGCCAGTTATGAGCAGCTTATCCCTTATGTGATGTTTCCTAGGTTCAGTGGCACTGCAGGTCTCGGATGATTGCAGGGGCCAATTTCTACATTGTGGGCCGGGACCCTGCAGGAATGCCCCACCCCGAGAACAAGAAAGACCTCTATGAACCCACCCATGGGGGCAAGGTCTTGAGCATGGCCCCTGGTCTCACCTCTGTGGAAATCATTCCTTTCCGAGTGGCTGCCTATAACAAAACGAAAAAAGCCATGGACTTCTATGATCCAGCAAGGTAGGTGCTCAAATCAAAATTCTTAAATCGACATCTGTACAAGTGGAATGATGAAGCACATTTTTTGGCCACATGGAAACCTTAGGCTCTCCAGTCCATTTCCATGTTTCTAACTGGAGCGAGAGCCCCTTGAGAGTCAAGACCTAGTCTTTACATATTTGATGTCCCCCTAAAGTTGTGGTATTGTCTTTTGCATATATAGTAAATGCTCAGTAAATATCTCTCACCATAAATTGCATAAGCATGCCCTGAGTGCCCAGCACATTTCAGTGAAATGAAGTCAACATAGAAAAAAGGATTTCAATGAGTACTGATGGTGTACTTACCATGCTCAGAACTCACAGAAGGCACAACTAGAAGATAGTTTCTGGCTTCAAAACACCCCCTATGAACAGTATAGCTGCACAGTAAATATCGAATTGATAGCTGCCATTAGTTCCCTTGTGTTCTGCATGTTTCCTCACTACAAATTTAGCAAAATACTCATTTTGGAAGATGCAGCATTTTACAGAAAGAAGAAATGTGAGTCTAAGAACTAAGTACCTTAATCTAGGAATCCTTAAAGTATATGTTATTTACCTGTGCTGAGTTCTTTGTTGGTACCTTGTAACAGGCACGATGAGTTTGACTTCATCTCGGGAACTCGTATGAGGAAGCTCGCCCGGGAAGGAGAAAATCCCCCAGATGGCTTCATGGCCCCTAAAGCATGGAAAGTCCTGACTGATTACTACAAATGCCTGGAAAAGAACAACTAAAATGCCCTTCGGCTCTACTCCAGATTTTCTTCCTGAAGTGCTCTTTAATTCTCTTTTCTATATTTTTGTGATTTGATGTCTGGTATTCAGTTGCTTTTCAATGACTGATTTTTAAATTAATGTTTTATAACTAGGTCAAAATTGTGTCTGTAGCTCAAAGTCAACTTCATTATTTGTTCAGAAAAATAAGTTAAACTGAAGACCAAATCTTACTGGATGAAAATGATAATGTTAAACTTTTCAGAATGAAATTGGCTATTTCCTTCCTGCATTTGAACAGGTAGGGCCCAGATTTCTTAAAGCTTTTACTACCTCTAGTTTATTTGCCAGCTTAATTCTTGCTAACTTGTGTTCCTACCGCAGGAGCATAAGCCAGTAGTAAAAAAACATCAGATGGGTAAGCTTTTTCTGTAAACTGATAAAAGAAAAAACAAGATTTGTTATCCTAATTAAGGCATGGCTCATGTCAAGATTCTTGCTATTTACCTCATGCCTATTACTGCCCAATCTCTTGTGCATTGTGGTAAGGAACTGACTAGAGAAACCAAATGTGAACTCAGACATCTATATAATGTAGCTCTACCACAAAAGTTATACTGTCCAATGACATAAAAGATCTTAGTGGCCTTCTGTGAACAATATAACTTTAACTTTTAATTTAATCATATGCAGCACTGTGATGGAAGGATTTGCCTTCAGGGCTCAAACTGGCAATGCTGTGGAAAGTTCGTTTTCCCCCTTTACTATGATCAGTGTGTCCTACAGAGAGGCTGGGCCTATGTGGCAGCAGTATTGGCTGTAATCAAAACAATTCACACCCTCAGAGATTCACAGGGTGCTAGAGCCAAAAAGATCCCCAGACAACACTGAATCCAACCTTTTCATTTTACAAGTGATCAACTAAGATGATGCACATGATCTGTGCTGTCTAGTACTGTTACAAAAAAAGAATTAGCACTATTAGAAAATAATGATGGTGCTAGACAAACACCTAGGCCATTTGACTGCCAGCCTGGTGCTGGCTAAAACCTATAAGCACAGGACCTGGATCCGATTCCCCTCAGCTGCTTAACACAACATTGAACAGTGGGCACTTACAAAAACAGCCTTCTTGGACACCAAAGGTCCAGAGTTTTCTAAACCCAGCTGATTTTATTGCAGCTAAAAAAATATTTTTCCAAAGCTGCTGAAACATCCCACCTCTGATGGCTTTATTTCTTGAGAGGCAATCTTTTATACCTTATACATATTTCATTATTGCCATGGAATATATGAAGATACAGCACCTTTCATACATAGGTTACTCTGGAAGAGACCTAAACAGGAAAAAGAAAACCGAATTTTTTCATATTTTCAGTTTAAAAAAATGCTAATCTTAGATCATGAAAATTCTCGAGAATAAATTACATACAGTGACCACAGGGAACTGTTTGTCTTTAATAGCGTGGTGCCATTTAACCAGAGGTACTCAATACCGCCTTTTTACAAAACAGCATATTTATTAAAAACACAAGAGAGGATTTAGCAGTGCCTTAACCAATATATTTTGTGATTTGAAAAAAATATTTAAAATTGCTCTTCTGCTCTAGTACAACTTAGTGCAAATGATTATTTCTATGTACAACTGATACTTGTTCTAATTTTAATAAATTTCACAGAATGAAAGCTGAGCCTTTTCTACTAACACAGGGTTTGTACTGTCCACATGACCACTGAGGGGTTTGACTTTGGGTAATTGGAGAGGGACAGCAGCAGCAACTCTCTACAAGACGCTTATTAAGAGCCTATTTGCCATTATTTGTGGCATTTTCCTGTCATTTTTAAAACTGAATGACACATGGTCTCAGCCAAGCATTACAGTGTAATTTTCAGAGATGACTGGGAGACTGGGTATGTGTCTGCGTGCAGAGTAAAGGGGGTGGGTCAGTCCAGGATTTTACTGCACAAGGATCTGATTTTATTCCCCTCATTTAAGAAGATGAAGGTGCCTAACTTGCTCTCTTGTTCTCAAAGTAGCATATCCTGTTTCCAAAGTGCCCCCCCCCCAAGAATTTCATTCACAGGTTTGAAACAATTTTTTTCCCCACCTACCTGGCACCTCCTCAACCTCAGCAGTTGCTACTTTTGCATACAAAAGATAGGATACCTATTTCTGCCTGTACTTTTAGTGACCTAGTTTTTTTAGTTTACTTTTTTCTTCTTAATACACTGTCTCCATACTATCCTGAAGCCTTCCTGCAAATTTCTGCTACTGGCCTTCAACCCAAATAAAACTAGTATAACAGACAATTCAACACGACCACTTATAGCCCCTCCCTTTTTCTCCCAAAAGCTTACTTGCTGGCTCCTAATGCCAGTAAGATGAACAAAGTGAGGCAGGAAATGTCTAAGTCCATGAAGATAAGTAGTGCTAAGATAAGTGGCACCATGAAGATAAGTGGTGCCACAGTGTATAGAGTAGTAGGAAAAATCCTGGGAAGGCATACACAAATCATTTGAGAAGATAATGGCAGGCCTGATAAATATATCAATACTTTTATCAGGCCACAGTTTCTTTCCAACCCATCTTCACGGCAAGAAAAAACTAATCTTGGTTATTCATGAACAGCAAGGTTGGTTTTGGCTTTTTCCTCCTCTTTCTCCTTTCTTTTACTTGACGTTTTAGGTCTTGAATAGATTGTCAACATGCCTTCCTTATAGGTAATCAGGAAATTAGATGGGCAGCAGACCAATCAGTTATTATGTCTAAAGCTTTGATGTAACAATGGTACAAATTTTGGCTGTGAGATTTGAATAATAAAGGTTTTCCATTACTTAGGCATTCCCCATCACTAATATGCATAAATCATTCATAATTAATTATACTGAGATGGATGAAAATGATATGCAAGCAAATCACACATTCCAAAGGAATACCTCTTTTTTTGATGGGGGGATGTTATACCATGATTTAATTGAAATTATTACTAAAAAGAAATAGGTCACTGGCTAGATCTTGGACATAAAATAAAAGTAACACTTTTCTATGGGCTAGCAAATATGGTGGATGCAAGGAAGTCTTGATGAACCATGACCTGAGAAACAAGAATTTCAAAGATAAGCAGAGGGCCTTGGTAGTTTCTCAAAGGTGTTATCTTTCGTAATTAAGGTTTCCCCAATCCCACTCCATTACCCTTTGTATAAACTTCCTAATCCAAACTATAGGAAGACCAGTCTCAATTAGTAAGAAATCTGAATTATAGAACGCTGTAAAAGTTTTATTACCTTCACTTATATAAGTAACAAACTGATGGACACAGCTCTTTTAACGTCCTAATATGTGTCTGTAATTACTAACATCAATAATACACTTTATTTGCTAAAGTTCTTAAATATTGTTGGTTTACTTTAGAAGTTTAAACTTGCCCTTCTCTTTTACTAAAACAATATAAGTAAAAGTTCTTTATAAACTGTAATACAAATTAAAAAAGAAATTTTGATTTATATTTACTCTACATATATATTTTCTTCAAAGAGTTCAAAGATAAAAGTTCAGTGCAGGAGAGGCTGAAATAATGTACAGTACTTTTATGTAAACAATTCCAATACTGATCAGACATTTGAAACAAGTTAAAAGATTGGCCTCTACAGGTGTATCCACCAAGAACCTACATTTATGGACTAAATTAATTCTGATAACTGCTAAAAAGGTTGCATTCCCCCATTCTATCCCCAAATCATAAAAGGAATTATATAAAGTTCCAAATCTTTGTGTATTCAAGATAAAGAACCAAAGAAAAAGCTTTCAGCTATAACAGAGCCATAAGAGAGGTTAGATAAACAGGTTAGATAAACAAGGTTAATAAACAGAAGCACCAGGTACATGGGAGTGCCTGTATGATCATATCTACTTAATGGCATGCTTCATAATTTATGCCTTATCAAAAATATTTATATATATATATTTTTTATATATTTATAAAAAAATTATAAAATATATATTTTAAATATTTTATATATTTATGCCTTATCAAAAATATTTATATATATATATTTTATATATTTATATTCAAACTATAGGTCAGTATTGCTAAGGGCCCTATATCTGTATCAAAATGTTACTGTTAACATAGTGGGTAATGAGAATTGGGATGGGAACTTGGGAGCTTATCTATTTCAACACTGCCAATATTTTACAGATAAGGAAATGGTGACCCAGAAATGTAAGGTGACTTTCCTAATTATAAGACAACCTAGAACCATATTCACTTTATAGCTTCCAAAACACTTTCATATAATTCTTATAACAATCCAAGAAGGTACACATTATGATTACTATTTTTGAACAAAGAAAAAGAATTTCCACCTGGGGAATTCCTGATATTCTTACAAGCACTGGGGAAAACCAATTTAATAAGCCAAGCCCTTGATCTTGGGGCTCACCCCTTATGAAGCTTATTCCTACAAAGGAGAAGCTAAGTCTACTTACTACTAGGCCTAAGAGTCACCCCCAGAGAACCTCTTTTGTTGTTCAGATGTGGCCTTTCTAAGCCAACTTGGCAGGTGAACTTACTGCCCTCTCCCCCTACGTACGACATGACTCCCAGGGGTATAAATCTCCCTGGCAATGTGGAACAGGACTCCTGAGATGAGCCAGAACCTGGTATCATGGGAATGAGAAAGCCTTCGTGATCAAAAGGGGAAGAGCGAAATGAGACAAAATAAAGTTTCAGTGGCCAAGAGATTTCAAACAGAGTCAAGAGGTTATCCTGGGGGTTATTCTTATGCATTACAGATATTCCCCTTTAGGTTATGGTGTATTGGAGTGGCTAGAGGGAAGTACCTGAAACTGTTGAACTATGTTCCAGTAGCTTTGTTTCTTGAAGATGATTGTTTTACAACGTGTCCGTGTGATTGTGAAAATCTTGTATGTGATGTTCCTTTTATCCAGGGCATGGACAGATGAGTAAAAAAAAAATAAGAGAAAATAAATAATGGGGGGGCATGGAGGAGTAAAAAAAATTGGGTAGACTGAAATACATAGTGGTCAACAGAGGGAAAGATAAGGTATATGGGATGCATCACTTTCTCCTTTTTTCTTTTTCTGGAGTGATACAAACGTTCTAAAAATGATCATGGTGATGAATACAAAACTAAGTGATAACACTGAAGTCACTGATTGTATACTGTGGATGGACTGTATGTGTGTGAAGATTTCTCAATAAAAATATTTTAAAAAATTAAAAAAAGCAAAATGGTATACACAGAAACTCCACAGCTGGGAATGAAACCTATGAAGTTAAAAATTAACTTTACATGACTTATGATACATAAGTGCATGATTTCTTAATAGCTGAATAAGAAGACTTATGATTCTCTAAGAATGCAGAAGGATGTGAAGTCCTTCATTCCCCTAGTAACAAGAAAAACCTGAACAAAATAAAAATACTTTTCTATGAGGTTAGCAAATAATAGCAGATGCAAGGAATACTTGATAAAGTAACTTCCAAAGAGAAAAAAGATTTTCAGGGATGAGTAGTGAGCCTTTGTTAACTTCTGCGTCTGGATATAATGTATGGAGGAGCAAGCCTGTCCTAGATGGAGATGAGAATTTAGCCAAGCCTCAGATAGTAGGCAACTGGTGGGATAGATAGGAATCTGGAAATATACCACCTAGAAAAGCAAACTGCCAGGCTAGGCTTAATCCCCCCTTCCAGGAAGAGGGGACAGAAGTGTATATTCTCATGGTGACTATCCCAGGACCCCCTCAGAACTGAACACAAAGGAGAACCATAAATATTTGAATCTACAACCCAAACCCCACCCAGCTCAAATACTAGCAGGATCAAAAGGCTGTTTCAGGAAGGGTCAGGGTTGGGCTTATCCTGAGTGAACTCGGTCCAATCAAAGCTGTGGCCCAGACTCTGCACAACTAGACTCTAGGTGGAATTGGAATGATCGGCCCTTCACTCTGTCAGAGGAAAGGGCTTGCACTCCCTGGAAGTAAAACAAAAACAAATGTTATACTTTAGTCACCAATGTTCTTTTTTCCTTTTTTCGGGGTGCATGGTCTGCAAATTGAACCCGGGCCTCCCACATGGAAGGCAAGTACACTGAACCAACTGTGCAATCTCCAATGTTCTTTTATACCCAGTATCAGGAAAAAAAATTACAAGTCAAACATTGCAAGGTGGTCTAGCCAGAATTAGGCATGCCAAGTTAGTACGCCATCAAGTGGAAACAGAAGATGTCTATAGACAGGACCAAGAAGTCCCTGAAGGCCCCTCCATACTGATTGATAAGCATGTTGCTCATGTTCTACCATATCCACTTAAGTTATACTACTGCTCTTCATTCCGCATATACCTATAGCTTCATGTGACTAGCTGGGGAAGGTGTACACACACCTTTTGTCAGCAATAGCCAAAAGTAAGCTGCTACTGTATTTCAGTCATACTTACGGGTGATCCTAAAAGTCAATTAAGGAAAATCTCAGGCGGGCCACGGTGGCTCAGCAGGCAGGAATACCTGCCTACAATGCCAGAGGACCTGGGTTTGATTCCCGGTGCCTGCCCATGTAAAATAAATAAATAAATAAAACATGAAAAAAAAAAAAAAAGAAGGAAAATCTCCCTGCACAAGAATTCCAAGTGATAAATATCATCTACTTTGCCTGGAAGAAGTGGCCCTTTATTGGAGGAATAGTGATGCACACTGAAAAATATCAGTTGCTTCTACCTCAATTTTCTTTTGATGTGCCATATATTTATATATTTAAAATTTTCTTTACTTCCTTCTTCCTTTACTATTATTGAACAGAATATGCTGGCAGTGACTAAATTTATCATCTAGTTCATAGGTAACAGAACCTACAATGGGATAGGAATCATAAGGAGCAATGGACACCACTCCCAGATCCTAGACTAGGGGCTGAAAAGCAGTTGGAAGACTTTGGGTTATTCCCCTTTGAGGAGGAGGTGAGTGAGTATGCGTACAGATGCACAAAGAACAGCTGTATTATGTCAGAAGGAGCCTTTTAGAGAGCTTTTATTGGAAAGGGATGTTTGGATATTGTACAGACCATAAATGGCCAATTTCTTTAGGATGAATTACCTCTCTTAGTTTGTATTTCGTATTGATGAGGGGTAATTACAGATACTTGACCTCAAACCATTTAAACCAAAGAAATTTGTGGACAGTCCATCTCTCAAAGCTATGCCAAGGGTGGTTTCTTATCTGGGTTTGCACACTCATTTCCAGGATTTTTAATCTTGAATGGAGTGGAATAAAGATAAACAGCTGAAGTTCATTTCTTCCAGTGGATGAATAAAAGGCAATTCCTGGAGCTTTCAGCTTTCTAAGTTTCTATTCAAAGTCCTGTTCTTGAGCTTTCCTTTGATATTGTGAGCTCCCCCATATTCTTCAAATAAATTCTTTTTGTTTAGCCTGTATCAGTTCCTTGCAACAGAATCTAACTGAGATTGTTCAGAAGTCTATGACAATGGCTCAGTAGATGACACTCTGGCATGTTTGTTTAACTGGGTTGTAACAGCCATGCCCTATTTGAGTATCTTTGTCATTCTTAGAATTTCTGGAAGCTGTTGATCTTTAAAAATGTGGCATGCACCACTGTATTCTATTCTCAATTCTAAGTTTGGTATGTCAAGTTTTGGCTTTAGTTTTAAAACTGAATTGCCATGAGTCACAAACCTGTGCCTTTGAGGCATTCTACATTCACCATTCACTGGAACTACATTTTAAAGTACAAAACTAGTATCTAAAAGTGACCTTAGGCAAATTTATAACTATTTGTTAGACAAGTACAAAAATATACTCCCAGTTCAGTGCTTCTGTAATGAGACCTATATAGGTTGTTAGTATTAATACAATAAAATTTACACCAGTGTTACTGTGGATGTTTTCTGCTTTTAATCACATTGCTAAATGGTTTCTTTTAGGCCTGACGCCTCATTTATATCTGGCATCAGTGCTATACATGCCCATCATATTTTAGTCAATTCTGTTAGGGGATTTAATAAGGTTTATGGTCTCCTCAATACAATTGATTTCATGAACAAGATGACATGGACAAAAGTTTTTCCTATACATGTGAAGAGATTTTACTTTTTAAAAGGTTAGGCAACTGGCTTTAATGACAGAACTAACAAGAAATTTAATGATGAAGGCCCTCTAAGGATTTCTAGCAGGGGAGCGCAGCTACTCGTATACCCTTGACCGAAGAACAGTCTTCCTCTAGCAGGGAAGGTCGTCCTCTTTGATCGAGCATGTAGCTTCGGGAGGGATGCACATGGAGCGATGAGGGAGGAAGGGGACACCCACCCAGCCAGCCAGATCAGCCAAATCAACCCTGGCGATCAATGGGGTAACAGATGTCACACCCAGATCGCCCTCACATCCCCTCTAAGGATTTCTATAAGGTCTAAATGGAATTCTATAGCTTTAGCAGAGCCATCTAGTTGGTGATAGAGTTTTTGTCATGCAGGAAATATGCTAGCATATCAAAACTATATTCAATATTCAATTTAATTGAATTCAGTTTAAGAGAAGTTAAAAAGAGTATTATAAAATATACATTTTCCAATTTATTTTCTTTATGCAGAAGAAAGCTGTAACATTTCTCCACAAATAGCATAATTGTAGTAAAAAAATAAATCCTACCAGTGAGATGCTACTGCTATTTTTATACAGGTACACACAAGGCATGAAACATCTTCATCCAGCACCAAATCTATAAGTCATAATTACTTAACAATGTCAGATTATTATAGAATACTTAGATTACCCCAGGTATTGACAACGTGGTAAGATATGGGACTACCTGCAGATGGAGGGATTGGAAATAAGATAGAAAGAAGAAAGATAGTAAAGGAGAAACTGAGTTGATTCAAAAACTGAGTATTAAAAACTCTATAAAAAAGGATGAGAATAATTTGAAACATACCCAATTTATCAGAAGTCTTTCCAACAATGAAGCTTCTGGAATAACTTCACAAGTGATCTTTTCAGTACTAGAAATTATGGGAATGATTTTAGAACAGAATGCTCAAAAACTGAATCTAGTCAACAAAACATGTACACTCACATTAGTGGAATAAAAGTAATAATACTAATAATGATACGATAGCTAACAGAGGAGGAGCTATGTGCTAGGCATTATGCTGAGGGCCTTCCATGCATTAACTCATTACACAAACCTATAATGTGGGTACCACTGCTGGCCCATTTTATAGTTTATAGATGAAAAACTGAGGGCTCAAAGAAGTTAGCCAACTAGTCCAATGACATTGGTTAATAAATGGGGATCTTGGATTTAAACTTAGGCAGTGCGATTCTCAATCCAGTACTCTTAACTGCTACCCCAAATGAAATTCCTTAGGGCACAGACTCCAACTACATATGTGAAATAGATGTCTACAGGAATACAGACACACAACACTAAAAGTTCTTTAGAATTATAAGATCACAATGTATCCTCAATTACTTAAGGGCTTATAAGATATCCAGATAAGTCATGCTTGCTGCTGTAAGCACATTGTTTTAAGTCATTTGATGATTAAAACCATGGCAAATTTAACTACTGCTACTATCAGATATTCTGAATTTGAGACAAAAAAAAAAAAAAAGAAATGACTTGAGGAGAAGGAATTCATCACCACTTATTTTGAATCAGTATGCCAACAGATTAAAAAAATAAATGATTCAAGTTAAGCAGAATAATGATTAGATTCTGAAATTTATACTACAAATGTGTGAATAATAGTTTGTGGGCAAGCTTTAACAACCAAAAACATCCTAAAAATCTTAACTAACTGAAAAAGACAAAGGAATAAGTGGAGGAAAATCAATAAAGAGGGACCTCTTTATTACATATTTATAAAATAACAGCATAATAAATATTTAAAATGTAGAAAAAATTGTGTATTATTGGTGTTCTGTGCTCACTTTTTTCATCATCTTCACAATTTTTCATAACTTACTCTATGCTATCCAATGTGTTCTCAAACAACCTCTATTCCACCATTGACAGTACAAATGAACAATAAACTATCCAACAGACTCTAGTGAGTGCCATATTATCAGAGAAACTAATGAATAAAAACTGGGAATTTTCAAAAAATATAATAAAAATTATAAATTATATGAGGCATAATTTAATCTTTCTAATAATTCATAAGGCACCTCAAAGATTATGCTGTGCCATTTTCTTCATACTGTATATTTAAATTAGTATCTACAATAGAATTCTAGTTAGTGGGATTTTCAACCAAAAAATTTTCTTATATAGTACACAAAGATTCAAATGACTACAGATACAATATGGAAATTTTAATTTATGTATTTGTATTTAACTTGGGTGCATGGTGCAATTTATAATATGGTGAGAAAATCTTAAAAATTAAAGTTATAAAATGACTATTTTTAGCACATTAAGTAGCAGCTTCTTGTTTTAAACTATCATCTCATTTGTGATGACCAAATTACATTCGACCATAATTAAGAATAACTTTAAAATACATTTAAAAAAAACACGGTTACAACAGAACTGTTAAATTAAATGAAGAAAGGCAGGATAGTCATATACATATCTTCAATAGCACTAAAGTTTTCAAACCCATTCTTTAGAAAAAGTTTTCAATCCACCTTCACTAAGTCAGTTTTACAATTTAAAAAATGTCTTTACTCAATGTGTTTGCAGATAATCAGCATCGATAACTTGATTGGCTAACAACCATTCAATGCTGATCACTGAACAAGTATTTTTATTTGATTATTTTGAAAACCATAATTGAGCCACAACTAAATATTGAGATGTGGCTCACTCCAACTAACCAAAATCAAAAGAGAGAAAAAAGTCATCTTTTAAAAGGCTGAAACAAATGACAAAAATGACTGAATCACTGTACCTTTTAGATACAACCTTGAATCTTAGTTATTCTATATAATACCTGGTACTTCTGGATTCAGTAGTTGGGGTTAAAAAAAGTTTCGGTATTTAAACATATCTACAGAATGTCATTAAAAAATATGTGAATATATACATTTAATACACACATACACACACATACACATACGCACATCTAGAAACCAGCACTTACTTAACCACATCCCCATTCCTCACTGATGATCCAAAGAATCATTTACTACTTTAAAAGATCAGCTTAGATACTATAGGGCTGAAACAACATATGGCTAAAGAGGTCAAACACAAGTACCCTACTCAGGCTGGATTAAATTGTTCCTCCTCATGATTTTTGACAAGTAGTAATACCGTTATGTAACAACTATGTCTCAATAACTTAGAATTCAGAGAATAAAACCATTGTCATTAACATTTACTCCCTTTACTGCTTAAAGCGTTCTCCTTCCATTCTATTTCCACCAACTGGTAAGAGGACACACTGAAATAGGTTACATTTGAACTATACAAATGATCTTTACTCTTAATCTAGACAAACATGTGTTAAAACATTCTGAAATGCTGCATCCTTTGATTTCTTCATCTTTTCAATTGCCCGATGCAGGTCCTGCTGTTGCACAGGTCGAATTTCATCCTCATCATGGCTAAAATGCAAAAACCACCAAATATTCAAATAACTTTAGAATATACCCCCATAAAAATTTTACCAAAAATTTTTTAAATGCATGTTAAAAAATTTTAAAAAAGGTATAACA
Organism: Tamandua tetradactyla; assembly: GCF_023851605.1. Classification (NCBI taxonomy): domain Eukaryota; kingdom Metazoa; phylum Chordata; class Mammalia; order Pilosa; family Myrmecophagidae; genus Tamandua; species Tamandua tetradactyla. The sequence goes on from NC_135339.1 coordinate 47,839,572, forward strand.
ACAAAATCTCTTTCTAATCCAAAGGTTCCAGAAATAATCACAATTAACAGCTTCATGCATCTTCCAAGAATAAGCTATGCATCTACAAATTGTAAGAAATCTTTAAAAAGAATCAACTGCCAGCAGGTAAAAAGCTAAATGGCTGGCAATAAATCTCATAGCTGCAGTAACTAAAATCAAGTATTTCACACCAAGAATAAAGTACACAATATTAATATAAGGTGAAAATGTATATAAAGGTGCATCATGTATTCAAATGGGAATATAATTTCAATCAAAAAATCAAGTTATTCTCATGAAAACTGGAGTTAAAAAGTAACATTCTTACGTATTTATTCATTATTTAGTGTTTGATAAATTGGAAAAAAATTCTTAGCTATTAATAAAAAACAATTAATCCAAGTGTTCCACTTCCCCAATTCAATAATGACAAAAACAAAATCCAGTATATTTTGACCCCCTTCAATATAATTTATATACGTTTAAGAAAAATATTCAGGCAAAATGTTATCAAAACCCAAGTATCAGTCAGGTTTTCATACTGAAATACAAAACATCTAGGCCTTTGAAGACAGCAGAAAAACATAATTTTTCAGTATTAATAAATTTATTCTGGCAACACATTTATAGGTTGGTTATTTCTCCTTTTATGCTCATTTATAAGAATAAAGTCTTTAGAATGCAACTTCCCTGCTACTGGTATCAAAAGTATTCTCAATTTGATAGAACTGGTGGATTAATCTGGTAAAAAATAAATGGAGTACGCTTTTCTGCAACAGGACCTGAAGGAGCACATATAATGGGTCCAGAACCAGGGCACACACAGCTACTGGCTGACAGAAAGGATAGCTCTGTTCAAACTTTTCTATACTGATAAAAAAACTTTTAGTGAAGCTTGCTATGGCAACACACTCTAATTAAAGACATGAATACTGACTGGCAAATTAGAGTCATTTGCAGTAAAAGCCTCAGGGGGCCAAGGAGGGAAGACTGAAAAACAAAGAGCGAAACATCATTGGATAACTTATTGAACACAACACCAAAATGTACATTGATTTGCTTAGTCAAAGAAGTTCTTCCTTGGAAGGCTAATATGAAAAGTAGTAGAGAAATACAGGGTAATACTGCTTCAGGGAAAGGGGCCTTTAGGAAACTTCCTTAAAAGATACAGTTCATCAAGACTCGGTTATTCAAGTTCACTGGTATCTTTGCGGGAATAAGGTTGGTATAAAATTGGTTTCTCAAGCTCATCTTAAATTGAAAATGTTACACATGGCTTCTTTGTTTACTAAGTTCAGTGTTGTTAACATGTTGAAGTCAGGTACCCAGCAAACCCCCTTCCAAATTTACATGTGACATTTCTGGAATACAAGGCACACATTTCCATAGGAAATAAGCAATCCAGGGTACTAGAGAATACTTTCCTATAGCAGAATGGGCAACTCTAGGTTTCTGTGATCCACTCCACTGTTGTCAGTACAGTTCAGCTTTTATTTCTTCCTCTTCATCACAGGCCATCCCCACCCCTACTTCCAATTTATTTTCAAAACTCCCTTTTAGAAAAATGGCAACAAACAATAAACAAATTAAGTTGAAGGGATCACTAATTCAAATTTAAACTAAGGAGGGTTGCCTTAAAAAGCAAAAAAAAAAAACCAAAAAACAAACAAAAAAAACTAACCTAAAAGATGTAAAAGATTCTGAAAAATACTAGAAAGCAACTCTAAATACCCATACCTTTCTTCTGTTGCAGAATTAACATATTCCCTGACACAGAGGAGGGCGGCATCTCGACACATCTCTTTGAGGTCACTTCCTGAAAACCCATCAGTTTCCTGGGCAACTTCTAGCAGGTCCACATGCCTATCCACCTTAAAGAAATACAAAACACACATATAAAACATACTGTAGACTTCCAGGAAGATGGTGGAGTAGGATGGACTGAATTTACTCCTGTTCCACAGGACAAGACAGGGGACAGAGAGAGAATTACTAGGATTGCAGACCTGGGAGAGTGAGTGGTTGAAGAGGGTCTTCAGTGTTTCTTGGGGAACAGAGAGCGAGGGGACATCGGGACAGAGAAAACAGGGTGGGCTTGACTGGCTGTGGCCCCGATGGATGGCGGCACACAGGTAAGTGCAGATTCAAGGGAACTGACTGTCCCTCCACTCCAGCCTGCCACAGGTGCTGGCTGGGAAAACCTCCTGTGCAGAGGAGTGCCTAGCTGTCCACCATGAAGAGCTGTGCCCCTCTGAGAGCAGGGGCATGGCCAGGACATGTTCCGTCAGGCATTGAGCACTGCAGATTGGCACCTCCATGGTTGCTGCAGTTGGCTCCCCTGTCCTGCATGCTGGGGCAACTGTCCCACTGCCATGAGATGGTGGCAGCCTGCTACCACTCCTACCCAGCCCTGCCATGCATGTCATCTTTCCATCTTCCCAGCTGGCCACTTCGGTCAGGGAGGGGAAGTAAAAAAAACAAGTAAATATGAAACTTTAGATGAGTGAAGGAAACCAACTTGCAAAATGACTTTGTTAAGATAAGCAAATGCCTCAAACACAACAAAAAAATCACAAGGCACGGGAAGATCCAAACAGAAATGGCCCAGCCAGACAACCAAATAAAAACATAGGAAAGGACACAGAATATGGAACTACTCAAACATATTTATAAACACAGGAGAATATCAGTAAGACATTAGAAGAGAATAAAGAAGAATTCAAAAAACTAAACAGAAAAACGTCAGATCTCACAGAATTTTTAGAAAGATACAATAGACCAAATTAGAAATATACTAGAGATACAGGACAGTAGATTCAAAGAAGAGGAAGGAAGAATAACTGAGCTAGAAGACAGAACAATTGAACTAGGGCACACAAAAGATTGAATAGCAAGAAAGATGTAAAAAATGAAACTGGATCTTACAGAAATGATGGCTAACAAGCAGTACACAAATGTAAGATCACTGGGGCCCCAGAAAGAGAAGAGAATAGTAAAGCAGGTTAGTTGAAGATACAATCTGGGAAAACTTCCCAAACCTTAAAAAAGACATAAATATGAAAATCAAAGAGTCCCAACGAACCCCAAATACAATAAATCGGAATAGCCTACGCCAAGACACATACTAATCAAACTGTAAAATGTTGAAGAGAATCATAAAGTCTTGAAAGCAGCAAGAGAAAAGTGATTACTACATATAAGGGGAAAAACATAAGGCAGAGTTCAGACTACTTGATAGGCACCATAGAGGCAAGAAGGAAGTGATATGATGTAATTAAGATCCTAAACGAGAAAGGCTTCCAGACAAGAATTCTTTATCCAGTCAATGGTACTTCACAATTGAGGGAGAAGGGTGCATGGGGTGGTTCAGTGGTAGAATGCTCGCCTTCCATGTGTGAGACCTGGGTTCAATTCCTGAAGCATGCACCCCACCCCCACCCTGAAAAACAGGAAAAAAATTTAGGGAGAAATTAAAGTCTTTAAAAAACAAAGAAAGATTGAGAACTAGTCAAGAAGAGATCTGCTGTACCAAATAAAAAAAAAAAAAGAAAGAAAGAAAACACTGCTAAAGTGAATCCTTTTAGCTGAAAACAAAAGACAGGAGAGGGAAGTCTGGAGGAGAGCACAGTATTGAAGAGTACCATTAATAGTAATGTAAAGGGTAAAGAGAGAGAACGGGAAAAGAATATACAGATCTGACAAAAACTGGAGGATAAGATGGTAGATTCAAGAACTGCTTTTACAATAATAAAATGTTAATGGACTAAACTCACCAAATAAAAGATACAGATTGGCAAAATGGATTAAAAAATATAACCCATCTATATCCTGTTTATAAGAGAGGTAACTTAGACCCATGGACACAAACAGATTGAAAAAGAAAGGATGGAAAAAGAAGTTCTATTGGAAAAAGATGTTCTATTCAAGCTGTAACCAAAAGAAAGCAGAAGGAGCTATACTAATATCAGATCAAATAGATATTAAATATAAAGACATCATAAGAGACAAAGAAGGACACTACATATTAATAAAAAGGGCAACTCACCAAGATGAATAACAATCATAAATGTTTATACTCCCAATCAAGGAACTCCAAAGTCCATGAGGTAAACACTGGAAAAATTCAAGGGAGCTACAGACGTTTCAACAACAGCAGTGGGACACTTCAACATACCACTGTCCACTACAGACAGAACAACCAGACAGAATATTAACAAGCAAATAGAGAGCCTAAACAATGGGATAAACTATTTAGACACATATAGATCATTATATCCCAAAACACCAGGAGATATATTCTTCTCTAGTGTACATGGAACATTCTCCAGGATAGATTATATGTGGGAACACAAAATAAGTCTTTATAAATTTAATAAGACTGAAATTATTCAAAGCACTTATTCTGACTACAACGGAATGAAACTGGAAATTAAAAATCATGAAAAAACCAGAGATTTCACAAAAAAATGGAGATTAAACAACACACTCTTACTAAATAATCAATGGATCAGAGAAGAAATTGCTAGAGAAATGAGTAAATATCTGGAGATGAATGAAAATGAGAATATAACATAACAGAAATTATGGGATGTGGCAAAATGCAGTGCTGAGAAGAAGACCTACTGCCTTAACTGTCTATATTAAAAAAGAATGAGCAAAAAACAAGGACTTAACTGCTCACCTACAGAAATTAGAGAAGGAACAGCAAACTAACCACAAAGCAAAGAGAAATAACAAAAATTAAAGCAGAAATATATGATCTGCAGAAAAAACAATAGAAACAGTAAACAAAACCAAAAGTTGGTCCTTTGAGGTAATCAATAAAAATGATTGACCCCTAGCTAGACTAACAAAAAAAAAGAGAGAAAGGACTCAAATAAAAATTAGATTGGGGGGGGGGTAGTCATTTCCATGGATCCTGAAGAAATTAAAAACATTGTAAGAGGATACTCTGAATAACTATACACCAACAAACAACTTAGATGAAATGGACAACTCCTAGAAACACAGGAAGTACCTATACTGATTCAAGAAGAAATAGAAGATGTCAACAAACCAACACAAGAGATTGAATCAATCATCAAAAATCTTCCCACAAAGAAAAGCCCAGGACCAGGCGACTTTGCAGGGTAACTTTATCAAACATCCCAAAAAGAACTAACACAAATCCTGCTAAAATTCATCCAAAAAAACTGAGGAAAAAGGAATGCTACTTAACTCATTTTATGAAACTAATATTACTCTAATACCAAAACCAGATAAAGACTATACTATAAAGGGAAATAACAGAACAATCTTCCTAATGAACACAGATGCAAAAATTTTCAACAAAATACTAGCATATCGAATCCAAGGACTTTAAAAAATACAACATGAGAAACTGGGATTTATACCAGGAATGCAAGGACAGTTCAATTGATGCGAAAATCAAAGTAATACAGCCTATTAATAAACTGAAAGAGAAAAATCACACAATCATATTGACTGATGCTGTAAAAGCACTCAACAAAATTTAGCGCCTTTCCTGACAAAAACACTCCAAAAGGTAAGAATCGAAGGAAACTTCCTCAATATCATAAAGAGCATATATGAAAAACCCACAGCCAGCATTATACTTAATGAGAGAATGAAAGCAATTCTCCCTAGATCAGGAATAAGACAAGGATGCCCATTGTTAACACCTTTATTCAACATTGTACTACAAGTGTTACTTGGAGCTATTAGACAAGAGAAACAAATAAAAGGCATCCAAACAGGAAAGGAAGAAGTAAAACCTTCATTATTTTCAGATGACATGATCTACACTTAGAAAACCCTGAGAAATCTATGACAAAGCTACCAGAGCTAATAAGCAAACTCAACAAAGCAGTGCCATATGAGATTAATGTATAAAAATCAGTGATGTTTCTATACACAAGTAATGACCTATCTGAGGAGACAATTAAGGAAGAACTGGGGATCATCTCCCATGCTGCTAGGGAGACTTTCATCCCTGGCTGTCATGTCCCATGTAGTAGGGAGGGCAATGATTTCACTTGCAGAGTTAGGCTTAGACAAAGGCCACACCTGAGCAACAAAAGAGGTCTTCTGGAGGTTACTCTTAGGCATACCTATACGTAGGCTAAGCTTCTCTGCTACCTACATAAGCTTCACAAGAGCAAGCCTCAAGATTCAAGGGCTTAGTCTGTTGATTTGGGTGTCCCTAATGTCTGGTACAGTATACAGGGTTTCCATGGTGGTAAAGTTTAATAGTTATGTAATTTTTCTCCCCTCCCTCAAAGGACTTTGTTAATATTTTTGGATTTTCTGCTTAATATACTCTGGGACATATTCAGGCATTATACCATACTTGAAAATGAGAATTTCCTATGTTCAGCAATTACTCTGAAAACATTCATATTTTGTTCAAAAACTGATTAGACTAATCCTTTGTGTTTCCATGAATAAGAAACAGAATGCTAAAGATTCCCTTCACTCATGACAGATGTAATTCTCAAAGAATTGCCAAAGACATTATTGAATACTAAATTAAAATGGCAACTAATGCAGTAGTAATCTCAAAAGTTTAAGGGTGAAAACACAATAGATTGTAAAGTATGGCTCTCTAAAGGGTTTCTAGAAAGCTTAAATTTAATAATTTCTATCTGTTACCTAAATGTTTATGATCTATCTCACCTGTATCTATACTGGACCACATATATGTGGTTCAAATTGTTATAAACTTCCAGCCAGCAATATTTCCTTCATTTAAAACTTGCACAAGAAAATTTCTTCTCTGAACTATTCATCCATGTCTATCCCTGTTAAACATTTATTCCTAAAGTATTTTCTCTAAATAATATTGAAACTATATAATGTCTTTCTGAAAGCAGAAACCAAAAATTTAATTAAAAGGAAAATGTAACTTGTTAATTTCTTATCTGAGACAAGTTTTCTTAATCTAGAATCGATGGAGGGTTTCAGGAATTTCCCTTAAATTGTATAAAAACTTTCAAATACATATGTTCTTTTCTTACATGCCTTTTATCACTTTCAAAGGGCTCTATGAGCCCAAAATGGTTAACAATCACTGACCTAATCTCTGTAATTTTCTATGTTCTTTAAACTTTCGCAAATACAATATATACTATTTTGATGAATTTTAAAGAAACAAATCATTAGCACACTGCTGAAAGACACAAAAGACATGAACAACCAGAAAGATATTAACATGTTCTGGAACAGAAAAGAGTAAACATCAAAAAGATTTTAATTCTCTTGAAGTTAATTTGTAAACAGACTATGATTCACCCAAAATACTAATACGTGTTTTTTTCCTGAATAAGGTAAAACTGGTTCTAAAATTAATCCATACACACACAAAAAAATAAACAGGAAAATTTTTTAGGGACAGAAGGGATAACAAAGAATGTCTAGCTCTACTAGACACAAAAATTTATAAAGCCTCAATCATTCAAAACAGTGTGATACTGATGTATAGATACTAAAGACCAGTGATCTTAATAGAAAGTTCAGAATTATCTATTAGAATTTAGTATATGATAAAGGCAATATCTTTAATTAGTGAAGAAAAGATAGCCTATTTAATAAATGGTTTGGGACAAGCGGGTATCCACCTGGAAAAACAAAATCAAAAGCTTTTTTATTACATATATTTGGATAAGTTCCAAATATATCAAAGACTTTAATGTTAAATATGAAACCAAAAAGGATATCCAGTTATTATGAATCTTCTGATATATAATTCTACCGAAGAAGTAGTCCTGTCTCTCTTCGCCGTCAAGTTGAAACCAAGTATTATCCCGCCTCTTGTTCTAGCTAACTATTTTAGAAGAACAAATGCTCTCAGTACTATCAGTGTAATTCATACTGGAAAAAATCAGTACAAAACCCAATCTGGGTTCTTCAGCAGATAAATGGAAAGGGAAAAAAAAAGTTAGAGAAAAATGAGCTGAAAGAAATACCCAAAGAGACTCAGAAGATGTCAATGTGTGAACTTCACAGAGGTCCTAAGTCAAAGAAATTAAAAATCGACATTGAGGGGACAATTAGAAATTTGAACATTGTCTAGATATTCAATGATAATAGTGGATTATTATTAAAAAATTTTTTAGGTATAATGGAAATGAGGTTATGTTTTGAAAAAAAAAAGAGTCCTTTCAGAGCTATGACTAAACCATTTACAGATGACATATGATGGGAAGCAGGTAAGGAGATAGGGTATGGATGAAGCAGAAATAGCCATAAGGTTGATGGTGGCTCAAGGTAAAAAGAAAACTATGGAAATACTAGTATCCATTGCATGAAAACCCATTTGGTTTCTTAGTTTGGACGGCCAAGTACAAATAGTGAATTTAGGCATCAAGTCTGCAATACTAAGGAATGCCATGTTATTCAAATATATTTAGTTACTGAGTTTTGGAACCAAGTAGCAAGAACTTGGAAAACAGAAAATTCCCTTATAACCTTGAAGCAGATCAAAAAAGGCTTTTTATATTTGAACTCAAAATCCAGAAGCTATAAAAAGAAAAAGAAAAGGAAAAACTGGGAAAAATAATTTCAAATCATATCACAGACAGGGGGCAAATCTCTCAAATACACAGAGTTCCTGCAAATCTGTAAGAAAAAATAATGCTTCAATAGAAAAATGGGCAAAGAATATATATAGGCATTTCACAGAAGAAAATTCAAATAGCTCTTAAAAATACAGTACTATTTCATCCCTAAAGATTACAGATTAAGATTATGAGATACTATTTCCTACTTATCAAGTTGGCAAGGCTACAGGGAAAGAGGCACTCTAACATTGGTGATAGACAGCATATTGGTATGTACAATTGGTGAATAGCTACCAAAATGATCAATACTCCATTTTTGATCTAGCAATTACTCTTCTGGAAAATTCACCCTACTAATATTTCTTCACTCAGGTGAAATGACACATGTATATGGCTATTCAATGCAGATTTTCTAAGAGTGAAGAATTAGAATCAACTCAAATGTTCTTCAAAATGGTGCAGACTAAATAAATTACAGTATATCCATAAGATGGAATTCTACAGTGTAAAATATTTTAAGAAGAATAGAATAAAGAACCACAGACTAATATGGAAAGATCTCAGAGATAAGTGAAAAAAGAAAGGCATTCAAAAGTGTGCATGGTTTATTAATATGGTTTATATAAAAATCATATGGGGAAAAGGGACTAACAGTATATTCTAATTTCCTTGCACAGGCATAACACCAATATGAAGGGATACAGAAGAAATATAAGGGAAGTAGGAAGACTTTTCCCTGTAAATCATTTAACGAATAGTCACTATTGAACCATGTTGACTGTATTACCTATTTAAAATACCTTAAAAACAAAAGCCATTGAAGATTTTGATTATCATACCTTCTTAAATCTAAATTCAAACTTCAGAAGATATTACAATTAGGTAAAACAAAAAACAAACCCAAAGAAGATAATATACTTCTATATATAATATATACATATATTATTATATAACCTGAGAACAGTTTGAATTATGTTGAAGACTTTAATCTGTAGATACAAAAAAATAATCTTAAAAAACCTAAGGAGATTATCTTTAATTAGTTCAAGTATACCATAGTTATCGAATTACATGAGCAGTTAAGAGTTTTACAGTAACTTAGGTCAAGTTAAAAGATACATTATTTTCAGGACTTTATGAACATAGATATCATATTTATAGGATGGGAGAATAATACATAATTTTCTACTTACATTTTCATTTTTCAAGATCAGTTTCAGGATTGCTTCTCTCTGTTTCAGAGCCTAAAACCAGGATGGTTTCAATTTAGCACTTTTTTTTTAAAAGAACAAGGATCAACTAGTTTTCCAAATATTTCTTCTTTCCTTTATAAACTACCTGACAATATCTACAGGAAATGACAAAAATTCTATAGAGGTCATGGAAATTACAGGCTAAGACAAGATCTAGATTCTAGACTTTAGAGTAATCATCTGTGGTTCTCCTACTGAACTACATCTTATTCTATATCCCCATTGGATAGCACAATATCTGGGAAATAACATGCTCTTTAAGGTTTATTGAGTGAGTAAATGAATATCCATAATTGAAATGTCTTTCCTCTACATCTCAGCGAAATCTCCTTTCTTTCATTTAGGAAACTTCTAAACACTACATTTTTACCACTAATTCGAAGATGGGAAAAATATCCTTTCAGTTTTATCCATTTCAATATACATTCATACATATGTGAATATTTATATATCCACATAATATATAAATATATTAGTATATTTTTATTAAGTGTTAACTGATGTATTTGTTTATGTCTGTTATGCTTTTTCCCCCAGTGATGCCTCATATTATTATACCAGAGAATAGACATTACCTTTATTAACTCCTTTCACAGAATACCTTACATACACAGTTAGTAAATATAAATGCTTTTTAAAATTATCATGGCTTGACTCATCCCTATTCCCATAATCATTATCAAAGCAGAGTGGTTAAAATGAGTATCAAATCAAATTCCCAGACAAACAAAACAAAACCCAGCTGTTTGTAATTCACTGTTAAACATCTTCATCTATTTCCCTTGGTACCCTAATTGAACTATGCCTAGAATTCATCATTAAATACTTCCACATCTTCTAGCCTTTCATATTAGTAGGAAAGCTGAAGCTTCCCTGATTTGCCTATCAAATTCCTAACATCCTTCAAGGTCAGGCTGAATTCTATAAATCTCACTAACTCCTTAGACAAAATTATCAGTTTTCATCATCATCCCAGGCTCTCACAGTTCTTTAAAATTTGTAAAGCGTATTTTACATTATTTATTTATGTGCCTCTTCTGCTACACATAGATTTTTAAGTCCAAGGGGCCATGTCTCATTCACTAAAGCCTAGCAGATAACTGGCACATATTAACATTTAAGAAATATTAGTTATATTAAAAAAATTTTATAGTCTCTTACATTTAGTTAAAAAATCTTTTCATTGATATATCAGGCAACTTTTCTAACAGAGTGCTTAAATACATATATGCATTTCTCCAGAGGAACAAGGGGTTATAGCTATAACAATTAGTTGATGAGAGTAATCAGACCAAGGTCACAACCATCAGTCTTTAGGAAACCATGTCTACTGCCACAAACTGATTTAAGTTACAAAATAAAATGGGAAAAAAAAAATTTTAGCTAAAGATTATAAATGGAATAACAATATTTTTATTTCAAAAATCTGCAAGGGAATGACAAATGAAAAGCTCAGCTACACGACTACATTAACATGCTGATTGTATGGAGTGTACTTTCTAGTAAAACTAAAACTGTCAATCTAAAGACACAAAATGCAGGATTTGAGGATTCTGTGTAAAAATTATAGAGTATCAACAGGTTATAATCATGTATTTGAGGAAACATCTTAAGTAACTTAAAAAAAATACCAGAAAGAAGGAAATACTAGTTCAACACCATCACATATTCACATTCTTAGATTAAAGTGTAATGATATCCCAAGCTACTGGCTGATAATTAATCCTGTCAGAGGGAAGCATAGTTTATAACTGCTAATTAATCAAATAATCCCAGCTGTTCTTCCTGTCAGACCTTCAGAAGAGAACAAGTCTTTAAATCTACTTTCCCAATTTTATTCTATGCTAAACCATAGATTTTCCTTTGTGACTTACACTGATAATTGCCATGTCCTAAAGTAAATCACTAAAGGTAAACTTAAGGTAATTATAGACTTTGAAGAATTACAGAGACCCATGTAACATTAATTTTAGGAAACTAATTAAGAAAAAAAAACGAGGAGAATTGAAAGGACAAAGAAACAATTATAAAGATTCTTGCCCTATTCCTTCCCTGTATATTATAAATAGTAAGCCCTAGAAAGAAAAAAATATTCTTTTCTTGAAATCATAGGTACAAACTGGTAAAAAGGTGAGTATTTAATTGTTTATAACATCAATCAGGACTACCTACAGGTTGGTTGATATGGAATCTTGTTGGCATTCTTCTCATTATAGCTGAGTCAAGATCCTGAGGTCGATTAGTGGCTCCCATCACTATGACCTAAATATATACAGAAAACATAAGGTATTAAAATCTACCAATAGTGCCCCTTTTATTATTAGGACTTAGAAGATGATTAAGTGGCATTTAAACTAAATCAGGCTATAAGAGATATCATATAAATTCAGCATTCCTCAAATCTTTGCAGACACAAATTGAAGTAATCCCACATATATGATATGATCGCTGAAAAGTCTGATGCATTTCACCAACTTATAGTGACTAAAAAAAAAAAAAAAAGATCACTGCTCAGTTGCAGGTACCTTTATTACAGAACTACAAAGAATTTCAAAAATTCTGTATTTAGCAAAATATGGTTGCTGATGAATACATGTCGAATAATTGAAAGCAACTCATGTTACATTTAGTAGACACATTTTGGGAATATATATAGAGGTTACTTCATGTTCTTCAATAGCAACAATGAAAATAATACAATATTAAGAATATTTACTCCCTAAGTCTGAGGATGCATGGAATTGGCACAAGGACAGACACAAAGACAAATGAAATCAAAATGAGAGTTCAGAAATCAACCCTCTAATTTATGGTCAATTGATTTCTGACAAGGGGGAAAGGACCACTCAATCGGGAAAGAACAGTCCCTTAAACAAATGGTGCTGGGGAAACTGCTATTTTTTGTTGGATCTCCATTAGCAAAAAAAAAAAAAAAAAAAAAAAAAAAAGACCCCTACCTCACACCATGCAAAAAATCAACACAAAATAGATCAAAAACCTTAATATAATAGCTAATAGCTAGAACTATCAAACTCTTAGAAGCATAGTGAAGAATCTTCAGGAGCTTCTGTTGGGCAATAATTTCTAAAGATTTTACAATCAAAGCGCAAGCAACGAAAGAAAAAAATTGATAAATAAGACTTCATTAAAATTAAAAACTTTTACTCCTCAAAGGACTTTATCATCAAAGTAAAATGACAACCTACACAATGGGAGAAAATATTTGGAAGCCACATAGCCAATAAAAGATTAATATGCAGAATATATAAAGAAACTCTTCAATATAAAATAAAAATACAAAGAACCCAATTAAAAAGTGGGCCAAAGACTTCTCCAAAGATGTCTTCAAAGAGACCTCTTCCAAGAAGATATATGACTTTCCAGAAAGCACATGAAAAGATGCTCAACATCACTAACCACCAGGGAAATGAAAATTAAAACCACAACAATGAGATGTCATTTCCCACCCATTAAATGCTATTTAAAAAAAAAAAGGAAAATATCAAGAGTTGGAGGGAGAGGATGCGTAGAAACAGCGACACTCTTCCATTGCTGGTGGCAATGTTAAACAGTGCAGCTGCTATGGAAGACAGTTTTCCCCAGAAAGCTAAGTATAGAACTTTTGGGGTATATACTCCAAAGAATTGAAAGCAGGAACTGGGAAGAGATATGTGCACACCAATGTTCATAGCAGCACTATTCACAATTGCCAAAAGGCAGAAGCAACTCAAGCGTCCATCAAACGATGAATGGATAAATACGTGTTATATACATACAATGGAATATTATTCTACTGCAAAAAGGAATGAAGTCCTGGTACATGTGACAACATGAATGAACTTGAAAATATCATGTTGAGTGAACTAAGCCAGACACAAAAGGACAAATATTGTTAAGATCTCACTAATTTGAAATAATTAGAATAAGTAAACTCCAGAGTCAGAAACTAGAATATAGGTTACCTGGGGATGGAGTGGGGACAGGGAATGGGAAGTTAAGACTTCAAATATACAGGGTTCTTACTGGGAGGGATGGATATGTTTTGAAATTGGATGGTGGCGAAAAACAGCACAACATTGTTAATGTAATCAACAGCACTGATATATATATCTGAATCTGATTTAAAGGGGAAATGTTAGATGGTATGTATGGAGACAGAATAAAAATTTTTTTTTAAATCCATGGAACTCCTCAAACAGTAAACCCTAAGTTATACTATGACAATAGTGAGTACAATTATAAAAATGTGCTATCATCAATTGTAACAAATGTTTCACACCAAGGCAAGGTGTTAACAATATGGTGCATGCGAGAATTCTGTATTTTATGCATGATCATCAAGTAAGCCCACAACTTCTCTAGTTAAGAAAAAAAATAAATAACTGAAGAGCCTCAGAGCCAAGTTATTTTCACTTAACTATGAGAGGCTGCCACCTAGAGGGAAAAAATAGAAATACAATTATAAATTTGAGAAATGCAACATAACACAATTTTTTATTTGGGTCAGTTAAGCGGTCCTAAAATCAAAATACTAATACGCTTTCTTATTTTCTTTATTGACTTTCTACACTCTATTTAATTAATAATAAAGGACTAATTTTTTATTAATGATTAATAAAATGAAATATAAGCCCTAAATGTGAACAAAAGAATTACACAAAACAAAGTATGAGGTCAAAGAAATACATTTTGAAATAGAGCATATTGTTTAAAAGAAACAGGCAATGTGATATGGAAGCTTGTTAAACAATGACCATATCCAGTTGTTTAGAATCACTAATGGCACTGTGGCTGTATCTGAAAAGAAAAAAACTGAAAAATGGCTGTATTCTGAGAAATATTTTAGGTAAACAAATGGCTTAAAATAGAAAAAAATTAAGTAACAGTATGGAAGATGGAATACTAGAAAGAGGATCAAGGAATCCAAATATATCTAGTCTAACATAGTATAGTGAATATGCATAGGATAACAAATAGTTATGCTTAAAAAGCACAGGTGAGGATAGGGCAAGGGTAGCTCAGTGGAACTGCCACCTCCTATGCAGGAGACCCAGGTTCGATTTCTGAAGTCTGCACATGCCAAAAAAAAAAAAAAAAAAAAGAAAGCATGAATGACTGAAACCACCTGTGGTTTTACATAAAGAAGCAAATTTTGAGAAACCCTGAGATTTCATGGTTTATGGCCGGTCAACATGAATCTCAGGCCTAAATTTACTTTTCTGTATTGGGGAAAAAAAAATCTGGCAGAAAGCAAATGCAAAATCTCCCTAGAGCAAACAACCTTCAACTTAGGCTCCAAAGAATTCACACACCAAGTTCTACCAAAGAGTTTTCTTTCTAAATCACAAAACACACAAGGTAACAGCCATCATAAACTTAAAGAGCAAATTACAGAATCAGATGTACAAATATTCTTATACTGGAATTACTGAATATAGACTATAATGTTGGTATTTTAAACATATTTAAATAAACAAGGAATCACAATACTACATAGTAAATACTTATAAGGTAATTAAGATATGCCAAGCACTGTCAAAACTACTTTATTCATATTAGCTCCTTAAGTCTACAACAATTCTGAGGTAGATACCATCCATTCCTTTTTAGAGATTCCATTTTTCTGTATATAAAGTGTGACTATAATTTTGCCAGACTCACAGATAACTGATACTAAGGCTCTGGTTAACTAATACAAACTGGAAACATGAGTATCAAGCAAAAGCCAATCATAAACTTCCTAGTAGACTTGAAAATGAATCTAACAGAACTTAAAGAATTGAAAGACTGAAAAATAAGCTTAATCAAAGAGCTAAATAGCAGAAAAGATCCAACTGAACCTAGAATTATCAAACTGGAAGAAGAGGTAAAGAAATTACTCGGAATATAGCACAAAGAGACAGAAACTACAAGAGTTAAAACAGGGCGGTGCAATGGTGACTCAGGGGCAGAATTCTTGCCTGCCATGTTAGAGATCTGTGTTCGATTCGAGACTCTCCAGGCCAAAAAACCAAACAAACAAAAAAAAACATGACATGAAATATAAAGAAAGTCCAATATGCATCCAATTTTCAGAAGGATATAATGGGAATGGAGAACAAGCAATATTTGAAGAAATGGTTGAAGGAAAAATGGGTCTAGAACTTATATTTCCAGCAATACAGCAGAAAAAAACAAACATGGATGAAATTTTTAAAATCATCTTTTAAAATAATATCATTAAGCTGGCAAAAAGAGTGGAATATTAAAAGGCCAAGAGTTAAGTATAGGTAGAAACCCAAAAACATTAACTGAACAAAGCTGACTTTTTCTTTGGGGACATATGCCAAAACAAGAAAACTTAGCTTTGATTTTCATAGCCTTACAGGAGAAAAGACACAAAACAGGACAGAAAGAAGACTGTCTTCATAAAACTGGGATCCTAAAGGTAGGGTACTACCTGAACCTAAGGGAGAACTTATGTTGGCATGTCATCTCTTGTCATCACCAAAGGACTGCAAAAAAATTACCTGTCTTGAACTTTGTTGTTTGGAAGGAAAGTATCTCCTCTGAAAATGTATTAACATTCATCAGCTCTCTGAGTGTTTAGCCCAACTCCACGTAACTTCAAGTCAAAAATTTAACTAAAATAGGTACTGGCTTGGTGGTGCACTCAGCACCCAACAGAAACAAACACAAATCACCAGAGGAATCTCTCTTTAACCCAGGCCTCAAAGAGTTTCCTCTCTCAGAAACTGACAGGTAAAAAGAGGAAAGAATAACAGCAACAATATACAGAAATAGAAAATTTGAAAAATCTAACAGGCTTGATCAAGTGAAATATATACAAAAATGCACACATCTATAGAATATCTATTATTAAGTACACATGGATCACTTATAAAACAATCAATACTAAAACCACTGTACTTTAAAATAAATAACCTATGTTACAAAAAACAAAACAAACAGACACCTATATATTACAAAAGAAAAAAGGTAGTAAAAAGAGGTGGCTTTGTTTTATGTTTTTGCAAATCTCTAATATTTGGCTATATCCATAATTCTTTCTGCTTTTAATCTGTTACAATATATTGTTTTGTTTGAAGCATATGAAGATAATCCATCCCTACACAGATAGCTGGAAAAGGAAAGATATTTTAATAACTTTTTCATATAATTGTAGATATTTTGCTTTGACACAAAACTCAAATAGTAGTTTCTTAAACAATAGATGGGAATGTGGATCTTGAAACCATTATCAATAAATTTTTCAAATGTTAACATAGGTCTTGCACCTTGAATAGATCTTTTACCCATGCATGATTTTATAACATTATGCATTGGTCATTTGGAAAATTCTGCTTCACTGAGTTCTACAGATCTTCCAAATGCTGATATGTTTCCTTAAACAATTTTTTTTATCACTTTTTAAAAAATATCAACAGTGGTCTCATCAGAAAAGTTCTAAAGGACTAGAATGCTGTCAAACTCATGGAAGCAGGTACAAGTTTTCCAAAGTTTTACTTTCCACTTTAAAGTTCATAGTAAGAGTTTAGCAATTTTATCCACCATTGCTTTTACACAATTTGTGCAAATGTCAACACAGTGAAAAAGGCAAATAATATCTCAGTATTATTAGGAAAAGTGTTTTAAGACCTCATGGAACCCCAGAGTTTTGCAAATAACATTTTGATAATTCCTGATACAGAATAAGTCCTCTCATCCTAGTGCAATTGGATTATAAATTAAAACAACAGAAGTGACTAGAAAAGGCCCCATTACATTTTGAAATTAAGAAATACACTTTTCAATAACCTATGGATCCAAAGGAAAAAAACTTAAGAAAATTTAGAAAATATTTAGAATAAAACAAAACAGTCATCTCAAATCTTACATGATACACCTAGAGCAATACCTAACAGGGTATCAATGGCTTTAAATTCTTGTATTAGAAGAAAGGATAAAAATTAATGCACTAAACATTCAACACAAGTTATAAAATCAACAAGAGAATAGACTCCAAGGAAAGAAAAAGGAAGGCAATAATAAAGAAAAACCTAATAATGTAGGAGAGGAAAGCTAGAGAGCAAGGATCAAAGCCAAGAATTGATTCTCTACAAAAACTAATAAAAATTGGCAAACCTCTGGCGAAATTGATAATGAAAAAATATGAAGGATGAAGGTTTGCAATACTAAGAATGAAAGGGAGGCCAAAGTAACTCAGACATCACAAATAAGAGAAAATACAATTTTATACTAAAATTTTTAACACTCAAAGGAACTTAATAAGGAAGGATATCTGTAAATACAGTGTAAATATCCTATGAGGAATAAGGTACATTACCTGGAACACATTTTAGGAAATGCCAGTATAAAATATAGAAACAATCCTGAAATTGTACATGTGTAAAATTAAGAAGGGTTACCACTTGGTGGTAGGATATCTGGAATGGGTATTTTCCTCTACATCTTTCTGAATCTCAATTTTTTAAAACAAATCTGTACTTAATTTAGGAAATTTATTAATATTTGTTAAAAATAAAGCTAAAAGGAGGGCAGTGTGGTGGTTCTACAGAAGGCTAGGGGTGGGGTTGCCACATGATCTTGTAACCCCACTGCTAGGTATATACCTGAAAGACTTGAGAGTGGAGACACAAATGAATATTTGCACACTGGTGTTTATGGTGATAGTGCCTCTGATTCTCAATGAATGGAGGTAGCCTATGGATAGAACGACTGAGGAATGAAGGGGGAACCGCGGCGTTTGCATTCAATGGACTACTGAGCGGCTGGCAAGAAGAAATGAAGTTGTGAGGCCATGGAACTAGGTGAATGAACTTTAAGAACAGTACACTGAATAAAATGTCAGAAACAAAAAGGCAAATATTATCATGCCTCACTCACTTGAATTAACTATAACATACAAACTCAGAGAATTGAAATCGAAAGCATGGGTTTCGATTTATATATAGTAAAGGCTGTAAACTCTCACAGCATTCACATATATTTAGGAGTTGAAACGGATATTTCTAACTTCTGAGATATTGAGCTATTTGTATATAACCTAGTGGTTCCCTGAAACTTTGGGTATTTATGTGACACCCAAGACTCAAGAGTTAGAGCACTGAAACTATGAAAGTCAGCAATACCCCATTCAGCAACTGCTGAAAAAGTGATCAGACTATGTATGGAGATACGAATGTAACTGATCTGGATAGGACTAAGGTGAATCAGAATACAAGGCAAAGGATAACATGGCCCATATTTTCAAACTTCGACCTCTGTGTGAGGACAAAGGGAGAGATGTTTATTTGGTGCCAAATTTATATCTGGTTAGCCCACTATCTAATTTAACTGTTATGGTCAGTTTAGTTGAACACCATAATCACATAGAATCTTGAATAGGGTGTGAGATTTGGTTGGTCTGTCTAGGTTAGTGTGACATCCCGATATATCCCAGAGTAATGTGGGCTCTGAATAAAGAAGTATTTGTAAGGTCCCCCTGGGGAACTGGGGAGAAAGGAGGAAATATTCAACTTCTCCATTTGGAGAATTTCTGATAATTTTGCAAACAGTAGGGACAACCAAATCAATAGGCTGAGCCCTCAATCTTGGTGTCCACACATGAAACTTATTCCTGCAAAGGACAGGCCAACCCTACTTAAAATTAGGCCTAAGAGTCACCCCCAGAGAACTTCTTTTGTTGCTCAGATGTGGCCTCTTTCTTTAAGTCAACTTGGCAGGTGAACTCATTGCCCTGCCCCCTACGCAGGACATGACTATCAGGGGTGTAAATCTCCCTGGCAATGTGGGACAGACTCCTGGAATGAGCTGGGACCCAGCATCAAGAGATTAAGAAAGCCTTCTTGATGAAAACGGGGAAGAGAGAAATGAGACAAAATAAAGTTTCAGTGGCTGAGAGATCTCAAATTGAGTCAAGAGGTTATCCTGGAGGACATTCCTATGCATTATATAGATACTCCTTTCTAGTTTATGGTGTATTGGACTGGCTAGAGGCAAGTAACTGAAACTGCTGATTTTGTGTTCCAGTAGCCTCGATTCTTGAAGACAATTGTATAAAGATGTAACTGTTACAATGCGACTGTGAGATTGTGAAAACCTCGCGTCTGATGCTCCTTTTATCCAGGGTATGGACAGATGAGTAAAAAATAAATAAATAATAGATGGCATAAAGGGTAAAATAAATTGGGTAGACAGAAATATTACTGGTCAATGAGAGGGAGTGGTAAGGGGTATGGTACATATGAGTTTTTAATTTTTATTTTTATTTCTTTTTCTGGAGTGATGCAAATGTTCTAAAAAATGATCACGGTGATGAATACACAACTTTGTGCTGATATTGTGAGCCACTGTACACCATGTAAGGAATGTATGTGTGTGAAACTATAACAATAAAAAAAAAAAAAAAAAAAGATTAAGAAAGATTCTATTCAAATACCTGGCAGCTGTGATCTGTATCCAGTCCATCCCAGAGACTCATGAACTGAGCTTTCATCATGGCTGTAGCTTCATGATCAGAACTTGAACGGTTTCGTAGAAAGGAGTCTAAAAAGAAAAAAATTCTTAACTTTAGAATAATCTCTTTATAAAATTTCAAATCATTTAATCAAACACACATACTTTTATGAAATACAAGGAAGAGGATTTTAACTAATTATGCTTTCTTAGATACTATTCTAGTAACCTACAATAATTTTTGTAAATTACTGGGCAAATTAAAACATAATCAATTTGCAAACTTCATTTTCTTCCTTAAAAAAAAAATACCCACTCATACCAACATATATAAGAAATAAAGGATCTGTTATAAGAGATTGGAAATGCATAAAGTAGAGTCTTGGGGTAAAAGCCTGTGGGCTCTGGCTCCACAACTTTCCTTATTACCTGAGTCCTATGTGCTCTTAATTCTGGAGTCACGTCCTTTATTCTCACACACTTTCTGGTTAATTAAAACAAATGACATGGAAAAATGCCTAAAGTATTACTAAGTGGAAAAATGTAAGACAAAAAATGGTTTATGTAGAATAGTCTCAAAAACGGTAAAAACACATATGCTAGAACACGCACGTGCATATATCTTTTGCAAGATACAAATACCTTTAAGGAAATACATTAAAATGCTCCATCCTCTTATTCCATATCGTCAATACCCTTTCTAACATGCAAAAGTTAGAATGGGCATAGCCCAAATATTTCTAGAGATTGGGGGACAGAGCAACGAAGAAGGAGGAGTTATAACAGAAAAGATAAAATTTAACAAATGAAAATGACTGCTGAATCATAATGATATTTCTTTTAGTCTCCAGTGTCTTGGAGTAGCTAGAAGGAAAAATCCTGAAATTATGGAACTGTAACCCATAACCAAACTTTGAAATCTGTTCTATAACTACTTGTTACAATTGTACTTCAAAATTTATTACTTTTTTGTACATGTTATATTTCACAATAAAAAATATCTTTTAAAAAAGAAAAGGAGAGATTCAGAGAGAGCAGAAAATGGTGCAGCACCATGAAGCAGAGAGTCCACAAGCCAGTGAACTTTGGAGATGAAGAAGGAAAACACCACCCGGGGAGTTTCATGAAACCGGAAGCCAGGAGAGAAAGCTAGCAGATGATGCTGTGTTCACCATGTGCCCTTCCAGCTGAGAGAGAAACCCTGAACTTCATCAGCCTTCTTGAACCAAGGTATCTTTCCCTGGATGCCTTTGATTGGACATTTCTATAGACTTGTTTCAATTGGAACATTTTCTCAGCCTTAGAACTGTAAACTAGCAACTCATTAAATTCCCCTTGTTAAAAGCCATTCTGTTTCTGGTATATTGCATTCCAGCAGCTAGCAAACCAGAACAGATTTTGGTGCCAGAGAGTGGGGTGCTACTGCTGTAGTTCGCAAATACTAAACATGTTGGAATGTTTTTTTAAATGGATAAGGGGAAGAATCTGGAGAAGTTGTGAGAAGCTTGATAGAGAAGGCCTAGAATGCTTTGAAGAGACTGTTGGTAGAAATGTGGACTCTAAAGATACCTCTGATGAGGACTTAGAAAGAAATGAGGCACGTGTTATTACAAACTGGAAGGTAGGCGATCCTTGTTTTAAAATGACAGACAATCTGGCAAAGTTGACCAGTGGCTTTGGCTGGAAGGCAGATTTTAAAAGCCATGAATTTGGATATTTAGCAGAAGAGATATCCAAATTAAATGTCAAAAGTGCAGCCTGGTTTCTCCTCGCGGCTTATAGTGAAATGCAACAGGAGAGAGATAAGCTGAAAACTGAACTCTTGAGTAAAAAGAAACCAGAAATTGAGGTCCTGGAAAATTCTGGGCCTCCAGAAAGGGAGATCCCAGAGAATAGAGCCCTGTGTGAGGATTTAACCAAATGTGAAACCAGTCAGCCATTTCAGAGAAAGTCAGGATCGGACATGGAGTTATCCAGGAAGGATTTTTGAAACTCCTTATGTCTGATGGACATGATCCAAGGCTACTGCATAGAAAGTCAATGAGAGTGCTTAACAGAGCCACTACCAGTCTGGGCTGAGGGGTTCAGAGAAGGGACACATTGGAGGAAAAATAACTTCAGAGGCAAAACCATGGAGACTAAGGTATGACATTAAGAAGCCTCAGGCCAGGAGAGTGGACCCACCCAAGCACGTGGAAAGGGTGAGTTTGCCCCAAAGGCAGAGAATGGGCCTTCCACCTGGTTGCAGTGGAAGAGTCATGCCGCCTCAGGCCTTGGAGAGGGTGAAGCACGTTCCTTGGGGTTTGAGGAGAGCCTGGCTGCCATCACATGGAGGAGCTGAGTGTGTGCCCCAGAGATGGCAGAGAGCCCGGGTGTGGCCCCAATGCTTGGAGAGGGTGGAGTCAAGAAAAAGGTGGTCTCCCCAATGTCCTCCAAGGTTGTATTTGGAGAGAGGCAGACCTCTGTGTAGGCATTTGGAAAAGGTGGGACTGTCGCTTTCTAAAGCCGTGAGGATAAATGACTTTCAGACTTTGAAATCTAATGGACTTTTCCCTGCAGGTTTTCGAAACTGTACGGGTCCGGTGACCCCTGTGTTCCTTCCTCCCTATGGAAATGTGTATATGTATCCTATGAATGTTCCTTCTTTATATGTTGGCAGCAAATAATTTGTTAGGAGTTTTCAAAGGTCCAGAGCAAATGGAGAGAATTTTGCCTTAGGATGGACCATGCCTGTAACTGACTTGATGAGATTTTATACTGTCTTTAATTTTGTACTTCATTTGTATTGCTATTGAAAGGTTTAAGGTTTCTGATATTGTTATGAAATTAATGTATTTTGTATATGGGAAAAACATTTCTTTTTTAGGGGCCAGAGGGTGGAATGTGCTGGCTTGAAAGGAAGTATGCCCCCTAAGAAAAGCCATGTTTTAATATAAATCCCATTTCTTTAAGGTAGAATAGTCTCTGTTCAATACTGTATGTTTGAAACTGTAATGAGCTCATCTCCCTGGTTGATGTGATTCGGTTAAGAATAGTTGTTAAACTGGATTAGGGTATGACATGTCTCCACCCATTTGAGTGGGTCTTGATTAGTTTCTGAAGTCTTATAAAAGAGGAAACATTTTGGAGAATGAGAGATTCAGAGAGAGCAGAGAATGGTGCAGCACCATGAAGCAGAGAGTCCACAAGCCAGTGAACTTTGGAGATGAAGAAGGAAAACACCACCCGGGGAGTTTCATGAAACCGGAAGCCAGGAGAGAAAGCTAGCAGATGATGCTGTGTTCACCATGTGCCCTTCCAGCTGAGAGAGAAACCCTGAACTTCATCAGCCTTCTTGAACCAAGGTATCTTTTCCTGGATGCCTTTGATTGGACATTTCTATAGACATGTTTTAATTGGGACATTTTCTCAGCCTTAGAACTGTAAACTAGCAACTCATTAAATTCCCCTTGTTAAAAGCCAAAAAAAAAAAAAAAGAAAAAAAAAAGAAAAGGATGGAAAAAACAAGCAGACACTAAACAAAAAAGGTGGATAAAATATCTTTTTAAAAAGTTAATACATACATATCTGACAAATGGTACTAAAAAATACACATGTCCAGTGTATCTTTTTTAATGAATTCAAACACAGACCTTACACCTTCACAAAAATTAACTAAAAATGGATCATAAGTCTGTAAAATGCAAAACTACAAAACTTCTAGAAGATAACCTAAGAGTAAAT
The DNA here is from genome assembly GCF_023851605.1 of Tamandua tetradactyla. Classification (NCBI taxonomy): domain Eukaryota; kingdom Metazoa; phylum Chordata; class Mammalia; order Pilosa; family Myrmecophagidae; genus Tamandua; species Tamandua tetradactyla. Next base: position 47,863,564 of record NC_135339.1, read on the forward strand.
CTGTGACAAGGGGTTGGCAATGAGTAGTATTTAGATACAACAACAAAAGTACGATCCATGAAAAAAAAAAAAGCTAGACTTAATTAAAATTAAAAATTGTGCCCCAAAATGGAAGCAGAAAATAAGTTACTGCTGTAGTGGCTCACTGAGCTGTCTGAAATCAACAGGCAGCTTCTGATGAAGCAGAAGTAGCAACTGAACCCACTTGGTTCCTATATAGTACAGGAAAAGGTATTCAAGGGACTGGACCTCCTTGAGAAGGCTGCTGAAATAGTACAGCTCGGGTTATTCAGGTAAAATGAAGATTTGAAAGAGATTACTTCCACCAACCTGAAATACCTAATGGTACCAGCATCACAAGGAGCCCTCACCATGGAAACAAGTCAATCCCACCAAGCATCTAGATCATTTCAGTGAGTTCAAGAACACTTTGTAAATTCACTAACACAGTATCATTTGTATCATGCGGCAGAACTTGAGCTACCCAAACCCAAGGATAACTCAGCTTAAAAATAACACTGATAGGGTGGGCAATGGTGGCTCAGTGGCAGAGTTCTCACCTGCCATGCTGGAGACCACTTCGATTCCCGGTGTCTGCCCACGTAAAAATAAAATAACACTTATAGCTCCACCATGCCCTATCCTAGCTTGTTGCTATGGCATCTCAAAGACAGGCTAAAATAAAAAGATAGAAGCAAATCCTGTATTTTATAAATGATTTCTTTAAACCAACAACTTCTCTAAAACGAAAAAAAAATCTTAATCAGATGAGAAAAAAAACAATCGCAGAAATGGGTATAATCATGAATGAAAGCAGGGCTTTAAATGTGAGGGTTTCCTCCTAGTGCCATGTGGAATGCAACATCCTATTGCTGATCCTGTTACTGATGTTGAGTATAAAGGTTTCTAAACATTTATCATCCCAAGTAGAAAAACAATTTCCCTGGATCTCTGATCTGGGTGGAGAAGAGGTACTGGGGAAAAAAGTGAATATTTAAAAATGCATTTTTCAAGTATCTTTTTCTACTTCTCTGGCATGGTAAACTACATTTCTTAAAATAAACCTGATAGTCCAATGCTTCAAAACGAAATGAAACAAACAAAAATACAAGCAGATGAAACAGGTTACATAGGTTGTCTCCAATGAAATTTGCTGTGAGAAGTGGTCAAGCAAATGATTAAGTGTGCTCGTGAATATTATCTCCTTCACTTTCAGAGGTGGATTCGTACCAATTTGGAAGAGATTGAGAGTGCTGATCAGGAAATAAAGATTCTGAGGAAAATGACTCCTTAAAAGAGGCATAAAATTCTCACTTATCTCATCAAGACAGACACACACAACCTTTCATTTTCACTCTTGATGCGCCCAAGGCAAGGTGTTAGGGATTGTGCCTGTTTGAAAGTATTATGTACCCTAGAAAAGTCATGTTTTAATCCTGATTAAATGTTTTAATCTTGTGGGAGCAACTAATAATGTAGGCTGGAATCTTTTTAGATTATCTCCATGGAGAAGTGATGCGCCCAATGGTGGGTGTTAACTTTTGATTAGTTGGAGATGTCACTCCACCCATTCCATGTGGGTCTTGATTAGTTTACTGGAATCCTTTAAGAGGAAACATTTTGGAGAAATGCCAGAAAAGACAGAAGCCTCGGAGCCCACAGAAACTTCACAGCAGAGTTGACACAGCTGCAAACACATGTAGAACAGAGACATGGATGTACGAAGATGCTTAGAGCCCAGCAGACACTGCCACGAGAAGTTAAGCAAGCCAGAACCTGGAGAGACCCAAGGGAAGCCAAGAGTTGAAAGCTAGCCCCAAAAAAGCAAAGTGAGGAACCCGACAACAGACAGGGACTGAAAACAACGGAGGCCAGAGCAAGGGACAAGCAGATACCTGTCACATAACTTTCCAGTTGACAGAGGTATTCCAGACCAATCTGCCTTTCTTGAGTGAAGGTAACCTCTTGTTGGTACCTTAGTTTGTACACTTTCATTTCCTTAGAACTGTAAACTTGTAACTTATTAAATTCCCCTTTATAAAAGCCATACAAGTTCTGATATACTGCATTCTGCCAAACTAACACGGGACCGGTTATCTAAGTCTGGAAACTACAACCATTAATGACTGGTATGAACTGTGAATGAATGGTATGATCAGCATCAGAAATAAGGAGCATTATTAGATCAAGGAATAGCTAAATATAACAGAATTCACAAAAGCAGCTCAACACAGGAATATGAGGGGCAAAATGAGGAAGAGGATGATAAGAAAACACTATAGAAGCCCAAGAGTGGAGCAACCAACAATCAAACATGTGATAATCTTCCTACAAAAAAACAGGATTAAAAGTAGCTCACATCTTCCCCTCACTGGACTATACTGCTTCAGAAGTGTACAATGAAGGCAAAGACATCACATCTTGCTTTGCATTCAATAAAGTATCAAACAATTTATAATGTATTTATAACCTAGATGATGAGCTAACAATCTTGTTTCACCATTATCATCCTCATTACGGTGTCTCCCAAAACTTAAGTGGAAAGAAAAAAGCATTGAAATATAATCAATTGCCAAATGAATTCTCTTAAAAAATTAATGAAATCCTATGTGGAGGTCCCACCCCAATCAAAATGGCAGTGAGATAAGCTTCAGGACTTTATCAACCACAGAAACTTTGAACAAACTGCAAGACTAGCAGGAACATTTTTCTCAAAGTTCCAGAAAACTCTTTAAGGATTGCAGTAACTTGGTGAGTGCTAAATGAAGAAAAAGGCCAACTAAAAGTTGTAGGATCTCCCCCAGGCTGGCCCCTGCCTCATCCGTCAATGGCTCACTGCAGTCAGTTGGCACTCCCAGTAACATTCTCTGTTCCTAGTTCTAGAGGAAGCAAGTAATCCTTGTTCAAGTATTAGAAGCAAGTATGGCCCATTTGTCTGGTGATAGCCTGAGGGACTTACGATTCAAAAACATGCTTTCTACATGCCTTTTCATGTAGAAGGCAGCTAACAGAGCTCTTCTACAGAATGCTATGGGAGAGTGGTCAAGTACCTGTCTGTGGCAAGGAATTGCTGGCTGTAAGACATACAGTGCAGCGCGTGGGATGGTAAGGAAACTTTTTGAAAGGGTACATTTGTATCCATCTAAACCAGGAAATTCCTAAAAGCACACACAAATGCCCAAGACAAGACTCATGCAGAAAGGACCAAGGAGGCCCAATTTACTTTGGCCTGGAGTTATTCTCTAAACTCACTGTATGGACAAGCTTTGAAGTAGAGCACTCTCACAAGTCAATGTACAAAAACTGGGAAAGGTGATTTCTTTTTTCCTATTTTTTAAGCTCCTTGTATTTTAGGAAAGTGCTGTCATAACACCACCTGGATTTACCTTTAAGGAATAGACACTTGAGAGTCTAAAGTTCAGCAGTAACATATTAAAATATCAGAATGTCCAAGTTTAAGAAAAGATTACAAAACTCAAAAACAAAAAACAAACAAAAAAAGCAGCAGCAGCAGCAACAATGGTCCAGGCAAAGAATAAGAAAAGAAGATTAAGGTATTAGAAATCATCAATGAGGATGATCAGAACTGGGATATTTCAGACTAAGAACGTTTAAAACACGGTCCTAATATGCTCAAAGAGCTAAAGAAAAACATGGAAAAGAAATTCAGAAAATAACAGATAAATACAAAGACAACCTCAACAGAGAGGTGGAAATCATGAAAAGGAACCAAAAGAGCTGAAGACCCAGTAAGAGAAATTAAAAATTCCCTAAAGGAGTTCAACAGCAGATTGGAGCTGACAAAAGAATTAGTGAACCTGAAGACAGGAAGAGTAGAAAGAAGAAACAATGAAGAAAAGTGAACAGAGCATGAGGAACCTGTGGGACACCATCAAGAGATTACATTGTAGGAGTCCCAGAAGGATAAAGAAAGAAAGGGGCAGATAAGAAATAATAAATCTTTAGGAAAAAATAATTTCCAAAATTTCATGAAAGACATGAATATACACACCTAAGAAATAAAGATCTATGACAAATATGACACAGATAAATATAAACACCACCACTACTGTATTTTTGATTTGTAATGCCACTTTTTTACTTCCTACAGGATCTAAAAGGCAAGTGCATAAGATGTAATGATAAACCAATGGTTTTGGACTCATAATATATAAATATATAATTTGTCACAAAACTACATAAAGTTGGGAGGATGGGGAGTATAGGAATGTAGTTTACAAATGCTACTGAAGTTATCATATCAAGAAAGATTGTCATAGATTTAGGTTGTCTAATTTAAGCCCCATGGTAACCAGAAATGAAATATCAGAGAATACGCAAGCTCACAGAGGTGTAGAGTACAGGTTACCAGGGGTGGAAAGTAAGGAGAATGGGGAATTAATGCAAACTGAATACAGGGATTCTGTCTGAGGTAAAGGGAAAGTTCTGGTAATGGATGGTGGTGAGGGCACTGTAATACTGCAAATGTGATTAATCCCAATGAATGGAATATCTAGGAGGGATTGGATGGGAAGATTTATGTTACATATTTTCCATAATTTAAAAAAAGAAAGAAAGAAAAACTAAGGCGATAATGACTGTTAAATACAATACTTGACACTGGATGAGATATAAGAACGGAGGAGAAAAGGTTCAAAAGGACATTACTGGGAGCGGGCCATGGTGGCTCAACAGGCAGAGTTCTCACCTGCCATGCTGGAGACCCTGATTCAATTCCTGGTGCCTGCCCATACAAAATAAATAAATAAATAAAAGGACATTATTGGGACATAAAAAACTTGAATATAGATTGTAAGTTTTATATCAAACTACATTTCTTAAACTTGATAACTAAACTTCAGCGATTACATAAATATCATGGTTTGTAACAAATGTATATGAAAGCATTATGTTAAGGAGTGTGATGTATATAACCTGTTTTCAAATATTCAGAAAACAGATAAATATATTGAAAGACAGACTGACACTGCAAAAGTGGCAAAATGTTAAAATTGGTGGATCTTGGTATCTGGGAAGTGGGGTATTTTGGACTTCTGCTTATGGGTTTTGTATTTGTTTTACATCTGTCTTGTAAGTTTGAAATTATTTCAAAATAAAAAGATAAAAAAACAAAACGTCTATGCTCTTCCCACAAGTGTCTGCAAATAAAGAAAAAAACAAGCAAGCAAGTGAAAACTGTACTCTGTAAAAGACACTGTAAGCACAAAGAATGCCACAGACTGGGAGAAAATATTTGCAAAACATTTATCTGAAAAAGGACCTACACAGAAAATATAAAAAGAACTTTTAAAATTCAGCAATAAGAAACAACCCAATTTAAAAATGGGTAAAAGATTTGAACACAACTCACCAAAGATACACAGTTGCAAATAAGCATATGAAAAAAATGTTCAACCATCATGTGTCATTAAAGAACTGCAAATTAAATAACAAAATAAAACTGCACACCTATATAATGGCTAAAATCCAAAAAACTGACAGCAACAAACACTAAAACAACAGGAATGCTTATGTAAGGCTGGTAGGAATGCAAAATGGTACAGCCACTTTGGAAAGACAGTTTGACAGGTTAACATAGTCTTATCATATGATCCAGCATCACTCTCTTAGGTATTTACCCGATAGAATGGAAAACTTACGTAGACATAAAAACCTACACATAAATGTTTCATAATAATCCAAAACTGGAAGCAACCAAGATGTGATTTAATAGCTGCATGCATAAACAAACTGTGGTACATGCATACAATGGAATGTAATAAAGAAATGAGCTACCAAACCACAGAAAGATATGGAAGAACTGTAAATGCAAACTGCTAAGTGAAAGAAGCCAGTATGAAAAGGCTACACATTGTACACTATCAATTCTATGGAGTTCTAGAACAGGAAAAACTATAGAGACAATAAAAAGATCAGTGGTTGCCAAGGGTGGATTGGGTAAAGGGAGAAGAATAAATGGATGACACACAGGGGATTTTAGGACAATGAAACTATTCTCCATGATATCGTAATAGTGGATACATGGCATTATGCATTTGTCAAAATCTATACAATTGTATAACACAAAGAGTGAACTTTAATGTAAACTACAGACTTAAGTTAATAATAACATCAATATTTAGTTCTTTAATTGTAACAAATGTACCATAGTAACAAAAGATGTCACTAATAGGAGAAACTGAGTATAGGGGATGTGGTTATATGGGCACTCTGCACCATGGATTCAATTTTCCCATGTTCTAAAAAGTTAATGCATACCTGAGATTGCAAGAAAGAAAATCGTCTTAGTTCAGAAAAAGAGGAAGCTAAAAAGAAGAATGGCAAGAACCTGAGGCAGTTATGCCACTGTCTGTGTGTGTATACATAATAGATGCACATGTGTATTATCAAAAAGTCCTCCTTTAGTGCCAATACCCATGTAATGAAGCAAAGACTGACAAGATGCCAAGAGGCTCAAAAGGATGTACCTTCAAGAAACTGTAGACAAGAAAAAAAATCAATATATTCACCACTATATGAAGATAACAAGGAAGCTTATGGGTCTATACCTGGGCTGGGAGTGGAAGGACTGTCCTCTAAAAAACCAGGACCAAGGGGGCATTCTTTTAGGTTTGAAGTCTAAATATTTACTACCATGCAGTCTTAGGAAAACTCAAGTTAAGAAACAATCATAAAAATGGGTTCTGCCATGCCAGAGGACCTGGGTTTGATTCCCGGTGCCTGCCCACGTTAAAAAAAAAAAAGGGTTCTGAATGATTAAACCTCTGAGGCTCCATGCAGTGATAGGTAAATTAGACTGGCAACCCAGAATTCCCAAAGAAACCAAAGCCTAAAGCCATCTAGTATTAGAAAAGACAAAAGGAAACAACCCCTTCTGAGTCAACAACATAAAGGAGAATTAGAATTTCAGATATCAGAACAATGTAAAAAATATATATATTTAAATAGTATATCTAAAATTTAGAAAATATAAAAGGAAGTAAAATTCTAAAAGAGCATCTACTGTGAAAAAAGCCAATTCTGAAAAACTTCAGTAGGAAACTATTATAAACTAGGTGAAGACAAGCCATTCTAGAAAATATATGCAATCATAAAAAAAAAAAATCAACAAAAAATTACCACGAAAATTATAAATAACCAAAGAGAAATAGGCAAATCAAAAGCAAGGAAACCTAAATGTCTAATCAACATGTCAAAAGATACCCAAAATTCACTAATAAGCAGGGAATCAGAAAACTATGACCTAATTCATGCTCTTGGAAATTGGCAAAAATTAATGCAGTGTCTGAAAATAACACATCTTTAGGAGTATATAGGGAATTAGAAATTTTATACATTAGTGGGAGGAAAAACAGGTATAATTATTTTCAAGGACTGGTAATGCTAGAGAAGTTGAAGATTAACATATTACACATCCAGGAATCTACTCTGAATAAGCATATGTGAAGAAAAAAACATGTACATGGATGCCCATTGAATACAGGGAAAAGATAGATACACCCATCTATCAAGTAAGGGAATGAATAAACAACTGTTTACTCTACAACACAGAAATAATACATAGTATATTATGATGTTATCGCTCATTTTATTAATATTATGTAATAAATATTAAAATTATCTGGTTATCTAAATACCATCTTTAAAAATGATTGTTTAAAATGCTCACATAGAAAACATAACATACCTATTTCATCTATAAAGATGATGGAAGGTTGTAACTTTATGGCAAGGGAGAAAACAGCAGCAGCCAATTTCTGAGATTCTCCATACCACTTATCAGTCAGTGTTGAAGGCTGAAGGTTAATAAATCGACAGCCTGCTTCTTTGGCTGTAGCCTTGGCAATCAATGTTTTCCCACAGCCTGGAGGCCCATAGAGAAGAACACCTGGAAATTAATATAAAGTGTTATTATTTTATTATTTCCCTTAGGAGAATGAGATATTCGCTTTAGTTGATAAAACACTTAGTTCTGCTTACACTAAAAATTTTCCTAATATTTGATTATGCTTTTATTAATCTTTAATAGTATATTAAAGAATGATCAGAAAAATACATACTTTCAAGTCTCAAAAGTTTCTTAGAAACAAAATCCACATGGAAAAAATCTGTAATATGAATATGCTAGCAATCTAGTTAATGGAGTAACAGAAAAGAAGGTATCATGTTCTAATCTCAGAGTGAGTGATATATATTTGGGGATAACAGCATCCTTGTGCCTCCTCCTTTCCTTAAACAGTTCAGTTCAGAATACTGAAGACTATCATTTCCACATCCAAACTTAGACCACTCTATCAATGCACTGACATTTAAAATTATCTTATGCCCACCATTTTCACAAATTAACAGAGCATTATGGCATGGCATCTTGATAAACTAAAAAAGACAAACAAATTCTAAAAGCACTTTTGTACTATTGCTTGGAGACATACGCTTTGACCAAAAGGATATGTGCCTTTTTCCAAACAGACAATAATCTTTTCTGTACAGGAAGAGAAACTACCAGTCACGGCTACTTTAATTTTCAAGGAGTAAGCTATAGTCTCCGTGAACAGTTTGCTTCTAAATACAACTTTAGGGGCCACGGTGGCTCAGTAGGTAAGAATGCTTGCCTGCCATGCCCGAGGACCCAGGTTCGATTCCCGGTGCCTGCCCATGTAAAAAATAAAATAAAATAAATACAACTTTAGGTAACATTTTTAATATATAAGAGATCTAAACAGGTTGGGGTCTTGAACATTTGGGAATCACTAACTACTTCTCAATTACAATACTAAAATCATGGCTCTGTCTATAAATACATCATTTACAGAAGGAACTGACAAACTATAATCTGTAAAGCTCTTAAAATATTAGTTTAATAAGAGCTTCCCAATTTCCTTATATAACAGCACTTAATGAATGACAATATTTATAGATGACACGCTGGGACAAACTAGAAGGAATATGGAATAACCACATTAAAAAAATTACGCCGACATTCGAGAATAAACTTGGAATATGTCATTGGTAACAGAGACCAGCAGGAGTTAGAAACAGGGTAAGATAATGGGTAATTGGAGCTGAAGGGATACAGACTGCAACAGGACTAGATACAAAAACTCAAAAATGGACAGCACAATAATACCTAATTGTAATGTAATTATGTTAAAACACTGAATGAAGCTGCATCTGAGCTATAGTTTTTTTTTGTTTGTTTGTCTTTTGTTTTTTTTCTTTTTCCTTTTTATATATATATATTTTCATTTTTTATTATTATTATTATTTTTATTTTTTTCTCTATATTAACATTCTATATCTTTTTCTGTTGTTTTGCTAGTTCTTTTCCTAAATCGATGCAAATGTACTAAGAAATGATGATCATACATCTATGTGATGATATTAAGAATTACTGATTGCATATGTAGAATGGAACAATTTCTAAATGTTGTGTTCTAAATGTTAATTTCTAAATGTGATTCTAAATGTTAAACCAAGGCTTAACTACAAAAAAAAAAATTATGTATTTAAAATAAAATATAAAGTTGATTTCCATGGCAGAAGACTACAGCAAATGACATTATTTTGCCTAGAACAAAACTGAAGGTGGATCAAGCAGAAAGATAAGTGAACATTTATTCATTCATTCAAAAACATATTAGCAACTTCCAGGAAGCTGATGGACTAAGGAGAGGCAAATGCACTTCTCCAACAAAAACACCTACAGAACAGGCTAAAACTGTCCAAAGAAGCAGTTCTGGGGCTCAGAAGACCGAAAAAGGATTACCAGAACCTACAAAGAAGAGCTGAATGAAAAAAATAGAGAAAATACGACTGAGAACGTATAATGAGTGAACTGAACCATGACTCCCAGCGCCTATCCTTTAGCCCTGAGGCTGGTAGCTTTGTGTTGGCCTGGTTCTCATCCAACTCGCAAGATGTGGCATGGTCCTGATCCAATTATTATTTGGCCAAGTTAACCATCTAGGTTCTACACCCTTGAGCCTTTCTATGCAGGAGACCAGGGCACCTGCAGCTCAATTATTTCCACAAACAAGAGAGACTGTGGTGAGTGACTGAACTCCAGATACCCATGCTCCAGCCCAGCGACCAAGATTTGGGTCAGCTTTGTTCTTGCCTGGCTGGTTGTTATGCACAAGGAGAGACAGGGAGGTCCTCTCCGTGAGAAAAGGGGGAGACATGGCACAGTTCTGATCCAACTTTTGGAAGGTGAAGTTGACCCTCTGGATCCTGCAGCCTTGATCCCTTGCAGGCTGAACCCCAGGATATAGGAGGCGCCACTGTTTCCAAATACAGAGTAACTGTGGTGAGGAAACCAACTTCAATGAGGTTCCTGGTGACCAACACCACACTCAAGGCCAGCAGCTGCATGGACCCTACCCGTTTGGTTTCTGCAGACTGGGAGAGCTGGGGCTTTGAGGAACTGGTTGCCAAAGAGCACTGTCTGCTGGGAAGGCTGGCAACCAGCCGTCTTGTGAAGTTGATTTTCTGATCCTCTTTCCAGGGCCCTTTGGAACTGCTTTGCATTCCCTGTATGTGATCCTGCCCACTGGGGCTGAAAGATACTGATGAAATGCCAAATAAGAACTTTAACAAGAAGCCAAACAATGACAAAATCTTAGACAAGAGAGGAAAACCAACTTTAAAACACAACCTTATTGGGAGATGAGCCAAGATGTAGGCTTAGTGAACTGTGGAATTTAGTATGTTTTCCAGAGCTGCTAGTAAATAGCCAGGAACAGTAAGAACAACTGCTGGGGCCACATCAGTAACGGGACATAAACAATAAGCCAGTCTGGACAAGTTGGACCAGCTGCGATCCTACCCACAACCATGAGTTCCCCAAGTCACAGAGGCAGGCGCCCCTCCCCCACAGGCTGGTTCCCAGAGGGGAAACTGACTTTATTAACAACAAGGGGCTCAACCGAGTTCCAACTGTGGATTTAATTAACAAATTCGGACTACTAAAAATAGCCCCCAGATCAGCTGAATCTTGAACAAAAGCTGAGGCTGCTGGTTTCTGCCCCAGCGCAGAAAGGGCAGGGCTGATGGAAAAAGAGATTAAAATAAACAAACAAACAAAAAACAGAGGTGTTTTTTTGTATCAGACAGCACAAAATATTTGAAAAGTTCTGGGACCTGAAGGAAAAGAGGGGGCACCAAGTACCTGGAGATATAAAGAGCAATGTAACTTAAGCTCTTGATTGGCAAACCCGAAGGGCAGAAGTTTTGCTCTGAAAAGGATTTTTTTTTTCCTTTTCCTTTTTTGTGATTCTGTTTCTGAGGCTTGACTGCTCTTTGGATACAACTGCAAGGCTTCTCAGGCTCCAACCGCCCCAGGCAAGGGTTGGATTAAGCTTAAGGGAAAGACAAAGTGATTCTCTGGAGGCTGTGCATTTCCCAGGAGAGGTGTGGGGCTCAGCTCAAGTGGAATCCCTCCCTCAAGGAATTCAGACCCCAGGATCTAGAAACTGAAGTGATTAAATAAAGCCAGCCTACAATCTCTTCTCTTTGTCAACCAGATGCCCAGCAGGGAGAGTCTGCTGAAGTTCAAGGTACCGCATCACTTTATGCCGGCAGGGCCCACAGGCAGAGAAGCACAACATACTGGGCAGGATAGGAAAAATATAGAGTCTAGAGACTTCATAGGAAAGTCTGTCAACCTGCTGGGTCTCACCCTCAAGAAAACAGATGCAGGTGACTCTTTCCTCCTGACAGGAAGGAGGCTAGTCTGGTCTGGGAAAATATGACTGGGATCTATAATACCTAAGTAGGCCCTCATAAGGAAAAAAAAAGTGTCATACAGGCAGGGCTAGAAAAAGAAAACAAGAACTGAAAAATTCTGATCGGTTAAACAAAACCTAAGCTAGAGGTCTAGAATAAGCTGAACTGAATATCAAAGAACAGACAGACAACAAATTCATCCACCAAGAAAATCCTAGGAAAAAGTGAAAACAATTCCCAGAAAAAACTAATTAAGGAAAATAAATGTCTAGATGCCAGCAAAAAATACCAAATCATACTAGGAAAATTGAAGACATGGCCCAGTCAAAGGTCAAACCAACAACTCAAATGAGATACAGGAATTGAAACATGGATGTTCGAACAGACATGGAAAATCTCATCAAAAATCAAATCAATGAATTGAGGGAGGATATAAAAATGGCAAAGAATGAGTAAAAAGAAGAAATCAAAAGTCTGAAAAAAATCACAAAACTTATGGGAATGAAAGGCACAGCAGAAGAGATGAAAAAAACAATGGAAATCTACAATGTCAGGTTTCCAGAGTCAGAAGATAGAATTAATGAACTGCAGGACAGGACATCTGAAATCCAACAAGCAAACAAAATAAAGGGAAAGGAATGGAAAAATATGAGCAGGGACTCAGTGAATTGAATGACAACATGAGCACACAAATGTATGTGCTCTGGGTGTCCTAGAAGGAGAAGAGAAGAGAAAAGGAGGAGAAAAACCAATGGAGGAAATAATCACTGAAAATTTCCAAACACTTAGGAAAGACTTAAAATTACAAATCCAGGAAGGGCAGTGTACCCCCCAAAAATCAGATCCTAATAGACGTACCCCAAGATACTAATCAGAATGACAGATGTCAAAAAGAAAAAGAGACTTTTCAAAGCAGCAAGAGAAAAGCAATCTATCATATACAAGGGAAGCCGAATAGAACTATGTAGATTTCTCAGCAGAAACCACGGAAGTGACAAGACAGTGGTAGTGATGTATTTAAGACACTAAAAGAGAAAAACTGCCAACCAACCAAGAATCCCATATTCAGCAAAACTATCCTTCAAAAGTGAAGGGGAAATTAAAATATTTTCAGATAAAAAATCATGGAGAGAATTTTTGACAGAGATCGGCTCTGCAAGAAATACTAAAGGGAGCACTAGAAGCAGATAGGAAAAGACAGGAGAGAGAGGTGTGGAGAAGAGTGTAGAAATGAAGGTAAAGAAAAGGTAAAAAGAAGAAAAATTAAATATGACATATAAAATCCAAAAGACAAAATGGTAGAAGAAAGTACTGCACTTACACTAATACACTAAGTGTTAACAGATTAAACTCCCCAACCAAAAGACATAGACTGGCAGAACAGATTAAAAAACAGGACCCATCTATACGCTGCCCACAGGAGAATCATTGTAGACTCAAGGATGAAAGTAGGTTGAAAGTGAGAGTTTAAGAAAGGATATTTCATGCAAACAACAATCAGAAAAGAACAGAAATAGCTATATGAATATCCAACAAATTAGACTTCAAATGTAAAACAATTAAAAGAGACAAAGAAGGATACTATGTATTAACAATTCAAAAGAAGACACAGCAATCATAAATATTTATGCACTGAGCCAGAATGCTCCAAAATACATGAAGTAAATACTGAAAAGGGAAGCAGATACTCTACCATAATAGTTAGAGACTACAATTCCCTAATCTCATCAATGGACAGAATAAATATGACAGAATATTTAGACAGAGGATCAATAAAGAAACAGAGAATTTGAATAATACAATAAATGAAGCAGACTTAACAGACATTTATAGAGCATTACACCCCACAACAGCAGGATACACCTTCTTCAAGTGTTCATGGATCATTCTCAAGGATAGACCATATGCTGGGTCTAAAAGCAAGTCTCAATAAATTTAAAAAGATTGAAATCATATAAAACACTTTCTCAGATCATGAAGGAATGAGTTGGAAATCATTAATAAGTAGAGTGCCAGAAAATTCACAAATATATGGAGGCTCAACAACACACTCTTAAACAACCAAAGGTCAAGGAAGAAGCTACAAGAGAAATCAGTAAATATCTTGAGGCAAATGAAAATGAAAACACAATGTATTAAAATTTATGGGATGCAGCAAACGAAGTGCTAAGAGGGAAATTTATTGCCCTAAATGTCTATCAAAAAAGAAGAAAGAGCAAAAATCTAGGAATTAACTGTAAACTTGGAAGAACTACAGAAAGAACAGCAAACTAACCAGAAAGCAAGCAAAAGGGAAAGAAATAACGAAGAATAGAGAAGAATTAAATGAAACTGAGAACAAGAAAATCAACAAAACCAGAAGTTGGTTCCATGAGAAAATCAGTAAGATTGATGGACCCTTAGAAAGGCTGAGAAAAAAGAGAGGATGCAAATAAATAAAATCAGAAATGGAAGAGGAGACATAACCACTGACCCCACAGAAAGAAAGGAGGTAATGAGAGGATACTATGAACAACTTTATGCTAATAAACAAGACAATGTAGAAGAAATGGACAACTTCTCAGAAAGGCATGAACAACCAACATTAACTCGAGGAGAAATAGATGACCTCAACAAACTAATCACAAGTAAAGAAACTGAATAAGTCATTATGAAGCTTCCAAAAAACAAAAGTCCAGGACCAGATAGTTTCACATGTGAATTCTACCAAATATTCAGCAAAGAATTAGCAGCAATCCTGCTCAAACGCTTCAAAAAAATTGAAGAGGAGGAAGGCTACCTAACTCATTCTAAGAAGCCAACAACACCCTCATACCAAAGCCGGATGAAGATACTACAAGAAAAGAAAATTACAAACCAATCTCTCTAATGAACACAGATGCAAAAATCCTCAACAAAATTCTTGCAAATTGAATCCAGCAGCACATTAAAAGAATTATACACCATGACCAAGTAGGATTCATCCTAGGTATGCAACGATGAATTAACATAAGAAAATCAATTAATGTAATACATCATTTCAACAAATCAAAGCAGAAAAACCACATGATCATCTCGTTTGATGCAGAAAAGGCATTTGACAAAATTCAACAGCCTTTCTTGATGAAAACACTTCAAAGGATAGGAATAGAAGGGAACTTCCTCAACATGATAAAGGGAATATATGAAAACCCCACAGCTAACATCATCCTCAATGGGGAAAAACTGAAAACTATCCCACTAAGATCAGGAACAAGACAAGGATGTCCACTGTCACCACTGTTATTCAACACTGTGTTGGAAGTTCTAGCCAGAGCAATTAGACAAGAAAAAGAAATACAAGGGATCAAAATTGGAAAGGAAGAAGTAAAATTCTCACTGTTTGCAGATGATATGATACCATATGTTGAAAACCCCGAAAAATCCACAGCAAACTACTAGAGCTAATAAATGAGTGCAGCAAAGTGACAAGTTACAAGATCAACACTCAAAAATCTGGAGTTTCTATACACTAGTAATGAGCATTCTGAGGGGGAAATCAAGAAAAAAGTTTCATTTACAATAACAATCAAAAGAATAAAGTATTTAGGGATAAACTTAACTAAGGATGCAAAAGACCTATACAGAGAAAACTACAAGTAATTGCTAAAAGAAATTACAGAGACTTAAATATATGGAAGGGCATACCGTGTTCATGGATTGAAAGACTGAATATAGTTAAGATGTCAATTTTACCTAAATTAATTGATAGATTTAATGCAACACCAATTTAAATCCCAAAAACATACCTTGCAAAAATAGAAAAATCAAAATAACCAAATTTATCTGGAAGGGCAAGGTGCCCCAAATAGCTAAACATATGCTGAGAAAGAAAAATGAAGTCAGAGGACTCATACTACCTGACTTCAAGGTATATTACGAAGCTACAATGGCCAAAACAGCATGGTACTGGCATGAAGATAGATATAATGACCAGTGGAATCAAATAGAGTGTTCAGATCTAGACCTTCTCATCTATGGACAACTGATCTTTGATAAGGCAGTCAAGCCAACTTATCTGGGACTGAACAGTCTCTTCAATAAATGGTGCTTGGAGAACTGGATATTCACACACAAAAGAATAAAAGAGAATCCATACCTCATACCCTATCCAAAAATAACTCAAATGGAGCAAAGACCTAAACATTAGATCTAAGACCACAGAACTTTTAGAAGACAATGTAAGGAAATGTCTTATAAATCTTACAATAGGAGATAACCTACACAACGGGAGACAATATTTGGAAACAATGTATCAGATAAGGGTCTAGTATCCAGAATATATAAAGCAACTGTTCAACTCAACAACAAAAAGACAAACAACCTAATTAAAAAATGGGCAAAAGACATGAACAGACATTTCTCAGAAGAGGAAATACAAATGGCTAAAAGGCACATGAAAAAAATGATCAACTTCCCTGGCTATTAGGGAAATGCAAATCAAAACCATAATGAGATATCATTTCAGACCCACCAGAATAGCCACTATCAATAAAACAGAAAACAACGAGTGCTGGAGAGGATGTGGAGAATGAGGCACACTTATCCACTGTTGGTGGGAATGTAAAATGATATAACCACTGTGGAAGGCTGTCGGCGATTTCTCAGGAAGCTAAGTATAGAACTGTCATATAATCGGGCAATACTATTACTAGGTATCCACTCAGAGGATATGAGGGCAAGAACAGGAAATGGACATCTGCACACCAATATTTATAGCACCATTATTTACAATAGCCAAGAGATGGAAACAGCCCAAATGTCCATCAATAGACAAGTGGCTAAACAAAGCTGTGCTATATACATACAATGGAATACTACACAGCTGTAAGACAATAAGGTCATGAAGCACATAACAACATGGATGGACCTTGAGGAAGTTATGCTGAGTGCGATTAGCCAGAAACAAAAGGACAAATATTGTATAGTCTCACTGATATGAACTAACATCAATGAATGAACCTTGAGAATTTCAGTTAAGACAGAGGCCATCAGGAGAGAGAAACAGGGTAGATTTTTGGGTGATTGGAGCTGAAGGGATACAGACTGTGGAACAGAATTGATTGTAAAAACTCAGAAATGGATAGCACAATACTACCTAATTGTAGCACAACGTTAGTACACTCAGTAAAGCCAAAGGTGAGAATGACAGAGGAAAGAGGGCTGGGGGCAGAAATGAAACCAGAAGGAAAGACAGACGATTGTGTTGAACAGTGAATAAAAATGTATTTGCAAAAATGTTTACTTGGTACAGAATTTGTATTTTGACTAGTGCATTTCCTAATATAACTTATGTGGACAGCTTAATTGAACACCTTAAGTACATGGAATCTTGAGTAGGGCATGAGATTTTGTAGGTTTGTCCAGAGTGATGCTCCAATAAATCCCAGAGTAATTTGAATAGTGAATAAAAAAGTATTTGTAAAGTCCCCTAGGGGGAATGGTGAGAAAGGGGGGAAATTCAACTTCCTGAAATTCCCACAAGCAGTGGGGACAACCAAAGCAATAGGCTGAGCACTCAATCTTGGGGTTTGTTCATATGAAATTTAACCCCACAAAGGATAGGCTAAGCCTACTTAAAAGCAGGCCTTAGAGTCACCCCCCAGAGAACCTCTTCTGTTGCTCAGATATGGCCTCTCAGACAACACGATAAGCAAACTCACTGCCCTCCCTCTCTCTACATGGAACATGACTCCCAGGGGTGTAGACCTTCCTGGCAATGAGGGACAGAAATCCTAGAATGAGCTGGGACTCAACATCAAGGGATTGAGAAAATCTTCTTGACTGAAAGGGGGAAGGGCAAAATGAGACAAAATAAAGTGTTAATGGCTAAAAGATTCCAAACGGAGTCGAGAAGTCATCCTGGAGGTTATTCTTATACATTATATAGATATCACCATTTTAGTTAAGGTGTAATGGATAGGCTGGAGGGAACTGTCTGAAAATGTACAGCTGTGTTCCAGTAGCCATGCTTCTTAAATATGACTGGATAAGGACATAGTTTTCACAATGTGACTGCATAATTATAAAAACCTTGTGTCTGATGCTCCTTTCAAAAGATGAGTAAAACATATGGATTAAAAATAAAGAAATATTAGGGGGAACAAATGTTAAAATAAATTTAGTAGACTGAAATGCTGGTGATCAGTGAAGGGGAGGGGGGATATAGTATGTACGAATTTTTTTCTTTTTATTTCTTTTTCTGGATTGATGCAAATGTTCTGAGAGGTGATTGTGGTGATGAATATACAACTATGTGATGATAATGTGAGTTATTGTTTATATACCAAGAATGGATGATCATATGGTAAGAATGTTTGTGTTTGTATGTTATATTTAAAAAAAAAAATTTTTGTTTTCCGTTCTACATATATAATCAGTAATTCACAATATCATCACATAGTTGCATATTGCATTTCTTGGAATATTTGCATCTATTCAGAAAAAGAAATAAAAAGAAAGCAGAAAAAAATTCATACATATCATATCCCCATCCCTCCCCCTCACTGATCACCAGCATTTCACTCTAAATTTATTTTAACATTTGTTTCCCCTATTATTCATCTTTATTTCATATGTTTTACTCATCTGTTGATAAGACAGATAAAAGGAGCATCAGACACAAGTTTTCACAATCACACGGTCACATTGTGAAAGTTGTATCATTATACAATCATCTTCAAGAAATATGGCTACTGGAACACAGCTCCACATTTTCAGGCAGTTCCCTCCAGCCTCTCCACTACATCTTGACTAACAAGGTGTTATCTGTTTAATGTGTAAGAATAACCTCCAGGATAGCCTCTCAACTCTGTTTGGAATCTCTCAATCATTGACACTTTATTTTGTCTCATTTCACTCTTACCCCTTTTGGTTTCTCAACTAAAACTCCTCTGACGCTGAGTCTCAGCTCATTCTAGGGGTTTTCTCAATCCCTTAATGCTGAGTCTCAGCTCTTTCTAGGATTTCTGTCCCACATTGCCAGGAAGGTCCACACCCCTGGGAGTCATGTCCCACATAGACAGAGGGAGGTTGGTGAGTTTGCTTGTTGTGTTGGCTGGAGAGAGAGGCCATATCTGAGCAACAAAAGAGGCTCTCTTGGGGGTGACTCTGAGGCCTAATTTTAAGTAGGCTTGACCTATCCTTTGTGGGGTTAAGTTTCATATGAACAAACCCCAAGATTGGGGGCTCAGCCTATAGCTTTGATTGTCCGCACTGCTTGTGAGAAGATCAAGAATTCAACTTGGGGAAGTTGAATTTTCCCCCTTCCTCATCAAAGACCCGAAGGGGACTTTGCAAATACTTTTTTATTCACTGTTCAAATCACTCTGGAATTTATCAGGGTATCATTCTGGACAAACCAACAAAATCTCATGTCCTATACAAGGTTCCGCATACTTATGGTGTTCAATTAAGCTGTCTACATAAGTTATATTAGGAAATGCACTAGTCAAAATACAAATTTTGTACCAAATAAACATTTTTTGCTTAGTCTCACACATAAGGTACAATTTTAAAATATTACCATCTATTTTCAGCACTCTGCAGTAATGACATTCCTTTCTTCTTCCTCGTGCAAAAACATTTTTTAAATTTGTACATTTACTCACCATCATTATACACTCTAGGCATTCCTAGATTATACCATCTCAATCTTTATCATCTATCTTTCTTTGTGATTTCATTTATGCCTCCAGCCCTCCTCCCTCTATCATTCTCACATTCAGCTTCATTCATTGTTTTAACATAATTGTACTAGAGTTAGGTAGTATTGTGTTGTCAATTTCTGAGTTTTTACATTCAGTCCTGTTGCACAATCTGTATCTCTTCAGCTCCAATTACCCAATATCTTACCCTATTTCTATCTCCTGATGGTCTCTGGTACCAATGAAATTCTCCAAGTTTATTCACTAATGTCAGTTCATGTCAGTGACACCATACAGTATTTGTTCTTTTGTTTCTGGCTAATCTCACTCAGCATAATGTCCTTAAGGTCCATCCATGTTGTTACATACTTCATAAATCTACTCTGCCTTACAGCTGCATAATATTCCATCATATGTATATACCACAGTTTGTTTAGCCACTCGTTTGTTGATGGACATTTTGGCTGTTTCCATCTCTTCGCAATTGTAAACAATGCTGCTAATAAACATTGGTGTGCAAATGTCTGTTTGTGTAAAAATTAAAAAAAAATTTAATTAAAAAAATGCATTTGCAAAGTCCCCTTGGGGGATGGCGAAAAAGGGAAAATCCAACTTTCCCATTTGGAGAATTCCTCATATTCTCACAAGCAGTGGGGACAACCAAATCAACAGACCAAGCACTCAATTTTGGGGTTCATTCATATGAAACTTATCCTGGCAAAGGATAGGCTACACCTACTTAAAATTAGGCCTAAGAGTCACCCCCAGGGAACCTCTTTCGTTGCTCAAATGTGACCTAACTCTTTCTCAGCCAACACAGCAAGCAAACTCATTGCCCTCTCCCTCTCTACGTGGGACATGACTCCCAGGCATGTAAATCTCCCTGGCAATGAGGGACAGAGATCCTAGAATGAGATGGGACTCAGCATCAAGGGATTGAGAAAACATTATCAACCAAAAGGGGGATGAGAGAAATCAGACAAAGTAAAGTGTGAGTGGCTGAGAGATCTCAAACAGAGTCGAGAGGTTATTCTTATGCATTTTATAGATATCCCCTTTTTAGTTTAAGGCTACAGGGAAGTGCCTGAAACTGTAGAGCTGTTTTCCAGTAGCTATGTTTCTTGAAGATGAATGTATAATGATATACCTTTGGCAGTGTGACTATGTGATTTTGAAAACCTTGTGTATGATGCTCCTTTTATCTACGATATTGACAGATGAGTAAAAAATATGGATTAAAAATAAATTAATAATAGGGGGAACAAATGTTAAAATAAATGGAGTAGATTGAAATATTAGTGATCAATGAAAAGGAGTGGTAAGGGTACAGAAAAAGAATAGGGGGAACAAATACATTGAGTAGATGGAAATACTGGTGGTCAATGAGAGGGAGGGGTAAAAGGTATGGATGGCATATATGAGTTTTTTATTTCTTTTTCTGGAGTGATGCAAATGTTCTAAATGTTCTAAAAAGTGATCATGGTGATGAATATACTACTATGTGATGACACTGGTAGCCATTGATTGCATACCACACACGGAATGTCTGTATGTTAAGAATGTTCATGTTAAGAATGTTCATGTTATATGTTGTTTTGGTTTGATAAAAAAATAGATTTTAAAAATATATAAATAACTTTATTGAAATAATCAGATGCCCAGACACCAACAAAAAATTACAAGACACTAAGAAATAGGTAAGCCAAATTATTAAAATAAAAAGTTAAGAGGAGATACAGAATTTGGAACTAATAAAAAACTGTTCAAACAAATTTACTAAATAATTTCAACAAGATGAGTAAAGAAATAAAAGACATTAAGAAGACACTTAAAATAAAATAAAAGACATTAAGAAGGAAGGCTCCATGGAAGAGCTAGAGAAGTGACAGAAAAATGATTGGGACAGCAGTTTCTGAAAGGATCTTCTACACTATATAGGGAGGTCCTGGATGAAAAAGCTGAGGAAGTAAGACAGAGAACCAGAGACCATCAAGATAGTGCAAAGAGCCTAAAGTGCCCATTTCAAATGGAGCCTGGAGCCTTCAGGAGTGCAGTGACAGGGAGCCTGGGATGAGGAAGTCAGCCAACCCTTCTTCCTTAAATGTGCCACACCATGCGCGTACCCACACCCCATCCCCAGAGGCCCCAAAGACCGCCACACTGACCCCCGCAAGCCAACATCCTTTGCACCATACAGCCAAGCCCTGCTCCAAGCACCCCTGCACTGCCCCACACCTCACAACCCAGGCACCTGCAACCAGCCCTCACCACACACACTGATGTGTGCATCTGTGCCCCAACTTGTGCACACATGACCCAAGGCCCAATACCCTGCACACCTGTGCCTTGTCTTGCCGCTCACACGAACCCACATACCAGAGCCCCAACAATGTGCAACCACTGCAGCACATACCACTGTCAATCCACCCTACTACCTGTTTCCCCTGCCCAACATGTTGTGCACCTGCCTGCTCACCCATGTATCTGCAACCTGCCCCTCACTCAGTATCTACCTGTGCCCCCACACCCGTGTTCTGGCCTGCCGCTCCCCACCTCTCCACACACACACACACACCCGGTACATCCCCTGTGATCCTTCTCCAGCCTCTCACTCTGAGGCCTCTCTGAGTCACACCCTGCCCCTATGGCCCCACACAGCACCCCTAAAATCCTGGGCACGGGACCCCATACACCCAAACAACAATACAGCATCCTGCCTGACATTCCGCGCTTCACCCCAAACCTGTCCCGCAAATACAAAACCTTACTGAGGGAAATCAACTTCCAAAGTAACCCTATCAAGATAATTAAACATCCTCAAGGCAACAGAAAATCACAAAGCATATGAACAGACGGAGAGATATATCCCAGCCTAATGACCAAATTAAAACACTGGAGGACATACAGACTTTGGTACAAGTAATCAAAGATGTTCATACAATTCTACTAAATAAATTCTATGGGTTGGCAAATGACATAGAAGAGATCAAACGACACTAGAAGAGCACAAAGAAGAATTTGTCAGAATGGAAAAACAGCAGATATTACAGAAATGAAAGATACTGTAGACCCAAAAAACAAACTAGAGACACATAACAGAAGATTTGAAAAGGTAGCAATTGATTTCAGTGCACAAAAGTCCTAATGGCTAAAAAAGATGGAAAAAACTGAATTGGATCTCAAGAAAATGATGGACAACACAAAGTACACAAATATTAAGAATCATCAGTACCCCAGGAGGAGAAGGGAAGAGTAAAGGGCCAGGAATATTTGTTGAGGAGCTAATGGGGGAAGTTACGGGATGCAACAAAGGTATTGCTGAGAGGGAAATTTACTGCCCTAAAATGCCTATATTTAAAAAGAAGAGCAAAAATCAAGGATTTAACTGCTCCTCTGGAGGAACTAGAGAAAGAATAGCAAACTAATCCCAAAGCATATAGAAGAAGAGAAATAACAAAGATTAAAACAGAATTAATGAATCGGAGAACAAAAGAACAGAAATAATCAATAAAACCAAAAGTTGGTTCTTTGAGGAAATCAATAAGATCAATGGACTGCTACATAGGCTGGAAAAAGAAGACACAAATAAACAAAATCAGAAAAGAGAGGAGGGGTCATTACAATGCCCTGAAGAAATAAAAAACAATCATAAGAGGATACTATGAACTATATGCTAACAAATTAGACAAGTTAGATGAAATGACAAATTCCTAGAAACACATGAACAAGCTACGGTGACTCAAGAAGAAATAGAAGATCTCAACAAACCAATCAAAAATAAAGAAATTCAATCAGTCATCCAAAAATCTGCATAAAAAGAAAAGCCTAGGGCCAGAGGGCTTTACAGAGGAATTGTATCAAACATTAGAAAAAGAACTAACACCAATTCTGTTCAAACTTTTCCAAAATACTGAGGAACAAAGAATACTACCTAACTCATTTTATAAAGCTAACATCACTCTAAAACCAAAACTGGGTAAAGGGGCTATAAAAAAGGAAAACTACAGGTCAATATCCCTAATGAATACAGATGCAAAAATTCTCAATAAAATACTAGCAAATTGAATCCAACGAGACATTAAAAGAATTATATACCATGACCAAGTGGGATGTGTATGAGGAATGCAAGGGTGGTTCAACAAAAGAAAATCAATCAATGTAGTAAAGCAAATTAACCAATTGAAAGGGAAAAATCAGCATCATCTCCATTGATGCTGAAAAGCAAATGACAAAATTCAAAATCTTTTTCTGATAAAAACATTTCAAAAGGTAGGAATCAAAGGTAAGTTCCTCAATATGATAAAAAGGGCATATATGAAAAACTCACAGCCAGCAACGTACTCATTGATGAGAAAGTAAGTCTTCCCCCCAAGATCAGGAAAGAGACAAGGATGCCCTCTGTCACCACTATTATTCAACATTGTACCAGAAGTTTTAGCTGGAGCAGTTAGGGAGGAAAAGGAAATAAAAGCATCCATATTTGAAAGAAGAGCTAAAACTTTCATTATTTGCAGATGACATGATATTGTACTTGGAATATCCTGAAAAATTTATGAAAAAGCTTCTTGAGGTATTTAACAAATCCAGCAAGGTGGCAGGATGTATTAATTAATGCACAAAACTGAGTAATGTTTCCATACATAAGCAATGACCTGAGGAATCAATTAAGGAAAACATTCCATTCAAAACAGCAACCAAAAGAATCGAGTGTCTAGGAATAAATTTAACTAGAGATGCAAAGGACCTATACATAGAAAACTACATAACATTGCAAAAAGAAATAAAAGCTCTAAATAGATAGAAAGACATACTCTGCACATGGATAAAAGGTTAAATGTAGTTAAGATGTCAATTCTAGCTAAATTGATCAATAGATCCAATGCAACTTAAAGAATCAAATATTTAGGAATAAACTTAACCACGGATGTTGTATTAGTTTACAAGAATATAACAGAACTGGAATGGCTTTTAAAAAGGAGAACTTAATAAGTTATAAGTTTACAGTTCTAAGGAAGTGAAAGTGTCCAAATTAGGCATCCAAGAAGATACCTTAATTCAAGGAAGGCCAATGGGCCTTCAAAACTCTGTCTGCTGGGAAGTCATGTGGCTGGCATCTGCTGGTCCGTAGCTCTTAGGCTCCATTGTCTTTAGCCTCTGTTCCTGTGGGGATTCCTCACTTTGTTTCTCTGGGGCTGGCTTTCATTTCTTGACTTTCCTTGGCTCTCTCCAGGTTCTGGCTTGCTTAACATCTTTCATGGCAACGTCTGCTTGGCTCCAAGCATCTCCAAAGATCCATGTCTCTATTCTCCAAGTGTTGGCATCTCTGTGCCAGCTCTGTTCTTAAGTTTCTGTAAGCTCTGTCATTTCTGAGACTTCTGCCATTTACAGCTCTCTCCAAAATGTTTCCTCTTTTAAAGGATTCCAGTAAATTAACCAAGACCACCTGGAATGGGTGGAGTCACATCTCCACCTAATCAAAAGGTCACACTCACATCTGGGCACACCAAATCTCTCTGGAGATAATCTAATCAAAAGTTTCACACTACAATGTTGAATCAGGATTAAGAGAAAGGACTACCCCCACAAGACTGGATTAGGCTCAACAAATGGTTTTTCTGGGGTATGTGATATTTTCAAACCAGTACAGACGTAAAGGCCTGGAACACAGAAAACTACAAAACATTCCTAAAAGAAATGAAAGACCTAAATAAATGTAAACACATTCTGTGTTCACTGACTGGATGATTAAATATCATTATGATGTCAATTCTGCCCAAATTCATCTACAGAGTCCATGTAAAAACAATCAAAATTCCAACAGCTTACTTTACTGAAATGGAAAACCTAATTATCAAATTCATTTGCAAGGGAAAAGGACCTTGAATAGTCAAAAGCATCTTGAAAAAGAAGAATGTACAGGTAGATTTATGTTTACTAACTTCACAGCAAATTACAAAGCCACAATGGTCAAAACAGCACGGTAGGAAGGCTAAAAGAAAGTACCTAAAACTGAGTTCAACAACTGTATAACGATATCGCTTTTACAATGTGTCTGTGATAGTGAAAACCCTGTGTCTGAGGCTCCTTTTATCCAGGGTATGGACAGGTGAGTAAAAAAAAAAGAAAGGATAAAATACACAAGGGGGATAAAGAGTAAAAAGTGGGTAGATTGAAATACTGTGGGTCAATGAGAGGGAGGGATAAGGGGTAAATTCTTTTTTTTCTTTTCATTTCTTTTTCTGACGTGATACAAATGTTCTAAAAATGATCATGGCAAAGAACACACAACTATGTGATCAAATTGTGAGCCAAAGATTGGACATACAAAAATGAATTCAAAATAGATCAAACACCTAAATATAAGAGACTGTACCATAAATCTCCTAGAAGAAAATTAGGGAAACATCTTTAAGCTCTAGCAATAGGTAGTAGTTACCTAGACCTTAGATCTTACACTCAAAGCAAAAGCAATGAAAGAAAAAATAAGTAAATGGGACATCCTCAAAATTGAATACATCTATACTCTATGGCTGATTAAATCTACAATCAACTGAGGAGATCACCTTCAACAATGAGAGAGGTTTCATCCAATCAACAGAGAGACTTAAGGGGAAAACTAATGATTTCAGCAGTCAGAAGAGAGAATTTCTACCTCAATTTCAGCCAGCCAGATTCTCTTGGGGAATTTATCAGAAACCTATGTTGGGTGTGCATGCATGGTTTGGTGGTAGGATGGTTGCCTAGTTCTGTGGGTGTGCTCCTGTGGGTCCTGTTTATAAACAGAATCATTAAAGACGTTATTAGTTAAGATGTGTCAAAACTGAATGAAGGTGGGTCTTAAACCAGTTTGGCTGAAGTCCTTATAAGGAAAAGAAATGGGACACGAACAGACATTTGCCTACCGATGTTCACAGTGGCATTATTCACAATTGCCAAACAATAGAAACAACTGAAATTCCATCAACAGATGACTGGATAAACAAAATGTGGTACGTACATACAATGGAATATTATTTGGCAGTTAGAAGGAATGAAGTCCTGAAGCATATGACAACATGGATGAACCTTTAGAACATTATGTTGAGTGAAATAAGTCAGACACAAAAGGACAAAGATTTTACGATCTTACTGATATGAACTAATTATAGTGTGTAAACTCAGACATAAAATATAGAATACAGGTTACCAGGATATAGAATGAGGCTAAAGAATAGGCAGTGATTGCTTAATTCGGGTAGAATGTTTAACTAGGGTAAACTTAAATGTCTGGAAACGGGCAGAGGTGATGGTAGCACACTATTGTGAGAATAATTAACAATGCTGAATGGTGTGTGAGTGCAATGGACAGGGGAAGTTTAGAGTCATGTAGGTCATCAGAAGGAAAGTTAGAGGTTAAAACATGGAAATGTGTAACACAGTGAACTGTGTGGTGGACAACGTCTGTCATTAACTGTACAAATATAAAAAAGTTATTAACTGGATTAAAGCAGATGTATGACACCATTATAAGGAGTTAATAACAGAGGGGTATATGGAGAAAAAAAATGTACCTGTTGCAAATTATGGATTATAATTAACAGTAATATTTTAAAACCCTTTTATCAACCATAACAAATGTACCACATCAACACTATGGCTTAATAATTTGGGGGATAAGGTGTATGGGAGGATCAGGGTTTTCCTTTTTCTTTCTTTTCCGGAGTAATGAAAATGTTCTAAATTTGATCATGGGGCTGTAAACAAGATGTGATGATACCGTGAACCAGAGACTATTTACTTCAGATGGTTTCTATGCTGTGTGACTATATCTCAATAAAATCGCAAAAAAAGAAACGGGAACCGAAGCCATGAGGAGAAGTCAGAAGCTGGAAGTCAATGGAAGCTGGAAAAAAAAAGATGTGGCCATGTGCATTTCCAGGTGACAGAAAAAGCCAAGGACTAAGTAAGGATCACTGCCAGTCAGCCACAGAATGCCACAGTCTTCAGAAAGAAATCGTCCCATTACTGATGCCTGGCTACTGATGCCTCTATACTATGAGCCAACAAATTCCCACTGTTTAAACCAAACCATTGATACGGTATTTGTTTTACCAGCTAGGAAACTAAAATACATCGTAAACTTATCTATTTACCTCACTGTTACATACCACAAACTCTCGATCTGAATCATCTTTAACAAGTCTTAAACATGATTAATATTAAGGACGCAATTATAAGCACTCTCAATTCTTGAGTACCTAGGCTTTTAAAGTTCCTAAGGCATACGACCTACAAAAAAGGAGATTTCCCCCAAAATAAGAACTAATGGTGAAGAATACACAACTGTGTGATGTATTGTGAGCCACCGATTGTATGTTTGGACTGTATGTGTATGGCTATTTCTCAATAATAATACCTATTTTTTTAAACTACTATTTAATTTCTAGTCTATCTGCAGGAATGTATTTCCTGTAAAGAAATGTTACAAGTTAAAACAATTAAGATCAATGGGGATAGGCGGTGGGTAGGACACTAGAACTACGAAACCACAAAAAGAAGTCTTGACTTGAGGGAAAAAAAGAAAAAAACAGCTCATGATTGGACTTTTTTCAACCTTAATCTTCCAAATCCTAATTTACTTGGAAGTCATAAAAAAAAACAGAATTGAAATAAAGGGGATTATTTTAACACAAACCTATAGGTACAAAATTCATCTAAAGTTAGGAGGCTAAAAAATGAGCAATTACTTTAAAACTATCATTTAAACAAATCACTGAATCTTAGTGTTCTCTTAAGAATGTGACTTCACAAAAATTAGTTTTAACCTGCTAGCAGTTTCAATGTTTTCTAGATTTTAATGCTTTAGCACCATAAACTTTAACCATACCTTTTGGAGGCTGCAGAAGCCTGGAATTTTCAAATAAATGCTTCTTTTTGATAGGTAAGATAACTGTGTCTTTCAGATCCGTAATGACATCATCTAAACCTGCTATATCACTCCAAGTAACCTGGTAAAAGGTAAGGTCAACATGTATTTTACAACTAATACATATTCACTGAAGTAAAAAAAAAATTCCCAACGAATGGCAAATCTTAACCTAATAATTATACATAAAAAATAAAACATTAAAATTATATATGAATGTTGAGTACAAACATTTTACAGCAACGATGAAATTAATAAACTGCTATAAAATTAGAAAAACAAATTTAATGGTCAACTACCTACTATTAAAAAAGCACTATATAAATGGCACTTAAAAAATCTGTAAGGATCTATTAGGGAATCCATTCCCTTTATAAGGAAGAAATACTGTCACAAGAAGACTGAACCAGTTCAGAAAAATAATTCACCTCTGGGGAATAGTTCACCAGGAGCGTACCTATTTTATATACAAGGTTGTCAACTATAAAAGGAATGAATTTTAGATATAAGGTCAATACCTATCAAACTCGACTTCTGAATTTTAATAACCAAAATTAAAACTGCATCAAAACTTCTAAAATGTCTTTATAAATAGCAAATAAGAGAAACACTTTTAAAATAAGCACAGCTTAAATTATTTTTTAATTTTTAAGTAACAAATGCCTTTTGGCTCAACTCATACATGGAGGAACGGAGACTCAAAAGGGAAATCATTTGCCAAGTCATGAATGGAAAAACTGGGTTTCAGAATCCTGTGTTCATCATACCATATCATGGAAAACTGTATTTAAACTCCATAAATTAAATATCCACAACTTAAAGCATAAAGCAGTACATTTTACATGCCATAAACACAAATATATAAAAATACAAGTTGTACTACACAATGTATATAGAAAAGATTTAACATAGCAGTTCTCAGCTTGCTATCTTAAGAAAGCCCTGCTTACAAAGCAGATCACTAGGAACTTCAGATACTAGGAGGGTTCCCACCATTCCACTAGAAGAATGGCTCATTGTGCCTAAACTGTGCAAAAATATATGGTTTATGTTTGTATGTTAAGTTCCATCAAAAAAATTAAAAATAAAAAAAAAATTTTTTTAATTGGGTAGATGGAAATGCTAGCGGTTAATGAGAGCAAGGGGTAAGGGATATAGTATGTATGAGGTGTTTTTTTTTTTTTCCTTTTTTTCTGGAGCAATGCAAATATTTTAAAAAAATGATCATGGTGATGAACATAAAACTATATGATATTGTGAGTCATTGATTGTACACCATGTATGGAATGTCTGTATGTTAAGAATGTTTATACGTTTGTATGTTAAGTTTTATCAATAAAAAATAAAAATAAAAAATTATGGTTTAATGCTTAGCACCTGTTTTCCTTCTAGCAGTCTAGAATTTTGGCACATGCTAAGCAGAGGTTGCACGTGAGATCATCCCACCACCACCAATGAAAACCCTGGGCAATGAGCTTCTAATGAGCCTCTCTGGTATACAACATTTCACACGTTATCACAACTCATTGCTGGAGTAATTAAATGTGCCCTGACTGACTCAATGGGAGGACTCTTTGACGCTTGCAACTTGTTTTCTCCAGACTTAACCCGATGAACCTTATCCCTTTGCTGAGTTTCCTTTGCATTCATTTGCTGGAATAAATCACATTTCTAAGTATGACTAAATGCTGAATCCTGTGATTCTTCCTAGTCAATCACCAAACCCAGATGTGGTCTTGGGGACCTTTGACATAAAACACTAGATAAATGCCATGCTGGAGACCCAGGTTCGATTCCCGGTGCCTGCCCATGCAAAAAAAAAAAAAAAAAAACTAGATAAAAAACAAAAAACTTTTTTAATATTAAAAATACATACATGCATGTTAAGAGGGTCTACTAGATGAGCAGCAATACTCATTTCATATTCTGAAAGCTTCACATTTTTCACACCAATCTGCTTCATTAGTTTTTCTGCCTAGGGAAAAAAACACAAAAAACAAGCAATCTCCTTTAATTTGATATTTAGTTGCTGGCACTTCAAAACAGGTATCTGTTGAGTCTGAAGAGCAATGAGCAGACACACAAAAATCTTCCAGACTGTCCTATGTTTCTTGACCTAACCCTGCTCCATCATGAGCCCTTAGAGTAAAGAAAAGATTTGAAGCTACAGGCCACAGGTTTCTCATTTCCCAAGACCAGCCCTTGGGAAATGAGAAAACAGAGTATATGATTGAAGAGATATGTGAAGGGCTTCCCCACTACTTCAATGTGACCATAGGTATAGGTAAAACCTCAAGATGATAGACTGAAGAATTAAGGATACTTTCCTCAAATTACTTGGGTATCTACAATAATGTCCATACGTATTAAAATTCAAATTCTCCCTCTTTTAGTTTAAGTAAGTTCCTGAGAGGAAGCAACCAGAGATAATAAAAATTCTGAATTACAAGTATACTTGCATCTATTCTCAGAACAGGGCAAAAACTAACTTTAACTCTCTATAGGTTTTAGTAATAAAACAGAGCTTTCATTTAAAATTAAGAAAATAATAATATGATAAACACTGACTGAGTGTGCCAAACATATGTGCCAAATATTACACTCAAATATTTTAAGTGGACTAACTCACTGAATCTTCAGAACGATCCTATGAGGTAGGTACAATTTTCTTCCCTAGCATAGAAAAAAAAAAAACTGAAGCTTAACATGACTAAGTAACTTTGACTAAGGTTAAAAGTTAGCAAATGGAAGATGCAAGATATGAATTCAGGCAGTCCAACACTAGAGTCCATACTCTAACCATTACACATATTGCCTTGATTTTTCCAATTATAAGGTAAGGGTGGAGGAAGAGTGTGACCACTAAAATCTTTAAAAATATATATATAGCTCATTATCTAATTTAACTTGTATGGTCAGCGTACCAGTTTAAAGCTATTATGTACCCGAGAAGTCATGTTGTAATCCTGATTCAATATTGTAGGTCAAAACTTTTTATTAAATTATCTCCAGATGTGGTTCACCCAATTATGGGGGTGACCTTTTGATTAGTGGAGATTAACTCCACCCATTCCAGGTGGGTCCTGATCAGTTTACTGGGATCCTTTAAAAGAGGAAACATTTTGGAGAAGGCTCACAGAGAGCAGGACTGACACAGATGCTAATACTTGGAGAACAGAAACAGGATGTTTGGAGATGCTTGGAGCCCAGCAGATCTTGCCATGTGGCTTCCCATGAGATGTTAAGCAAGCCACAACGTGGAGAGCCAAGGGAAGCCAAGAGATGAAAGTCAGTCCCAGAGAAGCAAAGTGAGGAACCCCTGCAACAGAGACTGAAAGCAACAGAGCCCAGGAGTAAGGGACCAGTAGTGCCAGCCATGTGTCTTCCCAGCTGACAGAGGTGGTGAGAAAAGCCATCACCCTTTCTTGAGTGAAGGTAACTTCTTCTTGGTGCCATAATTTGGACACTTTCAATTCCTTAGAACTGTAAACTTGTAACTTATTAAATCCCCTTCTTAAAAGCCATTCCATTTTTGGAATATTGCATTTCAGCAGTTTAACAAACTAATATACTCAGTTCATTTGAACACCATAACTACATGGAATCTTGACTAGGCAGTGAGATCTTGTTGGCTTGTACAGGGTAGTGTGATACTCTGCTATATCCCAGAGTAATTTGAGCAGAGAATAATAAATTATTTGCAAAGTCCCCTTTGGGGAATAGGAAGAAAAGAGGAAATATTCAACTTCCTCATCTGAGGAATTCCTGTTATTCTTGCAAGCAGTGGGGACAACCAATTCAACAGGCTGAGCCCTCAGTCTTGGGGCTCGCCCCAATGAAGCTTATTCCTGCAAAGGACATGCTAAGCCTACTTATAATTATGCCTAAGAGTCACTCTCTAGAGAACCTCTTTTGTTGCTCAGATGTGGCCTATCTCTCTGAGCCAACATGGCAAGTGAACTCACTATCTCCCGTTAAAAAGGACATGACTTTCAGAGGTGTAAATTTTCCTGGCAACATGGGATTGAGAAAACCTTCTTTACCAAAAGGGGAAGAGAGAAGTGAAACAAAAGTTTCAGTGGCTGGGAATTTCAAACAGAGTCAAGAGGTGATCCTGGGAGTTATTCTTTGCATTATATAGACATCCCTTTTAAGTTGACGGTATGTTGAAGTGGCCAGAGGAAAGTACCTGAAACTGCTGAACTGTGTTCCAGTAGCCTTGATTCTTGATTCAATATCCCTTTTTAGTTTATGATGTATTGGAGTGGCTAGAGGAAGTACCTGCAACTGGTGAACTGTATCTCAGTAACCTTGATTCCTGAAGACAATTGTAGCCTTTGCAGTGTGAACTATATAGCTTTTACAGTGTGACCACGTAACTGTGAAAACCCTGTATCTGATGCTCCTTTTATTCAAGGTATGGGCAGATGAGTTAAAAAAACAAAAAAAGAAAAGAAAAAATAAACAACAGAGGGGGATAAGGGACAAAAATAAAATGGATATATTAAAATACTAGTGGTCAAGGAGAGGGAGGGGGTAAGGGATATAGGATGTATGAGTTTTTCCTTTTCATTTCTTTTTCTGGAGTCATGCAAATGTTCTAAAAAAACATGGTGATGAACACACAACTATGTGATGATGTCATGAGCCAATGATTGTATACTATAAATGGACTGTGTGTGTGTGAAGATTTCTCATAAAAATATTTTTTAAAACATATGAAAGACGATCAGGATAGCAAAGGGTTAATTCTTCCTCAGGCTGGTGGGAGATGTGCCTTTAGTGAGGAGGCTGGCATTAGTGATGTCCCCTGGTGCCACGAAAAATAAGCTACTTCTAATGAAGTAAATCATCCATCATAACAGTGGGAAAGTAAAGATTGTTCATTATGTCTGCGGTCACTTCAGTTCATAAAGAACTCTACCTCAGTTCTTCACTAAAAGACCTCAATAAGAAGACAAAAATCAAACCAGAGAAAATAAGCACTAAGAACTATGTACAGATGCCCTTAAGATCTTCAAGACAATAGAAGAATGCAGATTGGATTGTGGATGAGGAAAAAGCTTATGTTCCATATATGAAATATATAACTGTTTATGATCTTATCAAAAACAGACTTGATTTCAAGCAACAGCAGGGCTACTTTCTTGCAATGCTTGGACCTGCAAATTCAGAAAAGCTATTGAAGAACCTGAAAGACTTTCTGAAAGCCTTGAACTCAGATATGAAAAAACTGAAATTCAGAAAAAACTTGAAGAAAAGGACAGGCAGGAGGAAGAACAGCTGCAACAACAGAAAAAGCAGGAAGAGAGGATGGTGGCAGCCAAAAGTTCTTTGGAGAATGTTTTGGGTGCCAACAGTAAAACCGAAAAGGTATTTGAAGTTTATTGTGCCAGATAAAAGTCTGGTTCCGTTTGTCTTCCAATTTTTTTAAGAAGAGTTGGGCTACCACTATAAAGCTCTTTCAAGCAATTAAAAATTAGAAACTAGAAACTGATTTAAATATTCTAGCTCCAGTTGATTCCAGGTTTCTCTATGAGTAACCACAGAAATCTGTTCTATGCATTAATTACTTATTTTTTTTTCAAACTTGATTTGAGCAGCAAAAAGAGAACTGAGCTAGAAGTCAATATATCTGCATTTTGGTCCTATGTCTAGTCTTGCTTAACCTTTCTGGGACTCAGTTTCCTCATTTGCCATGAATGTCCTAAAATAGATGATCTTTAATGTTTCTTCTTTTCTAATAAGTATAATTTACAATAAAAGAAAGATTTGATTTACTACTTTGATGCCTGACCTCAGATTTCATTCTCTTCCTTTCACTTTTTCCTTCTTTTTCTGTTACCATTTTCCCTTGAAATATGGGAATGTATAATAGTGAATCTTTTGTGGAAAATGTTCCTGATTAACTGCAAAAATATAAAAAAGTTCTTTTATGAACTAGAAGAAATGTACAAAACTATTACAAGGAGTTAATAATGGAGGGGTATATGAAAAAAAATGTACCTACTGCAAACTACAGACTATAGTTACCAATAATATTTAATATTCTTTCATCAAAATGTACCACACCAATACCATGGATCAATAAAAGGGGCCTTACCATGGTAAAGGTAAAATCTGAGGCTTACAATGCAGAACATAGGGGACCTAGAGATACACAGAAGCCTGAGATAGGTGAACAGTTTGCTAATGAGGTTGAATTTAATTCCAAGGGAATAGACAGAAGTAAAGGCAGTCCACTAGAAGGGTCTATACATAATATTACTATATTGAGGGTGAACATAATTGAAAGGAGTTGTATAGACTCCTATATCCAACCAATTAACACAACAAATATAAATAAGTTCTTGCATGAGCTACTGCAAAGGTAAAAAAGATAAAAATAAAAAAATAACGGGGGCATACGGAGTATGGGATGATTTCGGTTTTCTTTTTAATTTCTATTTATGAGAATGTTGTAAAATTGATCAGGGACTTGTAGATAAAACTATGTGATGATACTGTGAGCCAGTGATTGTATACTTTGGATGGTTTGTATGGTATGTGAATACATTGCAGTAAAACTGCACTAAAAACAAAAAAAATACACATATGAAAGAGAGATCGGTGCGACAGTGGCTCAGTGGCAAAATTCTCATATGCCATGCTGGAGACCTGGGTTCAATTCCCAGTGCCTGCCCATGCAAAAAAGAAAAAAAACATATGAAAGAGAAACAAAGAAAACTTTTTCTCATAAACAAATGCTGAAAGAATTAATGGACCTGTACTACAAAGAGATGTGAAAGGAAATTATTCAAGCAGATGAAAATTCATACCAGTTAGACACTCAGATATATATAAAGAAAGGATAATATAAGTATGTGGGTAATTATAATAATTTTTAAAACTTTTTAAAAAAGACAATTGACTATTTAAAGCAAAAATAATAACAATGTACTATGGAGCTTATGACATATGGAGAAGTAAAATGTATGAAAAATTGTTTAGAGGATGGAAGGTGACAATGGAAGTAAACTGTTGTCATTTCATGACATTATACATGAAATGCTGTAATATTATGTGAAGGTGTACTGTGATAAATTATAGATACATTTTGTAAACCCTAGAGCAACCATTAATTTTATAGAACAAGGAGTATAACTAATAAGTCAATAATGTAGATCAAATGGAATACTGTAAAACACTTGCATAATCCCAAAGAAGAAAGAGTAGGTGAATAAAAAGGGAAGAAAACAGGTAAGGCAAATAAGAAATAGTAAGATGGCACTTAAACCCAAGGATACTGATAATTACATTAAATGTAAATTAACTATACCAGGGGTTCACAAATCACAGCCCATGGGCCAAATATGGCCCACCAACTGCTTTTGTTAATCAAGTTTTACTGAAATACAAAAAAAAATCTATATGTAACACATTCAAATTTCAACCAAGTGAACATTTAAGAAGTGAAAGTACTCCAGAATAAATCATGTTTACTTAAATTTCCTTTTCATTTTTGTAAGATGCTTTTGATTATATAAGATCTTGCTGTGAGTCAGAGGTATTACTGCTCAAAAAAAGAAATCCGTATCACATAGCATAAGTCATTGATTATGCTATGAACAGGATAAATGTGTACTGTTCATAAGAACATATTCTTGCAATAGCTTTAAAATAAAAAAAGTACTATGAACCAAATTATTTTCCTATTTACCCAAGCTCCCTGCTAAA
The DNA here is from genome assembly GCF_023851605.1 of Tamandua tetradactyla. NCBI lineage: Eukaryota > Metazoa > Chordata > Mammalia > Pilosa > Myrmecophagidae > Tamandua > Tamandua tetradactyla. The sequence goes on from NC_135339.1 coordinate 47,899,594, forward strand.
TTACTGAATCGAAGGATAAAGTAGCCTCTTCTCTCATAAACACCTTTTCTTTCACTATCGTTAAATCTTTTATTTTTCAGTTATGCAAGATCCCATTTTAGCACCTATAATAACATTAATTTACTCTTCTTTTTCATTGCGTAGCTATAAATGTGAAACTATCCTATTTGTTCTATTTAGGCTATGCTCTAAATCAATGGTTCTCAAACAGGGGTGATTTTGCTCCCCAGGGGATATATGACAATGTTTGGAAATATTTTTGGGGGTCACTACTTGAACTGAGGGTGCTACTGGCATCTAGTCAGTAGAGGCAAGGATGCTGCTAAACATCCCAGAAGACACAGGACAGCCCCACCACAACAAAGAACTATTTGGTCCCAAAATGTCACTAGTGTCGAGATGAGGAATCCTGCTGTTTCTTATTTAAAATTTTATTCTAGGCAATAATTGCCTCTTGCTTTAAGTAACAGCCTTTATTTATATTTGGAATTTCCTAAATAAAAATTACCGATTACGGTGTTTAGTTTTATAGAGATAGAAAATGTCATATGGTCAATTTTACCTAGGATCTCTTTTCTGTAACAGCAGTCATTTTAACAACGTCTTTAGGTTATATTAATAATATATCCTAAACATAAACACTCTGTTCATTAACATAAAACGGAAAAGGAATTACTATTTATTGAGTACCTACACATGCCTGAAAGTGTGCTGGGAAATTTACATTCAACTTTTAAAATCATCCTGAAGTGATGTATATGTTCTAAAAAATGATCATGCTGATGAATATACTATGTGATGATATTGTGAGTCACTGATTGTACACCACACACAGAATGGCTATATGTTAAGAATGTTCATGTTTGTATGCTGTTTCAGTTTGATAATGCAAATAAATTAAATTTAAAAAAATAAAATAAGTAAATAAAACCATCCTGTAAGGTAGCTATTATTAGCCTCATATTTCAGATAAGAAAGCCAAAAGTCAGAGAAATTCAAAGAATTACCAGGAGTATAGAGTTGGTAAATGGCATTTAGGCAACTCAAACCTTAATTTGTCCTAATTTCAAAGCTGATGTTCTGCTAAAGATTCTGTCACTTGGGAGGGAAGAACATGGTCAACAAGAAATAAATGAAAAGCACCAAAAACTCAACCAAACTACCACCAAACAGCTTAACTACATCCCAGGGAAAAGGTATTCAATTGTCTACCTTTGACAAAGCAACAGAGACATTTACTTGGGTCTTAAAATTGAGTACAGGTTCAGCAAATATTTTTCAAACATATCAACCTCTATATTTCAATTATATCAACAGAAAAACAAAATTGAAATTGGATCACTCTAAAAATGTTCATGCATCACTTTATCACTTGCAACTTCATTAAATTCTATTGTTTGTTTGGTTTTTGAAGTGGGTCTCTCCAAGTGGTTAGGAGTAGAAGGGAAACTTTTAATTGTCTATTCATCTTTCTGTTTCATACTATTTTTTTTTTTTTACCATTTCATGTTATTTTATTTTTTCTCCATGTGAAGTATTATTATTTTTTTTAAATGAAGAAGTCCCCCCAACCTGCTATGTGGGACATGACTCCCAGGGATGAACCTCCCTGGTATCAAGGAATTAATATTGAAATGTTGATTAGCAACAATTTTAGTGAATGATCTCAATCAAAAGGGGGAAATGTCAAAACAAAATTCAGTTTCAATGGGTAAGAGATTTAAAGTGGAGAGGGCATTCTGCAGGTTACTCTTAGGCAGGTCCCAACCAAATATCACAAACTGTCAAAGTATGCAAAGTCTTAGGCAATGATGTTCCTCAAAATTTCAAGGGCATACAGACCATAAAACAAACCATAAGATAAAGAAGTCAGTTAACTATCTAACCTAAAGGTCAATTAGTATACCCTAAATATCCACCAACCACACAAACACCTTGTCTAATCTTCCTCTAAAAACCCTTGCCTGGAAATGCCAAGACGGAACATGATTTGGGTTTCTACCTGAACCTGTACTCAATTTTAAGACCCAAATAAATGTCTCTGTTGCTTTGTCCAAAAAAAAAGAGAAGTGAGCCTAGAAATACAGAAAAGAGTGAACTCTTCTTTTGCCTGGAATGAGGAAGGAGGAAATGGGGAAAAAGAGCAGCAGAAAAGAAAATGGTGTGAGACAATACTTATATCATTCAAGTTCTAAAAAATTAATAAAACTGCTTGTCTTTTTAGAAGAATAATTTTAGAAAGTTAGACATGGCATTAATAAGTCAGAGAAAAAAACAGATGAACTTCAGTCAGAAACTAGGACAACCTTCGATCTGTTTTACTGAGGTCCACAGACGAATTGCTCCAATTTAGAGGATTATCACTGATACAAAACTTAAAAAAAAAATGCATTTAAATAGAAAGTAGCAAAGGATTTGAGTAATCATATAGTATGTACATAAGCCCTCATCACAAATTTACATTAAAACTCTAGAAAACACACTTTTCTAGACATGTAAAGAGACCAAACTTTTTTCAGTGTTAATGCATTTTTATTTTTTCCCTCAATTTTACCATATGTATTCTGAAAATTATTCGCTAAATGGCTTTGTATTATGATGCTCTTCTACTATGCTTTTGTATAAAACACAATACTGAGGTTTGTCTCAGTGCAGTTTTCCTCCTCAAATTTCTTCCTCTTTTTCTTCACCACTTCTATCTATGCAACTTTAGACCTCCCAGGCAACACTGCATGCTGGGTCCTTACTGATTTCTTATATCAATTTCCCTATTTACTTTACTTCAGTTTTTAAAAAATATTGCTGTAATATATCTTAGCTTTTAGAACCACCTGGTTGGTAGTGTCATTCACAATGGCTTCCTGGTGTTAACAAATGCTAACTCTTCCAAATGACATCTTTGATGACTGCTTTTAAAAATAATTGGCAGTTCAGTGAATGGGCGGGCCACAGTGGCTCAGCAGGTGGAGTTCCTGCCTGCCATGCCAGAGACCTAGGTTTAATTCCCGGTGCTTTCCCATGCAAAAGTAAAAAATAAAGAAAAAATAGCTGTCTGCTATCATAACTCTCTCAAAATAACTTAAATGAAATGTTGAAGACTATAGTGTGACAACTAAAAACAGGAAGACATTAAATAAAATACAGTCACAGTAAGTAACCTTCATAAGCATGAAGGATTCTGAGTACTGAGCCATCCCTAGCCTTTGATTACTAAATCAGTTGCAGGAAAATTATATTGTAATTAATATTTAAAACAAAGTATTGCATTTATAAATGCCGTGAATAAATCAAGTGCAACTTATTCATCCAATGCTTTAAAGCTTTTAAGTAGAATACACTAGAAATTCCGTTTTTCCACACACCGTTTTAAACCCACTCTTCATCAGTCATACCTATTGTGCTGGTTTGAAACTGCTGTGTACTCCAGAAAAGCCAACTTCTTTAATCCTCATTTAATATTGTTGGGTGGGATCTTTTTTATTGTTTCCAGGGAGATGTGATCCACCAAACTGGCAGTAACTTTTGATTACATGGTTTCCATGGCAGTGTATCTACCCATTCAAGGCTGAGGTTGCTTACTAGAGTCCTACAAGGACTTTATCCTTCCTAGAAAGAGTTGCATATTTTTTCATAATTTTTCTTCATCAGTTAAACAAAGCATCAATTTCATTAGTCTTTTCAAAAAAAAAGAGGGAACCACTTTTGTTGCTTCCTACGAAATGGAGCTCGAAGGATATTAAGGAATGATGAAAGAAAGAAAGAAAGAAAAAGAGGAAGGGAGGGAGGGAGGGAGGGAGGGAGGGAGGGAGGGAGGAAGGAAGGAAGGAAGGAAGGAAGGAAGGAAGGAAGGAAGGAAGGAAGGAAGGAAGGAAGGAAGGAAGAGACAGACGGGTTCAGGGGGTCTGAAGCTTAACTTTAACAAACAACAGACAACTTTATTCTTATCCAGATCCTGCTTATATACTGCAGGGTGACAAAAGGCATGCATGCATTTCTTGAAAGAACAGAGAGCTTGTTTTCCAGTGCTCTCTTCCTTCATACTTAACATAACCATTTGGGGTAAACATTCTCTTCCTCCCAGGCTGCTCTATAAAACAATCTCCACAGTTTACTGCTACCATCCTGAGGCCAGCTGCTTCCAACAAATCCTGCAGGTCTTGTTTTAATTAACCCTTGGTTCCTACACACTTTGGAAAAAGCTTTAGAGCTAACAGAACCCACATAGCCAGAGACCTCTGGAAATCAAAGACAACACCCCCAGGGAAGATGTCTGAAAAAAGAAGCCAAAGACCTCAACAGATGCCAGCCATGTGCCTTCCCACTTAACAAGGTGTGTAAGACCCAATGGCCTTTCTTGAGTCAAGGTATCTTTTCTGGATGCCTTAGTTTGGACATTCTCATAACCTCACAACCATAAAATTGTAACTTAACATATTCCCTTTTTAAAAAGCCATTTCATTTCTGGTATACTGCCTTACGGCAGCTTTAAAAACTAAAACACCTATGAAAATTCTTTTCAGTCCTAGTCTTCTACTACATCAAAATATGACCCAAGCAGTGGCATGTATCCAGGAAATCCCTGTTCTTATATAATACTGCTAAAATCCTCTTTTCTCTCCATATACTGCTAACTAAATACCCCACCTCTTACAAGGCTGGAAGCTTTCCTGGCTTCATCTAGATATTTATTATTTAATCCAACATTAAGAATACTTCCTGGTTACTTTTCCTGATTTGAAGGCAGCTTCATCTTGTACCTGTCACCTCAAAACCGTACTGGCTTTAAACTCACAAGAGGCCCAATCTAGCAATCTCAAAATGTCCTATATCTAAGGATTTAAATTCATGGCTCTTCCTTTCTGACCAAAGAAATCATACCTTTCTCTTTTCCCACATTCAGTTTGTGCCAGCTTGAAAGGATTATATACCCTAAAAAAGTCATGTGTTAATTCTGATCCATCTTGTGGAGGTAACTTTCTTTTAATCCCTATTCAGCACTGTAGGTGTTGAATAACTTGATTAGATTATCTCCCTGGAGGTGCGGTGTGCCCAATTGTGGGTATTAATCTTTGATTAGAGGGAAATGGCGCCTCTACCCACTCCAGGTGGGTCCTGATTAGTTTACTGAAATCCTTTAAAAGAGGAAACATTTTGGAAGAAGCTTGAGCCAGAAGAAAGACAGAGCCCACACAGCCAGAGACCTTTGTAGATGAAAATTCTAAGTACTGAGCCTTTCCTAGTCTTGGATTACTACTAAATCACAGTTGTAGGAAAATTACAGTGTAATTAATATTTTAAGCTAACGATTGCATTTTTATCTGTGGCTGGTATATAGAAATTATTAGAATTTTTAATAGTGAATTTGTATTCAGCCCTGTTAAACTCAAAAATCCTATTAATTTACTTGTAGATTTTCTTCGGTTTTCTATGAAATTATCATATCTGTGGATAAAGACATTGTTTCTTTTACAATCCTTCTACCTCTTCTTTTTCCTGACTTCTGTATCCACTTATAACCTAGTAAATGCTAAACAGAAGGAGAAACACAGCTTCCCCTGATTTCCTCCTAATCATAAAGGAAATACTTTTAAATTTGTCCCCATGATGTTTCTTGTAGTAAACTCATTTTATCAGGTCAAACATTATCTTCTATTCCTAATTTATTAAGTGCTTTACACAAAACCATGAATGAACACTTAATTTTAACAACAGCTTTTTCTGCATTTATTGAGATAATAAAGTTTTTCTCCTTTAATCTGTTTTTGTAGCAGAACACACAGATTTTGTTTCTAAAGTAAAGCTAGCCTTGAATTCCTGTGATAAATCCAACTGGTCATAACTTATTATCTTTTATACATTGCTGAATTCAACCTGCTAATATTTTGTTTAAGTTGCTTACACCTCTTTGTGAGTAAGCTAGAGAAACTACAGGTTTTAGGAATTTTTAGGAATTTAGCCTCAAAAAAAAAAAAAAGGTATGGTGAGTGTTCTAGTTTGTTAGCTGCTGGAATGCAATATACCAGAAAACAGAACGGCTTTTAAAAAGAGGAATTTAATAAGTTGCTAGTTTATAGTTCTAAAGCTGAGAAACTGTCCCAATTAAAGCAAGTCTATAAAAATGTTCAAATTAAAGCACCAACAAGATGTTACCTTCATTCAAGAAAGGCTGATGAAGTTGAGGGTTTCTCTCTCAACTGGAAAGGGACATGGTAAACATGGTGACATCTTCTAGCTTCCTCTCCAGGCCTCTTGCTTCATGAAGCTACCCCAGGAGCGTTCTTCTTCTTCATTTCCAAAGGTCACTGTAGTTTCCATGTCTCTGCTGCTCTTGTCATTCTCAAGCTTTCTCCAAAATGCTTCCTCTTTTAAAGGGATTTCAGTAAACAAATCAAGACCCATCTGGAATGGGTAGAGACACATCTCTGTGGAGATGAACTAATCAAGTTTCCAACCTACATTACTGAGTAGGGATTAAAAGAAACGGCTGCTACCACAAAACTGATGAGGATTAAAACACGGCTTCTCTAGGGTACATAATCCTTTCAAACCAGCACAGTGAATGAGTGTTCCTCCCCCCCCTTTTCTATATTCTTCTATAGAAGAGTTTGTATAAAATTGTTATTATTAATTTGTTTCTTAAATGTTGGTAAAATTTGCCAGTAAAACTGTATGAACCTGGAGTTTCTTTATGGAAAGATATTTTCATTATCAATTTATGTCATAGTTTTGAAACTAAATATTCATGTATTCTATTTCTTCTGAAGTCAGTTTAGTTAATTCACATTTCTCTAACAGTTTGTCCATATCATCTAAGTTTTCAAATTTATCAAGTATTTATTTTTAATGTCTTTAGCATCTGTCACTAAGTCCCCTTTATCCTTCCTAGAAAGTTACATATTTTTTCTTAATTTTTCTTCATCAGTTAACCAAAGCATCAATTTCATTAATCTCTTCAAAAAAAACCTTTGATTTTATTGATTTTCTCTATTATATATTCATTTCATTTATTTTATTTTTGTTTTATGCATTTTGAGATCAACCTTAGTATGTACATACAAATAAAGAAATGTGCTATTTCCTGATAAATCAAATCTTTCACCATTATGTAGTGAACTCTTTTTTCTCTAATATTTTTGCCTAAAAATTTATTTTTATCGGATCAGTTTTCTTCTTGGATAGTATTTGTCTGGTATATGCATTTTCCCTTCTTTTACCTTCAAACTTTCTGTATATATATTTTCAGTATGATTCTTCAACTAGCATAGGGCTTAAAAATTTTTTTTAAACCACTTATATCTTTGTCTTCAGTTGGCATACTTACGGCATTTTATCTCACCCTCACACAGATGGTATAGTCTTTTGACATCCTAGATTTACAGGGGTATCTTCTATGAGACTCCTTATCTTGGATGAGCCCTGTGCTTATGTTTCCTTAGGGTCATGAAAACAAAAACTCAAATTCAGTAGGTTCAAGAAATTACAAGGTAAAAGCTGGCTATCAAGCTCAGCTTACCTTTCTAAATTCCTGCCTCAAGTTTCTGGCCTGAATTCCTGTACTTTCTTGTTAGCTCATGAACACCCTTAAGAAAATTTTTAAAAATACTTTAGCTTGCTTAGTTCTTTATGGCAAATGAGTCAATCCAGGCATAAAAGTATAGTTACCTATACTAACCCATTCATTCTCTACTAGCTTCACGTCATCGCCCCTCTCCCCTAAACCCCTAAATGTAAGGAATATATCAAGGCTCACTCTTAGCCTACTACATTTCTTGCTTTATAACATCTCCTGTAGACAGCTTATCACTCTCAATACAGTCATCACCATGTATCACAGTGACAATTATATAAGAAGCTCTCAAATATCTCAATGTATAAATCTTGCTGATGGTAGGGACAAGTTGTGGCAGTAGTTCTGGAAAGCCCTATAAAGGATAAGAATATACACTGGCATATTCCTGCGATCTACCCCATCCCAGCTGAGACTCACTGCTCTAATGACGCACTTACTTAAGAATGTTTGACAAGGAAATATACCTCTTAAACTGACATTTTTTTTCTGAAAGTTAGACCTACAAACTAATGGATTGACATTTTCCCCTGGATTCCTACCACCAATACAAATTCAACATATCCAAATCAAAAGACATTATCTCATAAACTTGTCCTACTTACTTGTGTATACTTCTATAAACGATACTATGAGTCTCTGAGAAATACAGACAAATCGTTGATTTATTTCTACGATGTCCTTTTACTTCTCTTTCCACATCATCACAAAATCCTTCTTGTATTTATTCTTTTGAGTCTGTTTCACTTATTCTATTTCTTTTGTCAATCCTTTATTTTAGGTTATATGAAGTCTATAATCAACTGATCTTGCTTCTACTCTCTCCTGACTCCAGTTCCTCCATATACCATTGTTAAGGTGAATTATCCTTAAAATGTTAATTTGCATATCACCCACCTACTCAAAAATCTTAAATGGTTTATCACTGTCTCAATGGCATATATCATTAACTGGCCAGGAAGGTAGTAAGGAAAAGATGGACAACAGAAACTAGCAAATTCTAGGACAATTTTTCATCCTGAACGTTTTAATCACTGGTAAGATACTGTGGAATGGAAGGATACCAGACTCAAAAAGCATGCCTCCTTCTCAGTTTATGGTGGACAGATTCAAAAAATATACCTACTTCTCAGTTGATGTTGGACAGTTCTGAAATGCTACAGCATTTCTTATCAGCCTCTGCTGCACATCAATAAATTAAAAGGATTAAAGAAGGAAAAAGTAGAGCTCTTCATACTCAGGGACCTTTATCATTTAATTCCTTACCTCTCTCTCCAGATCCTATTGGTTAGTTACATAAACCCCCGATTTTAACGTGACTGGTTTATTTAATGTTCTTTCAACAGGTCTTATTATTTCCATCTCTACCATGCATCTGTCAGTTCATGATTTTCTTTCCATCCAAAATTGTTCTTTCCTGTCCCAGAAGCTAGCCTTTTTAATAAAGCCACCCTCAATTACCTCAATCACTAGCGGCTACTTCTTTCTTTAAATGCTATGGTATCTATATACACTACTCATTACGTAATTAGCATAAGCTACTCGGTATTATAATTTGTATTATCATGGACAATTCTTTTCTTCTGCCATGGGCACTATGAAGGCAGACACAGTATTTAATATTTCATATGCCTTATATTTAGAACAATACTATACATATAGTTTTTAATAAAGGCTTAGTGATGACAATCCAGTCTTATATTTATACTTAATATTTATATGGTTTTCTACATCTGTGTGTTGCAGTAGCTCCTAGAAGCTAAGAAAACACAATGCTAACATTCTTTTTGTTTAAGTCACACCTCTGCTCTTTAAAATGCTGAAAACGATAAGATACCAACATTATGGTCTTAGGCTTTCACTGACTTTCATGATTCTGGTGAGAAAAAAACAAAACTATTTATTAGGTAGCTTTGTTTAACCAATGTAAAACAATAGGTGGACAAACTGATATAATTAAATTAGTTTAGCAAAAAAATGTATAATGGTCAGACTTCCTAGAGAGCTATGAATTGACCGATATGATGACTTTGCATCAACTATTTTATAATCAAATTCAGAGAAACTCCTACAGTCCAAATCACTTTATATACATACTGCAGAATCTATTAAACCGTGGCTTTCACTTGTTACTGACTTAAAAGCTATGCATTACATTGTAAAGCAGCCATTGATTTACACATTTACTTCCTATACTAGTCTACAATATTTTGAAAAAACAAGATTTATTCAGCTTTTTTCCTTAGCACGAGACATTTGCTAGGAGGCGCAATATATGCTTACTGAATGACTAAGGGTCACGACACTAAGGAGAAATCTAAAACTCATGAATAAATACCTTGCCCTCAAATAGCACGAAATATCTAATACAATCACTTTAAGGCTTTCATCTTTTGAGGAAAAGCAAAACAAATACATCAGCATAATAAGGAAATGATCACAAGACAGTTGCTAAAAAACAATAAAAATTAATAAAATTTTTTAGCAATTCCCTAACATTAGATTTTAGTTTGCTTATTAGTATTATTTACATCTCAAATGTTTTACAGATTAAAATGTATTCCATTACTAAGGATGATTGTTTTTTTGCTTAGTCTGTTGGTCACTTCTACCTCAACTCCCTTATTTATAAACTGACAACCAATCTTATGAGGATGCTCACACCAAAATACGGTATATATTTTTTTAATACTGTATTTTTATACTTACTTTTTCTTCTGACCAGTTGTTTATATAGTTAGAAATGACTTGATAACCTAATCCATTTTTTTTGAGGGGGGGGAATAATGAAATTAAATGTGATTTACAAACAGAAATTTTCATGTGGGTCTTACAGAACTTTCGATTAATTTATAATTCTACCATATATTTAGTTTTGTAGACCAATATTTGCTAGCCACAAGAAAAATGATGCTGAAACATTTCAATCATACCTGTTTCTGAGCTTCTACTTTTTGTTTTCTGGTTGGATCAATTGCATCTACCATCCATTTGATTGTAAAGTATGTTACTGCACCAAATATAGTCAATCGGAAAATTAAACCAACAACTTCATTCCGACTCAAGGGACGAGAAAAGGCTTCAGCATGTACCATCTTGACTGTTAACCTTAAAAAACAAACAGAAATATCACTAGGTAACAGCTTACATTAAAATTGGGAAACTGATAAGTAGGTTAAACTAAGCAAGAAAAACTACCATCTATCCAAATTCAACATTATATACTTTAAAAAAAGTGTTTCATTTTAATTACAAATAAATTTTTCAATGTAAGTAAAAAATATATTTAAAGCTCTCCTTGGAACTGAATAGGGAGATGAGCAACTGAAGTTTATCTATCACTTGAATTTTTAATGAACTTTCCTAAGCACTATATAATTTAAGAAGAGAACAATTCAACCTGAAAAATACAATAAATATTTTAAGATACTCCTTAAAACAGCTTTTAAATAACTGTTTTACTTATGTCTGAGACTAAACCAAAAATGTTTACTTGGTACAAAATTTATAATTTGACTAGTACATTTCCTAATATAATTTATATGGACAGTTTAATTGAGCAACGTAAGTACATGGAACCTTGAATAGAGCATGAGATTTTGTAGGTTTGTCCAGAGTGATGCCCTGATAAATTCCAGAGTGATTTGAACAGTGAACAAAAAAGTATTTGCACAAATAAAATCAGAAATGGCAGAGGAGACATAACCACTGACCTCACAGAAAGAAAATAAGTAATGAGAGGATACTATGAACAACTTTATGCTAATAAACTAGACAATGTAGATGAAATGGACAATTTACTAGAAAGGCATGAACAACCAACACTGACTCAAAAAGAAATAGATGACTTCAACAAACCAATCACAAAAAAAGAAATTGAATTACTCATTAAGAAGCTTCCAAAAAAGAAAAGTCCAGGACCAGATGGCTTCACGTATGAATACTACAAAACATTCAAGAAAGAATTAGTACCGATTCTGCTCAAACTCTTTAAAAAAATTGAAGAGGAGGGAAGGTTACCTAACTCATTCTATAAAGTCAACATCACTCTCATACCAAAGCTGGACAAAGATACTACAAGAAAAGAAAATTACAGACCAATTTCTCTAATGAACACAGATGCAAAAATCCTCAACAAAATTCTTGCAAATCGAATCCAGCAGCACATTAAAAGAATCATACACCATGACCAAGTAAGATTCATCCCAGATATGCAAGGATAGTTCAACTTAATAAAATCAATTAATCTAATACACCATATCAACAAATCACAGCAGAAAAAACATATGATCATCTCGATTGATGCAGAAAAGGCATTTGACAAAATTCAACAGCCTTTCTTGATGAAAATACTTCAAAGGATAGGAACAGAACGGAACTTTCTCAACATGATAAAAGGAATACATGAAAAACCCACAGCTAACATCATCCTCAATGGGGAAAAACTGAAAACTATCCCCCTAAGATCAGGAACAAGACAAGGATGTCCACTGTCACCACTGTTATTCAACATTGTGTTGGAAGGTCTAGCCAGAGCAATTAGCCAAGAAAAAGAAATGTAAGGCATCAAAATTGGAAAGGAAGAAGTAAAACTCTCACTGTTTGCAGATGATATGTTACTATATGTCAAAAATCCCAAAAAGTCCACAGCAAAACTACCAGAGCTAATAAATGAGTACAGCAAACTGGCAGGTTACAAAATCAACACTCAAAAGTAGTGTTTCTATACACTAGTAATAAGCAATCTGAGGGGGAGATCAAGAAAAAAGTTCCATTTACAATCACAACCAAAAGAATAAAATATTTAGGAATAAATTTAAATAAGGATGCAAAAGACCTATACAAAGAAAACTCCAAGAAAATGCTAAAGAAATCACAGAAGATCCAAATAAATGGAAGGGCATATCATGTTCATGGATTGGAATATAGTTAAGATGTCACTTCTACCTAAATTGATTTACAGATTCAATGCAATACCAATTAAAATTCCAAAAACTTACTTTTCAGAAACAGAAAAACCAATAATCAAATTTATCTGGAAGGGCAGGGTGCCCTGAAAAGCTAAAAATATACTGAGAAAGAAAATGAAATCAGAGGTTTCACACAACCTGATTTTAAGGCATATCACAAAGCTACAGTGATCAAAACAGTATAGTGCTAGTATAAAGACAGATATACTGTCTTTACTGAATAGAACTGAATTGAACAGTGTTCAGATATAGACTCTCTCATCTATGGACAACTGATCTTTGATAAGGCAGTCAAGCCAACTCACCTGGGACAGAACAGCATCTTCAATAAATGGTATCTGGAGAACTGGATAGCCACATGCAAAAGAATGAAAGAGGATCCATATGTCACACCTATACAAAAATTAACTCAAAATGGAGCAAAGACCTAACATTAGATCTCAGACCATAAATTTGTTAGAAGACAATGTAGGGAAATATCTTATAAATCTTACAATAGGAAGCAATTTCCTAGATCTTACACCCAAAGCACAAGCGTTGCAGAAAAGAAATAAATGAGAACTCCTCAAAATTAAACACTTTTGTGCATCAAAATACTTTGTCAAGAAAATAAAAAGAGAGCCTACGCAATGGGAGATAATGTTTGGAAATGATATATCAGATAAGTGTCTAGCACCCAGAATAGATAGAGCGATCATTCAACTCAACAACAAAAAGACAAATAACCCAATTAAAAAATGGGCAAAAGAAATGAACAGACACTTCTCAGAAGAGGAAATACAAACAGCCAAAGGCACATGAAAAGATGCTCAATTCCCCTGGCTATTAGGGAAATGCGAATCAAACCCACAATGAGATATCATCTCACACCCACCAGAATGGCAATTATCAATAAAACAGAAAACAACAAGTGCTGGAGAGGATGTGGAGACAGAGGCACACTTATCCACTGTGGGTGGGAATGTAAAATGGTACAACCGCTGTGGAAGGCAGTTTGGTGGTTCCTCAGGAAGCTAAGTATAGAATTGCCATATGATTTGGCAATACCATTGCTAGGTATCTATTCGGAGGACATGAGGGTAAGGACACAAACGGATATTTGCACATCAATGTTTATAGCAGCATTATTAACAACTGCCAAGAGATGGAAACAGCCTAAATGTCCATCAACAGATGAGTGGCTAAACAAGCTGTGGCATATACATGCAATGGAATATTATGCAACTAAGACAGAATAAAGTCATGAAGCATGTAACAACATGGATGTACCCTGAAGACATTATGCTGAGTGAGATTAGTCAGAAACAAAAGGACAAATACTATATGGACTCACTGATATGAAATAACACTCATGAATGAACCTGGAGAATTTCAGTTAAGAACAGAAGCTATTCGGAGATAGAAATAAGGTAGATTTTGAGTAACTGGAGCTGAAGGGATACAGATTGTGCAACAGGACTGATTGTAAAAATTCAGAAATGGATAGCACAATACTACCTAACTGTAATACAATTATGCTAAAACACTGAATTAAGCTGAATGTGAGACTGATAGAGGGAGGAGGGCTGGGGGCACAAATGAAATCAGAAAGAAAGATAGACGAAAAGGACTGAGATGGTATAATCTAGGAATGCCTACAGTATATAATGATAGTGAGTAAATGTACAAATTTAAAAAATGTTTTTGCATGAGGAAAAACATAGGAATGTTATTACTGCAGGGTGTTAAAATTTTATAGTACTTAATATTATAAAATTTTACCTTATGTGTGAGACTAAAGCAAAAAATGTTTATTTGGTACAAAATTTATATTTTGACTAGTGCATTTCCTAATATAACTTATGTAGACGGCTTAATTGAACACCATAAGGACATGGAACCTTGAGTAGGGCATGATTTTCTGTTGGTTTGTCCAGAGTGATGCCCTGATAAATCCCAGGGTGATTTGAACAGTGAATAAAACAGTATTTGCAAAGTCCCATTGGGGGAATGGTGAGAATGGGGGAAAATTCAACTTTTCCAAGGTGAATTCTTGATATTCTCACAAGCAGTGTGCACAACCAAAGCTATAGGCTGAGCCCTCAATCTTGGGGTTTATTCACATGAAACTTAACCCCACAAAGGATAGGTCAAGCCTACTTAAAATTAGGCCTCAGAGTCACCCCCAAGAGAATCTCTTTTATTGCTCAGATGTGGCCTCTCTCTCCAGCCAATAAAACAATCAAATTCACTGCCCTCCCACTGTCTACGTGGGACATGACTCCTAGGGGTGTGGACCTTCCTGGCAATGTGGGACAGAAATCCTAGAATGAGCTGAGACTCAGCATCAAGGGATTGAGAAAACCCTCTTGACTGAAAGGGGGAAGAGCTAAATGAGACAAAATAAAGTGTCAATGGCTGAGAGATTTCAGAGTCGAGAGGTTATCCTGGAGGTTATTCTTACGCATTAAACAGGTATCACCTTGTTAGTCAAGACCTAACGGAGAGGCTGGAGGGAACTGCCTGAAAATGTACAGCTGTGTTACAGTAGCCATGTTTCTTGAAGATGATTATATAACAATATAGATTTTACAATGTGACTGTGTGATTGTGAAAACCTTGTCTCTGATCCTTCTTTCATTTACCTCATCAACAGATGAATAAAACATATGGAATTAAAATAAATAATAAGGGGAACAAATGCTAAAACAAACTCAGATTGAAATGCTAGTGATCAATGAAAGGGAGAGGTAAGGGGTATGATATATATGAATTTTTTTCTGTTGTCTTTTTATTTCTTTTTCTGAATTGATGCAAAAGTTCTAAGAATGATCATGATGATGAATATGCAACTATGTGATGATATTGTGAATTACTGATTATATATGTAGAACGGAATGATCATATGTTAAGAATGTTTGCATTTCTTTGTCATATTTTTTTTTTTAATTTTTTAAAAAATTCAGAAATGGATAGCACAACACTACCTAATTATAGCACAATAATGTTAGTACACTCAATGAAGTTGAATGTGAGAATGACAGAGGGAGGAGGGCTGGGGGCACAAACGAAACAAGAAGGAAAGACGATTTAGTTGAACAGTGAATAAAAATGTATTTGCAAAGTCCCCTTGGGGAACGGTGAAAAAGGGGGAAAAATTCAACTTCCCCATTTGGAGATTTACTGATATTCTTGCAAGCAGTGGGGACAACCAAAGCAATAGGCCGAGCCCTCAATCTTGGGGTTTGTTCACATGAAACTTATCTCCAGGAAGGAACGGCTAAGCCTACTTAAAATTAGGCCTAAGAATTACCCCCAGAGAACCTCTTTTATTGCTCAGAAGTGGCCATCTCTCTCTGTCTCAACCAACAGGCAAGTAAACTCATTGCCCTTCCCCTCTCTACGTGGGACATGACTCCCAGTGGTGTAAACTTCCAGGCAACGTGAGACAGAAATCCTAGAATGAGCTGGGACTCAGCATCAAGGGATTGAGAAAACCTTCTCGAACGAAAGGGTGAAGACAGAAATGAGACAAAATAAAGTATCAGTGCCTGAGAGATCTCAAACAGAGTTGAGAGGTTATTCTGCAGGTTATTATTACGCATTTTCTGGATATCCCTTTTTAATTTAAGGTGTATTAGAGAGGCTAGAGGGAAGTGCCTGAAACTGTAGAGCTGTGTTCCAGTAGCCATGTTTCTTGAAGATGAATGTATAATGATGATGAATGTATAATTGCAATGTAACTATGTGAGTGTGAAAACTTGTATCTGATGCTCCTTTATCTACGAAATTGACAGATGAGTAAAAAAATGTGGATTAAAAATAAATAAATAAATTGGGGAACAAATGTTAAAATAAATTGAGTAGAGTGAAATACTAGTGAACAATGAAAGGGAATTTCAAGGGGTATAGAAAAAAACAGGAAACAAAGGTTAAAATCTATTGAGTAGATGGAAATACTAGTGGTCAATGAAAGGGAGGAGTAAGGGGTATAGTATGTGAGAGTTTTTTCTTTTTATTTTTTTATGGAGTGATGCAAATGTTCTAAATAAATGATCATGGTGATGAATATACTATTATGTGATGATATTGTGAGCCATTGACTGTACACCATAATGGAATGTTTTTATGTTAAGAATGTTCATGTTTGTATGTTGTTTTGGTTTGATAATATAAAATAAGCTTAAATATATATACATATAATAACTGTTTTAATGAGTGTAGAAAAATAATAACTATTAACACAAATCCAATTAAAGAAAGCTAGTTCAACAGTGAAATACTTCACTAATGGTATGGGGCAAGGGTTTTTTCTACTAATCTAACTGTCATGCATACCAGGTAATTTTTTTTCTTTTTGCATCGGCAGTGTGGTAGTTAGATTGAGTTGTCAGCTTGGTCAGGTGAGCGTACCTAGTTTTGTTGCTGCGGACATGAGCCAATGGTACATGAACCTCAACTGTTGCTAATTCACATCTGCAGTCTGCTAGGAGGGGTGCCTGCTGCAATGAAGGACGTTTGACTTAATTGGCTGGTGCTTAAATGAGAGACCGCAACGTAGCACAGCCTAAGCAGCTAGGCATTCCTCATCTCAGCACTTGCAGCTCAACCCAGGCCTTTGGAGGGGCAGAAAGAAGTCACCCCGGGGAAAGTTGTTGGAACCCAGGGGCCTGGAGAGAAGGCCAGCAGAGACCATCCTGTGCCTTCCCACGTAAGAAAGAACCTCAGTGGAAAGCTGCAGAACTAACAAAATTAATCCCCTTTTATTAAAAGCCAATCTGTCTCTGGTGTGTTGCATTCCGGCAGCTAGCAAACTAGAACAGGCAGGCACCGGGAATTGAACATGGCGCTCTGGCATGGCAGGCGAGAACTCTGCCTGCTAAGCCACCATGGCCTGCCCATACCAGGTAATTTTTGACAATGAAATTCAAACTGTGAGCTAAACTTGCATTTTCCTCAGGCTTCATTTTAAAGGCTTTCAAGGCTGCTTAAATCCAAAATGTCATTTTCTCAATTAATAAGTGATATTAAATTTTTGAGCCATCCTACTGGTTCCCTGTGACCCAGCTAAATGTGAAACAAGAAATCAACCATAAGAATACAGCAGAGAGGAGGTAAGGGAGATGGGATGTATGAGTTTTTTCTTTTTATTTCATTTTCTGGAATGATGCAAATGTTCTAAAAACATTTTAGTTGTGAGTGCACAACTATGCAATGATATTGTAAGTCACTGATTGTATACTTTGGATAGACTGTATATGTGTGAAGATATCTCAATAAAAATAAAAAAAAAGAATACAACTGTTAGTCAAGATAGAGACGATAAAAGGAGAGCAGCTTCATCAATCAGTTAGGCTTTGAGAAGAGATGTACTCCTGTCTATGGTAATAACTACCCAGAAGAATAAGTTTGTTAGAGATGATGTGACCATCACATTTTGGGAGATAAGATCTCAGCCTCAAATAATGTCATTAAACACACACAGCAGAAGTTCATGCCGAGTTATGAATACATAAGAAAAAGAGAATATCTATTTTGCATTCATGCAAAAAGGAAAAAACTAGAATTTGTACAGATGGCTCAGAATAGATAAAAATTAGAACACAGATTAATATTCCATAGTCCTTCCAGCTCTACAATTATTGTTTCTTGTCTCTCTACTAATACTCAATTACAGATTCTCTTTACCTTCTTCCTTCCCTTCTTCCAGAATAGTTTCAACAGTTTTTAAATTTCTCATATATCTCCCCTCCATTCAAGACTATATATATATACTTCTCCCTTAACAAAAGACTCCAAAGATTTCCATTTAAGGAATACATTTCCAAGCATCAAGACTATCCTAATTTAGCCCCACAGAGCCACTTTTAAATGTTTTACATCTCATCACTTCACAGTAGGATATAATTGCTATAGTCACTGGCCTCTGAAAATGCCATGCTATTTCTTCTCCAGCACATTTGCCTGGAACCATGGGTAGGTCATGTCCCTCCATTTAAGAACAACTGATCTTAAATGATATCCAAACTTCAAAAATCAACTTCAACTGTTCCACAAAGCTTTACAAATTACATTAATTCTTTACTATTATTTATTTGGCCCTATTATACAATCTTAAGAAATGCCTTTTTAAAAAAATCATCAGTGATGATATATCTATCCTACCCAACTAGAGTTTAAATTCTTACAAAAACGAGACACTGGAAAACTGAGGGCCAAGATGGAGGCTTAGTGAGGTGTGGGATTTAGTTCGTCCTCCAGAGCAGCTAATAAACAGCCAGGAACAGGACAGAACAACTATTGGGGCCATATCAGTGATCGGACACACAGGATACCCCAGTCTGGACAAGCTGGACCGGCTGCGAGCCCACCCAGAACCATGATTTCCCCAAGCAGCGGCATCTGGTACCCATCCCCCATAGGCTGCCTCCCAGAGGGGAAAGGAAAGAGAGTTCACCAGCAGCAGGGGCTGAGCCCAATAAAATTCCAATTGTGGAATCAAATTCTGACTACTAATAATAGCCCCCCAGCTCAGCTGGACGTCGAGTAAAAGCCGAGGTTGTTGGGTTTTGCCCTGGTGCAGAGGGGGCAAGGCTGATGGAAAAAGAAAACAAAAAAACAGATTTTTTTTGGATTTGAAAAGGTCTGGGCCCTGAAGGGAAAGGAGGGGGCACACAGGACCTGGAAATACCCTGAGCAACATACCAACTTAAGCTCTTGATTGGCAAACCTGAGGAATGGGGGTCCGGCTCTGAAAAGGATTTTTCTCTTTCATTCTGGTAGCTGTGTTTCTAGGGCTTGACTGCTCTTTGGATACAACTGCAAGGCTTCCTGGGCTCCACTGCCCCAGGCACAGGCAGAATTAAGCTTGTTTGAGTGTTTGTCTGAAGCCTGTGCCTTCCCCAGGAGAGGGGTGGGGCCCAGCTCAAGAGGAATCCCTCCCTCAGGGAGGTCAGCCCTCAAGGTCTGGAAAAGTGGAGTGATTAAAACCAGACTACAACCTCTCCTCTGTCTCCACCACGCCCCTAGCAGGGAGAGTCTGCTGAAGTTAAAGGTACCGCATTGTTATGCTGGTGGGACCTGCAGACAGACAAGCGCCACATACTGGGCAGGATAAGAAAAACAGAGTCAGAGACTTCACAGTAAAGTCTTTCAACCTGCTGGGTCTCACCCTCAGGGAAAACTGATGCAGGAGACTCTTTCCTCCTGACAGGAGGCCAGTTTGGTCTGGGAAAATCTGGCTGGGGTCTATAATACCTAAGCAGACACTCTAAAGAGGGGGGAAAAAGGCACCATACAAGCAGGGCAAGAAACAAGAAAAAAAGAACCGAAAAATTCTGATCTGCTAAACAAAACCTAAGCTAGAGGTCTATAATAAGCTGAACTGAATGTCAAAGAACAGATAGAAAACAAAGTCATCTAGCAAGAAAATTCTAGGTGAAAACAATCTCCAGAATAAACTAATTAAGGTAACCAAATGTCTAGACGCCAGCAAAAAATAACAAATCATACTAGGAAAATTGAAGATATGGCCCAGTCAAAGGAACAAACCAACAATTCAAATGAGATACAGGAGTTGAAACAATTAATTCAGAATGTTCGAACAGACATGGAAAACCTCATCTAAAATCGAATCAGTAAATTGAGAGAGGATATAAAGAAGGCAAGGAATGAACAAAAGAAGAAAATGAAAGTGTGAAAAAACAAATCACAGAACTTATGGGAAAGAAAGGCACAGTTAGAAGAGACAAAAAAGCAATGGAAACCTACAATGTCAGATTTCAAGAGGCAGAAAATAGGATTAGTGAACTGGAGGTGCGACATCTGAAATCTGACAAAAAGAAAATATAGGGAAAAGAATGGAAAAATATGAGCAGGGACTCAGGGAATTGAATGACAATTCAATTCGCTGAGAAGCACACGAATATATGTGCTGTAGGTGTCCCAAAAGGAGAGGAAAAGGGAAAAGAGAAAAACTAATGGAGGAAATTACCACTGAAAATTTCCCAATTCTTATGACTTAAAATTACAGATCCAAGAAGTGCAGCATATCCCAAACAAAACTGATCCAAATAGACATACTCCAAGACACTTGCTAATCAGAATGTCTGATGTCAAAGAAAAAGAGAGAATCTTGAAAACAGCAAGAGAAAAGCAATCCATCACATACAAGGGAAGCCCAATAAGACTATGTGGCGATTTCTCAGAAGAAATCATGGAGGCAAGAAGACAGTGGGATGACATATTTAAATTACTAAAAGAGGAAAACTGCCAACCAAGAATTCTATACCCAGCAAAACTGTCCTTCAAAAATGTGGGTGGGCCGCGGTGGCTCAGCGGGCAAAGTGCTTGCCTGCTATGCCGGAGGACCTCGGTTCGATTCCCGGCCCCAGCCCATGTAACAAAAACGGAAAAACAAAATACAATAAAGCAAGAAAATGTTTCCCTTTCTTCCTTCCTTCCTTCCTTCTATCCTTCCTTCCTTCTCTCTGTCTTTCCTTTAAAAAAAAAAAAAAAAAAAAAAAAATGAGGGGGAAATTAAAACATTTTCAGACAAAAATCACTGAGAGAATTTGTGACCAAGAGACCAGCTCTGCAAGAAATACTAAAGGAAGCACTAGAGACAGATACGAAAAGACAGGAGAGAGAGGTGGAGAAGAGTGTAAAAATGAAGACAAGCAGTAAAGGTAAAAAGAAGAAAAATTAGAAATGACATGTAAAATCCAAAAGGTAAAATGGTAGAAGAAAGTACTGCCCGTATGGTAATAACACTAAATGTTAATGGATTAAACTCCCCAATCAAAAGACATAGACTGGCAGACTGAATTAAAAAACAGGACCCATCTACATGGTGTCTACAGGAAACACATCGTAGACCCAAGGATAAACACAGGTTGAAAGTGAAAGGTTGGGAAAAGATATTTCATTCAAATAACAATCAAAAAAGAACAGGAGTAGCTATACTAATATCCAACAAATTAGACTTCAAATTAAAACAGTTAAAACAAAGAAGGACACTATGTATTAATAAAAGGAACAATTCAACAAGAAAACATAACAATTATAAATATTTATGCACCAAGCCAGAATGCTCCAAAATACATGAGGCAAACACTGAAAAGAGAAATAGATACATCTGCCATACTAGAGACTTCAATTCACCACTCTCATCAATGGACAGAACATTTAGACAGAGAATCAATAAAGAAACAGAGAATTTGAATAATACAATAAATTAGCTAGACTTAACAAATACTTACAGAACATTTACACCCCACAACAGCAGGATACACCTTTTTCTCAAGTGCTCATTCTCAAGGATAGACCATATGCTAGGTCGCAAAGCAAGTCTCAATAAATTTAAAAAGACTGAAATCATACAAAACACTTTCTCAGATCATAAAGGAATGAAGTTGGAAATCAATAACAGACAGAGTGCCAGAAAATTCACAAATATATGCAGGCTCAACAACACACTCTTAAACAACCAGTGGGTCAAGGAGGAAATTACAAGAGAAATCAGTAAATATCTTGAGGCAAATGAAAATGAAAACATGACATATCAAAATTCATGGGATGCAGCAAAGGCGGTGCTAAGAAGGAAATTTATTGCCCTAAATGCCTATATCAAAAAAGATAAAAAAATTGAGGAATTAACTGTCCATTTGGAAGAACTAGAGAAACGGCAGCAAACTAACCCCAAAGCAAGCAAAAGGAAAGAAATAATGAAGATTACAGCATAAATAAATAAAATTGAGAGCCTGAAAACAATGGAGAAAAATCAACAAAACCAGAAGTTGGTTCTATGAGAAAATCAGTAAGATTGATGGACCCTTAGTGAGGTTGAGAAAAAGAAGAGGATGCAAATAAATAAAATCAGAAATGGAAGAGGAGACATAACCACTGACCCCACAGAAAGAAAGGAAGGATACTATGAACAACTTTATGCTAATAAACTCGACAATGTAGATGAAATGCACAACTTCCTAGAAAGGCATGAACAACCAACGTTGATCGAGAATAGACGACTTTGACAACACAATCACAAGTAAAGAAACTGAATCAGTCATTAAGAAGTTCTCCAAAAGGAAAAGTCCAGGACCAGATGGCTTCACATATGAATTATATCAAACATTCAGCAAAGAATCAGTATCAATCCTGCTTAAACTCTTCAAAAAAATTGAAGAGGAGGGAAAGCTACCTAACTCATTTTACAAAGCCACCATCACCCTCATACCAAAGCCAGACAAAGATATTACCAAAAAAGAAAACTACAGACCAATCTCTCTTATGAATATAGATACAAAAATCCTCAACAAAATTCTTGCAAATCAAATCCAGCAGCATATTAAAAGAATTATACACCATGACCAAGCAGGACTCATCCCAGGTATGCAAGGATGGTTCAACATAAGAAAATCAATGAATGTAATACACCATTTCAACAAATCAAAGCAGAAAAACCACATGATCATCTCAATTGATGCAGAGAAGGCATCTGACAAAATTTAACATCCTTTCCTGTTGAAAACACTTCAAAGTATAGAAATAGAAGGGAACTTCCTTAACATGAAGGGAATATATGAAAAACCCACAGCTAACATCATTCTCAGTGTAGAAAAACTGAAAACTTTTCCCCTAAGCTCAGGAACAAGACAAGGATTTCCACTGTCACCACTGTTATTCAACATTGTGTTGGAAGGTCTAGCAAGAGCAATTAGGCAAGAAAAAGAAATACAAGGCATCAAAATTGGAAAGGAAGAAGTAAAACTCTCACTGTTTGCAGATGATATGATACTATATGTCAAAAACCCTGAAAAATCCACAGCAAAACTCCTAGAGCTAATGAGTAAAGCAAAGTGGCAGGTTACAAGATCAACACTCAAAAAATCTGTAGTGTTTCTATACTTTCTATACACTCGTAATGAACAATCTGAGGGGGAAACATGAAAAAAAATCCATTTACAATTGCAACCAAAAGAATAAAATATTTAGGAATAAATTTAACTAAAGAGACAAAAGACTTTTACAGAGAAAACTGTAAGAAATTATTAAAAGAAATCACAGAAGACATAAATTAATGGAAGGGCATACCGTGTTCAGGGAATGGAAGAATAAATATAGTTAAGATGTCAATTCTACCTCAATTGATTTACAGATTCAATGCAATACCAATTAAAATCCCAAAAACTTACTTTTCAGAAATAGAAAAACCAATAACCAAATTTATCTGGAAGGGCAGGGTGCCCCAAAAAGCTAAAAGTATCCTGAGAAAGAAAAAGTCGGAGGTCTCACGCTACCTGACTTTAATGCATATTACGAAGCTACAGTGGTCAAAACAACATGGTACTGGCATAAAGTTAGATATACTGACCAATGGAATTGAACAGAGTGTTCAGATATAGACTCTCTCATCTATGGACAACTGAAATTTGATTAGGCAGTCAAGCTAACTCATCTGGAACTGAACAGTCTCTTCAATAAATGGTATATGGAGAACTGGATATTCACATGCAAAAGAATGAAAGAGGATCCATATCTCATACCTATACAAAAATTAACTCAAAATGGAGCAAAGACCTAAACATTAGATCTAAGACCATAAAACTGTTAGAACAAAATGTAGGGAAATATCTTATAAATCTTATAATAGGAGGTGGCTCCCTAGACCGAAAGCACAAGCATTGAAGAAAGAAAATGGGAGCTCCTCAAAATTAAACACTTTTGTGCATCAAAGAACTTCGTAAAGAAAATAAAAGGACTGCCTGCACAATGGGAGACAATATTTGGAAATGATACATCAGATAAAGGTATAGTATCCAGAATACATAAAGAGAGTGTTCAACTCAACAACAAAAAGACAGATAACCCAATTACAAAATGGGCAAAAGACTTCAACAGACACTTCTCAGAAGAGGAAATACAAACGGCCAAAAGGCACATGAAAAGATGCTCAACTTCCCTGGCTATTAGGGAAATGCAAATCAAACCCACAATGAGATATCATCTCACACCCACCAGAACGGCAATTATCAATAAAACAGAAAACCACAAGTGCTGGAGAGCATGTGGAGAAAGAGGCACATTTATCCACTGTGGGTGGGAATATAAAATGGTACAAACGCTGTGGAAGGCAGTTTGGTGGTTCCTCAGGAAGCTAAGTATAGAACTGCCATATGATCCAGTAATACCATTGCTAGGTATCTATTCAGAGGACACAAGGGCAAGGACACAAACGGACATCTGCACACAAATGTTTATAGCAGCATTATTTACAATTGCCAAGAGATGGAAACAGCCCAAATGTCCATCCACAGATGAGTGGCTAAATAAGCTGTGGTATATACATACGATGGAATATTATGCAGTTGTGACAGCATAAAATTATGCAGCATGAATGAAGTATGTAACAACATGGATGGACCTTAAGGACATTATGCTGAGTGAGATTAGCCAGAAACAAAAGGACAAATACTGTATGGTCTCACTGATATGAACAAACATTAATGAATGAACTTGGAGAATTTCAATTAAGAACTGAAGTCATCAGGAGATAAAAATAGGGTATATACTGGGTAACTGGAACTGAAGGGATACAGATTGTGCAATGGGACTGATTGTAAAAATTCAGAAATGGATAGCACAATACCACCTAATTGTAATACAATAATGTTAGAACACTGCATGAAGCTAAATGATAGAGGGAAGAGGCCTGGGGGCACAAATAAAATCAGAAGGAAAGATATACGATAAAGACTTAGATGGCAAATCTAGGAATGCCTGTGTTAGTTAGATTCAGTTGTCAACTTGGCCAGGTGAGCATACCTAGTCTTGTTGCTGCGGACATAAGCCAACGGTACGTGAGCCTCATCTGTTTGCCAATTACATCTGCAGTCAGCTAGGAGGCGTGTCTGCTGCAATGAGTGACGTTTGACTTAATTGGCTGGTGCTTAAATGAGAGATTGCAACGTAGCACTGCTAAGCAGATCAGCATTCCTCATCTCAGCACTAGCAGCTCAGCCCAGGCCTTTGGAGATGCAGAAAGAAGTCACCCCGGGGAAAGTTGTTGGAACCCAGGGGCCTGGAGAGAAGACCAGCAGAGACCATCTTGTGCCTTCCACGTAAGAAAGAACCTCAGTGGAAAGTTAGCTGCCTTTCTTCTGAAGAACTAACAAAATAAATCCCCTTTTATTAAAAGCCAGTCCGTCTCTGGTGTGTTGCATTCCGGCAGCTAGCAAACTAGAACAATGCCTACAGTGTATAATGGTATGACAAAATGTACAGATTTAAAAATGTTTTGCATGAGGAAGAACAAAGGAATGTCAATAATGCAGGATGCTGAAAACAGACGGTAATTAGTATTTTAAAACGTTAACTCATGTCTGAGACTAATATTTGGTACAAAATTTATATTTTGACTAGTGTGTTTCCTAATATACCTTATGTGCACAGCTTAATTGAACACCATTAAGGACATGGAACCTTAAGTATGGCATGAAATTTTGTAGGTTTGTCCAGACTGATGCCTCGATAAAACCCTTGGGGTTTGTACATATGACACAACCCCACAAAGGATAGGCTAAGCCTACTTAAAATTAGGCCTAAGAATCACCCCCAAGAGAACCTCTTCTGTTGCTTAGATGTGGCCTCTCTCTCTCGGGAAACACAACAAGCAAACTCACTGCCCTCCCCATCTCCACGTGGGATACGACACCCAGGGGCATGGACCTTCCTGGCAACATGAGACAGAAATCCTAGAATGAGTTGGGACTTAGCACCAGGGGATTGAGAAAACCTTCTTGACCAAATAAAATAAATTCAGTAAATTGAAATGCTAGTGATCAACGAAAGGGAGAAGTAAGGGTTATGGTATGTATGAATGTTTTTTTCTGTTTTATTTCTTTTTCTAAATTGATGCAAATGTTCTAAGAAATGATCATGATGATGAATATATAACTATCTGATGAGAAAAAAAGAATGTTCACAATGTATGTTGACTGGTTTCATTAATAAAATTTAAAAAATAAAAATTCTTACAAAAATGATATATCTTATTCATCAAACAGAACTATTTAATAATTATCTTTTTTAACAGATAAAATGCAACTGCAGAAAAAACTCCTATTCAATCATTCCAACAAGTAGGTGCCAAACTTTTGATGGATTTCCAAAAGAAAAGACAAGCATCCCGAACTTCTCCATTACTAGGAACCATTCACTTCAAAATCATAAATTGTTTAAACTTAGTTAATTTAATAATTGAAAGTTTTCATTTCAGATGGAGACATTTTGGCCTAGCATTGTTAAGCAATTTGATCCATTCATTAAAGCACTTATTGAATATGTATAGATATATCACCTACTGTATAGTGAGTATATAAAAATGGCTAAGGTACAATTCATGTAGTCAAGGAAAGCATTATTATTATTGTATTAATTATAAAAATCGGAGATTGAATCAAGAAAACACCTAAACAAAATCTCTCCTACTGTAACAAATCAAAATGTGCTTTCTTTCATCAGCATAGCTTTTAAAAATAGGTCATACAATACTCTGATTTTCTTAGGAAGTGAAAAGTTGAATTCTCTTGCCTTTATTCCAATAGAGCAAATTTGAAAAATGTAGGTGAAATGTGTGGTATCAGTCTCTACATGAAAAAACTCAAAAGGCAAAATAAGAGTTTAATTAATTTAGCAATCTGTGAAAACAAATGATATTCCATTGAGGTTCATTTAGTTCCAGTTTGAGTTAGTAGTGATAAGACTGCCACCTACTGGATGTTCACTGAACTACATGTACAATTAGGGCCTTTACCAGTACATTCCACTAAATAGGAGCAATTTTTTAATCTTACAAAAAATGTCAATACACAAAACCCCTGTTAAACTATATATTTTCTTATTCTGAAATCACATATGTATACAGCACTCTAGACCTAAGGTCACTTCTTAAACAGTGGTCTATCTTTTTAAACGACTTCAAAATCTTGAAATGAAACTGAAACTTCTACTTACGTTGCAGGCTGTAACCATCTATACTTTATTGTACAACTCATCTATCATTCCTATGGCATTGCTATTTCTGCATAGTAGCGCTCTTCTATTACAGTAAAATGCACAAAAAAAGCTGCATATGGATATAACAAAAGGGAACGTATATCAATCTTTTATAAACATTAGAATCAACAAAAAGAACACACAGAAATACCATAAAGCACTGTAGTTAAAAGATTTTCTTCTAATTTCTTCCATAAAAAGAGAAATAGCACGCTACTGGGGAGAACTGCACACCGAAGACAATAATTTTGCCTTCACTAGAAACTACACATTTCGGGCATTTTTCACTTTTACAATTTTGAATTAAGCGTTAAAAACATTTACCCTTTAGTATCAGTTCAGTTATTTGTTAACGAGTACAGAATAACAGTTTCATTTTAAGGAACTCTAATTCAGGGTGGAAAACTTTGAAGTCATACTACCAAGTCAATGAGCAATTTATTGACAAGTTAAGGACCGAGAGTATAGTGCTAATTCTTTGTAGTATTTAACAAAAGATTTCTCAAGCCAAAGTCCCAGTTTTACAGACATCGAGGCCCTACCAAATATAGCCTATACCAATAAGGCATACCTTGTCATATTTAACACAATAACCTTCACATTGGGAACAGGTAAATTATTAACAACACCGTTCAATGGGAAAACGTACCCAAGCAAAAACCACCTCCATTTTTTCACAAGGAGGTAGCTGCGCCCGTACGACAGTCAGGCCCGGCTCATTCCCGCCGCCTTCGCCTGGGAACCCCCCACCCCCTGGTTCTGAGGTCGCCCGGGGCGACCCCAAGGTCTCACAGCTACCCCGCAGCCTACTGAAATTCCCCAGGGAATGGCATAAGTCGGGGGGGGGGGGGGGCAGCGCCGCCGGAGACCTAAAGATCCAGGCCTGGCCGGAAGCCAAGGTGAGGTCCGGGATGCCCTTGGAGGTTAATCGGCTCCATACCACAGTGTGTGCGGCACTAGGGAGCGGCACTGAGGTGGGACATGGGAAGAGGGCGACGTGACCTTCCCAACTCAACTTTCCGATCCAAGCCCGTCTTTGAGAGAGATAAGCAGGTTCCTACACTCGCCCCACGAGGCCCCGCGAGAACCCGCTACTCACCCTGGTGCAGAAAACAGAAGCAGGAACCTTCTGTTCACCTCACACAGGAAGGATATGTTGCTTGGGAGAGAACGCTTCCGGGGGAGGCTGTGTCCAGTCCACCGCTCTGAGCATGCGCGACCCGCGGCCGCACGGCGGCGCATTTCCGGGTTTCAGAAGTAGTCAAGGGGCGGGGTTGAACCACGTTAAGGCCCGTAATGCTTCACCTGCTACCTTGCTGGGGTGATGCGCTAGGGGAAATTGGCGAATTCGCTAGCAGGGTTTGTTAGGCTTTGAGTTTCGCTCCGGAATCTCACAGATAGCGTTGGCGAAGGAGTTTACCATATAATGTTCCTTCTCTGCTCGCGGCTTTGGGTGCTGTCCTAATAAATAGGGGACCTTCTTGAGAGTGCAATGTAATGCTCTGCGCGGACCGTTGTCCCTGCAAAAAAAAAGCTGTCCTCAGACTGGGGAGCTTGAGCCTTACCTCCCCACCCCCAGTGCAAACCCACACCCTGCCAGTCTACTTTAGCCACGGGCAGACGCTCGTGGCCAGCTCTCACTCCTCTTCATTGCCCTCAATTTGTAGATGAGCTCAGCCTCCTCCCCCATCTGTATGTTTGCAAACACCGGGGGGGAGGGGGGGCACCTGAAAATTCTCGCGCGGAATCACTCAGCAACCAAAGCAGGAAGGTGGAACAGTCGGGGCATGGAAAGGCATCTACTCACAGGTTTTAGATTTCGTTGACTTCCCTTTTTCTCCTACCCCTTCCCCTTTCCGTAAAGAGCGAAATGACGCAAGAGGTCCCTAGGGAGCAAACCTGAAAGCGAAGCCTGCTGAATACACGAAGACTGTCAAGGAGCGAGATGGCATTAGACACGGTCCTAGATACAGGAGCTTCATTCCTTCACCTAGAGGCGGTGAAGCAACCTCCTCCCCGCCAACGAAGATTGTTCTCTGCTTTTAGGCATTTGGGGTGGCTAAAGAATTCTGCAGCCCAATTGTTGAATTTAGAAATTGCTACCGCTGTTAAGAAGCTTGTACTACTGCATTGGGGATAATAGCAACAATTTATTGAATGTCTGCTAGGTGTCAAGCAAAATGGTGGTTTGGGCTTTACATCTATAAAGTCCTCAAAAAAAATCACAATTCTCCAAAGTATCCATTGTTTTCTACATTTTTAATAGATGAGCAAATTTTAAAGCTTATACTTTCCTAACTTCATGCACCTAACAAATAGCAAAACTTCGCTGGACCCTACATCGGTCTAATTCAGACTCTGAGTTTTACATTTCTTCTATGAGATAGTATTTTTAATACCTGTTTAAATTTTAAACATCTTGTTGAAAGAGGTAAGACTATGAAATGTCATAAGACTATAAATGGTGTGCTGGTTTGAAGATTTAGATACCAGGAAAAGCCATATTATTTTATCCAGTCTTCTGGGGACAGACCCGTTGTTGGTCCTGATTAGATTAACCTCTTGATTAGATTACATCCATGGAGACATGGCCCCACCCATTCAAGCTGGGTCTTAATTAGTTTAGTGGAGTCCTTAAAAGATCTCAGGGAGAAAGAGAGCTCAAAACTGACACAAAGAGCAGGGAGATGAAACCAAAACACAGACGACTGGAGATACAGAAGGAACTGAGAGAGCTGTTTAAACCCAGAAGCCAGGAGGGAAGGACGGCAGATGTGCCATGTGCCTTCCCATGTGAGAGAAATTACAGACAAGATCAGCCTTTCAGAAGGAAGGTATCCTCTTTTTGGTGACTTAATTTGGGCATTTTCACGGCCTTAGAATTCTAACTTGTAACTTAATAAATTCCCCTTATAAAAGCTAGTCCATTTCTGGTATATTGCATTTCTGAAGCATTAGCAAACTGAAACAAAGGGGTAAGGATGAGGTGAAATGGGTGCAGGTTCCCATTAAGCATTCTGCTTTAAATTTTCTAAATATAAAACATTTGACAAGTGTGTCAGTTGAAAATATTATGCACCCTAGAAAACCCATGTCCTGATCCTGATCCAATCTTGTGGGAGCAACCATTTCTTTTAATCCTGATTCAATACTGTAGGTTGGAAATCTGTGATTAAATTATCTCCATAGAGATGAGACATGTCCAATTGTGGGTGTGACCTTTAGATTAGATGAAGGTGTGACTCCACCCATTCCAAGTGGGTCTTAGTTTGCTGGGATCCTTTAAAAGAGGAAACGTTTTGGAGAGAAAGCCAGAAACAACTGAGCTGGCAGAAACTTCACAGCAGAGCTGGCACAGATGCCAACACTTGCAGAACAGTGACAAGGATGTTTGGAGATGCCTGGAGCCCAGCAGACATTGCCATGAGATGTTAAGCAAGCCAGAACCTGGAAAGAGCCAAGGGAAGCTAAGGATGAAAGCCAGCAGTGGAGAAGCAAAGTGAGGAACCCCTACAGAAACAGAGGCTGAAGGCAACAGGACGCAGTAACAAGGGACCAACCAATGCCGGCCACATGACTTTCCAGTGAACAGAGGTCGTCCTGACCCATCAGCCTTCCTTAAATTAAGTATCTTTCCCTGGATACCTTAATTGGACATTTCTATAGGATTAGAACTGTAAACTTGGAACTTATTAAATTTCCCTTTTTTAAAAAACCATTCCAGTTCTGGTACATCGCAGTCCGGCAGCTTAGTAAACTAGAACAACAGGAAAGATTGCTTAACTGCTATTGATGAAAATTGATGTTTAAGTTTTTAAACTAAAATTAGGTTCATATACCAGACTCAGAAGGGAATTTAATACTGTCCATGGTTCATATTTTACATCCATGTCTTTTTGTCTGTAAGACTTCATGTGTGAGTGTGTGTATGTCTACATTCATAAGATAATTTTTTGATGTGAGTCTAGATTTGGGAGTACTAGACTGATAATTCAGAAATGGAGATGGACCTTTGAGAAGAATAGAATAATTGGGAGACCAGGACAAAAGCCACCAAAAAAAAGAAAAAAAGCTACCAGTGTTCAGCAACCTTGGAAGAGATTTCTATACAAGGACCTTGGGGTGGTCTTCAAACTGAATCATTACTTGGGAGACACATATGTACATGGTTTGACAGAGCTAATTGAAGGCATCACTGAAGGAAAGAACTGTTCAATTTTGTGGCTGTGTTGTTTTGGAGCTGTGTGTACCCCAGAAAAACATGTTCCTAAACTTAATCCATTCCTGTGAGTGTGAACCTGCTGTAATAGGACCTTTTGATGAGGTTACTTCAGTTAAGGTGTGACCCAACCTAATTTAGGATGTTTTTTTAAAAATATTTTTATTGATAAAACAATACACAAACATGCAAACATTCTTAGCATACAAACGTTCTTGACATGGTTATAATCAATGGCTCACAAATGAACATTTACATCACTCCAGAAAAAGAAATAAACTAGAAAAAAGAAAAAACTTCTACATACCATACCCCTTGCCCCTCCCTCTCATTGACCACTAGTATTTTCACCTACCCGATTTATTTTAACCTGTTCCTCCTATCATTTGTTTATTTTTTTATCCATTTTTTTACTCATCTGTCCACACTCTAGATAAAAGGAGCATCAGACACAATCACATAGTCACATTATAAAAGCTATATCATTAGACAATCATCTTCAAGAAACAAGGCTACTAGAACACAGCTTTACAGTTTCAGGTACGTCCCTGTAGCCACTCCAATTTGCCGTTAATATGCTATAAAGTAAAAAGGGGTTACCTATATAATGTGTAAAAATAACCTCCAAGATAACTTCTTTATTTTTTCTCATTTTTCTTTTCCCCTTTTTGGTCAAGAAGTTTTTTTCAAACCCTTGATGCCAGCTCTCGTCTCTAGGATGGGTTTTAATTCTTCTACTGGAGTGCTGTATGAGCAGAGTGAAGTTTATCTGAAGGTCAACAGAACCTGTAAGAGAAGGGAGAGGACAGGAGAGGCCATCATGTGCATTGTCACGTGACAGAGGATCCCAGGACCAAGGATTACCAGCCTCCAGCCCAAGAACACCAGTCTGGGAAGAAAATATTGCCTTGGGAAGAAAACATTGCCTTCATGATGCCTTGATTTAGACTTTTTCCTAGCCTCAAAACCATAAGCTAATGAATTCCCACTGCTTAAGCCAGCCTATTGCATAGCATTTGCTTGAGTGGTCAGAGAAACTAAAATGGTGGCTCACTGGTATAAGCATAACCACTAGTAAAGAAATAAAGATCAGATGGTGGTGGGTTTCCATCATTCACTGGGTGAAACTGGGTCAACTAAGAACCTTACCTGCTTCACACTAAAGGACAGGTGATCAACTATGCTGGTTTGAAAATATTATGTAGCCCAGAATTAAATTCAATTAAAAATTTAATCATGTTTTAATCCTGATTCAATCTTGTGGAGGCAACCATTTCTTTTAATCCTGATTCAATACTGTAGGTTGGAGAGTTTTGATTAGATTATCTCCACAGAGAGGTGGCATGCCCAATAATGGGTGTGACTTTTTGATTAGGTGAAGATGTGACTTCACCCATTCCAGGTGGGTCTTGATTAGTTTACTGGAATCCTTTCAAAAGGAAAACATTTTAGAGAGAGAAATGACAAAAGCCACAGAGCCCAGCGCTGACACAGATCCTGACACTTGGAGAACAGAGACACAGATGTTGCCCAGCAGACGTTGCCATGAGATGTTCAGCAAGCCAGAACCTGGAGAGAACCAAGAGATGAAAGCCAGCCCTGGGAAGCAAAGTGAGGAACCCCCACAGGAACAGAGGCTGAAGGCATCAAAGCCCAGGAGCAAGGAACCAGCATATGTCAGCCACGTGACTTAACAGCTGACAGAGGTGTTCCTGACCCAACAGCCTTTCTTGAATGAAGGTGACTTCTTGTTGGTGCCTTAATTTGGACACTTTCACTTCCTTAGAACTATAAACTTATAACTTATTAAATTCCCCTTTCTAAAAGCCATTCCAGTTCTGGTATATCACATTCCAGCAGCTTTCAAACTAAGACACAAACTAACCCAGTTTGCCTGAGACTAGGAGCTTTCTAGGACATGGGACTTTCAATGCTAACGGGAAAATCCCAGGCAAAATGATGAGTTGGTCACCCTACTAAGGGCTTTCTAAATAAACCTTAAAATGAAATGAGGGTGCATGGGTGATTCAGTGGTAGAATGCTCGCCTTCCATGTGAGAGACCCGTGTCTGATTTCCAGACCATGCATCCCCCCCCACCCCCCAAAAAAGAAGTGGAATTCCCGATGTATTTATGTCTAGTTTCAGTTGATCTGCCTGCTACCTGGAGTATGATTGCCCGGGAAAGACAACTGTTGGATTAAGTAATGAAGGCAGACTATGGAAACTCTACATGCTCCAAAATAAATGCTGCTGTTAATGGTTTGACTATACACGAAACATCTATTCTAATAC
Source organism: Tamandua tetradactyla (assembly GCF_023851605.1). Lineage (NCBI taxonomy): Eukaryota > Metazoa > Chordata > Mammalia > Pilosa > Myrmecophagidae > Tamandua > Tamandua tetradactyla. The sequence goes on from NC_135339.1 coordinate 47,933,679, forward strand.
CTTTTGGGGCTGATTTCATTTAGCAAAATTTTAGGAAGCTGTTCTAGTTTGCTAGCTGCCAGAATGCAATATACCAGGAATGGAATGGCTTTTTAAAAGGGGAATTTAATAAGTTGCACATTTACAGTTCTAGGGCCAAGATTAAAACAAGTCTATAGAAATGTCCAATCAAAGGCATCCAGGGAGAAAGATACCTTGGTTCAAGAAGGCCAACGACGTTCAGCGTTTCTCTCTCAGCTGGAAGGGCACATGACAAACATGGTGGCATCTGCTGGCTTTCACGTGGCTCTACCAAAAAGGGACTCTCTCCAAAATGTTTCCTCTTTTAAAGGATTCCAGTAAGCAACCCCACCTTGAAAGGGTGGAGACACACCTCTATGGAAATCATCTAATCAAAAGTTACCACCCACAATTGGGTGATCACATCTTCATGGAAATGATCAAAATGCTCCCACCCAACAATATTGAATGAGGATCAAAGGGCATGGCTTCTCTGGGGTCCACCACAGATTCAGACCAGCACAGAAGCCTCCAATGTCAGAGCCCTAAGCCCATCAAAATTATCACTTTCCCACATACCATGCACACTCATTTCTAGCTATCACTAACTGAACAAGGTTATCCCAGTATATAGCAGAGTAAACATGCTCTTTTCATCCCAGAATGGCTTTGTATAACCCCTGGTGACATAAAACACCACATTTGGCCCATGGTAGGAGCTCAATAAATAATTCATCATGCATAATATTAATCATGGAATTATAACAACCAATTTTTTTTGTAGTCTTCTTGGGCCCTTCTCTTTGGTTATTATAATCAAGATCTTAAAAATAATCATTACATTTATTATAGAAAGGTTTTTACCAATACCTCTTAAAAGTTTATGGTAGTTCTCCTCACATGGAACTGAATTTTCCGTTGTTCTTTCACTTGGATAGGGGTGTGGTTAGTTTCTACTGTAGCCACAGACTGTTCACTGGACCCAGGGGTCTTCCTTAGATTACAAGTTCTCAAATTCCATTGTGGACAGATTCATGCAGGCAACTTGGTGAAATGCAGCTTTCTGGGTCCCAGCCTTAGAGTTCCAATTCAGCTGCTCTAGGATTGAGCCCAATAATCTGCATTTTGAATAATCATCTGAAATGATTCTGGTATAGGTACATATGGACAACACTTAAGAAACTGCCCTAGTGAGTGATGGCTTTAGATACATTTTCACAAAAATCTCTACTGTCCCAGTCTAAAGGACATATCTGGTCATCTGAACGTTTAAGCCGGCCAAGGTATATTAAACAATCAAGAAAAGGAAGACTGATGACAAAATTCAGAATAAAACCCCTTTGGAAGGAAAAAATATATATGAACTCTTTGGAGAATTAAACATGGTAAACCTGACCCTATTAATTCATTCACTTGATGGTGATTTAGAAAGAGCAGAACTTTATCAAATAGATAAAATCACATAACATAATTACCTTAGTTCTTTTAAAAATATTTCATCTGAAAAGAATAATCTTAAATATTATGTTGAGAAGTTAAATTAAATAGAATGACTGTAGAAAGAAGAGTAAAGCAAGAATATGAAGTTGTACCTGAAGCCATGAGAGCATAGAGAAAGACCAAGATTAAGTGCTTGAAGATTCAATAGAGAGAATAAGATAGACTCAAGGCAAAATTAAAATTTCAACCATTTGGAAGGAGTAGAAAGATGAATTGATAGTTCCACTCTATAAAAAACACAGAAAGCTAACAGAAAGACACAACAACAAAGTTCAAAGAACACATTGTTATAAACTACTTTCCGTGCTTTTATGTTTTTAAACATTATATATATTTTTAAGTGGTTGCATGAAAAACTAAGCGTACGCAATTTTCTCAAGTTATCAGAATAACACTAATCCACATTCCTAGATTTCTGCATAACCCTTTTTCAAAAGCAGTACTGCCAATTGTATGTTTTTTTATAGTTTGCTACTAATATACATTTTTATAAAACATTTGTTTAAAACCTACAATTTTTTTTCTTTTAGCTTTAACGCAGTGCTGAAAGTTCAAGTGCTGCTATCTGTGGAAAGTCAGGATTGGTCAAAAACAGGGATTGCTTGGGAAGTTTTCTAAAAACAGGGATTTCTTGGGAAGTTTTATAACACCAACTATAGCCTCATTAGCAGAAATTTTAAGGTATAGATGGAAGTGTGATCTCCTTAGGAGTCATCGGAGGCCTTCATAAATGCCCATCCATATGGGTTTTTTAATGGGGGAGAAATTGGTTAAGAATAATAGAATGAGTTCATCAGCAAAAATAGAACAAACAGTAGTTGAAATGTTAATTCTCAATTCCTGTAACAGCAGATTGATAAATGAGGCATGAAGCAAGACCAGATGCTGTGGTTTCCAGGATGCACTTGGCTTCCCATCCTTTATAACCAGGAGCAATTTTTGTTGTAAGTAGGTCACTTGCTTGCTCTCACTTACCTGATTCTAGGAAAATGCCCTTGAAAGTATTTGGAAAATACTATGTGCTGGTGCTTAACATTTTAAAAATAAAGATTGCATAAAACCTTTCTCCTCAATTTTCTCTATTAGCCAGAATAACTTGTTACCTTGAAGCATATGTGACCATAAACAAGAGGAATTTGAGATCTTTTGTTTTTTACATACAGGAGCCTGAAACTCTGTGTCCTTCAGTTACAAGCTCCCATATTTCTCTGGAATCATACTCACCTCACAGAATTATAAATGGAGTTTAGGCATCTGTATTCTTCTATGAGAGATGAACTTCTTGAGAGAAGAGGATGCCTAGGATATAAAGGGGCTCAACAAATGTTCTAGTCGATTTTCCCCCCAAATCTGACATATCTAATGGATCTTTTCAGACCCCATTTCTATAGGTTTAACCTGAGTTGTATGTGGGGAAGATCAAGGAAAGACAAATAACCCAAAGATAGGATATATTAGAGCAAAAAAATTTGCTTACCATAATTATATTACTGCCCTGCTCATGACAGGTCTGTTCCAGATTGTCAGTCAGAGACTAATCCTATCAGGGCAAATCTTGATGAAGTCTAACAGTACCCAGAGGGTTTAAGCATGTGGATTTTGCAGCTTGCCAGACTTGAGTTTGAATTTAAGATCTACTATTTACTTGCTGGTATAACTTTGGCAAATTAATTAATCTCTCAAGCCCCAATTTCCTCATCTTTGAAATGGAGATAAATAGCAGTACACATGCCATGGAGTTGATTGAGAGTTAAATTAGGCATTGCATATAAAGTGCTGAGCTCAGTGCCTAGCACTTACTAAGTGCTCAATAAACATGCTCCCATAATACCTCAGATGATATTTTCATTCTACTATGAAGTGAATGAAGTAATGCTCTCTCTTTCTCAAAAATCTATTGTAAGTACTAACATTCCTTCATACCTCTTCTGGTATGAAGGAGGTATGCTTGTATGAGGGGTTCACCGCTCAAGTTTTCAAACTTATGACATGTTGTCTAGGAATGTTTTTCTTCTCTGACTTGTGATAGGCTGTGTCTATGGGTCCCTTTGACCTCTTAATTCTCTCATTCCCAATCTTAATACACCCTTTTGGCTGATTCTTACTGTTCAGTAATCCATTAGCCTTTTATGATAGACCCCTATGAGATTCTGTCCTTATGACTCTAAGACAATAATGCTTAAAATACCGATGAATGCATGAAAATAACTATATGGATATTTCTCAGTTCACTGGAGACTGTCATTAATGTTTGCTGTTATTCCTATCTGTCAAACCACATCATTTATTGAGTTTACAATTCTTGCTCTCGTGCAGTTGTAGACTAAAACACCTTATAAAAATGCAGGTTGTCATAGAGCTGTTGATCTTGTTTTTTTAAAAAATGAGATTTGTGGCATATTTCATCCCCATTCATTGTTTGTTTAGGGAAAACTTCCTTATTTAGGTTGCTGAGTGGGTTTTGTACATGAAAACGAAATTAGTTCAATAGATGAAAGTGGGATGCTGATCTGAATTTGAGATTTTAGAAGTTGGTATTTTGCGTGTGTTTTCTCTGCTAACCACAACCTTTTTATTACCCTCAGGGATTATCATAACATCAAAGCTGCTATTCTTCATATAAAATTTAATTCATTTGAGCACAACACATGTTGGTTTTATTTTGTTTTGTTTTGTTTTTAAATATTTACTTACTATGTGCAACTCATGGAAACTCTTCTGGAAAGGAATGGGCTTTACTGAGCAAAATAAATGATATATCCTGACCAGAGATTGAATGCGTAACTTCTAAGGACAAAAGGCAAGAGTAAAACTTGCCAGTTTCAGGTGTTTAAAAATGAAATATCTGGGCGGGCCGCGGTGGCTCAGCGGGCAAAGTGCTTGCCTGCTATGCCGGAGGACCTCGGTTCGATTCCCGGCCCCAGCCCATGTAACAAAAACGGAGAAACAAAATACAATAAAAACAAGAAAATGTTTAAAAGATGTTTCCCTTCCTTCCTTCTATCCTTCCTTCCTTCTCTCTGTCTTTCCTTTATAAAAAAAAAAAAAAAAAAAAAAATGAAATATCTACTAGGCCCTCTCCTTGCACTGAGAGGGGCCCAGTAGTAATGTACTGGCCATCCAACATTAAAATTGCCTTCCCTTCTTTTTTATTGTCATAGATTCTGGAACCAGAAACAAGAGGTATAAGAGAAAAAAAAGACAGAAAGAAAAGTCTGTAACTTGAGTTACACAAGTTCAGGAAACAATACAATTAAATTAGCGGTGCTCAAAGACCATTCAACTTCAAGATAATATAGCTGATAAAGTTTCAGAAATCTTTCTACTTTCTACCTTGCTGACTATTAAGTTTAAATACCAGAAACTTTCTGAGAACTTTGAATGCCCCGTGCCAGAGGCATGCCCCGCACTCATTTCTTTAGGTCTTCTGAGTTCTCAGATAAGTAAGGGATCAGAAAAAGGGATATTAAAGGAAAGGAAACAAAGAGACTGTCTCCCTAACAGTGTTTTTTTTCCCCATAGTGTCTTGCGAAAAACTATAGAAATGCTGATGATTCTTAACTGGCTAAAAGTAACATTAGAACTCTTTGTAGATATTCTTTAGCCTCCAACTGAACTGTGTCCCACCTTCCACATTCCAATCCATCTATCACTTAATCCTACTTATGCTAGATAAACCGGCTTCCCATAGTCTATTCAAGGAAATTTTACTTCAGAGACTCTTGTAAGTAAGCAGATGAATAGTGTCTAAAGTCATAAAATAGAATGATTTTTTGAATAATCATATTCTTCAGTTGATTGAATCATAAGAAGATCCAGCACATGAACTCACAGTCATAGGCCAAAAACAGAAGACAACTAAAAATCTCTGCAGGGGGAACACCATTTTCTCATCATCCCATAGGAAGTTAAGGTCCAAGCACTCCAATTTAAAGATCATCACAAATTTCATTTCTGTACACAGCACAGAAAAGTGCTGCCAAGCAGAGTGTCAGGTAGGGTAAAGAAGAAATAAAGGCTCTGCAAAAATATTTTGAAGCATGCAGGCTGCTGACTATTGAGTACAGTAATTATGACAATATTAAATGAGAGGGGCCAGCTCTGTGGGGTGTCACATGTCAGGTAGACTTTCTGGGTTTGCTTCTCTAAAATTTACTGGATTCTACCAATTTTGTAATTCCATGAGTCTATGATCCATTCTGACCTGAGAGTGAGAGTGAGATAACATTTGTTTGGATTTTCCCCCTTTGAAACACAAGAAACAAATGTTAAATTTGAGCACTAGGCTTGGGAGTATATTTTAAAATATTAAGAAATTATGAAGATTTCTAGGAAGAAAGTTGCGTATTAGTTGCTTACCAACACTTGTTTGCCAACCATGGATTTGTTACAAAGTGTTTCATATCTGTATGCTTAAATTTTAAAATCTGTGTTCTCTTATGTATGATTGAATTTAGTTCCTTTAAATTAAACATTATTGCAGTTAATCCCTACACTCATCCCTACCTCTGCCCCAACCTTATGGTCAGATTGATGGAGTGGTGCAGAGAGGAGGTCCTTTATCCATCTTCTCCATATATGATGAGGCAAGAATAACAGTAGGAGACTGGGCTAGAACAATTTGTGGGCAAGAATATTGCCAATGCTTGCAAAAATGATACCAGTGAGAAAGCAAATGTAAGAAGCATTAAATATCAATATAGTAAGAGTTGTATCAAAAACTTTAAAAAGAACTATGGTTACTATAATGTCAACCCCATCTTCCTCAGCACATCATCACTTTGAGAATATGAGCTCCTAAATAGCTAAGGGTAAAGATTCTTCTCTTTGTTATAACCATTTTAACATTTTATTCTCTTGCAAATTCCCTATTTTTCTGTGACAATTTGAAATTTCCAAACATGATTTTGTCTAATGTGACACTTTTTTCAGAAATGTAACCATTCCCAACCATAGTTAGTGACAGAAAACTGTAACAAATTCTGAGGGGGAAAAAAACCTCACATGCATTCTGACAAATTATGTTTTAACTGAGAATTAGCCAAAGAGGAAAACAGAGAGGTAAGGACTAATGCATCCATTTGCACATTTATTGAGAAGAGACATTCTCCTCTTACAAAAAAATCATTCTTTAGGAGTAAACAAGAGGAAGAAACTCCCGACTTATTTTTCATATTCCAATTTCTTGTTAATTGCAGTGGCTGTTGATATACTGAACAATGAATGTGGTATATGGGCTTGGAATGCATCTCTCTCACGGACATAACAAACAAATATCAAGAAAGTTAAGACACATGCCTTCTCTTCCCTTGGTAAAGGCAGCACCTCCAGTGTCAAAGAAATGGTTAAGGAAGATATAGATATATTCTAAGAAGATATAAATTCAAGGCAGACTTTCGGGACTGAAAGGAATTTTAAAGGTCCTTGAGTCTCCAGTCAAAGGTGGTATAGAATCATGGAAACAAAGAGTGCTATGAAATGACATGGACCAGTTCAAGTCACTAGCAAAGCTACTTAATAGCTGAGCACTTTGGGAAATGTATTTAACCTTTCTGAACCCCAGTTTCCTCATCTTTAAAATGGGAGTGAGTGTCTACATTATAGATTAGGTATGGGGAATAAAGATAATGCATGTAAAGGGCCTGGAACAGACATAATAACATCTGATAAACAACTGTGGTTGTTGTAATGATAATTGACCCATGAAGTTGTCACTAACTGTTCAGGTAGCACATACCATCCTTAGGGAACTCTTCACTGTTAATTCTTCCTTTTATTTTATCTTTCCATCTAGAATGTATATCCACGGTTATTCTCCCCAGTGGTGCTGCTGGATAGCTGGATTAAGCATGTTATCCAGAATAGAATGCAGCTCCAAGAGTGGTGTGACCAGTGTAGATACTATAGATTTATCAACACAATTTAGGATCAAATTATGTTCCTTTTGCTGCCACACACTCTGTGAAACCTATTGAATATGTTGTTAATAAAAGCTTTTTTGTGTTGCTACTATCATAACTTGCCAAACCCCAACCAAAACCATTCCAGCCAATCCTAAAGAACACCTAGGGCATTTTATAAGATTCTACAAAAGTTCCATGCACTAGGGTAACTTTCCAGAAAACCACATCTCCAGATGGGTCCCTGGACCAGACAAGTCCTGAAATGCAGAGGGGCCAGCCTTTCCAGAACATCAACTAGTTCCATCCCCCTATCCCATATTATAGACAGCCATTTCCAACATGAAAAAGTTAGAATGGCCATAGCCCAAATACCCCTAAAAAGTGGGAGAAGTATCAGAGGTGATAGTAGAGTTATACAGAGAAGGTTGGATTTAACAAACGAGTATGATTGCTGAATCAGTATATTGATATTTCTTTTAGTCTCCAGTACCAGACAGCAGCTAGAAGTAAAAACTTAAAATTGTGAAATTGTAACCTGTACCAAACTCTGAAATCTGTTCTATAAATAATTGCTGCAATGTACTTTGAAATTTATTGCTTTTTTGTATATATGTTATTTTTCATGAAAAAGAAAAAAGAAGGAAGGAAAAGTATAGTACAGGACATAGGATTTAACAAATGAATATGAGTGCTAAGTTAATATATTGATATTTCTTTTGGTCTCCAGTGAGAGCAGCAAGAAGAAAAAATGAAAGTCATGGAACTGTAACCATACCAAACTTTAAAATCTGTTATATACCTACTTGTTAAAATGTACTTGGAAATTTATTGCCTTTTTGTATATATGCTATTTTTCACAGTAAAAAAACTTTAAAAAAGAAAAAAAGCTTGTTACTCATTGTCATGGTCAGGTTCAGGTATTAACTTGACCAGTTGCTGGTGCCTGGTTGTCTGGTTGGGCAAGTACTGGCCTGTGTGTTGCTATGAGGACATTTCATGGACTTAAATCATGATCACATTGGCTGGGAGTGTCTTCTGCAATGAGTGGTGCTTAATCTAATCACTGGAAGGCTTTTAAGGAGGACTCAAAAGAGACAACCACTCTTCCTGCTTCAGCTAGCCTCACCTGAGAGTTTGTTGACAACCTTCTTTGGAGCTGCCAGTTCATGGCCTGCTCTATAGACATAGGACTCCACATCCCCAATGTTATGTGGGACATTTTTATAAATTGCATATTTACAGATATCTCCTGCTGATTCTGTTTCTCTTTAGAACCCTACCTAATATAGCTTGGTACCAGGAATGGTTCTTAAGAAACAGAATATTAAAAATTGATTTTTGTGATTGATTTTCTACTCTGACTAGACTCAGAGGCACTAATGACCCTGTTTCCCATAATCAGAAGGACACTGGGGAGCTAGCAAAAGAGATATTTAAAATATCACCATTGGATTCTGCTAATTCTTTGCTTATGTGTACTCAGGATATGGGTGATAATGTTTTTTGCACCTTTATAGAGTTTTTTGGAATTAAGAGGTATAGAGATGTTGGCTGGTTGTTGTTAAATATGCTGCATACACTGATGAGGGAAAGGGATGAGCTGAAGGCTTCAATTGAGAAGCTTACATGCCATATTATAGATGTAAAAGTTTCTATGAGTGTCCTGAATTCCTTCTTATTTCCTGTACCTGCAGATTTGAGATTTCTGAAAATCAGGCTCAGAGTCTTATTGTGAGAGCAACAACTTTACAAACTAAGCAAAAATCTCAAGCTTTCATGGTGTCTGCCTTTACAGTTAGGACGTTGATTGGAAAAGGGTTGGATGACCCTGAAAAATGGGATGGTAACATATGGATTGATAATGATGGCTGTGGAGAGGTTGAAACCCTAGATTGTGTTGAGCCTTTCCTGGATAGCCCTGTAATAGCCACCCCACCTCCAGCCTGCCCTGAGGAGGTGGCCACCCAATCTCCACTTGAAGGGATTAAACCTGTGCTGAGTAATCCTATTTCACCAGAAGAAATTGCAAACAAATGCCCTGAAGCAATTGGCTTGGAAGACACTTCTAATTCTTTTCATGACCCACCTACCACCCCTCATTTCTTCTAGAACTATGACTAGACTAAAGTCCCAACAGCTCCAAAATGTGAGGTAAAAGTGTCACCAATGAGAAGGTACACTATACTCAAAAAGAACTGCATGAGTTTTCCAATTAAATATCAGAAATCAGGGGAATATGCATGGCAATGGATTTTAAGGGTGTGGTATAATAATGGGGGGAATATAAAGCCAGATCAGGCTGAATTTATTGATATGGGCCCACTAAGCAGAGATTCTGCATTCAATGTTGTAGCTCAAGGGGTTAGAAAAGGCATTAACAGTTTGGATGGTTGGCTAAAGTACGGATCAAAAGGTGGCTAACATTACCTGAGGTTGAAATGCAAGAACTTCCCTGGTATAATGTAGATGAAGGGCTCCAATGGCTTAGAGAGATTGGAATGTTAGAGTGGATTTAAAATGGAAAACTTTCTCAAACACCCCAGAAACGTCCCAAAGATGCACCTTTTACCAGAACTGTGAGAAATAAATTTGTGAGACTAGTGCCATCATCCCTGAAGAGCTCTGTAGTTGCACTTCTCTGTAGGTCAGATATTACTGTAGGAACTGCTGTCACTGAGCTGGAATCCTTAAACACAATGGGGATGATCAGATCCTGAGTTGGCAGGACTGGACCTGAAGCCAGGTGGCAGCACTTAATTGCCGAAGACAAGGTGGACGTGGCTATCATAAAGAACAGCAGACTCAAAGTAAGAGTCAAAATAATCTGACTCATAGAGACTTGTGGCATTGACTAATAGATAGATCATGGATACCTAGAGTACAATAGATGGACAGTCTACTAAATTCTTGTTTGAGTTGTATAAACAAAAGAGTTCTAGGCCAAGTGAACAGAAGTCTAACATGAATTACAAAAACAGAGAGCCACGGTCCCTTAATCAATTTCCAGACTGAAACAGTTTACAGACCCAGAGCCTACCCCTTTGGGGGGAGACACTGTTAAAGTGCCACAAATTTATACTGTTAATCTTCCTCCAAGCCACCCCCAAGGAGACCTATGGCCTTTTACCAGGGTAAGTGTGCATTGGGGAAAAGGAAATGATCAGATATTTGGGGCATTATTAGACACTGATTCAGAAGTGCATTAATTCCAGGGGACCCAAAACATCACTCTGGTCCACCAGAGTGGGGGCTTCTGGAGGTCAGGTAATTGATGGAGCTTTAGCTCAGATCCACCTCACAGTGGGTCCAGTGGGTTCCCAGACTCATTCTGTAGTTATTTCCCCAGTTCCAGAATGCATAATTGGAATAGATATACAAAGCAACTGGTAGAATCCCTGTATTGGCTCTCTGACTCATGGAGTGAGGAGCATTATGGTAGGAAAGACCATAATAGCTTCTAGAACTGCCCCTACCTAGCAAAATAGTAAATCAGAAGCAATACAGGATTCCTGGAGGGATTGCAGAGATTACTGCCCTCTTAAGGACTTGAAGGATACAGGGGTGGTGATTCTGATCACATCCCCATTCAATTCTCCTGTTTGGCCTGTGCACAAAAACAGATGAGTCTTGGAGGATGATGATGGATTATTGTCAACTCAACCAGGAGGTGACTCCAATTGCAGCTGCTGTTCTGGATGTGGTATCATTGCTTGAGCAAATCAACACATCCCCTGGTACCTGGTATGTAGCTATTGACCTGGCATTTAATTTTTTTCTGAAAAGCTGTAAGTAACAACCACCAGTAACAGTGTGCTTTCAGCTGGCAAGATCAGCAATATACTTTCACCGTCTTATCTCAGGGGTATATCAACTCTCCAACCCTATGTCATAATCTTGTCTGCAGGGACCTTGATCATTTCTCCCTCCCACAAGACATCTCACTGGTCCATTATATTGATGATATTATGTTGATTGGACCTAGTGAGCAAGAAGTAGCAACTACTCTAGACTTATTAGTAAGGCATTTTACATGGCAGAGGATGGGAGATAAATCCAACAAAAATACAGTGGTTTCATCTTAGTGAAATTTCTGGATGTCAGTGGTTTGGGGCATGTCAAGATATCCCTTCTAAGGTGAATAATAAGTTGCTGAATCTGACCCCTCTTATGACCAAAAAAAAAGAGGCACAACACCTAGTTGGTCTCTTTGGATTTTCGCAACAACATGTTCCTCATTTGGGTGTGCTACTCCAGTCCATTTATTGAGTGACCAGAAAAACAGCTAATTTTGAGTGGAGACCTGAATATTTAAGAGGAGGCTCTGCAACAGGTCCAGGCTGCTGTACAAGCTGCTTTGCCGCTTAGACCTATGATCCAGCAGTTCCAATGGTGCTGGAAGTGTCAGTGACAAATAGAGATGCTGTCTGGAGCCTTTGGCAGACCCCTATAGAAGAGTCATGATGCAGACCCTTAGGATTTTGGAGCAAAGCCTTACCATCTGCCACATATAACTACTCCTTTTGAGAAACAGCTTTTGGCCTACTCCTGGACTTTAGTAGAGACCAAACGTTTAACCATGGGTCATGAAGTTACCATGAAACCTGAGTTGCCTATCATGAACTGGATGTCGTCTGACCCATCCAGCCATAAAGTTGGGCATACACAGCAGCACTCCATCATAAAATGGAAATGGCATATATGAGATGGGGCAAGAGCAGATCCTGAAGGTACAAGTAAGTTACCTGAGGAAGTGGCCCAAATGCCCTTGGTCTCCACTCCTGCCACATTATCTTCTCTTTCCCAAACCAGAGCTATGGCCTCTTGGAGAGTTCCTTACAGTGAACTGACTGAGGAAGAGAAAACTCAGGCCTGTTTTGCAGATGGTTCTGCACAATATGTAGGTACGACCAAAAGTGGACAGCTGCAGCACTACAACCCTTATCCAGGATGTCCCTGAAGGACAAGGATGAGGAGAAAGCCTCCCAGTTGGCAGAACTTCAAGCAGTGCAGCTGGTTGTTCATTTTGCTTGAAAGAGAACTGGCCAGAGGTGCATTTGTGTACTGACTCATGGGCTGTTGCTAATGGTTTGGCTGGATGGTCAGGGACTTGAAAAAAGCATGATTGGAAAATTGGTGACAAAGAGGTCTGGGAAAGAAGTATATGGATAGACTTTTCTGAGTGGGCTAAAAGCATGAATATATTTGTGTCCCACGTGAATGCGCACCACAGGGTTACTTCAGCGGAGGAATATTTTAATAATCAAGTGGATAAGATGACCCATTTTGTAGATACCAGTCAGCCTCTTTCCTCAGCAACTCCTGTCATTGCCCAATGGGCTCATGAACAAAGTGGTCATGGTGGCAGGGATGGAGATTACTCATGGGTTTAGCAACATGGACTTCCACTTACCCAGGCTGATCTGGCTACAGCCAATGCTAAGTGCCCAATCTGCTATAGCTGAGACCCACACTCAGCCCCTGATATAATTCCATGAACAGCCACCTATGTGGTGCCATGTTGATAGCATTGAACCACTTCAGTCATGGAAGGGGCAGTGATTTGTTCTAACTGGAATAGACACATACCCTGGGTATATGTTTGTTTTCCGCTGCCTGCAGTGCTTCTGCCAAAACTACCATCTGCAGTGTTCTAGTTTGCTGGCTGCTGGAATGCAACACACCAGAGATGGATTGGCTTTTAATAAAAGAGGATTTATTTTGTTGGTTCTTCAGAGGAAAGGCAGCTAACTTTCCACGGAGATTCTTTCTTACGTGGAAGGCATAGGATGGTCTCTGCTGGTCTTCTCTCCAGGCCCCTGGGTTCCAACAACTTTCCCCGGGGTGACTTCTTTCTGCATCTCCAAAGGCCTGGGCTGAGCTGCAAGTGCTGAGATGAGGAATGCCGAACTGCTTGGCTGTGCTACATTGCGTTCTCTCATTTAAGCACCAGCCAATTAAGTCAAACGTCACTCATTGCAGCAGACATGCCTCCTAGCCGACTGCAGATGAAATTGGCAACAGATGAGGTCCACGTACCATTGGCTTATGTCCACAGCAAAAAGATTAGGTATGCTCACCTGGCCAAGTTGACAACTGAATCTAACTAACACACGTAGACTTACAGAATGCCTTATCCACTATCATGGTATTCCACACAGCATTGCTTCTGATCAAGGAACCCACTTCATAGCAAATGAAGTGTGGGAATGGACACATACTTCTGGAATTCACTGTTCTTACCATGCTCCACATCATCCAGAGGCAGCTGGATTGATAGAATGGCGGAATGGCATTTTGAAAACTCAGTTATCGTGCCAACTAGTTGGCAATACCTTGCAGGGCTGCGGTGTTGTTTTCCAGGAGGCTGTGTATGTTCTGAATTAGCATTCAGTGTATGATACTGTTTCTCCCATAGCCAGGATTTATGGGTACAGGATGCAAGGGGTGGAAATGTCAGTGGCACCACTCACTATTACCCCTAGTGATGCTTCCTGTCCCTGCAACCTTAAGCTCAGCTCATCTACAGACTTTAGTTCTAGAAGGTGGAGTGCTTCCAACAGCAGAAACAACAATGACTCCATTGCTCTGGAATTTAAGATTGCCACCTGGTCACTTTGGGATACTCATGCCCCTGGATCAACAAGCCAAGAAGGGGATTACATTACTGGCTGGGGTGATTGACCCTGACTATCATGGGGAACTAGGACTGCAATTACACAGTGGAGGTAAAGAAAAGTTTTCCCTGGAATATAACAGATCCCCTAATACTGATTATTAGATTAAGATTAAGATCTCTTAATACTGCCATGCCCTGTGATTAAAATCAATGGAAAACTGCAACAACCCAATTTACCAATGACTGTGAAACTTCAGGAATGAAGGTTTGGGTCACCCCACCAGGCAAAGAACCATGGCCAGCTGAAGTGCTTGCTGAGGGTAAAAAGAACATGGAATGGTTAGTGAAAGAAGGTAGTGATAATATGACCTACAATTATGCAATCAGTTATGGAAATAAGGTCTGTAATGGTATGAATATTTCTTCCTTGCTTTGTAATTAGTGTCTATGTATTTATACATAAATCAAATATCTTTGTTTTCCTCTTTATTTTATCCCCTTTATCATATGACATAAGCTGTTTTGTTCGTATTATAGTATTTAAGTTGTAAGATATCAAGTTTAAGAGTGAATATTACCCAAGAACTTGTACCCTCTTCTGGAGAATTTAATGCATTTCAGGTTATACACAGAACAGTTAAGTGTTGTTAGGTAAGGAAAAAAAGTGTCTTTTATTGTTTTCTATTTAGAGATGATGTATGGTCTAAGGTGATGTGTATAACTGCCAAGTTGACAAGGGATGGACTGTCATGGTCAGGTTCATGTGTCAATTTGGTCAGGTGGTGGTGCCCAGTTATCTGGTCAGGCAAGTCCTGGCCTGTCTGTTGGTATGAAGACATTTTATGGACTTGAATCATGACCACATTGACTGCATCCACAGCTGACTGCATTTGCAATTAGCTAAGTAGAGTGTCTTCTGCAATGAGTGATGCTTAAACTAATCATCAGAAAATTTTAAGGAGGATTCAGAAGAGACAATTACTCTTCCTGCTTCAGCAGTCACCCTCTCCTAAGAGTTCATTGAGGACCTTCATTGGAGCTTCCAGCTTGTGGTCTGCCCTACAGACCTTGGATTCTATATCCCCACAATTACATGAGACACTTTTTGTAAATTTTATATTTACAGATATCTCCTGCTGATTTTGTTTCTCTACAGAACCCTAGCTTATACAGCCATCTTCACTAAAACTGCAGCCAAAGGTTGGGTGCTGCACCTATTACAGGTTTGAGGGAGAGACCCAAGTGCAAAAACTTACAATTAAATCTTTATAATATAAATTAAGAAATTGGAAAAATTCCATCTGAGTCATATAACATAATTTGGTTATTTAATCAGTTATAATGCCCTATGGCATAGTTATAAGGTCATATGACTGACATATAGACAAGAACCCACTTCATTTTATTTAACAAATACTTCTATAGCATTTAATATGTGACAGGCACTGTTCTGAGTGCTTTACATTTATTAACTCATTTAATTCTAATTAGAGCCCTTTCTTTATAGTAAATAGTATTATTATTCTCAGATAAGGAAACTGAGGTACAGAGAGGTTAAGTAATTGTCTAAAGTCAAATAGTTAGTCAATAGAAGCGCCAGGCTATTTAGTTGTAGAGATTGTATTAATAATCATTATGCTGTATTTCAAAATTTGTGAAAATTTTTAAAAACTCAGTTACCTGGGCTATCAAAACTCCTTTAAAATAAAGAAGAGCATGATGAATTAGTGCTCTTGGACCTACAACCTCTAAACTTTATGAGAGCACTGTTAAGGAATATCTGTTGAGTTGCTGTGGATTTGATTTATGAGAATATAAAATATTTCTGGAAAGAAATATGTAGCTCTAATCTAAGCAAAACTGGCTTCTAATGTACTTTGCATTTCAACTACACAATTGGAATTAATGAATGCATCTGAATTTTGAACTTCTGATATGTACTTATTCTGATAAAAATTGTTCTTGAATTAAAATAGTAATACATCATATTTGTATTTTAAAATTAACATACAATAAAACTGGCTTTGCTTGTGTGTATATACAGTTCTAGGATTTTTTCCCTTTATTAAATTTGCAGTTTTAATGAGATACATTCACATACTATATAATCATCCAAAGTGTACAATCAGTGATTCACAGTGTAATCATATTCATCACCACAAACAATTTTTGAACATTTTCATTACTCCAAAAAATACATATAAGAATCTATTAGTTAGGGTTCTCTAGAGAAACAGAATCACAGGGAACACTTGCAAATATAAAATTTATAAAAGTGCCTCATGTGACTGCGGGAATGCAGAGTCCAAAATCTGCAGGGCGGGCTGTGAAGCCAATGACTCCGATGGAGGGTCTGGACGAATTCCACAAGAGAGGCTCACCAGCGGAAGCAGGAATAGAACCTGTCTCTTCTGAATCCTCCTTAAAAGGCTTCCGGTGTTTAGATTAAGCATCACTCATTGCAGAAGACACTCCCCTTTGGCTGATTACAAATGGAATCAGCTGTGGATGCAGCTGATGTGATCATGATCTAATTCTATGAAATGTCCTCATTGCAACAAACAGGCCAGCACTTGCCCAACCAGATAAACAGGTACCACAACTTGGCCAAGTTGACACCTGTCCCTGACCATGACAAAAATAAAAATAAAAATGAAAAAGAGCACCGAAAGCATTCCATACTCCTTATTCCCTCTATTATTTATTTATTTTTGTCCTTATTTTTTCATGCATCTGTTCATACACTGGTTATAGGGAATGTCAGCAGCAGGTTTTCACAATCACATGGTTACACTGTAAAAGCTATATAGTTGTACAATCATCTTCAAGAATCAAGACTACTGGAAGACAGTTCAACAGTTTTAGGTATTTCCTTCTAGCTATTCTAACTCACAAAATACTAAAAAGGTGTAACTACATATTTTATAAGAAGAACTTCCAGAATAACCTCTCAAGTCTGTTTGAACTCTCTGACACTGAAACTTTATTTTGTTTCATTTTCTTCCCCCTTCTGGTCAAGAAGTCTTTCTCAATCCCACAATGCCTGGTCCAGGCTCATCCTCAGGGGTCTTGTTCAATCTTGTCAAGGAGATTTACACCCCAGGGTGTCATGTCCCATATAGAGGGGAAGGCAGTGGGTTTACCTGCCAATTTTGGCTTTGAGAGAGAGCCCACAACTGAGCAACAAAAAAGGTTCTCTGGGGGTGAATCTTAGACATAATTATCAGTAGGTTTAGCTTCTTTACAGGAATAAATTTCCTAAGTGCAAGCCCCAAGATGGAGGGCTCGGCCTATTAAATTGGTAGTCTCCAATGCTTGCAAGAATATCTGCAATTCCCCAGGTGGGGGAGTTCAGTATTTCCATAGTTTTCCCCAGTCCCTCATGGGGGCTTTGCAATTGTATTTTTATTCTTTGCCCAAAATACTCTGGAATGTATTGGGGGCATCACAACAACCTATACAAACCAAGAAGATCTCACTCCTTTTTCAAGGTTCCATGTAATTCAGGTGTTTGAATAAACTGACCATACAAGTTGAATTAGATAGTGTGCTACAGAAAATATAAATTTTATACCAAATAAACATCTCTTCTTTTGGTCTCATATTAAGTTGAAGTTTTAAAATACAGTCAATGTTATCCTTTACACTTTAATCTGATTTACCTTAGTCCTAACCAGATCTGCTTCATTCATATCTCTAATTGAAATCTAATCTATTTTTCAGCTTTTTAAATAGCAGTTTGTATGGGGTAATACTGACTTTTAGAGCTGCAGAACTCTAGCTCTGAGTCTCAGGTGTCACACAGATTACCCAAAGTTCCAGGGACCAACCAGGTTATACGCAGAGAGCTCTAGCATCTCAGAATTTAGGAATAACCATTACAATTTAGGAATAGATGTGCCTGCTGTAAGAGCTTACAATCTGGGAAATTTTACAATAAACCCCTTCCCCTGACAGCCTATGCTTTTGGATTCAATTCTTAGAGTTGGCATATTATAGTTAGTTCATATTAGTGAGGCATTATAATGCGTCTTACATTTTTGCCTTATTTCACTCAACATACTGTCTTCAAGTTTTGTTCACCTAGTTACATACTACTTAATTTCTTCTTTGGCCTCTCAGTATTCCATTGTATGTATTAATCACAATTTGCCCCTCTATTTTTCTGTCGATGTACCCTTGGGCCCCCTCCATCCATTGCAAATTGTGAATATTGCCACCATAAAGACCAATGTGCAAATGTCCGTTCATATCCCTGCTTTTAGTTCTTCCAAGTATATACCTAACAAAAATGTTCCTGGATCATATAGTAATCTTATATTTAGCCTCCATTAGAACCACCACTCTGCCCAGTAGATGGGCTACTCCAGTCTCCATTTCTACCAACCATGAACAAGAAACAGTATATCCCTCTCTCCACATTTTTCCAGCACGTTTATCTTTCTGTTTATTTTTTTAAACAGTTATTCACACACCATATAATCCATCCTAAGTAAACAACCAATGGTTCCCGGCATAATCACTTAGTTATACACTTACCACTTCAAATCTTTATGAGGACATTTCCATTTCTTCTGCAAAGAAAGAGGAAGAAGGAGAAAAAGAAAAATGAAGAATAAAAATTCCAGAAAGATAAAATAAAATAAAAAGGAGAAATACCAACACCAAGAATCCTATACCCCTCCCTTATGTTCCCTTCTTACTGACATTTAACTTTGGTATATTGCCTCTGTTACATTTATTGGAAGCACATTACTATGCGGCTGTTAACTATAGTTTCAGTTTGCATTGATTGTATTTTTTCTATATACCATCCCACTTTCAACACCTTGAAATGTTGGCATTCATTTGTTCCCCCCTATGTAAGAGCATTCTTATATTTGTACATTTAATCATCATCATTGAACACTCTAGGTTTCACTAAGTTATACGGTCCCAGTCTTTATCTTCTATCTTTTCTTCTGCAGTCATACATGTCCCTAGTCTTCAATATTCACACTCATTTTTATTTGGTAAACTTACAAACTTGTGTTATCATCAGATAGTATTGTGCTATCCATTTTTAGTTTTATGCGGTCAATCCTATTGAACATTCTGTACTTTTTCAGCATCAACTGTCCAAACTCTAACTTCTTCTTCTTTTTTTTTTTTTGTTACTCAGCAATTCCACTTGTGGGAATTTCATTCAACAGCAAATCCACATGTAAAAATTTCATTGTACAAATGCACACACACACAATATCATGGAACAAGGCTAACTGTCAATATAACAATGAGAAATATTTCACACTATATCCCGAAATACTTTTTTAATATTGTGAATATATTATGCACACACATAAATTTTTAAAGTAGCAAAAACATATTGTACAGCTATACACAATAT
The DNA here is from genome assembly GCF_023851605.1 of Tamandua tetradactyla. Taxonomy (NCBI): domain Eukaryota; kingdom Metazoa; phylum Chordata; class Mammalia; order Pilosa; family Myrmecophagidae; genus Tamandua; species Tamandua tetradactyla. The sequence continues at coordinate 47,953,084 of NC_135339.1, forward strand.
TTACTGATACTTTTTCTGTAATAGAACTCTCCTCTAGCAGTAATTTATATGGAACCAATACATGGAGGAATATTTAAATTGGAATGGATGAAAAAACCTCTTCCTAAACCCAATTCATAAAAAGCAGCAGAAGCAGTCACATTTTGGCAAACCCAAAGTCCAGAATCCAGAAATTCACATTTTTACTTAAGAAAGCAAGCAGCATATAGGATATGTAGGACACAGCACATCAATCATTGGGATGCAAGTCAATTTAGCTATGGACTCTCAGTCATTTCTTGTTTAGTAAAACATTGCCTATCTGGGGACTGTGAGGGTAGTTCAGTGACAGAATACTCGTATACCATATGGGAGAACCGGGTTCGACTCCTGGCCTATGCACTTCCTAAACAAGCAAAGAAACCAACAAAAACAAAGAAACAACAACACAAAAATTCAACGAATGGTGCTGCAATAACAGGATACTCACATGGAAAAAGAATGAAATGTGACCCACCATACAGCATAAAAAAAAAGTTGACCATCCAAAGAAAGAAATGATGGTATGTTCAAAGCAGATTACTTCTCCTTCCCAATTAGAATTAGTCTTTTCATTAACTTCTTGTTCCTCTTTATACATTCAGGGTACAACATATTGTCTTCTATGTCAGCGGATGTGAAAGTGCAGGCTGGTAACCTAAAAATAGAGATGATCCTTTTGGGAGTGTCAGGTACCTAGGTCTGCCCTGTATGGAACTATAGGGGAACCCAACCCTTTGTGTCTGCAGGAAGAAATCTGCCACGCACCACACACAATCTGACACCAGAGGCTTGTAGCAAAAAAGTCTCAAGAGAAGTAGGCATGGGACATGAATTCACAGTTTTAGGTTGAACGACCCTTACAGCTATTCTTGTCCATGATGCCAATTTTGCCTCCTGAGCTAAAGTTATCACTTCAATTCTTTCAGTTATTTCTCCTTTCTCCCTTTTCTGACCTTTTGCTGTCTTGGTCATTGTCTTGCAACTCTTCAAATGTGACTGCAACTTTGCCTTCTGTGGTGTCTCAGGAATATCCTGTTTTTGCTCAGGGTAAGCAGGTTGCTGGAGTCTCAAATAAACCTCTATTTTTGAGCCATTGGTACATAAATTAAAATGTTGGTGCCACTTCCACAAAATGTCTGATGTACTTTATTATTTGGAGGCAAAATGGTGGGCAAGGGAAGCACTGGAACTTTAGGTTTTGAGCAAGCTTTGAATTGCACATTAGTTTGAGGAAGAGGAACTCGATTACTTTTTCTAGACTTCTTTGGTTTAACTTCTGCAGTAGACGTACTTGGTTCCATTTGATGTGCCTCTTGAGGTTCCTCTTTTATTGGAACTAAAGTGATTATCACACATTCCTCATCTAATTCCTCCTCCAAGACATTCTTTTTCTCTCAAACACAAGGGCAAAAAAACTCCATTATTGTAATAGGGCCAAATACAATACAATACAAAGCTGCTCTTCTAAAAACCTGTGTTCTCAACTTTAACTCTCAAAGTTTGCTCATTAATGTTAGTTCATATTCATGAGACCATACAGTATTTATTCTTTCATTTCTGGCTAATTTCACTCAACATAATGTCCTCAACATTCATCCACGTTGATGCATGCTTCATGACTTTATTTTGTCTTACCACTGGTTATATCCCATCACATGCATATACCACAGTTTGCCTATGCACTCATCCATTAATGGACATTTGGGCTGTTTCCATCTCTGGGCAATTGTGAATAATGCCACTATAAACATCACGTGCAAATGTCAGTTCATGTCCGTGCCTTCAGTTCCTCTGAATATATACCTAGCAATGGGATTGCTGGATCATATGGCAATTCTGTACTTAGCTGCCTGAGGAACCGCCACAGTGCCATTCAGAGTGATTGCACCATTCTACATTCCCACCAATAGTAAATAACTGTGCCTCTTTCCCCACATCCTCTCTAGGACTTGTAGTTTTCTGTTTTAGTGAGTTTTTTAAATAATGGCCATTCTAGTAATTGTGAAATGATATCTCATGTGGTTTTGATTTGCATTTCCATAATAGTCAAGGAAGTTGAGCATCTTTTCATATGAGCCATTTGTATTTCCTCTTTGGAAAACTGTCCATGCTTTTGCCCATTTTTTAATTGGATTGTTAGACATTTTATTGTTGAGTTGTAGTATCTCTTTATATATTCTGGCTATTGAAATCTTATCTGATATGTACTTTCCAAATATCATCTCCCATTGTATAGGCTGCCTTTTAGTTTCCTGACAAAGTCCTTTGATGCCAAAGGGATCCCATTTGCTATTCCTTCTTTCATTATTCATGCTTTGGATGTAAGGTCTAGGAAACCACCTCCTATCATAAGATATTTAAGATATTCCCCTATATTTTCTTCTAAAAGTTTTATATTCTTAGCTTTAATGTTTAGGTGTTTGATTCATTTTGAGTTAATTTTTGCATAAGGTGTGAAATAGGGGTCCTTTTTCATTCTTTTGGATATGGATTTCCAATTCTCCAAACACCACTTATTGAAGAGGCTGCTCTGTCCTGGTTGAGTTGACATGACTGCCTTTATGAAAGATCAATTATCCCCCCACCTCAAACACTTTTCTGGTCCATCTAATCAGACAGAAAAAACAAAGGAAAGAGGGAAAAAGATGAAATACAAATTACAGGCTGCTGCTGTGGGAGGAAATAAGAGCTCAAGGGTCAATTCAGTGGGACTCTTCTGGGAGCACAAAGCCCTAATAGAAAACAAAAACAAAAACTGACATTTCTCATGTTGAAGCCAGTTGTTCTCCAAGTAATATTGAATACAACTTTCAAATTCCTTTGGGTTGTAGTTGGAAACCAAAATGGGAATAAAGGGATCCAGAGTACCAAATCCTTCCTGGAGAAGGAAAAGTATAAAAATATACAGTATTAGTTAAATGACACGTCAGCAGAGAGACAAATTGTATTTAAATGCTTTTGAGAGTCAAATGTGTATCTGTATGTAAAAACCTTTTTTTCTTCTATTCTCCTGTTTCCCATTCTCTGGCTAGCCACTTTTCTGTGTAAATTTTTTCTTTTTGACAGCTACAACTTTTGGAAACAAGTTAATGTTTTGTATACTCAAAAACAGAAAATAAAATCAACATAAGATGGGTTAAAAAATAACCTACATGGAACGGAACAGAAAAAAAAAAAAGATCAATTATCCATAGATGAGGGAGTCTATTTCTGAACTCTCAATTTAATTACATTGGTCAGTATATCAGTCTTCAGGCCAGTATCATGCTGTTTTGACTATTGTAGCTTTGTAATATGCTTTAAAGTCAGGAAGTGTGAGACCTCCCACTTCATTTTTCTTACTCAAGATATTTTTAGCTATTCAGGGCACAGTGCCCTTCTAAATAAATTTGGTTTCTGGTTTTTCTATTTCTACAAAGTGAGTTTTTGGAATTTAAATTGGTATTACCTTGAAACTTTAAATCATTTTGGGTAGAATTGACATCTTAGCTATGTTTAGTCTTCCAATCCATGAACATGGAGTGTCCTTCCATTTATTTAGGCCTTTGATTTTTTTTTTTTTTTTTTTTTTTTTTAGCAATTTCCTGTTGTTTTCTGTGTATAGGTCTTTTGTGGCCTTGGTTAAATTTGTTCTTAAATATTTGAATATTTTGGGTGCTATCAAAAATGGAATTTTCTTCTTCATTTCCTCCTCAGATTCTCATTACTAGTGTATAGAAATTTTGGGGTGTTGATCTTGTACTCTGCCACGTTGCTGTACTCATTTATTAGCTCTAGCAGCTTTGCTAGAGGAGTTTTTACATAAGTATTATGTCACCTGCAAATAGGGAAAATTTCACTTCTTCCTTTCCAATTTGGGTGCCTATTATTTCTTTTTCTTACCTCATTGCTCTAGCTAGAACTTTCAGCACAATGTTGAATAACAATGGTGTCAGTGGGCATCCTTGTCTTGTTCCTGATCTTATGGGAAAGTTTTCAGTCTTTCCCCATTGAGTATGATGATAGATGTGTTCCCTTTATCATGTGAGGAACTTTCCTTCTATTACTATCCTATGAAGTGTTTTCATCAAGAAAGGATGTTGAATGCTGTCAAATGCCTTTTCTGCATTAGTTGAGGTGATCATGTGGTTTTTCTGCTTTGATTTGTTGATATGGTGTGTTACATTCATTGATTTTCTTGTGTTGAACCATCCTTGCATACCTGGAATAAATCCCACTTGGTCATGGTGTATAATTCTTTTAATGTGCTTTTAATTTGATTTGCAAGTATTTTGTTGAGGATTTTATTTTATTTTATTTTTCCCCCTATTTCTTTTCTATTCACCTTACCACTCTGCACTGGTTTGAAAGAATGTATGTACCTTGAAAAGCCATGTTTTAATCAAAGTCCCATTTAGTAAAGGCGAAATAATCCCTATTCACTACTGTATGTAATTAGATCATCTCCCTGGATATATAACCAAATCAAGAATGGTTGTTAAGCTGGATTAGGGGAGATGTGTCTCCATTCATTTGGGTGTGCCTCGATTGGTTTACTGGAGTCCTATAAAAGAGGATACATTTTGGAGAATGGGAGATTCTGAGAGAGCAGAGAATGACATCGCCACAAGGAGCAGAGTCTGTCAGGTAGCGACCTTTGGAAATGAAGAAGGAAAATGCATCCTGGGGAGCTTCGTGTAGGGAAGTCAGGAGAGAAAGCTAGCAGATAATGCCATGCTCACCACATGCCTTTCCAGATGAGAGAGAAACCTTGACTCTGTTTGCCATATGCCTTCTCACTTGAGAGACCCTGAATTTCATTGGCCTGCTTGAACCAAGGTATCTTTCCCTGGATACCTTTGATTGGACATTTCTATAGACTTGTTTAATTGAGACACTTTCTTGGCCTTAGAACTGTAAACTAGCAACTCATTAAATTCCCCTTTTAAGAGCCATTCTGGTTTTGGTATATTGCATTCTGGCAGCTAGCAAACTAGAACACACTCCCTTTCATTGATCACTAGTATTTCAATCTACTCAATTTATTTTTTGTTGAGGATTTTTGCATCTATATTCATTAAAGAGATTGGTCTGTAATTTTGTTTTCTTGTATTTTTGTCTGACTTTGTTATTAGGGTGATGTTGGCTTCATAGAATAAATAAGGTAGCTTTCCATCCTCTTCAATCTTTTTGAAGAGTTTGAGCATGATTCATTCTAATTCTTTCTTGAATGCTTGGTAGATTTCACATGTGAAGCTATCTGATCCTGGACTTTACTTTTTTGGGAGCTTCTTTATGACTGATTTAATCTTTTTACTTGTGATTGGTTTGTTGCAGTCATCTATTTCTTCTCAAGTCAATGGTTGTGCCTGCCTTTCTAGGAAGTTGTCCATTTCATCTACATTGTCTAGTTCATTAGCATATAGTTGCTTATAGTATCCTGTCATTCCCTCCTTCATTTCTGCAGGGTCAGTGGATATGTTGCCTCTTCGATTTCTGATTTTATTTATTTGCATCCTCTCTCTCTCTTTTTTTGGTAACCTAACTAAGGGTTCATCAATTTCCAACTTTTTTTGTAACCTAACTAAGGGTCCATCAATTTTATTAATTTTCTCAAAGACTCAACTTCTGGTTTTGTTGATTTTCTCGATTGTTTTCATGTTCTCAATTTCATTTATTTCTACTCTCATCTTCACTATTTCTTTCCTTTTGTTTGCTTTGGAGTTATTTGCTATTCTTTCTCTAGCTTTTCCAAGAGAAAAGTTAATTCCCCATTTTTTCTTTCTTTCTTCTTTTTAAATATAGGCATTCAAGGCAATAAATTTCACTCTTAAGACTGCCTTTCCTGCATCCTATAAATTTTGATATGTTATGTTGTCTTTTCATTTTCATTTGCCTTAAGATATTTACTGACTTCTCTTTTAATTTCTTCCTTGACCTACTAGTTGTTTACAAGTGTGTTGTTTAGCCTCCGTATATTTGTGAATTTTCTGGTCCTCTGCCTGTTATTGATTTCCAACTTCATTCCATTATGATCTGAGAAAGCATTTTTATGATTTCAATCTTTTTAAATTTATTGAGACTTGTTTTGTGTCCTAGCATATGGTCTGTCCTTGAGAATGACCCATGAGCACTTGAGAAAAATGTATATCCTGATGTTGTGCAGTGTATTATTCTGTAAATATCTGTTAAGTCTAGTTCATTTATCATATCATTCAAATTCTCTGTTTCTTTATTGATCCTCTGTCTAGATGTTCTTTTCATTGATGAGAGCATGGAATTGAAGTCTCCAACTATTATGGTAGAGGTGTCTATTTCTCCTTTCAGTGTTGTGAGTGTTTGTCTCATATAATTTGGAGCACTCTGGCTCAGTGCATAAATATTTATTATTGTTATTATATTCTTGTTTAATTGTTCCTTTTATTAATACACAGTGTCTTTCTTTGTCTCTTTTAATTGTTTTTCACTTGAAGTCTATTTTGTCAGAAATTAGTATAGATATTCCTGCTCTTTTCTGATTATTGTTTACATGAAATATCTTTCCCAACCTTTCACTTTCAACCTATTTTTGTCCTTGGGTCTAAAATGAGTCTCCTGTAGACAGCAAAGAGATGAGTCCAGTTTTTTAATCCATTCTGATGTCTATGTGTTTTGATTGAGGAGTTTGTTCCATTAACCTTTAATGTTATTACTGTAAAGGCAATACTTTCTTCTCCTTTTTGTCTTTTGGATTTTATATGTCATATCTATTTTTTTTCTTTTTTCACCTTTACTGATAGTCTTCATTTTTACACTCTTCTCCAGACCTTTCTTTCCTGCCTTTTCCTATCTGCCTGTACTGTTTCCTTTAGTGTTTCTTTCAAAGCTGGTCTCTTAGGCACAAATTCTGTCAGTTATTGTTTGTCTGAAAATATTTTAATCTCTCCCTCATTTTTGGAGGACAATTTTGATGGATATAGAGTTCCTTGTTGACAGTTTTTCTCTTTTAGAATCTTAAATATATCATACCACTGCCTTCTCACCTCCATGGTTTCTGCTGAGAAATCTACACATAGTCTTATTGGGCTTCCCTTGTATGTGATGGATTGCTTTTCTCTCGCTGCTTTCAGAATTCTCTCTTCATCTTTGACATTTGACAATCTGATTACTAAGTGTCTTGGAGTAGGTCTATTTGGATAAATTCTCTTTGAAGTGCATTGCCCTTCTTGGATCTGTAGTTTTATGTCTTTCTTAAGAGATGAGAAAATTTCAGTGATTTCCTACATTGGTCTTTCTCCTCCTTTTCCCTTCTCTTCTTCTAGGACACCCGCAACATGTATATTCATGCACTTCCTGTTGTCATTCAGTTTCCTGAGCCCCTGCTCATATTTTTCCATTCTTTTCCCTATATTTTATTTTGCATGTTGGATTCAGATATCATGTCCTGTAGTTCACTAATCCTTTCTCTTGCGTCTTCAAACTTATTGTAGGTTTCCATTGGTTTTTTTTCCATCTTTTCTATTGCGCCTTTCATTCCTGTAAATTCTGTGATTTTTTTCAAACTTTCGAGTTCTTTTTGGTCACCCAATATCTTATTTATATTCCCCTTCAACTCAATGATTTGATTTTTGATGAGACTTTGCACATCTGTTCAAAGATCCTGAATTAGTTGTTCCAATTCCTGTATCTCATTTGAAGTGTTGATTTGTTCTTTTGACTGGGCCATATCTTTGATCTTCCTACTGTGAGCCATTATTTTTTGCTGGCATCTAAGTATTTGGTTTCATGAATTAGTTTATTCTGGAGGTTGTTTTCACTTATTTACCTAAGGTTTTCTTGCTGCACGGTTTTGTTCTCTAACTGGTCTTTGACATTCAGTTCAACTTATTCTAGGCCTCTAGCACAGGTTCTGTTTAACTGTTTAACTGATCAGAATTTTTCAGTTATTGTTTTTGCTTCTTGCTCTGCCTATATGGAGCCTTTTTTGAGAAAAGTCACCTCAGACATTATTGACTTCAGTCAGATTTTCCCAGACCAGTCAAATCGACTTCTCAAGAATAAGAGTATCTAGCATCAGTTTTCCCTGAGGGTGAGACCCAGCAGGTTGTCAGACTGTCCTATGGAGCCTTTAGACCCTATGCTTTTCCTCTCCTGCTCAGCATGTGGCACCTGTCTTCCCATGGCTTCCCACCAGCTTAAAGTGATGTGGTGCCTTTAATTTCAGCAGACTCTGCCTGACTGTGGCATGGTTGAGACTGAGGTGAGGCAGTATGATGGCTTTAATTGCTTCAATTTTCCAGCCCTCATGCCTGAATTCCTTGAAGGAGGGTGTGGTAGTTAGGTTTAGGTGTCACCTTGGCCGGGTGATGCTGCCCCATTGTTCTGTGGACTTAAATAATCAAAATGCGAAATTCATCTATGGCTGATTACATTTGTGGTTGGCTAAGGGGATAGCCATACCCAGTGAGTGAGGTTTAATTTAAATAGATAAACGCTTAAAAGTGAGAGGTCAAAAGAGAGCTCAGCATAGCCCTAGCAGCTCAGCATACTTCATCTCAGCACTTGTAGCTCAGCTCAGACCTTTGGAGATGCAGAAGGGAATCACCCTGGGGAAAGCCAATGGAACCCAGAAGTCAGGAGAGAAGGCCGGTAGACATTGCAATGTGCCTTTCCATGTGACAGAGAACCTCAGTGAAAGGTAGCTATCCTTCCTCTGAAGAATTATAAATTTTTAAATAAATCCCCTTATTAAAAGCAGATCCATCTCTTGTGCTTTGCATTCCGGCAACTTTAGCAAACCAAAACAGAGGGATTTCACTTGAGTTAAGCCTTCCCTTTCTCTTGGGGAAGATACACCCTCTAGGGAATTAACTTCTTTCACCTGGCTAGTTACTTTGTCTCTCAGATAAGCTTAATTCCGCCCTTGCTTGGGCAGTGCTAGAGCCTGGTATGCTTTGGGTTGTATCTAATGAGGGTTTTGTGTGGGATCTCAGCTGTTCTATCTGATCTAGACTGGTGTACACTGTGTCTGGTCACTAATGTTCCCCCAGCAATTGTTCTGTACCATTCCTGCCTATTTACTAGTAGGAGAAAGAACTAAATCCCACAGCTCACTATGCCGCCGTTGTACCCCTCCCTTGAATTGTGATTGTAAGTTCACTTCTGCTTTCAAAGACTTTGCAGTCCTTATTTGGATCTGTCCCCCATGCCTGCCAGTACTCAATGGTCAATTTCCCAACTGGTGGTCTAGTTAAGTTCTCAAAGTCTTTGGTATGTTGTCTAGGATTAGATCCATCCCTTGTGTAGCTTGAGGGTGAACCTAGGAATTTATAATCAACTTTATGGATTGCTTTCCTGAGTTCCTCCCTCTCCATGATCTCAGGTATTTTCTGGTTCTCTGGATTTCCTTTTTCAGTCCTACAGCCAGAAAGCTGATGCTTTCGTTACCCTGCTCTGCCACACACTTTCTGGGCCTGTGTCTGTGTTTACATTCAAGCAGTGGGAAGACAGAGAAAGGCAAATAGGGCAAAAGAGGTTTGGCTCAATTTTCTGATGCTACATCTCTGCTTCTCCAGAGAGGAATGTTCCCTTCTTCAGAGATTTTAGTGCCTGTGGGTCCCTGCTGCCATTGCAGTCATCATCCCCATTCATTTGGGAGGATTTCCTGGGGCCTGCAGCACTAGAGAATGGAGAAAAGAACAACAACAACAAACAGCAGTGGATATCCCCCATACTCTCTGAATATTAGGAGTCAACTGTTCCTCCTCCTTGAACCAGAAATAGAGGGTTTCTTTCAGAGCTCCTTGTCTGTGCTCTGGTGCCTCTTCTGAATTTGAGGCTGCCTTAACTCTGGTCCAGGGGATTCTTGTGGGGGAAAATAAAAAATAGAGAACTCACTGCCGGTTCAGTGGTACTTTGAATTCTGCTCTTCTTCTCCAGTCTGCCCTCTACAATTTACCCTCCAAAATCTTTGAATAGCTGTTCCATGAATTCCATCCATGTTTTATAGATACATTCAGGGAAGTGTGCCTATTCCATGTTACCCAGGACCAGAAAATTGTATTCCTTTTTACATTGCCAAAATATTCATGAAAAAAACTCTTGGCACCACATATTGTGCCACTTTTCCCAATTCAGTCACTGCTGTTCTCCATAGTTATACATGAACAAATTCTGTGCAAGATTAACAGATTATACTTAGCTGAATTTCCAGACGGAAATTTCTTTAGAGATCCAAATAATTTTATTTTACTTAGTTATACCACCTCAAACTTATATTTTGATAAGTCTGTGTTTTAATTCAATTTTGATTGTTTGCTCCCTGGCCACCTTGACTAAACTTAATTGATGTTTCACTAAAACTAATCAGAAAGCTAAGCAACCTGAAGCCTATATGGGCCAATTCTTTTTATTTTATTTTTTTGTGTGTTTCAGGAGCTAGCTTCAAAGACAACACATGGTTAGGAATCTATGGTCCTTTTCTTTCATATCCAGCCTGGTGAAATTTAGGAAATGAGGGTATGCCAAATACATATAGTTGAGTAGGAGAAAATAAAAGGAGTATGCTACTCTTCTACAGATAAAACTTAAATAAATTTGTACCTACAAATAAACATAGCACTAGTAATTCCTAACCATCAAGAAAGTCCTCATAATTGGAATGGAACTGGACTAGAACTAGGCTATTATCTCAAGTGGGACAGAGATTCTAGAATAGATCAGTGAACTTTGGTACCCAATGCCATTTCACGTTATGCTCTATTGTTCTTCACCAGGTAGATCTCTTTTCACTCCTGTAATCTTTTCTGTATCATCTTATTCCATTTCTTTTCCCTTCTTCACAGTTCTTTTTTATGTCTATGAACTTGGCTTAATCAATAGAATGGAATTTTTAAGAGGCTGCTGATCCTTGCAAATAGTGCCTTTTGTTTATCTATTATTTCTGTATGTTCTTTCTCCTCAGTGTCTGTGCTTTAGTTCTACCACTGTTTGCTAAAAGATATGACTTACCTATGCTTGGCTCAGCTGAGAAGAAAAAGGTTTTACTGATCCCCATTTTAGAATAAAAATGCTATAATTCCTCTCTCCCATACTAGAATTTTACTAGAGTATTACATTGTTCCAGAGTTGATTAGGATAATTTGTGAAGTTAAACCTCAGTTGTGATTTGGTCATTTTTATCTTCAATGAAAGACATAAGAATATTTTTAAAGTACTTCTTCATTGGGACATCTTAAAGGGCTGGGGATCCCTCATTTTCTTATCATCTCCCATCTTGTACTTGTTGGTAGTTATTCATCATTCACTCATTTACTGAAAGCTCAGCATGTCATAAAATATGCAAAAAACCCCAAACACTTGCCAATGATTCCACAACTGGTAAGTGACAGAGGTAGATTCGAGAGCAGACAATCTGGCTCTATAAGCCTTCTTTTTCGTCTGTATGCTAAATTTCTTTTCAAGGAATAAATGATCTGAGCACACATATTGAAAATTCTCCCCTTTCAGGGTCAGGCAGTGAGGAATGGTGGGGAGGGAAGTGAAAAGTCATTCAAATTTTCTATAAACCAATACCAAGAGTAGCTAACTCAAGAAATGTTTTAGTCTGTGCCCCAAAGAGAAGAATGGAGTCATGAAAAATGCAGCAGGGAGTTGGAAATATTTACCAACAAATGGCAATCTAGTTTATGTTCAGGGCTACAAATCCTACTCTACCGCCTCTTCTTTTCACATATACACTATGAAGTTTAATGAAGGCAATCTATACAAGATTTTTTTTCTTTGTTTCTCCCTACTCTGGTTGAGGTACTTCACTATTGAGGCTTGGGCATGTCTGGTGAACTGATGGAATGGATCTGCTAGGAGAATACTTGCAAGGTACTGGGAATCTTAAGGAGAAGATGCCTCCTGAAGATGGAAAATTTTAAAAATCATAAGCTAGCTGTTACAGGAGAGGGATGATTCCAGTACTTGTAGTAGAGAAGCAGTTTGGAGTCAAGTTGTAAGAAATACATGAGATTATACCTATAGATCATTTAGCAGTAGTATGCAGTTAATATGTGTTATTATTTATATCATAGTGCTGTTCTAGGCTGTCTTTCTAGAATCACGTTTGCAGAGACCAAGGAGATAAAATGTAAGTATACACAGGGGTTTTCATAAAACCTCAGTACTCCTTTTTTATGGTTTGCATTTATTTTAATATTCATTTTTGATGAAGATAAATTCAAATTGTATATGCTTTGAATAGGACTATATTTTATTCTCAAACATTTAAATTATTGCCTGCATATAACCTGACATCATGATTGTATTTTAAAAATATAAAATTGTATCACAGAAAAGGTAAAAATAATAAAGGAAATTGAAATTTTTTCTCAAGGAGGTATATTTTTCAAGGTAGGATTTAGAGCATATATATTCTAACAATCCCTTAGTTTGACATACAACAACATTTACAAAGATAGCATGTGAGCTTCCATTTGTGCTCATGCCCTGAGCTCTGCAAATGTGAGGGGTGGGCCTCCTTAAATTCTTTGTCTGCAACCCAACTTATTAATGTCTGCTGAATTGACTCTGCTTTGTAAATTTCCTAACTTGATATAGGGCATACCACCTACCCAATTATTTAAGCTAAGAAATGTAAGTGTCACTCAAATTCTTCTTTTTAACCCAACATCTAAGCTCCCAGAGATTTTTCATTTTTTTCTTTAATTTTTTTTTTACTTTTTTATTGTATAACATAACATATATACAAAGCAAAGAAAGAAAAAAAGCACAATAGTTTTCAAAGCACTCTTCAACAACTAGTTATAGGACAGATCGCAGAGTTTATCATGGGCTACCATACCATCCTCTAAGATTTTTCCTTCTAGCTACTCCAGAAGATTGGAGGCTAGAAGGAATAAATGTTTTTTTTATCATTACAATTGACTTTTTTTTCTTTTTTTGTAAAAAATAACATATTTACAAAAAAAAGCAATACATTTCAAAGCACAGTGCAATAATTAATTGTAGAACAGCTTTCAGAGTTTGACATGGGTTACAATTCCACCATTTTAGGTTTTTATTTCTAACTGCTCTAAGGTGATACTTCTAAAAGAAGTATCAATATAATGCTTAAGCAATCATACTCATTTGTTAAGCCCTACCTTCTCTGTATAATTTCACTATCACCTTTGTTTGATCTTTCTATTCCACTCTTTAGGGGTATTTGGGCTTTGCCTGTTTTAAGTTTTTCTTATTGGAAGGGGCTGTCAATAATACAGGGTAGGGAGATGGAACTAGGTGATGTTCTGGAGAGGCTGGCCCCTCTAGGTTTCAGGCCCTATCTGGTTCAGGGACCCATCTGGAGGGTGTAGGTTTCTGGAAAGTTACACTACTGCATGAAACCTTTGTAGAATCTTGTATATCGCCTTAGGTGTTCTTTTGGCTCGAATGGTTTTGGTTGGGATTTGGCAAGTTATGATAGGAGGCAATGTCTAACTGAAGCTTGCGTAAGAGCAACCTCCAGAGTAGCCTCTTGACTCTATCTGAACTCTCCCAGCTACTGATACTTTGTTAGTTACTCTTCTTTTCTCCCTTTTGGTCAGGATAGAATTGTTGATCCCACAGTGCCAGGGCCAGACTCATCCCTGGGAGTCATCTCCCACACTGCCAGGGAGACTTTTACCCCTGGATATCATGCTCTACATAGAGGGGAGGGCAATGATTTCATTTGCAGAGTTGGGCTTAGAGAGAGTGAGGCCACATCTGAGCAACAAAAGAGGTCCTCCCTATAGGTAGGCTAAGCTTCTCGGCTACTTACATAAACTTCACGAGAGTAAGCCTCAATGTCAAGGGCTTGGCCTATTGATTTGAATGTTCCTAATGTTCAACACAGTATCAGGGGATTTCCTGGTGGTAAAGTTTAATAGTTACATATTTTTTTCTCTCCTTCCTCAAAGGACTTTGCCAGTATTTCTTGATTATCTGCTTAATATATTCTAGGATGTATGCAGGCATTGCAGTAAGCTATACAGGTTTAAAGGTCCTCATTCTTATTCTGGGCTCCCTGTGTTTCGCTTGTTCAAATGAGCTATCCAGACAGGTTGAGTTAGATTACATGCTACAGAAAATTTAGGTTCTGGACAAAATAAACCTTTCTTCCTTAGTCAATACTCCTTTTAATAACCTCATACTTCTAAATGTTATCAATAAATGTTAGTTATGGTAAATATTAGTAGTTATTATCATTATTATATAATGATAATATTATTATCATTATATCATTATATTATTATATAATGATAATATGTATCATTGGTATGATATATACCATCATATATATATGGTATATGTATCAACCCATCATATATATATATGATGGGTTGATGAGAAAATAGGATTTAATTTTCAAAATGTTCAAATGTGTAAGTAGATTTCACTAAAAAAGAAAGGAATAAAATTCATTTTCATAGGAAAGGAATTTAATAGTCATTCTGGGCATTATAGATTTTGTTTTCCTATAGAAATTAACTCCTGAACCATGATTTTATTATCATAGAATTAATTTCATGCTAAGGGCCATTTTTTTCTGTTTGTTTATTTCACCATTGGATGTTTGCTAGATTACTAATATTTCTTCTATTCATTCGTCCCATATAAGTAAATTACTTTTCATGCTCTTTTCTTGTATAGATTCTAAGAGAGAGGATGAGGATAGCGTTTTCCTTCTAATTGATTCTTTTGCCTTTTTAATCTCTTCATGCTCCAGCAGGGGGTACTCATTAAGATATCTCAGATTGGACTGGAGAAAAAATATGGAACTGTTAAACTTTCCCACCAGGGAAACCACTGATACTGTTTCAAACAGTAGGGAATCCCAAGTCAATAGGCTAAGCCCTTGACTTGAAGCTTGCTCCTATAAAACTTGTTTCTTGCTCCTATAAAACTTGAAACTAAGCCTACCTATAGTTAAGCCTAGGAGTTACTTCCAGAAAACCTCTTTTGTTGCTCAGATGTAGCCTTTCTACTCTCTCTAAGCTTAACTCTGCAAGAAAGATTATCACCCTCCTGGATAAGTGGGGCATGACATCGAGGGGTGAAAATCTCCCTGGCAATGTGGGACATGGCTCCCAGGGATGAACTTGGCCCTGACATCATGTGACAATGCCTTCCAGACCAAAAAGGGGAAAATAAATGTGACAAAATAAGGTATCAGTGGCTGAGAGCATTCAAATAGAGTCGAGAGGCTCTTCTGGAGGTTACATTTATGCAAGTTTCATCTAGATACTGCTAATTACCATGATTTGCCAACCCCCAACCGATACCGATCCTATTAACTCTGAAGAACGCCTAGGGCTCTATCTTCATGCACTAAGATTACTTTCCAGAAACCTACAATCTCTAGATGGTTCCTTAGCCATGTAAGTCCTGAAACCCAGAGGGGCCAGCCTCTACAGAACATATCTAGTTCCATCCCCCTATCTCATATTGTCAACATCCCTTTCCAATATGAAAAAATCTAGAATGGGCATAGCTCATATACCCCTGAAGATTGGGAGGGGTATAAAAAGATAAGGAGGAATTATAACAGAGAAGATAGGATTTAACAAATGAAAATGACTGCTGAATTATTATATTGATATTTCTTTTAGACTCCAGTGTCTTAGGGCAGCTAGAAGAAAAAACCTGAAATTGCGGAAATGTAACCCACACCAAACTCTGAAATCTATTCTATTACCACTTGTTACAATGTACTTTGAAATTTGTTGCTTTTTCATATATGTATGATATATTTCACAATAAATAATGTTTAAAAAGTGCCTGAGACTACCATGGAGCTTCATGATCATTACTATGATCTCATTATGCACACACTAAAGTTCTCTTCATGGCCAAAGTTTGGGCATTGTCACTCATCCTGTAGACTTCCTGCTTCCTGGACTGATTTTTCTGTGTGAGAAGGATGGGCAATGGGAGGAGGAGCCCCACTGTAATGCTGAGGATCAGATTTAACTAATCAGATTTAACAAATGAGCACTAGTTAAATGTTCATATATTGATCAGGTTTGTTTCTTTTAACCTGCTGTATAATAGTCTATCATATGAAAACATCACATTTTATTTATCCGTATTGATGAGCATTTAGGTTTTTGTTTCTAATGTTTTTTGCTATCTCAAATAATCCTGCCACAAACATCCCTATTTATTTATTTTCTTGTGCATGTCTGGAAGTTTCTCTAAAGTAGGGGTCTTTCAACTTTTTGGTAGATTACCCTGCATACAATTTTGGAAAACTTCCTCTTTATGTATTTTAGAGTTGTAATGTAATTAACTTTTTTCATCAAAGTTAACATAGTTGCAAAGGAAGTAAATTCCTCCTAATATAAATATTGACATTTAAAAATAGAATTCTTAAAATGTATCCAATGCTAATGGAATATAAATAACATACTGATTTGATACTCACTATTATCCATCAAAACATTATAACAACAAACATGAATAGTCTCTTCTCTTATAGTGGGACATTTTACATCATTCCTTTTTTTCTTTGAACTTGAATATTCTTTCCAGTTAAGTCTCAGATTTTTATCTACATGTAATATATAGTATGTGTGAATATCTTTTATTGATGATTCTATCATACTTTCTCTGCAACAAATTATGTACATATACATTTAAATTAAATTATTTAAATTCCTTTGACCATAATGCTCCTAAGGGTTAAATTTTTTTTTTTGCGTGGGAAGACACTGGGAATCAAATCCGGATCTTGTCAAGGCAAGCAAGAACTCTGCCTCTGAGCCACATAGCCCACCTTAGAAATTCTTTTGAATTGAGTTACCATTAATTATTTTTAGTTCGCAATTGATCAATTTAATATTTTAAATATTGACAATTTCTAAAAATAAAAAGAGAATTCAATAGGGTTTTACAAAAATTGGTTTATATATCACAGATGTATTTTACTGCTTTCTAGAAAGAGACAGGTTCCACATCAGTTTAGCCTAGTTTTTGCTTTTATATTGTAAACACTGAGTATTATTGTTCACATAAATAAGTGGATGAGATGGAAAAGAATTATTTTAGTGATGTTACTGATTTATTTGTAAACTTCCAAATTATAAGGCGTATATCACTTAGTGATCTTATTTTTAATGATTGATCAATGGATAATTTGAATAGGTCCCACTTTAATTTGGTAGAAAACAAAGTATATCAATCTTATTTTCAAACTGGTTTGTTACTTAGTCAGTAGTATCATTTGCTTCTCAACACCAATATCATCTCAGATAGTCTCTTCAGCTCCTTGAAGATTTTTACACATTGGGGCAGTTTTAGCATTCGGAGGGAGAGTGGTATGCCTTCTCCTTGAGGGAGGAAGGGACACTGGGTACAGGGAGCCACCGGGTTCACTTGACTATACTGGCTCTCAGGCAGATCAGATTTAGGAAGGAGTATATACAGAAGTTAAAGATCTGGAATTGATTTCCTTAGAACTGTCTAAGGGCCCCAGTGCCTCAGTTTGAGGACCACTGCTCTGAGGCTTGTATCAGAGGTAGAATTGCTGATGTTAGGCATTGCCTAAGCCACGTGACTGTTTCATTAGAGCCATATCACTGAGAGCACTGCCTGTCTTTCAAAAACTTGGGAACAGTCCCTCTGAAGTTCCATAAATGTGAGTCATAGAAGTCATCTAACTTGGGGAAAACCTCATGGTCATTTTATTTAACTGGTGCCAGTGAATGAGTAATAACCCACCAGAGTTCTAGGAGACTCTTAATTTCTGTCTATAATTTGCATTGTGGCAACTTCTAGAAGTGTCTTTGTATTCACAACTTCCACATTTCTTTATTTTAAGGGTACCCTTAGCCTACATCAACCAAGATGGTACAAAGACAGCACTGTACTTAGTTTATATTCTATGCCCTGAAGCAGAAATACCTTTAAGTCCCCCATTACCCTCTGTAAATTGCAAAATAAACAGATGTCTAGTGGAGAAATTTATTAGAAATACCTTCTTCAGTTTGGGAGAACTAGGGGTCTGATTACTTGACCTTGCTTCTGGTTAGAAACTGAAGCCAAATAGGCTACCTAGGCAGCTTACTTTTAAGGCAAAAATTTTCAGCTTGCGGGCGGGCCGCGGTGGCTCAGCGGGCAAAGTGCTTGCCTGCTATGCCGGAGGACCTCGGTTCGATTCCCGGCCCCAGCCCATGTAACAAAAAACGGAAAAACAAAATACAATAAAACAAGAAAATGTTTAAAGATGTTTCCCTTTCTTCCTTCCTTCCTTCCTTCTCTCTGTCTTTCCTTAAAAAAAAAAAAAAATTTTCAGCTTGCAAATTTCAGGATGTAGTTGAAAAGGATGGTACAAAAACAGAATAATGGCCAAACTCAGGACTCAGTTTAATTCTACTTTAGTGACTGCAAAAATGTAATGTGCTATATCCAAATGATGAGGAAAAGTCAACTAGATTAAAGGGCAACTGTCTCAATATTGTAAAATAAACAGGATTTGAAAGGCAGGCAATCCTATTTTACAGTTAGCAGGTCCACAAGAACACAAAAATAAATTAAGGCCTATCTTAATTAAGGCTCCATCCTACTTTCTTCAGTGGGTGATAAAAGAAGAGGCTGGTCTCATGCGACCAGCACCCAATGGACTGGGGCTTCACTGCAGGGGGCAGCCTAAACAAAGGCGCTGTGTCCAGAAAATAAACTTCTGATAAGATGCTCAACTTAGAGATACATGAATGAGATTTTGTTTTCTTTTTTTCCTCCTCAGAAAATGGACCGTTTCTATCCATTAGCTTTCTCCCAATATCCTGGCTTCATAAAATTTCTGTTAACGATTGAGATATTTTCCAAATTGTTTTCAAGTACCATGGCCTTTGCTTACAGACTTCCTTTTTGTCTAGGTTTTCCTATGATGCAAAAAACATTCAGGTAAAACCTGTATATTTTTGAAGAAACGCAGCACACTTAAATACATTTACGTAACGAAAATCCACAAGAGAGAAATGTATTGCTTTTCCCTTGTATTTAGAAAAGATAAAATTTCTCTTCGAAGTCAGGTCTGACAACATTAGGTTTTTCCATGATAATCTTTAACAAAGTTCCTACAAGACAGAAAAGCCCAAATCACAATAGGGGTATCTTCTGAACTCTTTCTAAGACACTTGTTTAATCCAAAGATACTTATTTAATAAGAAACATAACTGGGAATTCCAGAACTACTTTATTTTATCATTAAGTGTCACCAGGGAAGTAAACAGTGGCCTACCTTTGGGTACCAAGACCAGGTTTTGAAAAAACTTAAATCTAAATTGCATTCATGTGGTTGAAAAATCAAAAGGCACAAAACCACAGCAGCACATACAATGTAAATTGTGTAACTTGGCAGTGCTAAAAATATCATCTTCCCACCTGGTCTGCCAGCCATATCAGTTTCTTGTGTTTTCAAATGGGAAGTCTTGAGACACAGAGGATAAGAGGAGGAAAACAGAAATAGGAAGAAAAAGAATGGCAAGGAAGAGAGCAGGAGAGAGGAGGAGAAGGATGAAAGGGAGAAGGAAAAGACTGAGGTTTTATATAAAGGATCAGAACTTTCTTCCAGACCCATCTTGGAATTGTCATGTTTGTATGTGTGTGTGTGTGTGTGTGTGTGTGTGTGTGTGTGCACGCACATGTATTTTCATCTGAATAGAAGAGGAAGAAAAGGGAAGAAGAAAAGGAGAAAAAAGAAGGGGAAAAAGGCACTTATCTGGGGAAAGATGATAAACCTATGGGAATTTTTAACTGTGTACATGTATTGCTTGAACAAAAACTTATTTGTATGCTTTTTCTTATATCACTTTTACTTAGTCCTAACAAAGTATATTTTGTTACTCTGAGATCAATATTTTAGAAAGAACATCAAAGTTAATAGGTATTCTTGAAGAAAGAGAGGCACGGATGCAGGCCTCTACCACCCTCCTATCAGAGATAAACTAACTTTTCTCCAGTACACAGTAGCCTAATGAAATCCAGAATTGAAAATTCTCTATGCACCAACCTGCCCCGGACTGCACACAGGTCCACTGAGTGGATTTGAGCCATGCTGAAGTCCCTACCATTAACTACACCTGGCACCATTTTCATTGACTCCGATGCTTCAGCAGGTGGCAGTGTTTCCACTTGGTTCTGGTGTTTCCTTCCTTTCAAAAGAACATGGTCCTCCTATAGGTGCCTTTTTTGTTTTTCTGTCCACCTATGAGGACTGCCTCCTATCTATCTTTGTTCGAGAGATACTGTCCCAGTGATTTTAGAAACCAAGGAGGAGAAGCAAATTTGCATCCTGTGGCAATTCATGTTTGATCTTTAAATCCTTAATCCTTCTTGCCTAATTTCAGGACACTTAGTGAGCATCAGTAAATCATGTTGCGTACCAATCCTTCTCTTTCCGTCTTCCAAATTCTATTTAATGTCTCTACTTAGGCAGTGTCCTTGTTCCCTTAATCATTCCTATCCAAGACTTGAAAACATCATTAAAATTCACCACCAACCAAATTTCTTTCTAATTTATTTATTGGGGTTTCTGTAAAAGCTAGATTTTCTTCCCATCTTCATTCACTGACAGGGTATCAGGAAATTTTCCAGGTTCTAATAAGGATCCTGCACTGAATAGTCATGTAATCTGGGTATGCAAACTTTTTGCCCCTTAGTTTCTTCATCTGTGAAACTGAATTGAGGAACTAGGTGATTTTTGAGGCCCCTTCTAGCTTTCACACTCTCGAATCATGAAATAAGTAGTCGGCTACTACTTGGAATGGAAGAAGGTGGTAATACAGTGCTGCGATGTGATTATTTCTTCAAGCAGCCAGAGTCATTAAATAATAAAGAGAGTGAAGAGTAGATCTAGTTGAGAAATTGACTTAGGGAGAGAGAGCTTCCGGGATAAGGTACAGCTGGTAGTACAGACAGCATTTAGGGCAGATATTCCCATGTATTTCTAAGGGTACAGTGGATACCAAACAGACCTTTAGGCTTAAATGCTGGAAATTCCTTAGTGTACCTATTGATTTAAAATGAAATTAAAGTTGAGCTTCCTCGTGTATTTGATATTCTTTTCCTAATGGATATTTGCTTATTTTTAGCCTTAATTTATTGGATGAAATCACTTTTTTTACCTTATAAAAATACTAAAAGGTCATTATAAAGAAATTTAATACCATACCAAAAGAAATAAAAAAAGAATAGGAGAATTCCTATCCTCCTGAAACACTCTGTCCTCACCCTGCCCCAGAGATAACTAGTGTTTTCTTATTTCTTGTTTATTCTTCCACATATTTTCCATATTATGCAAACCCATGTATGCATATTTGTATTATCACTTTTGTTTTATTTCACTGTTTTTTTAAACACTTTTTATTATGAAATATGTATACAAAAGGTCAAAAAAATTTTAAAAAGCAATAATTTTCAGAGTACATTTTAACAGGTAGTTACAGAACACATTTCAAAGTTTGGTATGGGTTACCATTCCACAACTTCAGATTTTACTGTCTAGCTGCTCCAAAACACCAGAGGCCAAAAGAAACATCCATATAGTGATTCAGCAGCCATACTTGTCGTTAAATGCTATCTTTTCTGTTACAATCCCTCTTTCTCTTTTGATGCTACTACTAATCTATAGGGGTCTTTGGGCTGTTTTCATTTTAGTTTTTTTCATGTTGAAAAGGACTATCAACAATATAGGATAGGGGGATGGAATTAGTTGTTATTCTTGGAGAGGCTGGCCCCTCTGGGTTTCAGGACTTGTCAGGTCTAGGAACCCTCCAAAGGTTATAAGTTTCAGGAAGGTAGAGTTATTGCTTGAAACTTTTGTAGAGTCTCAGTTAGAGCCCTAGGTGTTCTTTAGGGTTAACGAGAATGACGTTGGTTGGGATTTAGCAATATCTAGCTATATCTAGCTGCAACTTGCATAACAGTAGCTCCCAGAATAGCATCTCAATTCCATTTGGACTATCTTAGCCACAGTACCTTATTCTGTTACATTTATTTCCCCATTTTAGTCCTGAAGGCATTGTCGATCCCACAGTGCCATGGCCAAGCTCATTTCTGAGAGTCATGTCTCAGGTTGTCAGGGAGACCTTCACCCTGAATGTCATGTCTCATGTAGTGGGGAGGATAACAATTTTCATACAGAGTTGGGCTTAGAGAGAGAGAGAGAGCACATCTGAGCAACAAAACAGGTTTCCTAGAAGCAATTCTTAGGCATAATTACAGGTAGTCTTAGCTTCTCTGTTAGAGAAATGTTTCACTAAGGGCAAGTCTCAAAATCAAGGGCTTGCCCTATTATCCTGGGAGTTTCTAATGTTTGAGCAAGTACCAGGGGTTTCCCAGATGAGAAAATTTAACAGTTCCATATTTTTTCTACAGTCACACAAGGGACTCTACCAATACATTTTTTCTTTATTTTTTAATTGTGAAATATAACATATATACAA
This sequence comes from Tamandua tetradactyla, assembly GCF_023851605.1. NCBI lineage: Eukaryota > Metazoa > Chordata > Mammalia > Pilosa > Myrmecophagidae > Tamandua > Tamandua tetradactyla. Next base: position 47,975,538 of record NC_135339.1, read on the forward strand.
AAAAAGCAATACATTTCCAAATACACTTTAATAAGTAGTTATAGAACAAATATTAGAGTTTGGTATGGGTTATAGCTCCATGATTTTCCATTTTTTCTTCTAGCTACTCCAAGACACTGGAGACCAACAGAAATATCAAAGTAATGATTTAGCAGTCATACTCATTTGCTAAATCCTATCTTCTCTGTTATACTTTTCCTTCTGCTTAAATGACATATATATATATAAGCAATAAATTTCATAGTACATCACAACAATTAGTTGTAGAACAGATTTTAGAGTTTGGCAGAGGTTACAATTCCACCATTTTAGGTTTTTATTTCTAGCTGTTCTAAGGTACTGGAGGCTAAAAGAAATATCAGTATAATGATTCAGCACTCATACTCATTTGTTAAACCTGACCTTTTCTGTATAACTCCACTGTCACCTTTGATCTTTCTCCCACTCTTTAAGGGTATTTGGACAATTTCCATTCTAACTTTTTCATGTTGGAAGGGGCTGTCAATAATATGGGATGGGGGATGGAACTAGTTGATGTTCTGGAAAGGCTGTCCCCTCTGCATTTCAGGACTTAGATGGTCCAGAGACCCATCTGGAGGTTGTAGATTTTGGAAAGTTACTCTGGTACATGGAACATTTGTAGACTCTTATATATTGCCCTAGGCATTCTTTAGGATTGGCAGGAATGGTTTTGGTTGGGATTTGGCAAGTTATAATAGGTAAGTAATGTCCAACTGAAGCTGGAGTAAGAGTGACCTCCAGTATAGCCTCTTGACTCTATTTGAACTCTCTCAGGCCCTGTAATTTGTTACACTTCTTTTCCCTTTTTTTGTCAGGATGGCATTGTTGACCCCAGAGTGCCAGGGCCAGGCTCATCCCTGGGAGTCATCTTCCATGCCACCAGCGAGACTTTCATCCCTGGATGTCATGTCCCACAGAGTGGGGAGGGCAAGGTTTCACTTGTAGAGTTGGGCTTAGAGAGAGAGTGGCCATATCTGAGCAACAAAAGGGGTCCTCCTGAGTCTACCAATATTTTTAAACTATCAGCCTAGCATAGTATGGAATGTATCTGGGTATTACATTAGACCATACAGAATTACAAGGCCTCATTTCCATCTGGGTTCCATGTGGTTAGGTTGTTTAAATGAGCTATCCAGGCAGGTTCATTTAAACTGTGTGTTACAGTAAATCAGGTTCTCAACACAATAAACCTCTCTGTCTTTTGTCTCATGCAATAGGTGAAGCTCTAGAATACATACACTATTGTCCTTTGCCCTGTATTCTGATTTACCTTAGTCCTAACCAGATTGGCTTTGCTTTTATCTATAATTGAAGCCTAATCTCTTTTTTGGTAACTTTAATAGTTGTATGTAGCAATGCTGACTTTCCCAGCTGCAGAACTCCAGCTTTGGGTATTAGGTGTCACAGAGGTACCCAATGTTCCAAGGAAATACCAGCTTATATACATATAGCACAGCATCTCAGAATTTAGAAATACACTTACAATTCAGGACTGTATGTGACTACTTATAAGAGCTTATAATATAGGTTCCAGTTTTCTTGTAAATATTTTCCAAAAGATACCATACCATATTTTTTTCTTTTATTTCTGGCTTATTTTGCACAACACAATGCCCCCAAGGTTCATTCACTTCACTGTATGCTTCACAACTTCATTTCTTTTTTGCAGTTGCACAATATTCCATCATATGTATACATCACAGTTTGCCATTCTGCTTTTCAGTCACTGTGCCCTTCGGCCCCCTCCGTCTACTTACTGGGCATCAGGGATAATGTCCAAAACAGTCCATATTTTACCAGCAGACAAACTCGTTTAGTTGTAAGGATACAACTCACTTAGTTATACAATAAATTCTCATCATAGGATGAAATATTATGCAGCAGTAAGACAAAGCAGACTAAATTTCATAAAGACTGGGCCCTATCTGTCCTCTTTATTGCCCTATCCACTGAACTTAGCACAATTCTAGCATACAATAGACTCTCAAATATTTGTAGATTGAATCATTACATAAATGAATGAGATAAGATCCCCTACCATCAAGAGGGCAGACAAAACAGATAGTTTAAACTGAGTTTTCCCCATGCATTTTTCTCTTTCAAAAAGGGGTTCTTTGTTTTTAGAAAAAACGATGCCTTGGATGCTGGAAGGAGGTTCTGAAGTGACAGAATCATAGGAGCAAGAGTGGGGTTCAACCTGATTCTTTCTCAATGCCCCTCCTATACCTAGACAAATGCAGGCTGCTCTGTGAGGCACCTGGTAGATGCCCTAATACTTTCTGTTATATCAGAATTATTTCTTTCTGTTACTGGAAGATATAAAAAGCAAAACATATGCTCCATATGTTTAGAGTTTAGAATTAGGATTAGTGTTAGGGGAACTGTCACGGTCAGGTTCATATGTCAACTTGGCTAGGTGGTGGTTCCTGTTTGTCTGGTTAGGCAAGTGCTGGCCTGTCTTTTGCTATGAGGACATTTCATAGAATTAAATCATGATCACGTTGGCTACATCCACAGCTGATTCCATTTGTAATCAGCCAAGGGGAGTGTCTTCTTTAATGCCTCACACTTAATCTAATCACCAGAAGGCTTTTAAGGAGGATTCAGAAGAGACAATCACTTTTCCTGCTTCAGCCAGCCAGCCTCTCCTGAGAGTTTGTTAAGGACCTTTATTGAGTTGCCAGTTTGTGACCTGCCCTACAGATCTTGGATTCTTATATTCCCATGGTTGCCCAGCTAGCCTCTCCTGACAGTTTGTGGAGGACCTTCATCGGAGCTACCAGGTCACGGGCTGCTCAACAGACCTTGGACTCTATATCCCCACAGTTACGTGAGACACTTTTTGTGAATTTTATGTTTACAGTTATGTCCTGCTGATTCTGTTTCTCTAGCTAATACAACTCTCAAAGAAACGGAGAAGCCCGGAGCAAATGAGGCATTCACTGTGCACATAGCATTCAGAAATTATGACTTGGGCCAGGAAATAATAGGCAAGACCTGCCATGACAAGACAGATTTGACAGTTTTAGTCTGCAAGTTAACATTGTCTATGAGAGATTCTATTTTGGTTCCTCTATTAGTTAGGGTTCTCTAGAGAAAGAAAATCAACAAGAAATATTTGTAAATATAAAATGTATAAAAGTGTCTCATGTAACTGTGGGAATGTGGAGTCCAAAATCTGTAGGGCAGGCTGTGAAGCTGATGATTCCAATGGAGGGTCTGGGTGCAGCAAACATGATTATGATTTAAATCCATGAAATGTCCTCATAGCAACAGGCCAGCGCTTGCATGACCAGACAACCAGGCACCACCACTTGGCCAAGTTGACATATGAACCTGACCATGACAGTCCACCTCTTGTCAACTTGGCAGCTATACACATCATCTTAAGCCATACTTAATCTCTAAATAGAAAACAATAACAGACACACTTTTTCCTCACTAAGGATACTGAACTGTCCCACATACAACCAGAAATGCATTAAACTCTCCAGAATAGGGTGCAAGTCCTTGGGTAATATTCACTTTTACACTTGATATCTTACAACTTAAATACTATAACATGAACAAAACAGCTTATGTCATATGATAAAGGGGATAAAGCAAAGAGGAAACAAAGTATTTGATCCATAGTATACACAGATGGATACTAATTATAAAGCAAGGAAGAAATAGTCATACCATTACAGACTTCGTTTCTGTAACTGACCACGTGGTCATAGTTCATATTTATCACTACCTTCTTCCACTAACCATTCCATGTTCCCTTTACCCTCAGCAAGCACTTCAGCTGGCTGTGGTTCTTTGCCTGGTGGGGTGACCCAAACCTTCATTCCTGAAGTTCCAGAGCCATTGGTAGTCCTGCCTGGATTGGGTTGTTGCAATTTTCCATTGATTTTAATCAATAGGCATGGCAGTTCTAAGAGACACCCTAGGGGCTTTCTTATATTCTAGGAAAACTCTCCTTTACCTCCATTGTGTAGTTGCAGCCCTATTTCCCCTTGATAGTTAGGGTTAATCACCCCAGCCGTAAAGTTATCTCCTTCTTGGCTTGTTGATCCAGGGGCTTGAGTAGTCAAAGTGACTAGATGGCAGTCTTAGATTCCAGTTCAATGGAGCCATTGTTGTTTCTCCTGGTAGAAGCACTCCCCCTTCTGGAACAAAAACCTGTAGAACAGCAGAGCTCAAGGTCGCAGGGACAGAAAGCAAAAATTTTCTGGTGGATCTCTAGGGGTAATAGTTAGTGGTGCCACTCACATTTCCACCCCTTGGATCCTGTATGCATGGATCCAGGCTATGGGAGAAACAGCACCATACAGTGGATGCTGACTCAGAGTATGCACAGCCTCCTGGGGAACATCACTCCAGGTTTGCAAGGTATTGCCACCTAGTTGACACCATAATTGAGTTTTCAAAATGCCATTCCACCATTCTATCAATCCAGCTGCCTCTAGATGATGGGGAACATGGTAAGACCAGAGAATTCCATGAGCATGTGCCCATTCCCACACTTCATTTGCTGTAATGTGGGTTCCTTGATCAGAAGCAATGCTGTGTAGAATACCATGATAGTGGATATGGCATTCTGTAAGTCCACAGGATGGTAGTTTTGGCAGAAGCATTGTATGCAGGGGAAGAAAACCCATATCCAGAGTATGTATATATTTCAGTTAGAACAAATCACTGCCCCTTCCATGAATGAAGTGGTCCAGTGCAATCAACATGGCACCATGTAGCTGGCTGTTCACTTTGGGGAATGGAATTATATCAGGGGCTGAGTATAGGTCTCTGCTGCTTGCAGATTGGGCACTCAGTAATGGCTGTAGCCACATCAGCCTTGTTGAGCAGAAGTCCATTTTGCTGAGCCGATGCATATCCTCCATCCTTGCCACCATGACTACTTTGTTCATGAGCCCATTGGGCAGTGACAAGAGTTGCTGGGGAAAGAGGCTGACTGGTATCTACAGAACGGGTCATCTTATCCACTTGATTATTAAAATATTCCTCTGCTGAAGTCACCCTCTGGTGCACATTCTTATGGGACACAAATATCTTCATGCTTTTAGCCCACTCAGAAAAGTCTATCCACATACTTCTTCCCTAGACCTCTTTGTCACCAATTTTCCAATCATGCTCTTTTCAAGTCCTTGACCATCCAGCCAAACCATTAGCAACAGCCCATGAGTCAATATACAAACACACCTCTGGCCAGTTCTCTTTACAAGCAAAATGAACAACCAGGTACACTGCTCAAAGTTCTGCCAACTAGGAGGCTTTCCTCTCACCCCTGTCCTTCAGGGACATCCTGGAAAAGTGTTGTAGTGCTGCAGCTGTCTACTTTCAGGTGGTGCCTGCATATCGTCCAGAACCATCTGCAAAACAGGCCCAAGTTTTCTCTTCCTCAGTCAGTGCACTGTAAGGAACTCCCCAAGAGGCCATAGCTCTGGCCTGGGAAAGAGAAGGTAATGTGGCAGAAGTGCAGAGCACGGGCATTTGGGCCACTTCCTCAGGTAACTTACGCCTTCAGGACCTGCTCTCACCCTATGTCGTGTATACCATTTCCTGTTTATGATGCAGTGCTGTGCATGCCCAACTTTATGGCTTTGTTGGTCAGACACTCAGCTCATGATAGGCAGTTCAGGTCTCATGATAACTTGGTGGCCCACGGTTAAGCATTCAGTCTTTACTAAGGCCCAGTAGCAGGCTGAAAGCTGTTTCTCAGAAGGAGAGTAGTTATCTGCAGCAGATGGTAAGGCTTTGCTCCAAAATTCTAAGGTTATGCATTGTGATTCTCCTACAGGGGCCTGCAAAGGCTCAAGGTAGCATCTCTACTTGCAACTGACACTTCCAGCACCATTAGATCTGCTTGATCACATGGTCCAAGTGGCAGAGTGGCTTGTAAAGCAGCCTGGACCTGTCGCAGAGCCTCCTCTTGTTCAGGTACCCACACAAAATTAGCTGCTTTTCTGGTCACTAAATAAATGGGCCAGAGTAGCACACCCAAATGAAGAATATGCTGTTGCCAAAATCCAAAGAGTCCAACTAGATGTTGTGTTTCTTTTTTGGTCGTAGGAGGGGCCAGATGCAGCAAGTTATCCTTCACCTTTGAAGGGATATCTTGACATGCCCCACTCTACTGGGCACCTAGAAATTTCACTGAAGCGAATTTTTGTTGTATCTCCCATCCTCTGCCACATAAATACCTTACCAGTAAGTCTAGAATAGTTGCTACTTCTTGCTCACTAGGTCCAATCAACATGATATCATTAATATAATGGATCAGTGTGATGTCTTGTGGGAGAGAGAAATGATCAAGGTCCCTGTGGACAAGATTATGACATAGGGCTGGAGAGTTGATATAGCCCTGAGATAGAACAGTGAAAGTATATTGTTGATCTTGCCAGCTGAAAGCAAACTGTTTTTGGTGGTTCTTACTGACATCTACTGAGAAAAAAGCATTTGCCAGATTAATGGCTGCATTCCAGGTTCCAGGGGATGTGTTGATTTACTCAAGCAATGATACCACATATAGAACAGCAGCTTCAATTGGAGTCACCTCCTGGTTGAGTTTATGATAATCTACTGTCATCCTCCAAGACCCATCTGTTTCGTGCACAGGCCAAATAGGAGAGTTTCATGGAGATGTGGTGGGAATCAGCATCCCTGTATCCTTCAAGTCCTTAGGAGTGGCAGCAATCTTTGCAATTCCTCCAGGCATCCTGTATTGCTTCTGATTTGCTATTTTGCTAGGTTGGGGCACTTCTAGAGGCTATTATGGCCTTTCCTACCATAATGTTCCTCATTCCATGAGTCAGAGAGCCAAAGTGGGGATTCTGCCAGTTGCTCAGTATGTCTATTCCAATTATGCATTTTGGAACAGGGGAAATAACTACAGAATGGGCCCTGGTGCCCATTGGATCTACTGTGAGATGGACTTGAGCTAAAACTCCATTGATTACCTGACCTCCATAAGCCCCCACTCTGACTGATGGACCAGAGTGACATTTTGGGTCCCCTGGAATTAATGTCACTTCTGAACCAGTATCTAACAATGCCCAAAATATCTGATCATTTCCTTTTCCCCAGTGCACAGTTACCCTGGTAAAAGGCCATAGGTCTCCTTGGGGGTGGCTTGGAGGAAGATTAACAGTATAAATCTGAGACAGTGCAACAGGGTCCATCCCCAAAGGGACCTGGCCTCCCCTTATTCAAGGGAATCTGGGTCTGTAAACTGTCTCAAGTCTGGAAATTGATTAACGGGCCGCGATTCTCTGTTTTTGTAATTCATGTTAGATTTCTGTTCACTTCACCTAACCCTTCTGCTTATACAGCTCAAATAAGAATTTAGGAAACTGCTCATCTATTGTACTTCTAGGTACCTCATGATCTACTAGCCAACACACAAATCTCTACGGGTCAGATTATTTTGATTCCTGCTTTGAGTATGCTGTCCATTATGATGGCCACGTCCACCTTTTCTTTGGCAATTAAGTGCTGCCACCTAGCTTCTGCCAAATCAGGATCTGATCATCCTCATTGTGTTTAAGGATTCCAGATCAGTGACAGCAGTTCCCACAGTAATATCTGACCTACAGAGAAGTATAACTACAGAGCTCTTCAGGGATCATAGCACTAGTCTCACAAATTTATTTTTCACAGTTCTGGTAAAAGATGCATCTTCGGGACATTCTTGGGGTGTATGAGCAGGCTTTCCATGATAAATCTTCTCTAACATTCCAATCTTTCTAAGCTGTTGGATCCCCTCAATCACATTATAGCAGGGCAGTTCTGGCATTTCAACCTTAGGCCATCTTTTGATCCATGTTTCGGCCAACCATCCAAACAACTGCTAATGCCTTTTCTATCCCCTCAGCTACAACACTGAATGCAGAATCTCTGCTTAGTGGGCCCATATCAATAAATTCTGCCTGATCCTGCTTTATATTTCTCCCATCATTATCCTACACCCTTAAAATCCATTGTTCACATATTCCTGTGATTTCTGTCTCATCAAATTGGAAAACTCATGCAGTTCTTTTGGAGTATAGCATACCCTCCTCATGGGTGACACTTTGCATCTCACCTTTTGGGGCCTGTAGGGACTTTAGTCTAGTTATAGGTCCAGGTAGAAAAGAAGGGTGGTGGGGTGGGTCATGAAAAGAATTAGAAGTGTCTTCCAAGCCAACTGCTTCAGGGTAATTGTTTGCAGTTTCACCTGGTAAAACAGGACTAAACTCTAGGTGGAAGAACAAAGTCTGTTTCCCCATGGGGGATAATTATGTGCTTCATAGGCACTGAAAGGTTAATCCCTTCAGGTGAAGGTTGGGTGACCAACTCCTGAGGGGAGGATGAAGTTGGGGCAGCTAGATCCTCAGGGCAGACTATTACAGGGTTATCTAGAAAAAGACTCAGAATACTCTAGGGTTTCTACCTCTCCACAGCTATCATTATCAGTCCATATGTTGCCATCCCATTTTTCAGGGTCTCACTCCTTTCCAATCGATGCCCTTACTTTAATGGCAGACACCATGCAAAATTGAGATTTCAGTTTATGTTTTAAAATTGCTACTCTAACAATGAGACTCTGATTCTGATTCTCAGGGATCTCAAGTCTGCAGTTACAGGAAATAAGATTTTTCTTCAGAGCACTCATAGAAACGTTTACATCTAACATGTGGTGCGTAAGCTTCTCAATTGAAGCCTTCAGCTCATCCCTTTTTCTCATCAATGTATACAGCATGTCCAACAAAAGCCAGCCCACAACTCTATATCTCTCAATTCCACAAAACTCCATAACGGTGTCAAAAACATTATCACCCAGAGCCTGGTTTCATACAAGCAAACAATTAGAATCAAATGGCGATATTTTAACTATCACTTTTTCCAGTTCACCCCTTGGATTGGCAGTGTCATTCTGATTACAGGAAACAGAGTCACTAATGCCTCTGAGACCAGTCAGAGTAGAAAACCAATCATAAAAACCCATTTTTAAGATTCTGTTTTTTAAGAACTATGACTGGTACCAAGTTCTATTAGCTAGGGTTCTCTGGAGAAACAGAATCATCAGGAGATATATGTAATTAAAATTCTTAAAAGTGTCTCAAGTAACTGTGGGGATGCAGAGTCCAACGTCTGTAGGGCAGGCCATGAGCTGGCAGCGCCAATGAAGTTCCTCAATGAACAGTCAGGAGAAGCTGGCTGGCTGAAGCAGCAAGAGTGATTATTTGTTTTGAAACCACCTTAAAAGCCTTCTGGTGATTGAATTAAGTATGATTCGTTGCAGAAGACACTCCCCTTAGCTGACTGCAAATGCAATCAGTTGTGGATGCAGCCAACATGATCATGATTTAAGTCTATGAAATGTCCTCATAGCTACGGACAGGCTAGCACTTGCCTGAACAGACAATCAGGCACCCCCACCTGGCCCAGTTGACACATGAACCTGACCATGACAAGGGTGATCATTTCATATACCACATCTCTCTGCTGAGAGGTGAAAGGAGGCACAGTAGCAAGTGAAATAGCTCCAGGACAGATTTAGGACATGAAAAGCTAAGAGGCAATGATTGAAAATTCCCTCTCTCTCTCTCTTTTTTTAATTCAAAGAAATAAAATTATTTCTGAAACATAAAACATATTTTAATGTATCCATGTGAATATAAATCATTAATAGTTTAAGATAATGAACTTTGGTTGTTAATATTTGTTTTTCATGCAAAAAACACCACCATATTTAGAGAAAAAATAAATAAAAATGGCAACTTAAAAAGGAAACCCTGGAATTCCTTTCAAATGTGAAATTCAATTGTAAATGAAATGGCAATAAAATGATATCCTACACTATGCTATGTATTAGATTTGCTACTTAATTTCTCCTTATCAAAAACGAGTCTAAAATAATCTTCCCATTTTCCTTTGTAAAGATAATAACCTTCGTGATTTAATAGGGAGTTCTATGTGGCCAATTAACCTATCACCCCCATCCTGTGTTCTTCATTCCAGGAACCTGTTTTATTTCGTTCATATCATTTTGTATATTGAAATGTTCTTATTTATTCATCTTCCAATTATTAATATTTACAGATTTATCTGAGGAAATTCCAGCTTTTGTTTACAGGGAACCGGCCAAGAAGGGGATTACACTATTGTCTGGGGTGATTGACCCTGACTATCAGGGGGAAGTAGGACTGTGACTATATAATGGAGGTAAAGAAGAGTTTTCTTGGAATATAGGAGACCCCCTAGGGTATCTTTCAGTACTACCAAGCCCTGTGATTAAAATCAATGGAAAACTGCAACAACCCAATCCAGGCAGGACTACCAATGCCTCTGAAACTTCAGGAATGAAGGTTTGGGTCACCCCACCAGGCAAAGAACCACGGCCAGTTGAAGTACTTGCTGAGGGTAAAGGGCACATGGCATGAGTAGTGGAAGAAGGTAGGAATAAATATGAACTTCGACCACGTGATCAGTTACAGAAACGGGGATTGTAATACTGTTTTGTTCATGTTATACTATTTAAGTTGTGTGATATCAAGTTTAAGAATGAATGTTACCCAAGGATATGTACCCCATTCTGGAGAGATTTACTGTGTTTCCAGTTAGATGCAGGACAGTTGAGTATTGTTAGGTGAAAGAAAAAATGTGTTTTATTGTTTTTTATTTAGAAATTAGGTATGGTTTAAGATGGTATGTATAGCTGCCAAATTGACAAGGGGTGGACTCTCATGGTCAAGTTCATATATCAACTTGGCCAAGTGGTGGTACCTGTTTGTCTGGTTGGGCAAGTGCTGGCCTGTCTGTTGCGATGAGGACATTTCATAGAATTAAATGGTGATCATGTCAGCTACATCCACAGATGATTCCATTTGTAATCAGCCAAGGGGAGTGTCTTCTGCAATGAGTAATGCTTAATCTGATCACTGGAAGCCTTTTAAGGAGGATTCAGAAGAGACAGGCTCTTCCTGCTTTGGCTGATGAGCCTCTCCTGTGGAGTTTGTCCAGTCCCTCCATCAGAATCGTTGGCTTCACAGCCTGCCCTGCGGATTTTGGACTCTGCATCCCCGCGGTCACATGAAAAACTTTTATAAATTTTATATTTGCGAGTGTTCCCTGTTCATTCTGTTTCTCTAGAGAACCCTAATTAATACAGCTCCCTTCTTTATTCCCAGGACCTAGAATTATTCCTTCCATGATAATGGAGTCAGAATCATTTATGAAGGTAGAAAGGGATGAATGACTCCTCCTTCCTGCCCTTCAAAATATCCTTACGTCTTTATTCTCTAACATCATATGGTGCTTATAATTTTGTCATTGATAAATCCAAACAAGAGGAACGTTGTGGATTGTATATTATATATAGCTTTTATAATGCGACTGTGTGATTGTGAAAACCTTGTATTGCTGCTCCTTTTATCCAGTGTATAGACAGATGAGTTAAAAAATAAGAATTAAAAATAAATAATAAGGGAAATAAAGGATAAAATTTGGGTAGATTGAAATACTAGCGGTCAATGAGAGAGAGGGGCAACGGGCATGGGATTTATGAGTTTTGTCTTTTTTATTTTTTCCTTTTTATTTCTTCTTCTGGAGTGATGCAAATGTTCTAAAAATGATCATTGTGATGAATACACAACTATGTGATGATATTATGAGCCACTGATTGCATACCATGTATGGACTGTATATGTGTGAAGATGTCTCAATAAAAATATTAGAAAACAAAAAAATAACACGAACAGAGTGTGTCCCACAGAATGAAGAGCTGACTGGGTTTATTTTCTGTGTAATCACAGTGTGACCCCTGGAATATAGCATTTCTTATGTTCAGGAAAATTTTCTTTTAGGATATAGTTACTTACATATAACCCATGGCAGTATCTTCTGAGGAAATGTCTTGAATATGTAAAGGAATAGCAATATTTGTTATTAGGATAAATGAAATAAGGGAAAAGACTTCAGACCCTTGGAAAAATGGGCTATTTAAATTCAAACCTACAATTACTACATTTTTCTATTCTGTATTATTTAGAAAACTGGCTAAACGGATAAAAATAGAGAAGATTACTTAAAAATTAAAGCCATTGATTTAGATCTCTATTTGAAAGGTCAGTGTGTGGGAGATGCGAAAGGCACCGTAGCTATCAGAGTACAGACAAAAGACATTTTAGCAGCAGGACCTACAAAGAGCACATCAACTATTTATATCACACATCAAGCAGCTTGTCATTTCCATTTATCAAAGAAAAGAAAGGAATTTTCCTTGGACTTTCTTAGGGTGTATTAACAGCACAGTTTTGGAATCAGCTCTGAGGAACTATAATTAAAGCTGGTTTATCATGTTCACTAATTATTCTGTATAGTTAGTCTCCCTGAAGCTTTATATAACTCTCCCTTTGTTACAAGCTTCTGTTTCTCCCTAGGGTGTTCTGAATCCAGACAGGTAAGGAATTGAAGTGCTTAGAAACCAGTGTATTGTATTATCTGTACAGCTAAGCAGATAATTGTAATTTAAATAAGAAAAAAACCCACAATTTATTTTTTAACTCTCCTCACCTTAGATTAGGGCCAGTTATTTAGAGGTTTCAGATCTACCATCTGGGTAAGGAGATCCTTTGAGTAGAAGGAAAAAGTGAAAATGGATATATCAGTATTTCCTTCAGAAAAATACTTAACACTGGGACAGGGAGGAGGTTTTATTCAGCCACTCCTAGTAACCACTTGATGCACTGTTAGGCTGGCCAAACATCTGCCACATTGGGTGATTCTTTCCTTCACCACTAGAGAGGAGTAGAGGGACTTGATGTTCAGAGAAGGAGCAAATATCCTATTTTCTGCCTTTGGTCTGAGAGAAATCCTTGCAGGCTAGTCTCAGGTTCTAGCATTTTAATGCTACAGATGCATCCCCTCTTGCTCCAGAATAGTTCTGTGCTATGAGAATTGAAATGTATCCTCTCTTCATGCCTGACACCAAGAGGGACAGGAATGAGCCCATTTTCTCCCAAGGAAGCAGATTTGAGAGTTTCTCAGCTGTTGGGACACCAATGTTCATACAGGGCAGGCTCCAGGGGAGGGGTGGAGCAGTGTAATGCAAATAACAAATATTCTGGGGACAAGATGAGCGACCTGAAAACAAACATAGCACATCTTACCCCTCCCCATTCTACTTCCCTTCATTTAGCTTCATCTTCATCTTCGCTTTCCCCCAAGAAGTAGTTGATACTCAATTGGGGATAGCTCAGCTTCTTCTTAGGCAATCTAGGGGAACACCTTGAAACCTGGGACTCCTTCTCTTTGGTTATTTGTAAAATAAAGAAATTTCTAGCTCACACGAGGCTGTATGGACAGGATTTTCATCTTTGGAAACCAAAAGCAGGGCTTTCTCCTATTCGTCCCCACACTGCTCTCCAATTCCTTTTATATTCATGATCTCCACCCCCTCCAAGCTGGCCAGAAACACGCACAAAACCAGAGTCCAATATATTGACATTAGAGCTTTGGCAGGTTGCTAATTCCTAGGGTGCTGTTTTAAAAAAAGATGTTGTATACAAATGCTAAGTTTTATGGAGCTTCAGAGGTCGCTGAGAATACTGTAAATATTCCCCGTTTAATGAGTAGTCCTGGAGTTAGGTAATGGCCTGTGGCTTCTAAGCTGGATCTCTTGGGGCTTCTAGTCTTCAGAGGCTGCCTGTAACCATGATGAGCACATACACAATCCTTTCTCACACAGTGCATAAATCCTCTCTAGACCTTCCTAGGCACCTATTTAAAATTATTGCAATGCACAGGCATACTGATTCCCATTCTCCTGAATTTTGAAAAACGACCCAGTGCCCCAGCCTGGTTCCACTACATTTGGAATTCTCAAGTCAGATCCTTCCGGACTCAGATTGTTGCCTTGAGTTCCACTTCCCAGTGGAAAGAACAAAAAGGTAGGCATCCCTACATTGGTATTGATTAATGCCCATGCAGAAGGTGGACCATTTGCTTTGTAGCTGATAAGAAGGGGTGGGTCCGGGGGTTGGAAATGCTCTGCAGTTCTGAGCTCTCTCTCACAGGGATAGATCGGGACTGTAAACAGACTTGACAGGTTTGTTCAGGGCAGACGGCCATCCTCTAGGTTTTCAGACGAGCTCTGTCACTTGGCTGAGTCTACAGTAGGTGGGGCGCGCTCACCAGCTCCAAGGTAGTGACTAGAAATTTGTTGCAACATCGCGGACCCTGCAGCGAGATGCTGCAAGAGATACCCCTTTGGCAGGCGTGCACACAGCCTGGCCGGTTCGCCCTCAGGAAGAGAGCACCGGTAGGGCGGATGCTCCAGACCCCCAGGGCTCAGCCCTTTCTCTTCACGGATGTGAACGCACAGCGTGAGCAGTCCACAGCAAGGAACCTCAGGTCTCGGTTGGGCCGGTGGCAGGGGAGGGGTGGGACCAACTGGGAAACTCTCGCCCGAGGATCTACAGAATTCGGTGGCTATAACTAGCCTGGAGAGGCGGGGGCACGTGCTTGCATCTGCGTACTTGTGTAACCAGCTCCTCAGCGCCAGCGCCGATAGCGCTCCAGCACGAGGTTCCCCCGAGAATGTCTTCCCGGCGTCGCCTCGGAGGGTCTGGGGTCTCGCACCCCAGCGGAAGGCAGCAGACCACTTGCCTCAAGAGCTATCGTAGGGGAATGAGAATTTGGAAAGTTCCCCAACTAGGAGCACACGTGACCTCCTCCTGAAAGTAGTTCCGTCTGTGGCCCTTGTATCCATCCACCCCCTCCTTTGAACTCTCCTAAGTCTTTTCGGCCCCGCCCACTCACGGGTTGCTGCTTCCTACCGTCCGGTACTTCCTACCCCGGCCACACAGCCCCGGCCTCGAGCGGGTGCAGCTTCGCTGCGGGTTCGCAGATCCAGGATCATCCACCCCGCCGGGTTTTTGCTATGATCATAAAGGGGCGGGGCGAGATAGACTCAAAGGCCAGAGCTCGGGTACGTCGCGTTGAACCAACCTGTAACCCCGAGGGGAGGCTGGCTTGGCTCTGCTGGGGCCAGTGAAGGGCCCGCGGGGTGCATCCTACCCACGGGTATTCGCTTTCAGCCCATCTGGACCGTTGTTCTTTGCTACCTGGAAATTCAGGGGCTGATCTGTTTATACTTATGGCGCTCACCTAGGAGCTTGCGTTTTTAGGGCAAATAAGCCGAGTTGCAGAAGCCGCGGTGGGGGAAGTCAAAGCGAGACGGATAGGGAGAAACACACTGAAGACACAATAGCTGTTTGTTATTTGTGCTAAGACTGACACCTTGAGAGACACGGGGGTGGGGGAGAGAGGGAGAGATGTAGGGGTGGGATTTCTAGGCAAAAACTGCTGCAGTCAAATCCCGGTAAACGACTGTGGCCTGATAGTGGGGCAAAAGGAGAGTGTGGAGGAAGGCAGTACCGGGGAAATATGGGGGCGGAGGCAGGGGGAGGGGTGTCTTCACTGCAAGGACAGTGCCTGCGTTTCCGTACACACTGACCAGCGCGGTCACCTGGCCCCTCCACCTGTGCACAGGTAACCTCAGACTCGAGGCTGGCACTGCTCAGCGCACCGGCCTCAGTATTCATCTCCTATCTTCCCCCGCAACGGCCTACCCTGCCTCCTGCTTGGTTTCTCCGTAGAGGCCGAGCCTTTGCCCGTTTCCCCCGCCCAGCGTTGCTGCAGAAGGAGCGGCGGCACGAGCAGTTACAGGCGGGAGCCTCCGAACAAGCCCGAGCGGGTCCCCAGCAGTCACACTGGGCATGCTCAGTAGCGCCTGCAGGCTCCTGGCTCTGCGTTTGCACTAGGAGCCGCTGCTCGGCCCCCATTACTGCTTCTGCCCTGCCCTGCCCAGCCCTGCCCTCCCCTCCTTTCCCTTCCCCTCCCCCGGCGCGACCTCGTCTTCCTCCCGCCACCCCCCGGGCTCCCCAGGCGCTCGGGCTCTGCGCGGCGGCGGAGGGGGCGGGTAGGCCGGCAGGCGGTGATGTGGCGGGACTCTTTGTGCACTGCGGCAGGATATGCGTTGGGGCGTCGGGACGCGGCTGCGCTCAGTTCTCTCCTCTCGGAAGCTGCAGCCATGATGGAAGTTTGAGAGTTGAGCCGCTGTGAGGCGAGGCCGGGCTCAGGCGAGGGAAATGATAGACGGCGGCGGCCGCGGCCCAGAGCCCCTCTCAGCGCCCGTGAGCAGCCGCGGGGGCAGCGCCCTCGGGGAGCCGGCCGGCCGGCGGCGGCGGCAGCGGCAACGCTTCTCGCCTCCTCTTCTTTTCTAACCGTGCAGCCTCTTCCTTGGTTTCTTCTGAAAGGGAAGGTGGAAGCCGTGGGCTCGGGAGGGAGCCGGCTGAGGCGCGGCGGCGGCACCTCCCGCTCCTGGAGCGGGGGGGAGAAGCGGCGGCGGCGGCGGCGGCGGCCGCGGCGGCTGCAACTCCGGGGAGGGGGTCGGAGTCGCCTGTCACCATTTCCAGGGCTGGGAACGTCGGAGAGTTGGTCTCTCCCCTTCTACTGCCTCCAACACGGCGGCGGCGGCGGCGGCACATCCAGGGACCCGGGCCGGTTTTAAATCTCCCCTCCGCCGCCGCCGCACCCCCCCTGGCCCGGACTCCGGAGGCCGCCGGAGGAGGCAGCCGTTCCGAGGATTATTCGTCTTCTCCCCATTCCGCTGCCGCCGCTGCCAGGCCTCTGTCTGCTGAGGAGAAGCAGGCCCTGTCGCTGCAACCATCCAGCAGCCGCCGCAGCAGCCATTACCCGGCTGCGGTCCAGAGTCAAGCGGCAGCAGAGCGAGGGGCATCAGCTACCGCCAAGTCCAGAGCCATTTCCATCCTGCAGAAGAAGCCCCGCCACCAGCAGCTTCTGCCATCTCTCTCTTCCTTTTTCTTCAGCCACAGGCTCCCAGACATGACAGCCATCATCAAAGAGATCGTTAGCAGAAACAAAAGGAGATATCAAGAGGATGGATTCGACTTAGACTTGACCTGTATCCATTTCTGCGGCTGCTACTCTTTGCGTTTCTGCCACTCGTATGGTGGGAGTAGACGGATGTGAATAATTTCCATAGATTGGGGGCTATCACATTTAACCCTGGTTTCTAGATCATGTATTTTGTGTCTCTTGAGTGTACTCAACGTAGGGTGTGTTCGGCTAGACGAAACTCTTGCCTGGTTGCAAGTGTCAAGGTGCAGATTGGTTTCTTAGTCGTTCTCTGTGGTCTTTTCCTAGGGGCTATTGTCCGTTAATGCAGGATACAGTACTCTCAGTGGATTAGAGAGCTCGGTAATCCGGTTTATTAAATGAACAAAAATGTAGAGGCTTTGAGGTTGAGCATATTTCGATTAAATCTTGGCTTAGGCGCTTCATCAAGGGTATAGATCAGATTAAAATGAAAATTAGTGTTGCACGTACGCATATTGCATCAGAATCTGCAGTGATTGTGTTTAGTTTCCTGGGTTGCATTGATAGATTCTTATAAAATGTGTGTTGTGGACTGATTTGCATAACTTTAGAAGCAGAATCATTTTTTGCATATACGGTGCGTTTTGAAGGCAAAGGTAGGTTTGTATGTTTAAACTGAGTTCATTACAGCTTTGAACTGCAGTTAGAAGTTTAGTAGTTTGAAATCAATAGTGCCATACTATGCCTTATAAGGCACTCTTATTAGATCTTTGTTAAATTTGCCGTTTTCTCTCCGGAAAGGGTGATGTAGGATAGGGCTTGAAATTTACAGTGCGATAGCATTTTATGTTCAGTCCCACATCATATGTAATAGAATGAAGATTGAGTGGTTTTAGATCCCAAATTCCATGTAGGTCCAAGGCTATCGTGTACATAGCAGTTGGTGATTGTAGAGATTAAACTTCAGTTCTCACTTGAAATTTAAGTATTATTGGATGCAAGTATTGCTACTCACTTTACAGATTCTCTGACTTCTATGGGTATCCGTTAATTTTTTCTGACTTCTGAACATTGTCGAGTTCAACATAAGCAGCTAATATCCAGAAATGCTGGGGAGAGTGGATTACTCCAGTGTCAGAATGTAGGTAAATGTTAATTTTTTTCATACACTGCACTAAATTTACTGAATCAGCTTATTGAATAAGACAGAAACCAAGAATTTTAACGGTGTGTAGTTTTAGTTGTCTAAAGGTTAGGCCTTTGTACTTCAAAAGATAGTGGTTATCAAGAGGCAGTAACCTTTGCAGTTTCATGTAAAACAAACTAGTTTTAATCACGGATGGGGATAGAGTCCTACTTTTTTTTTTCAGAAAGGAAAGTATTACTGTTTTCACAGAAATTGAGAGTAGGCCTATGTATAAAGCATGTGAAAGCAGAATTAAGCCTGAGGTGACTGAAGCATTTTAGCTCTATCAAGACCTCCATTGTAAACACCAGAAATTAGGCAATGTACATTGTAGCAGTGGACACTATATAGTTAAAATTATGTAATTGCATAAGTGTTAATTTATTAAAAATATTCTTAATAAAAATTATTTCTAAGTAAACATTTCGTTTAAAGGTAGAGTCACATTAAGGTGTCAATATGGTCTAAAATTTGTGAGGAAAAATTTTTTGTTATTCAAGAAAGTGTTTATGATGTGAAGAGGCTTTATTCCTTTGAATTATGTATAGGCTTCACATGAATGTGCACAACTAATTTTGCCCAAGTTTTTATTTTGAAATGAAGATAGATCTTAGTGAGAAAGTAGCTTTATAACATACAGTCAAGTAGAGTTTTTGGTGAAGTTAAAAATAATTGTAAAAAGAATATTTGGAAAATTTTGGAGTGTGCATTAATTGGAAAACTTTACTAAGGCTGAATTTGATTCTCCTGACCAAAGGATAATTATGGAAAAGCTCTTCTGATTTGTGACTTCAGAAACAATCTATTTGTGTGAATTATTAACAATTATCTACATATATAGGGAGAAATTTAATAAATATTTATTTAACTTTTAAAAACACTTTCTCATTCAACAAAATTAAAAAAAAACAAAATGCCTGCTGGCATTAGATTTCTTTCAGGATTCAGGGTAGGCTTGTGTTGTTTTTACTTTAAAGCATTTTAAAGTTACTCTCCCAGGTCCTTACAAGTGAGCAGTGAGGCAATTGGCAATTTCTCCTTTGATTTCAGAGTCTGTAGACCTTTCTACACGTGAAATTTATGTGACTTAAGACTTTCTCTAAAATGTACTTTTAGTTATGGTATGCGTAGAAAACTATCAAATATTGTGTAAAATGACTAATAACACTTAATTTCTAGAGTTGTGGTTTTATTGAGCCAAATATTGATATGAAAAAGAGTCACTGAGGAAAAAGTCAGTGAAGGGCTTCCTTTTTTTTTTTTTAAGTTCAGCTCCCAATAATTTTGTTATACCTGAGAACTTTGGTTGGGGGGTGGGGTGGGATGGGTGGGGTGGGAATTAAAATGTCTATTAAAGACAGTTGCTGTCAGGTTGTAGTGTCAGTTTCAGCAGTAAGCCTGTAAAAAGTTTGATTCCTTTATGAAAGTAGTGATTGGAGTATTTTTATCTGATACATATAATAAGTGTTTTCTCATAATCAAAGGAAAATTGAGGACCGTAATTCAGTCTTTAAATATTTGCAAAGTTGAATTTTTCTAAAAAGCAATTTGTTGATAGTGTTTTACTCTTAATGTTATTCTGGAAACAGTGTTGAATACAGGACTATAATGTATTTAGTGTCTTTAGATGACATGAGAATTTTAGGCTCTTGTATTTTTGTTTATTAGGTTTGTGTCTAGTAAAATATTTATATAGGGAGTATTTGCAACTTGTAGAGAATACAGTGAACTTTTCAGCTACGGTTTGAAGTTATCTATGTTTTGAGATTTTTAAAGATAAGGGATTATTGAATATTACCATATTATGAGATGTTTTTAAAAAATTCTGAATAGTTAACATTTTATATTGTTTTGCATTTTTTAAAGTTGTATTTCTTTCTTAACCATTTGACTAGGCCACCTGTTTGCTATATGATACTTTACAAACTTCATGAAAGGAGTAATTTGTAGATTATAAGAGTCTTACTATAAGGAAAAGGGAATTTTATTGCTGTCCATTATATATATTTGTACAGTAGTACAATAACCAATGTAGGTGTAAAGTACTTATAAAATACTTAATAAATGCTAAGTGATTAAAGATCATAAAATATGATGAGAAGTAACCACCTGATTTTAAGCTTAGTTTTAGAAATATATTAAGAGAGAGATGCATTCATGCATATTAGCTATTAGAATTTTATTTTAACAATTTGGGAAAGGTACATGGTGACGTTTTAATTTATGTATGCACCAATTTATCTTTCCCATAGTAACATCTTATTGGTATCAAATTCTTTTTTGTAGTTTTCTTATTTTCAGATATTCTCATTTTGAAATTTGTCCCATTTGCTTTTTGTTCATTTGGTGGTAGCTTAATGCTTTTTAATAATTTTAAGCCACAGGTGGCTTTTAATGGGGAATATTTGTTTTGGAGAATTCACCGTTTCAACAGTAATTCATTTTCAGTAAGCATATTCTATTTTAAAATTTTTATTTCAGTCTTTCTAGTAAGTCAGAAGTGTAGGAAATAATTTTTTATTGATAGTCTATGTGAAATCAGAGTTTGTGAAGAGAAATTTAGACGAGTATATGCATGTGATAATTTTACACCTACTTCATGCCTCTGCCTAACATTCAGCTTTCAGAAGATATGTTACTCATGACAGTATAAGAAACTAATTTGGTACATTTTTTTTCTTTAGAGATTAAAAACTAGTTCTGAAGTGTTCGTGCATAGAACTCATTATTCCTCACTTTTCTTTCTTTCTCTCTCTCGTTAGATAAACTTGATTTGCACTAATTTCGGCATTGGAGAATTCATTTTGTGGCCCTAATTCATTAAAAAAAGGTGATAGGATTTCTTCTAAGGGTGGTGACTTATGACATTTGAGTTAACTTGTGAGGTTGGGATCAGTAACAATTTCAGTAAATATTTAATTCTGTTTTACAATTGCTTTTTATCTGGTAGCTTTGAAATTAAAATAATTGCTGTCAGAGATGTCAATAATGTTGAGGTTAGACTAAATAACCTAAATTGATAAGGATTTGTTCAGAAAACTGATATCCTTAATTGTTTTATATAGGTCATGTTACTGCTATGTGCATTCTTTGCAAAAGTGGCAAAAAATGTTTTCATCTGTGAATAATGCCTCTTTGTAAGTATTGAATATATGTATTCACTAATGTGAAATACTTTTAGTTTGTCGGGAAGGGTGAAATTATTATGTTGGAATTGACTATTCACTTTTCCCCTAATTTTTCGAATTTCTTTCTTGATCACAGGAGCTATATTAGTAATTTGATTCTTTTAAAATAATTTGCACTAAAATAAAGGGCTATTGGCAGATATTAATATAAAAGGAATAAATATAACTTAGGGAGTGAATTAATTTTGAATGGGAAGTTTTAATTTAATTCAGCATAGTTCAAGCAGAGCCTCTTCATTTCAACTAGTTCACATTAAGCGGTAAGTGGACATCTTCAGGGTATTGGGTATACACTTGTTGACAGTGTTGAGAATACTGACAGTTGGATATCGGTGGCTGCACGAGTAAAAGAATATTCTTGAACTGTACATAGTGTGGGAAAGAAAGCTATTTATGTATTAAATTTTGAGTGGTTACATACATAATTATCAGTAGTTATCACTTCAAACATGGACAGTGACTCTAATTTATAGATGTTCTACTCCAGTGTCTATATATGTTAATATAAAGTTAGCAAACTGTCTTAAGACTTTTTAAAAATGAACTTTTATCTCTTTAAATAAGAGAATACTTTCAATAGTTGTTTTATAATTTTCAAATATGGTTAAATATATTTTAAATTAGATTGAATATTGAGTATTGGTTTTAAACTACATCTTAAAGGTATACATTGTTTCATTTTAGATTTTAGAGAAGCACTGTGGGCTCTGGAGCCAGACTGCCTGGATTGGAATTCTGGCTCTGCCACTTAGTAACTGGATGACTTTGAGTGGGTTACTTAACTTTTCTTAGTCTATTTTATCTGTAATATGGGGATAATAATGGTACTTACCACCTATATATTATCTTGAAGATTCAATGAGATAATATAGTGAAGTACTTAGTATAGTACGTGGCGCAGTGTAAATACTTAAATGTTAGCTGCTACTGTTAAAAAATTATAATTTCAAATTACCCATGTGTGAGAAATTATTTGTATTTTCCTTTATGGGAGGAACAGTGGTTATAACTGAATTTCCTCATTTTTGGATATGTTAGAATTTTAATTAATTTTGAGTGTTTTAAAAAAGTGGGATATTGTAGGACCTCAGTGTAGCATGTTTGTGGTTTTTGATGTTTCATCACAAATAGAATGTAAACCTTTGCTCATTTATACTGTTGACCAAAGAAAAATCAGAGCCTCTTCATTTCAACTAGTTCACATTAAGATAAGATGAAAATTTATTATGGCATAATAAAGTAGAAATTTTAACATAAAAATTTGTTTTAAGGGCGGGCCACAGTGGCTCAGCAGGTAAGAGTGCTTGCCTGCCATGCCCGAGGACCTGGGTTCGATTCCCGGTGCCTGCCCATGTAAAAAAAAAATTTGTTTTAATATTAAATTTTACTTTGGAAATGGAGCAACTTAAATATCATTTATTTTTATTCACAAAAAGTAATCTCTGGTTCAAATGAAATAAAATTTTAATGTAGGATGTGAGAGTTATGTAAACTTTTTACTGATACAGGTATATTTCTAGGATTGAAAAAGTTCAGTCTTTTAGGGGAGTCATGAAACTTTGAATGTCAAATTACATTTATTACAATAAAATTACCTGACAATGCACTAATATAATATAGGAACTTAAATTTGGTGTTAAGCCTCTGTATTTTTGGGTCTCCTTTTCATGTTTGATTAAAATCCTCAATATAATTTTAGGCCCTAGAAATGGGAAGAAGGAGCTAAAGGATATATATGTATATATTTTTTTTACATGGGCGGACGCGGGGAAACGAACCCAGGTCTCTGGCAGGCAGGAGAGAATTCTGCCACTGAGCCACCGTTGCACTGCCCTAAAGAATTTTTTTTCTTCATATATTTTTACGAGTTTGGAAAGAGTTGGTATATACTTGAGACCTGCCAGTAAAAGCCATTAAATATGCATAAGGATTTTCACATTTTTTTTTCCTTTGGCTGTACTGGTCAAACTATCACAGTACCCTTAATGGTGAAGCGCTTAATTTTCAGTGAGCTTTTTACTTGTTTATTTGTTTTACATGGCAGAATGAATGGTACCCCATCAAATTCTCTGTATGATTATCTGATGATGTGATTTTTATGTATTTTGTTAGATTTTGTGTAGACTAGCTGTATGTTTGTTCCAAGTCTAGTTTGCAGAATTGAAATGTGTGATTTGACGTATTTTTGACCAAGTTGTCTGAAGCTCACTTTCTCTTTTTTAAAACTCTACACACCCATAGTGTTTTGGTTTTTATCACTACCCAGAACTTATGATTGATTCAGTATTATTACAGCCCTTCAGAATAGCTTTTACTTTGATTTTTGTAGATTTTCAGATTAAAGCACAAGAAAGTTCTCTTTTAGTAGTAATTTGCATTCTCCTAATCTAATGTTTTAATATTTTTGATCTTTTTGAAGAAGATGTGATTATTTAAGGTATTATGAAATGCAGTCTGATTTGAAATCAGGTGTTCTTTAAATCAGATATATCCTCAGAGGGATTTTTAAATATAGCATATATGTTCAAAATTGCAAACTACACTATTTGTTTTGAAATATATTTAGGTTTTTATTTTCCTTTTAAAATTCTCTTTCTTGAATTAATCTGACTCTTGAGTGCTCTGGTGACTCTGAACTGATTAGAGACTAGATAGAATTTAAACTTGTTTCTGTTTCACCGAAAATGAAGTTTGGGGATATTATTAATTCTGATTTTAGGTATTTAGTTTTTAATGTGTACCTGTGAGTTACTATACTCAGTCTGTCAGAGATGAAGTGGAATGCCTGAGTTTTTCTGTTTTTGTTTTTCCCTTCATAACAGGAAAACTGCTTTGCTTGCTTAATTTGGCTGTGTTATAAAATTCATTCAACTTCTTGACATAATTTATGAGTGATATGAGGACTTGAGTCAAAATGTATTTTTCTTTTTCCTTTATATAATAGATTTAGCTAGCACAAAAATTCTGATAGTGGCTTATATTTGTTTAGTATTTTTTGATTAACAAAATGCATTTTTAATCATTAGCTCATTTGATTTTGCAAATGAAATAGAGGTAACTTCATGAGGTAGACAGAGCAAGTATTTACTTTCCTAATTTTTTGCAGTTTAAGAATTGAAATTCCAATGGAATCCACAGTTTGTTAAAGGATAGTGGAAGGTTGAGCCCAAAGTATGAAGCAGGGGTTTTTGTTTTGTTTTGTCTTGGCAACTGATGCAGAATTTTTCCTGTTAGTGGTTCTCAAACTTTAGAGAGCCTCAGAATAAGCTGGAGGGCTTGATAAAGCACAGATTGCTTGCCTCACCTCCAGAGTTTCTAATTTAGTAGATCTAGGTTGGGGCTTGAGAATTTGTATTTTTTTAACAAGTTCCCAGATGATGCTAATGCTTCTGGTCAGGGACCACACTTTGAGAACCCCACTGTATTACATTATCTTCTGCCAAGGAAATCCTTATTGTTCTCCTTTCTGTTAATAGCATTAATACGTACTTTATCTCATTTGATCTTTTCACCCTAAATGCTTAGCATGATAAATATTATCCTGAATTTATAGAGGAGGCATTTAACTTAGACAGCATGGGCGGAATGGAATCAGCTAGAACTAGCTTAAACACCTGCTCAACCACTACTTAACCTCATTAGACCTTAGGTTCCACATCTCAAACGTAGGGATAAAAATCTTTAACTGATAGGGTGGATTTTTAGGTTTGTTAAAGGTTTAGGATCTTTTTTTTAGAGTATTGAATTTTAACCAGGAGTGATGCTCCCTTTCTCCCGATAATTTGGCAATGTCTGGAGATGTTTTTGATGTTATACTGGGTAAGTTGGGGGTAGAGGGTGTGGCTGTTATTGGCATCTCGTGGGTATATGCCAGGAGTGCTGCTACATACACTGTAATGCACAGGATAGTCCCCCACAGTAAAGAATTGTCTGGCTCAAAATGCCTAAACTGCTGAGGTTGAGAAACCCTGGTTTAGAGGTATAAGGTGTCCTGTACATAATAAGTAT
The DNA here is from genome assembly GCF_023851605.1 of Tamandua tetradactyla. NCBI lineage: Eukaryota > Metazoa > Chordata > Mammalia > Pilosa > Myrmecophagidae > Tamandua > Tamandua tetradactyla. The sequence continues at coordinate 48,000,825 of NC_135339.1, forward strand.
AGTATTTGATAAAAGTCAGTATTTTTCCCCATAGCTTGTGTCCACAAAATCCATCCCTAGTAGCAAGATGGTTTATTTGTAGAGGGCTCATGTGTTATTTGAGTGATTGTGAAAGTGTTGCTTTGAACTTCTATTAGAAAAGGCTGAAGATGTTTTCAATAAACATTTGTAAGTGTAATACACTACATGTGGCATTCAGAAGGACATTATATAGGATTACTCTAATGGGGTTGATGTATATTAAAGCAATTAAACATGTTTTTTATATTGCCAGTGGTTTTAAAAGTAATCTTCAGCTTATTTCCCTTAATTACTGTTTGTAGCCGTTGAGCTTTTGAGTTACTTTGCTCCCAATATGTTTTTGTTGTTGTTGTTCAAGACACTCTTTAATATTATACTTATTTATTCTAAGGCTCCTTTTGTTATAGCCAGATATAGTTAAGTTAAAAGTACTTATATAAAGTGGCAAATTTCTGACAAGTTATAAAAACTTCCCAAATCTTTTCACATAAAGAAACTAAGTTTGGCTCCTAAGCGATCTCTAACGTGTTACATCCTTTTTAAAGCTCTGAATTTGCCAGGTCAGCTTGTTGAATTAAAACACTTTATCTAAATCAAAAACTTGCATTAATGTGAAGGTTTTAGGGAAAAAAATTGGAATGGTGTTTTAGATTAGTCCAGGGATAGGAGGGTGCTTAGGTGGGTTCTGCTTTTCTTTTTTTTTAGGGCAGACAAATATAATTGCGAAAGTGTTCTAGGAATAGATTGTTTGCTATGATTTTTTTTTTCTGTTTGCTTGGTTTTACAATTTGCTTTGCTTCTCGCTTTGCATACGCAGAATTAAATGTCAAGGCCTTATTTTTAAAATTCTTATGAAATTTAAAATTTCCCTATTTGTTTCTTTTTGAAATTACAAGAGATACACAGATACTGAAAAATACTTTAAAACCAGGACTCCTAATCAAGTGATAGCTTCAAATTTATATAAGAAAAACAGAAAAGTCATTCATTGCTGTGCTTTAATTGAATAATGCTTATGGTGATTTCAGTGTATGAATAAACTTCATTTGCTTACTGTTTTTAGGAAATGTTATTTTATAAAAACATGACTAATTAAAGAGAATTTGAAAAAAAATCACCCACTTTCCTACTTCTCTAACAACTTCAAGTTTCCATATTAGCTTCCAGTTTTGTTCATTTGCATATATTTTAAAATCTAGTTGATCATAGTGAATTTTTTTTACGCAAACATTTTCCATAGCACTTCATAATTGTCTTAGTTTTTCTAATGGTGAAATTATCAGCAACATTTAACCATTTCCCTGCAGTTATACATTAAACTTGTTTATAGTTTTTGGCTAATATTTTTGCGGCTATTTTTCTGTCTTTTCTGATAGATTGAAAATAATCAAAATTTTAGAAAATTTTTCATGATTTTATTCACAGTATCATAATCTGTTACACAAAATAGCTAAAGGTTGGAGTTTTGAAGCTTCCCCCCCCAATTTATTTATAGGATAGCTATTGCATGTTTAAAAATTTAAGCGTATTTTAACGTATTTAAATTAGATAAAATAACATTTATGTAAACATTTTTGATCCATCAATTTCTTTTTTACTATAGTAATGCTGTATTAAATTGAAAGTTAAGTGCATATAGAAATAATTTGAATAAATGATAACAGTTTTTATAGTAACATGTTCGTAACTCTGTTACTTTCCTTTCTTTATTCAGAAGCAGTATTGGTTGTCATGATGTTACTGTTCCCTGGAAGTGTTTTGAGTGATATGTTTTAATATTTGCATAGCTGCCCTAGCTAATTATTGATAGTAATTGATAAAGATTTGCTGTGCATTTGCATTTATAATCAACACTGGTTTTTGATGTCAAAAATTCATTTGTTAATTTCAGATTTTATTATGAAATATTAGATACTAAAAGAGGGAAATTATCTTTTATATTCCAGTGATAAAGAATGAAGTATATGACAATTCTTTGTCAATGGAGTTTAGTCATTTATTAATTTATGTAATTCGAAAAAAATATTGAGGTAGAAACATACTTTCCTCTTTTTTGAACATTATTTGTTAGAATAACATTTTCCATATGAAATAAAATTGTTTCAGTTCTCAAACTTAAGGAAATTGTGATTAGGTGCAGTATATACTTTCTTGACTGTTAATGAAAACTTATTGAAGGCAAAAATACTTTCTTTGTAAGTGTCTGTATGTGTGTTTTGTGAAAATGCAAGAAGCAATCTAATACCTAAGTAGTTTTCATGGATTGGTTGTAGGAAATCAATATAAAATAAGTAACAGCTCATTTAAAGTATGGTACAGTTTTACATATCTAGGTTCTGTCTCATGTGGTCAAGATTATATGTAATACTGTCAATATACTAAGGTGCTAATTATTAAAGATAGTTGGATTCTTTTTCAGTACTGGAAAGGTCACACAGATTGTGATTATTGTGCGGTATCCAAGAACTAAAGCCTGCCATCTGTTATTCAAATGTAGGAAAAAGTTAAGATTATCTAGTGATAAAAATTTTTTGATACCTCTGGTTTTGGAATCTCTTAATTATGACTTTTAAGACTAATATCACATTTTAAGTTTTGCAAAAATGAAACTTTATAGTTATGCCGGAGTTCTGTGTTTTCTCTACCAAAATACAAAGATACTGTGGTTGAAACTCTCCTGGCTTTTAGTAGTTTTTTGGTAGATTGGATATTTAAGTGTAAGTATCCTTTTAACTTAGAGATATTGAATTATGCAATATTTTGATATTTTCAAACCAGTTTTCCTAAGAAGTTGAGATATATAGGAATTCGTTCTTACAGGACTTAATCAGGGAACTGATTTAATATAAATTCCTTAAAAATTTAAATATTTTTTAGGTTCTCTGCTTTGTTTTCTTACAACTTGAAAGTTTCTTCTCTGTATTGTAGTAAATATACTTCCTCATTTGAACCACTACAGAAGTTGTTTCTATAACTTCTTTTCTTTTCACTCCAAGGACTTGGTTTTACCAGGTTGCATTGAAGTCTTTAAAAGTGCATTAATAGGGTCTGATTAATTTTAATCTATAGAGTTTTATTTATTAAGTTGAATTTTTTTGAGAGCTTTGATATCATGCCAAGTGGTTACTATGATCAGAAATAATATTTAAATTTAGATATGATTTTGAATTTACATTTTCAAATGCAACTTTATGTCTAGAGCCTAATATTTTTTTGTCAAAGAAGTACCTTGCCAAATTTTAAATCAGTGTCTGTGAGGAATTTAGATTGTTTTAGAATCCACATGTATTTCTAGAATTTGTTCAGGACTGAATTGTGGGCCAGGAAAAGAGTGATATTCTTTTGGATAGACAGATAATGTGATACATAACATATTTCCTTCGAAGAAAGGCAGATATGTGAGATTTTTATCAAAATACTTAAAGTTTAAAAGGCATTATCCATTTCTTTACTTAACAGTATTTAAAGGGTGTGAGATTTGAAAAGTTTCCTGTTGCTTTCATTCATATCCCTCCCCTTTAACTATTAATATTTTTGTATTGAGCTTAGTTTTTTAATATTTTATATACAGGTTTAAAAAGTTGATTTAACAGTTTTGTTTTCTTTACATTTCAACTTAACTATTTTCCAAGGTTTTCAATATGTTCTTTGAAAATGAAGATTCTACAGCTAATCATTATCAGTAATTGCATTTCTCCTTCTAATTGATTGATTGTAATTAAATTCATACTGTTGGATTTAAACTAAAATGGTATCCCTTCAGTAACCAGCATTTATTGGTAGCTGACTAAAATAAACCAAGGAATGTAGGCTTATTCTTGTATCTGTTAGTATGTTTTAAAGTTGTATATTGTACATTTTCAAATACAGATTTTTGACTAGTATTTTTGTAGTTATAATTTCAGAGATTTTTTTTGCTAATTATTCACTAAAGTGATTATGAAAATGATATAATGATTAAAACTATCTTCAGTAGGAATTTGAATCTTATTTTATATAATATTAGAAAAAGTTAATTATAAGAAAATCAGTAATATGGTTTTTACCAATAAAATTCTTACCAATATAGTAATGAATACGTGTGCCTTATATTTTAGAATTCACGTGATAGCTTGTTCATATTATTTTTTCCAAACTAAAATGCTGCATTTAAGCAAAAATATTTTTGCCAGTTGAGAAAAGAAAAAACTGATTTCCTAGATTTAAAATGTAGAATAAAGAGACTTGATTTTATTATATTAAAGCGAAACAGAAAATGAAGCACTCTAGCATACTCTTATTTTAAAACAAAAAAGCTTTTTTCTTTTAAAGTGGTTTGAAATTAACAGGGTTTTTTTAATGATAAATTTTTATTGTTAGGAATGCACTTAAAATTGTTGCAGTTTTGGCTTGATAACTAGGAAAAAAACCACTTGCTAGAGACATTTATAAAATATTAGAGTTTTGGTTTCTTAGCATGTTATGATTTTCTTAGTAGGTATTGAGTATTGTTAATTAGTTCATGGTTGCATCTTAAAGATCAGTATAGGTGGAAATTTTGGCATCTATTATTTCTTCAGAATTCAGTTTGCTAACATTGTGTGAAATAGCACTAAATATTACTAGGCCTTCGTTCTCAAACTGCTGATACATCCCATGACATCTTCGGAAACTTAACCTGTTTGAGTATCATTTTAGTGGCCTTATGTAATTATAGAGTAGCCCAAACCTAGTGTTTTGGGTAACCACTTCTGATTAATTAAATGATAAAAGCATAGCTTTTATAGTAGAATGATACTTTAGAAGCATCTTACAAATATAACATCAAATACAAAAATTAGACCATTAAAGATACTGTTACTTAGAATTTGGATTGATTAAATCTCAACATTTTCTTTTATAATCTTTCATACGTTGTATGATTTTTCTGTAGAAAATTAATTATTGAGCCATTATTTAGCTTTGTTCAAGTATATAATGCTGTCAACAGGTATATCAAATGCATGTCATTGAACTCAGTCTCTTGGAAGCTATTGGCATGTTATATATCCATATTTTGTTTGATTAGTCACTGGCAGTCGATCCTAGATGTTTTTTAGTGGGAGCAAAGCCGTAGGGTGGTTTGTGTGTGTGTGTGTGTATGTATGTGTATTTTAACAGCAGCATAGTTCTGAAACAGGAAACCAGTCTTATCGTATTCATCCAGAGACCTAGGAGGAAAGTAATTGTTTGATATTCTCGTTAAAACCAGTTAGTTGGGCAACTTAAATTTTCAGAGGTTCACAGATGCAGGCTTGAACAGTTGTGGATACATTATTTCATAATTAACTATGCCAAAGAAAATTTGATTAAAAATATACTAAGTAAATATAATTGTAGCTGGCATTATTAGTCACTTAAGATTTTTCTTTTTGTGATTCTAATTTGCTTAAATATACACAGTTGAAGTTCAGAGTCCATTTGTCCCTTTAAAAATTAAAAATTTTAAACTTAGTTTAATTGTACTTTTCATCTCCTTAGGACAGATATGTTAAGAAAAATCAATATATCTGGTTGGCAATGCTTTTTAAAATGATTCTGAAATTTAAATAGTACTCTAGGGGAAAAAGTTAACTCTTTTTTCATCTATTTGTCACTGGAAATTATCTTTCCCTGTTTGTTCATATATATAAGTACAGTATGACATAGTTGTAATTAGTATTTTCATATTATTCTGTGGTCTGACTTTTCACAAATGTCATTTTTATATATCAGCTTGTCATTTTTAAAGCTGTATAGGTAATATGCCATCAGTCTAAATACTATGGTTTGTTTACTGTACCACATCAGGCTTAGCACTGTTGTGAAATATCTTTGTATAGTTTTACCCTTTCTTGTTTGTTTTTTCAGTATTTTACTAGAGTGGGAGTGCTGGATTATAAAGTACAGTACTTTCATAGCTCTTTGTAGGTTGCAGATGTCTTGCCGATGAACCAATTTTTAGTATTACTACTACAATGATTACTAGCAGTTCTTGATGTTACCTTAGAAGACTGCAATGCTTTCATTTAAAAAGTGAGATTTAAACTCCTTACAAAGCAAAAAATATGTGCATACTTTTAGTCATGATAGGTTCATATAATATAAAAGAGCTAAAGGAAAAATCTGAGTTTAAGATTATTTGAAGAAGTTAAAAATTTCAGTAACATTCATAGATTGTTTTCCTTTCTAATTTTGCACTGCTAGCAGTTAACTAAAATGCATTAAAAGAAACTTAAAATTTATGCTAAAGTGAATTTAAGTTATACTGAAATTAATTCTTTTACAATTTGTTTGTAAGACACCATATCAGGTTGCTTTCTAATGAGACATTTTAACTAAATTTAACAGAATCTTTTAAACTCAGGCACCCTCTAATAATAATGACACCTTATTACAAGTGTAGAGCCCAGTGCAACTTTATAGGTTAAAAGATATTTTCAGATACCTCATTTGTTCCTTGAAACAATGAGTGAAAAAATTAAAGCAAGTGATATTATCAATATTTTATAGAAGAACAATGCAAAAATATTTGATGCCCAGAAATGGGTGACTTACTTGAAATCATAGGCTTTTAAGTTGCAAAGCTGATTTTTCATATTAAACAACGGTATTCATTAAGTGGGTCTGGTACCTAGTAAATATTTAAATTTTCTTTTTAATTCCTGAGTTCTCTGTTCGTGACTGTTTCTTCTTTATTCTTAACAATGCCTATTTTTAAGACCACTCTTCTTAGTATTTTTGTAGTTCAGGTTTTCTATGCACCATTTTCCCCTTTAAAAGTTATAGAGTACATTAATCTGATCTGTATTTTATATTAGGACAAATTGTTTCTAAATAATGAACAATTAACACTTTATCACCTGGAAAATTTAAGAAACTATTTCCACTTTCCTCTCAGTTTAAATCTTCAACTTAGAAAACAAAGTCTATTGTCACCATTCAACACTGATAAATAATAAGAAATATAAAATCTTTCATGAAATGAGAGAAATTAATAGAAGTCCACAAATGACTGGTATTTAAAACATTTGATTAGAAAGGTTGATAATATAGATGTATTTTTGACATATTTGGAAACTTTTTAAAATTTAAACATTAAAATTTGATGAAAGAAATGTAAACCTAGTGCAGCTTATTCATTAAGGGCTGAATTTCTTTTATCGCTCACAGTAACCTTAAAACATCTGTTGGTTGAACACTTAAGAGAAAGCAGAAAAAAAACTCCAGAAATTCCTGGTAAATAAAATTAAATGGTGAAGTCCTGGTATTTTCTCACTTGCTTTTGATTTCCGTTTTCTTCTCTTGTTAGTCTGCCCTTGGTAGCTGCTGATTTAACTCTGTTTTCCTCTTCGGAGCCAGGCAACTTTGATCACTGTCTGTAAATCCATTTATCACTTTGTGTTTGGGTAGTCATGTTCCTTGTATGCTATAGCATCACATTGTTATTGTAACTTTTAATTGACTTAAATTCTAAAAATGACTTATATGTGAATTGTGTCCCTAAAATGATTTTGACAGGGAAAAAAGTAGTTATTGGTTTGTATTCTAGCCTTGCATTTTAGTTTCTGAGTAGTTTAGGGATAAGCATGCCTACATATTATATTGAACACTACAAAGACGCTTTTCACAGCTGCTCTACTTTCAGTAGCCATCATACTTAAAATAAGATTTAGCATAGACATCAAGAACATGTTCTTATAAAACAAGGTTTAGGGAGCTAGTTTTGGTTATTATACCCTATTTGAAAATTGTACTTGAATTTATATTAAATCTCCATTAACTTAGGTTCAAATAAAAATTTGAGATGAAAGACACATTTAGATTAATTTTTTTTTTTTTTTTTTTTTTTTTTTTTTTTTTTTAAGAGAGGGAGGAAAGGAAGGAAAGACAGAGAAGGAAGGAAGGGAGGAAGAAAGGGAAACATTTTTAAACATTTTCTTGTTTTTATTATATTTCGTTTGTTTGTTTATTTTTTACATGGGCTGGGGCCGGGAATCGAACCGGGGTCCTCCGGCACGGCAGGCAAGCACTCTTGCCCGCTGAGCCACCGCGGCCCGCCTAGATTAATTTTTAAATCTAAATTTAGAAATTTTTTCCTAGTAGTTTTGTTAATTAGCTGAAACTTTGAACATATTTTCCTCACAATCAATGTTTTAAGTCATGATTAGGTGCTTAGGCAAGACAATAAACTTTTATTTGGCTCATAAAGTAGCTACATTGTTTTATAATAGATGTCAGATATACTATGGATTAAAATGATTGCTATGGACAGACTTTAGAACTTAATTAGCATTTCTTAAGTTTTTTTTTTTGGTGGGGGGAACAGTATATTGTGTGTTGAGAAGGGATTGCTGTTATTTCCTGTCAAGACTATTTGTCCATACATGGATGTGGACAATTATCAAAACTCATCAAACTAATTACTTGAGATCTTTGTGTTTTATTGTATGTTAATTATACCTCATTAAAAAAATAAAAAAACAAAACCACAATAAATATATTTGCTCAGATGTGGGGGGAAGAAGTCTATCCAGTGTATCTCAGATCTCTTGTGGCTGTGGTGGCTTATCCAACCTTAGCAAAATAAAAAGTACCATTTTTTCTACCTCTCCATATTGCATGTGCAATAATAGCCACTGATAACTTATTGTAAGGAAAGAGCTTTTTGTTCTTTTGGAGGGAATATTTTACATAGTTAAGTTATAAATACTTAAAAGGCAAATTAATATAATAAAGATTTGAGAGTTAAAGTTACAGTTAGGCTTTCATGTTCTTTAGAGGGTTTAGGTTATTCGGCAAGTCAGTGCCATTGAAAAGAAAACCAAATACTTATGGTGGACTCATGAAAAATCACTGTATTCTAGGCATTGTCCATACATTCATTCATTCAATCCTCATAATAGCTACGTGATAGGCACTTTCATTAGCCCATTTTACATAGTGGAAACAGAGGCACATAGAAAGTATGTAGCTTGCCTAAGGCTATACAGTAAGTAAATCTAGGGTTCAAGTCCAGGCCAGCTAGGCTCTAGAAAATACATTCTCAATCATAATGCCACACAGCCTGCAAGGAGACTACTAGAGGCGAAAAGCATTTGGCTTCCTTTAGTGACTTAGTATAATTTTATATGCTTGATAATTATAAGTCTATAAGTCTTTGTATGAAAATTTCATGTTAAACACTACTTATTCAGAAGACTATCCAGTAAATGCAAATTAAGATTTTTCTGTATTAGAAATCCTTGAATATTTTTTATTTTCTTAGTTATTCTTCTCTGATTTAAATAGTTTGTCTGAAAAGTATTTCATGAAAAAATATATGAAGAAGCAAAAAAGTTGTATAGTAGAAAGCTTTTGTTTATTAATATGTTTTTTGACATAGAAGAAATAGTTACCTTAAAATTCAGCACTCATTAGATAACAGTTTTGGAAATTGCAGTAGGTTTTTGTGTTGTCTTTTAGAAGTTTTTCAGTTATAAAATTTGATAAGTAAATAATTTTATTTGAATTTGCTTCCTTTGAAAATTTTATATTATTGCTGTTTGGAAATACAAAAATATCTTAATTTCCTCTTGCAAGGCAGCATGCTTTAAAAAGCTTAAACTTTGGATCATTGTACATAATTTGGGTTTGAATATCTCACTACTTATTGGCTTTGGAATTTTGGGCAGATTACTCAGTCTTTTTGGATGCTCAGTTTCTTTATCTGTGAAATGGTAATAGTTACCTCGTAGGATTGTTAGGATTAAATGAGAAAGTATTTGGCATGCTGTCTGGTTTATGATTCTTTACAGATCATGTTCTCTGCTTCTTTCTAACTTATGATAGATGCAAGATGTATGGTAAAATCTTAAACTGGATGTGTATGGTAAAATCTTAAACTGGATGAATAAGAAAGGAAGATAAGAATCTGAGAAAAATTAATCTTTCGTAAGACTGAATTCTAGGCTCTGGTTTAAAAGGAAGAAATGGGTCAAAGATTGTTAGCTCTGCCAGGGACTGCCATGTTGATACTGATGTTTGACTCTTTATGTATCTGATGAAATTGAATTCCTTGCCATGGCTTCTTAAAAAATGGACCTAATCCTGTCAGTCCTTGCCTTGTCAGTATAGTCTATATGTGAGCTGCACTGGACTGCTTGCTTATTTCTGAATATTTAATGTATTTCCAAATTTTTGTTATATCCTCTTAGAATATTTATGACTACTCTTGTTTCTTCCTCTGTCCATTGATATTTGGCTTTTTTTTTTTTTTTTTAACTTTTTAAGGCTCATCTAGCATTTTACCTACATAGTGAAGCTTTATCTGTGCCCTCAAAGAATTGATCCCTCCTTAAGCTCCTAAAATATCTTGATTTTTTATATAATAGAACATTTACACAGTTATTGGACTATATGTCTGCCTTTCCTGTTGATAGGCTTCCTTGAGGGCAGTGGTCTTTACTTATTTAGCCTTGTATCCTCAGTTTTCCTTACACAGAATGCTCAATATTTATTTGAATAATTAAGTGAATGAAGGAGAGGCAAATGCTTTTGCTTTAATGAATATGTAATAGCCTTTTTTGTACAATTATAGGCAAATATTTTTTTCTTCAGCAAGCTAACCAAGTTCTTTATAATCTTATTTATTTTGTTAATTAGTATTCATAGTGCGTGGATAGATTTGTTTCTAGTGCTGGTTGAAATGACTGCGTTTCTATAAGGAGAAAATCTTACTGGCATTCTCACTGAATAACGGTTTAGATTCTATAAGTTTGTTAGAAGTAACATAAGTACTTTGAATAAAATGGAAGTCTTTTGTGTTGCATTGCTCAGAAAAACATGATTTTCAGTTTATGTTTTTGACTAAAATGTACTTAAATCTTTTGAGGTAGAAATTTTAGGTAGAGGCAGAGATAGCTGCCTCTGCTTTGGGTTCCCTAGTAGCGCTGCTTCTGGTACCTCATTTTTTTCTGACTGTTATTCCCCATTTTCTTCTGTTTGTGCTCCTAGGCAGAGTTAAGAATTAAAGATTATTCATTTTCAGGAATTGACATTGCTTTAGGTTTTGTTTTGAGCCAGTAGATTCTTGCTTTTTTTCCCTTGAATGGTCATAATACACCAAAACATTTCGGTTATTGAATGAAAGCTACATTTTTAGATGAAACTGCTTTTTTATGTGAGAATAATATGTGAAAGCTAATACTTGTTATTTTAAAAACAAGACTCCTGTTGGTTTTCTTTTGGAGACTGTAGTCTCTTGAGATTGTCAGTGAATTTATGAGTGCTTAAAGTGGAAGAAATTGTTCCTGACACAGTGTAAATACTATTTAAGTCTTTGATGTTTTTTATTATTATTACATTTTTTGGTAGAAATTCAGCATTTAAAAAAAATTACATATAGAGCTTATTCAAAGTCATAGAACTTGATCTTATAAAGTGAGGCTGCTTGATTATCCTTAAGTATAGTTCCTACAGGAAAATCAGGAGAAATAATCTCCCCCTTTATCAGTTTTCAAAGAATTATTCCAATGGCTCCTTCAAAAGATGATAAATTAAATTTTTTTGATTTCTGTTTTTAACATTTTCTCTTGCAATTTTTTTTCATGGTTTTAAAATTTACTACCATTTTATTTTTTCTCTGATGCTTTCAGATTTCACAACTTTAGTTATCAGAAGCTCCTGTGTCCTTTGAACATAAGTTATTAATCTCTACAAACCTTCTTTGCTCTCTGGCCTAGAAAGATATCCCAAGCTCACCTTGTATCTTCCCTGCCTAAGACCTGGTATCATCTATTTCTCCAAGGAATTTGGTACCTCTTAGTGTATTGTGATATGCAAAATGAAAATCTGAATTCTAGGAGTTCTTGTTGTGCATAAGGTGACATTGCTGATAGGCCATTTTAGTGAAAAGATCTGGTAAATAAATATTTTTATAAATGAGTTGATAATATTTTAATAATTTTATTGAATTAATGTTTTCACTTGATTTCTTGGTTTTATAATGATATCCCTTTTTCTACATCTTAAAGTCATCACTATAAATTGCTTTTTCTTGTGATATAAAGGAAATAGTTTGAGGATACTAATACTGATATTACTGAAAATGGTAAAGCTATCTAAAGAAGTTTAAGATTTCTTTGCAGTTTTTTTTTTCTTAGAATACTTCCTAAGTCAAACATATTTTGCTAATAACCCTTGAAATAAATCCTTTTTCCAGGTTACCAGTTTGATATTGAATCAGGTTTATCTGTTTCTGGCCATTTTCATTTCTTTTTTATTTGATTCAAAGGTGAAAACTATAGCAAAGTATACCTAGCAGTCTTGCTTTCTTTCCTATTCCCTTTATAGTTCTCTCCTTTCTCATCCCTTTTTCTTAAATATTCTGTAGATCTCTCCGATCAGTACATAGTAATCTTATAGATCAAACATATCTGTATGTTCACATATAACTTTTTCTTAAATTATGATAGCAAAATATAATCTGTAATTTGATAATTCTTTTAGATTAAAAATATTGAAATTGAGTCACTAATGTGTAAAGGCAACAATTTTTTTTTTTTTTTAAGATCTAGGAAAGAGCACTGGATTAGGTGAATTTTGAATTGTATTTGGAAACTGAATATGCCCAGAAGTATGTGAGAAGAGTTCTTTAGGGATGGTCTTTAAGGGAGATTTTAGGCAGTAAAAGGTCTGGGTTACAAAATCATGAAATTAGAGAGTATTGATGGAGCTAAAGGAAAAAGGAAATTTTGGTGTGAAGAAAAAATTTGTACAGATGTTAATTGATAGTGTTTTTTTCCTAGTTAACTGGATATAAGTTCTTGAGTCTAGAGGCTCTTTCTATGGCCACTATAGTATACAACGTAAGTGAATATGATGTGAATGCTAAATATTGATTGCGTTGATTGGAAGGGAAAATAATAAGTTTCACCCTCAGTTCAGTGTCTTCAAGTCATAGACAGCAAAGGCTGGAAGAGACCTTAATGTTTTTCTCGAAAGTCTCCTCACCGTATAGGTGAGGAAATTGAGGTCTTTGAAAGGTTAAGTGACGTTCAAACCATGCTAGTTGGAGGCAGAGCTAGCTCCTAAATGTGACCTCTGACTTCCATTGTATCTACTTTTCTCTATATCATAGTGCCATTTTAAGTGTGAAAAATTAGAAATTGTGTGGTTAAGTCTTTTCAGGCAGATACACATTTTTTGTTTTTGTTTTGTTTTTGGTTTTGGCCCAAGATATTTTAGTCCTATGATTCACAAAGTCTGAAGTTTTAATTTTTCTTATATACTGAATTATAAAAAAGTTACCTTTTTTTTTACATTAGGTGCATTTATTTTTTATTTTTAACTTTTTATTGTGAAATATAACATATATTCAAAAAAGCAATTAATTTCCAAGTACATTTTAACAAGTAGTTATAAAACAGATTTTAAAGTTTGATATGGGTTTCAGTTCCACAATTTTTTGTCTTTTCTTCTAGCTATTCCAAGACACTAGAGACTAAAATCAATATAATGATTCAGCAGTCATCTTCATTTGTTAAATCCTGTCTTTTCTCCACCTTCCCATTTGTTCTTTCTCCTAATCTTTATTTGGGGTATTTGGGCTGTGCCCATTCTGAGTTTTTCGTGTTGGAAAGGGGTGTTGACAATATGGGCTGGGGGGTGGAACTAGTCGATATTCAGGAGAGGCTGACCCCTCTGGGTTTCAGGAATTATCTGGCCTAGGAACCCATCTGGAGGTCATAGGTTTCTGGAGAGTAATCAGTGCATGTAACCTTTGTAGACTCACAGGTAGAGCCATGGGTGTTCTTTAGGGTTGGTGGAAAGAGTTTTGGTTGGGGTTTGGCAAACCATGATAAGTAGCAATATCTGGCTGAAGCTTGCATAAGAGTAGCCTCCCAATTATCCTTTCAACTTTATTTGAAAACTCTCAGCCAGTGATACCTTTTTAGAATTTCTCCCCCTTTTGGTCAGGAAGATAATGTCAATTCTATAGTGCCAGGGCCAGGCTCATCCTTGGGAGCCACATCCCATGTTGCTGAGGAGACTTTCACCCCTGGATGTCATGTCCCACGTAGGGTGGAGGGAAATCATTTCACCTGGAGAGTCGGCTTAGAGAAAGAGAGAGACCACATCTGAGCAACAGAAGACGTCCTCTGGAAGTAACTCTTAGGTATAACTATAGGTAGACTAAGCTCCGCTACATAAATAAGCTTCGTGAGAGCAAGATCAAGATCAAGGGCTTGACTTACTGACTTGGGAGTCCCTAATATTTGAGACAGTATCAGGGTTTTTTTCTCCCATCCCTCAAGGGACTTTGTCAGTATTTTGAAATTATCTGCTCAACATATTCTGGGATGTATCCGGGCATTATATTAAGCAATACAAAACTACAAGCCCATTAGGTGTATTTTTTTTGGCGGGGGTGGGGGTGGGGGCGGGGTATGTTGTATGGTGGGGTCACGTTTCATTCTTTTTCCATGTGAGTATCCCATATTGCAGCACCGTTTGTTGAAACTTTTTGGTTTGTTTTGCTTGTTTGTTTATTTTTGGGAAAACATGGACCAGAAATTGAACCTGGGTCTTCTGCATGGCAGGCAACAATTCTACCACTGGACTACCCTTGTACCCACTAGGTGTATTTTTAGTGTACTAAGTAGAGGGGTTTGAAAGCTATTTTACTATGTAATTGTTATGAGGATCCTTTTTGGAATTCATGTATTACCTGTATTTTTAAATAACATATGATGGATTATAACTTTATATTAGTAGAGTGGTAGTGGGTAAAGCTTTTTATAATCAACTAATGTTTTAAAATGTGTACATTTATTTTGCATTGTTGCATGTTTCAGATATTTCCTTAACTTAAGTACTCAGATATTTATCCAAACATTATTGCTATGGGGTTTCCTGCAGAAAGACTTGAAGGTGTATACAGGAACAACATTGATGATGTAGTAAGGTAAGAACTCTTTGAATTTACTATTTAAAATACTAATATGTATTACATGCATGCTGTATTTTCATTTAGAAAATGTTTCTAAACCACAGAAAAAGATGTTCTTTGTGATGTGAATTTTATTATGGCGATACTTTATGACTCTCTTTTTTGCTTGCTGGACCTAATGGACCTAAAGGGGATACAGCCCATTTGATAAAAATTGCCCTTATACATGTTATTAAAAATTTATGCTTATATGATATGATTTCATGGACTCCATAAAATTCCTCCTACCAGATTAACTAATATCTGGATTCCATTACAATGTGATTTTCTTTGTCTTTTATCTCACAATTGGGAGTAGGCTTAAAATCCTTGAGTGAATTTATTCTTCGATTTGTTTACACTAAGGTATAAATGCCTGATACTATATAATTTTACTGAGAGTTTTTAATGGAACACAAGTGTACCAAGCACCTGAAGAAATATCTGGCACAAGGGATACAGAAAGGAATTGCTGGACATAACAAAGCCTAATGTTGCCAGATTTTATATTTTTTTATAATTTTCTAGGTAATTATCATTCAGTTCAGAATAATGTATTTCTCAAGGCTCATTTAAAATTTTCTTTAATACAGTTATGACCAGGAATACACGATATATTTTATGAGATGAAGAATATATGTCTGCTTTGTAAATAGTATTAATTGATTTTAGAGCAAAAATATATATGAATAAATTATTTGTAAGTTGTCAGTAGGAACTTTAATGCTTTTAAAAGCTAAAATTCCTTTTACCCTCTTTCTTGTAAGTATTTTTCATGGAGACTTTCAATTTAAATATTGTACTGGTTATGAGAATTAAATGTTGTAATGAGTAGGAAAGCATTTTGTAACTTATAAAGCACTCTGTAGATAGAAAATACTTTTATAATCATTGTGTAAGTATATAAGGCAACCTGTGCCCTTGTCTGAGCTAGTCATAAGTTGTTTTCCTAGGTGGTTAATTTTTAGCAACTTAGCTTTGAGCCACAGTATTTATTTGCAGTTTTGTGTTCAGTTAGATTTTTGAGGTGCTTATATTGTGCTAAGAATTAATTTTCAGTGTTTACAAAGGAGTTATTTGTAATTTCTTTTACAATTGTAGGTAGTACTTGGGAGTATTGGAAGTATTATTGAAGAAATTGGAAATACGAGCATATACTTTTCATCTCACAGTTAGGCAGAGCATATTTGTGGAAGGATGCTAAACATTGCAGGCCCCTGGGAGCAGCAGCTTGATATAGCTTAGTCAGTGACAGTAACACATCTAAAGAAAATGCTATGGGACATAGAAGAAAGAATCAAGTGGTGAATTTTGAATCTAGAGAAATGGAGAATCTGGGAAATGAGCAATACATATAACATCCTGTTATGTACAAACAAATATTCTCTGTTATGTACAGAAGCCTCTATGGCCTGGATGAAATATCTCATACGATGATATACTTCACATTACTCTAATTCTGTATTCAGCCAAATATTAATTCAACCAGCCAGATTAATATTCATACTGAAAAAGAATATGAGGGTTCTGAATAGAGAACAAGTGTTCTGATCACTAAGGATATCCTTGTGGTAAATTAATTGCTGTGCTAGTTTTTACATTGGTCTCATGTGAATCTAAATTCATCTCTTATGATTGTGAATTAGTTACTGAGGCTGATAAATCATCTTTTAGGTTACTGATAAAATCCAGTTTCTGGGTCTGTTCAACTGTTTATAGGACTTTAGATTGTAATAACTTCATCAAGAAAGTACTATACTGAGAAACATTTTGGGCTCATCTTCTGATTTTAAAATGCTTGGCTTTCTGCTTCTCAGTGAAAAGATCACACATTCAGTTTGCAGTCAATAACTAAGGTTGAAGTTTGTCTTTATCACATTTGTGATTTATTGCTTTGTAAAAATCTGCTGTTCCTAAAAAATTTTTGTGTGCCAGGATTGCAATTTAGCTAACAGTTATTTTTGCCAACTGATATTTACATCCCCTATGGTAAGGTTAATAGTTTTTCAAAATGAAAAATCATCAGCTGGATATATGATCTGTCCCTGTTTTGTCTTGTTTATTTTTGATTGGGAGATAAGTGGCTGATAAGGCCTTGGTGGCTTCTATTGTCCCCTTCCTCCTCCTTTTATGAGAGGAGATAGACAAACAGTATCCCCGAAGGGGGTATAATTTTTTGTATAAAAAAAAATTAATTCCCAAGTAATTTGCTTGTTAAGATTAATCTCTCCAAGGGGATGGTTATTTTTAGTAGCTAAATGATTTCCTTGATTGAGTCACGCTATACTGGGCACAGTGGTAATATCCAATGGTGATTGCTTTGGGGTTCAAAGATGATAATGTCTTAGTGAAAACTTTATCTTTTCTTATATTTTAACATTTCTGTTAACAAAGCTGCTTTCAAATGGATTTTTCCTTGCCCTCTCTATTGGGATGTCCAAAGGATAATTTAAATCATTTTCTACCTTCTCTAATCCTGTATTTTTATGCTTTCTGCCCCCAGACAGAAAGTATCGTGTAGTGTTAAGATTTTGTTGTTGTCATTGCTTTGAGTTAAGTAAGCTCGCTTTGCAAATCCTGTGATGATTAAATCGTCCAGGATTAGTTAAGTGTTTTTAGAATATGCTTTGTTACGATATTGTGAACATTTATACTTTTGTGACAAAATATTTAACTTATCCTTTTGTGGTGACCTACTAGGATCAAGAATTAGTGCCAGAAATAAAGAAAAAAGGAGAGAGGGAAAAAGTGAACCAAGCAGATTTATTTTTACTGTCTTTAATCTATGTGTTTTGTTTAATAAGCAATAAGAATTGAAAGGGCAGGACAGGTACATCACATAGAAGGAATAGGGACTGTTCCCAAATATGTATTTTTCATATTGCTCTTACAACCACTTTCTTTCTTCCTTTTCTCCCCTTTTTGCCTCTAAGTTCTTTTCTGCCTTGCTGGTAATATGAAGCAATGATTTATTAAGATATTTGATTAGTATTTCATATGAATGTTACTCTTACCCCTCAAACTAATATTGAAATTATCCAATTTATATATTATCTGGTATAAATCTAAGCAGTCTTTACCAAATTGGTGCTTCATGTATTTAACAGATGGAGTTTAAGAACTGTTCTGCCCTCATAAATCAGGAAAATGTAGATTTAATGTAGGTGAACTGGCTTTCTTATTGCAGTCTTTAATGTGTCACTGTGCATCCTTAATCTTGAGGGAGATCTGGTATGCTGTTTCTTTCCCTTGTTTACTTTTACTTTTCCTCCTTCCCTCCCTTTCTTTCAGCCATGCTTTCTTTGTCTTTCCTTTTCTTAACTTCTTTTTCTTCCCTCCCTTTCCTCTTTTCTGCTTTTCCCTCCCCTCCTTTATCTCCTTATCGCCCTTTTCTCTTCCTCCTCTTTCTTCCTATCCCTTCTCTCTCCTCTTTTCCTTCCTTCCCTTCCCCTTTTTTTCTTTCTTACTTTCTTTTCTTTCTCCGTTTTCTCTTTCTCTCTTGGTTCCTTTACACATCTAATGTCATCCTGCTAGGAAATGTTGAGAGATTTTGAAAAATGGTGCATATAAAAATATTTTCTCCTCATCTGAATGTGTAGGAAATAATTCAACTTCCTCTTTTATTGGAAAGATTTTAAATGGAGAGATCCCCAAATTTATTATGGGAATGTTTAGAGCTTAGTCTTTGAATATATAGGATTTTTTAGGCACTTAGCCATTGTCTACTGTCAGCTTTATGTAGAGGCAACTCTAGTCAAATTCAGGAGCCCATCTCCTTCCTTTTGTGCTGTTAGGAACATTTTCTCCCTAGAAAACTTTTCGAATATTTATCTTAATTTCATGTTGATTTTTTAAGTAACCTTAATTGTATGTTGATTTTCAGTCAGAAAAGAAAGGGTTCATGTACTCAGCATTATCATTATTGGCTATTGAGTCAGGGAAAGCAATTGAAAAGAGATTATTTACAGAGACGTTTCAAAATAATTTAGAAGAAAGAATATTAATTCAGATCTTCTTCCTTTCCAGCAACTTCTTATTCCTTCCCTCGTATTGCTTCTCTGTTTACCACTTTTTGAAAAAATTTAACCATTTTTAAGTGTACAGTTTAGGGGCATTTGGTACATTCATACTGTTGTGCAATGACCATCTCTGTCAAGTTCCAAAACATTTCATTATCCTGAAAGAAAGCCCTGTGCCCATTAAACAGCCACTCCTGCCTACTTCTTTTGTTACTCTTATTTCCTTCACATGTAGGAGAGCCTTAATGGATTAGACAATATTTATATTTGTACCAATCCAATTTTTTGTATTTTAACAATAGGTTACATGTATCAGGCATTTTTATATGTATGCAGTAGTTGTGTAAGCAATATACATGTGTCATCTTGTTAAATCTCTATAGTAAATCCCCATTTCATAGATGGTTTAAAGGAAGTTAACTTCCTCAAGTGCCAGAGCTAAGAAGTAGTGAGGCTGAGGGTTGAGTCCAGATCTGTCAGATTACAAAGCCTGTTTTTTTAATTGTTATATAATCATTTCTATCAAAGGACAAAAACTGGAAACTCTTGGAACTATTGATGTCCTTTGTTTTGCTTCACATAGTGTTGGTTTGTACACAGTGTTTAAAATTGGAATTTATTGCTTATATTTAAAAATCAAAATATTTCACATACAAAGCTGTGTTTTCAGCTTTTTTTAAAGAAGTCTGGAGGATATGGATACTGAACTTACATTCCTGTGTGATGACAATCAGTTGGAGTTGTATAATGTTTGACTTCTCTATATGACGTTTTCTGGTTTGGTGACGTTGATCAGAGTATTCTCATTTTTTCTCTTGTCTGCTTTCCTTAAATTATCTGAGCAACCACCAGGCATTTGAATTTATAATTTCTATTCTGTCTAATTCATAGAATCAATCATTAAATCTCTGTGTACATGTTACTGATTTATTAGTAGATGTACAGCTTAATTTGGATACTAGAGTATCATAGAATATTGTATTTGATTGTGTATCATTTCACATGTACTATAGGATCATTTTAGATGTCTGATTTCCAGCTAGTGGAAACCATAAAGAAGAAGGGAAAAAAAGGAGAGGAAATCATCAAGACAATAATGCCAGGAAATTTAAGTTGTGATTATAACAGTCATTTAATTGATTTAGCCCAAGATTGTGATGTTGCTACATTAGAGGAATAGGGAGGTGTCAAACTGTGGGAGTAGTACTGGCTTTTTAAGCTTCATCTACTATGGAAGAAGTTTTGTAGGCAAGCAATACATCTACAAGAAACAGTATTAAGTATATTATTTGGAAATACTGAAGTGAATACCAAGGAAAAGAATCAGAGTAGGTGAGGGTGATTACCTCTGGAGGGAAACAGAAATAAGGGTTTGAGGATGACAGGGATAGAGATGAGTAATCTTTTATACCATTTGAAATGTATATGTGTACTTATTATTTTGACAAAAATAATTAGTTTTAAAATGCAGTATGACAAGTTATTTAGTACTATTTCATAGGAATTCCTTGAAGAAAGTAAAGAACTTTAAAAAATAATGTTTATTTTCAAATCTGTGTCTTTAATGAATTCACATTTCTATATATTGAAATTAGCTGAAGTGAGGTATAATTGTATTTGAAGGATCTGTATTCTAGATTGTCCATGTTTTGAGAGGTTTATTTCTCTGGTTTTATCTATTTAATTTTTTAGTCTTTGCTTTCCAAGTGTCTGTAGGCAACTTTTCTCATTTCTCCTTGGCAAGTTCTGTTTTCTGGTTTTTTTTTTTTAACACCTGTCTGTTGTATCAGACTTATAAGGCACTGAGCCAACTGTTGGTATGAAATCCTTGGGAGGTGAGAGGAGGAAGTGGGAGGGGCAGCCTTGGTGAATGTTTCCCTGAGTAATGTTTAAGTTCTTTGAGAAACCTACTCCCCCACCCCCTTTTTATGAGACAGTATTTTCTGTTTATTCTCCTACCAGTCTGTTGCCCACAGTGCTGGATAAGAAGTTATTGAGCGCAAGTATTAAAGAAAGCAAAAAAAGTGTAATTTTACCAACAATCCCCTTGGTGGGGGGGTGAACAATATAGGAAAATACTGTAAAAGAAAGGAATTAAACTTTTTCAGAGTTTATGGAAATGAGTATTTGATTACAAATGACAGAAAATGAATCCAGATGACTTAATAAGAAAGAAATTTATTGAACAGGTGTTAGTTCATTAGTAGAGGACCAGGTTTGGAAAATGGGCAGAAGCTAAGGGAAGCAAGACATGGCCAAAAAGTTGCAACAAGAGTGATTGCTGTCCCAGTTACTGCCCATGTCTACATACTGGTGACTATGCTAGTGAACTTTCAGCTCCTCTCCTGATCTCTGAATAATCTCTGACTCCTCCCCTGTACCTTGTCCTCACTCCCTAGGAGTTAGTGAACAGAGCGGTAGAACCCATTTGCTGTAAGGTCTGCATGCATGAGAAGAGAAAGAAGGGGAAGGAAGTATCTGCATCTTACCTCTTGAAATTCTCTACAAATTGGAGTTGTGTTTGCATGCTGGGTAGCCTAAAGATGACAGATAACTCCTAAAAATTTCTCCTACTGTACACCCCCTATCCTCAGACCCTCTGACCCTCTTCCCAAAGTTATCTACGATTGAAAGTTTTCTACATTATTTTCAAAAACGTTTTTTTAAGAGGGCAAATGGAACATACTATATATTCTTCTGTGACTTGCTCATTTTTGTTTAAATTTAATATATATTCCCGGTGCCTGCCCATGCAAAAAAAAAGTAATATATATATCTTAGAGATTATCCATATTGGCATATGGAGATCTACATAATTTTCTTATTGGTTATCTTTTGTTCCATTATATGGACATACCATAAACAGCCCCCTGGTTGTTTCCAGTTTTTTCCTTGCCTTTATTAGAGAAGTTATGGGTTTACAAAGCAATTGAGTATAAAATACAGGATTCCCATATACTCCATATTACTAACACTTTATATGGATGTGTGAAACATTTGTTAACAGTAGATGATAACACGTTTTTATAATTGTACTATTAACTGTAGTCCCTGGTTTAACTTAGAATTCACTGTGTAGTGTAGTTCAGAATAAAAATAAAAATAATGTTATTCTGTTACCTTATCTACATTCTAACATTTCCTCTTTTAATTTGAATTCAGATACATGTTCAGTGCTGTTGTTTATGTTAACAGTGTTGTACTACCATCACTACTGCCCATTACCAAAACATTTCCATCATTCCAAATAGGAACCCTGTACATTTTAAGCCTTAACTTCCCATTCCCTATCCCTACCCTGTCCCTGATAACCTATATTCTAGATTCTGACTCTATGTGTTTGCTTATTCTAATTATTTCAGATCAATGCGATCAGACAATATTTGTACTTTTGTGTCTGGTTTACTTCATTCAACGTGCTGTCTTCAAGTCTCATCCATGTTGTCAGGACTGCATTCATTTTTATGGCAGAATAATATTCTGTTGTATGTATATACCACATTTTATTTATCCATTCATCATATGGACACTTGGGTTGCTTCCATCTTTTGGCAGTTGTGTAATGTTGCTGTGAACATTGGTGTACATGTATCTGTTCGAGTCCCTGCTTTCAAATTCTTTTGTTATATACCTAGTAGTCAAATTCCCAGGTCCTATGGTAGTTATATACTTCACTTTTTGAAGAACCACCAAACTGTCTTCCACAGTGGCTGCACTTTTTTATGTTGCTGCCAGCAATGAATGAATGTTCCTATTCCTATGTATTCTTTCCAACCCTTGTTTTCCATTTTTTTAATAGCAGCCATCCTAATGGGTTTGAAATGGTGTCTCATTGTGTTTTGATTTACATTTCACTGATGGCTAATGATATTGAGCATCTTTTTGTTTTCTAGTTGTATATCTACTTAGAGAGATGTCTTTTCAAGTCTTTGGCCCAATTTTTAAGTGGATTGTCTTTTTGTTGTTAAGTTGAAGGATTTTTTTATATACTGGGAAATTAATCCTTTATTGGTTATTTGGTTTCCAAATATTTTATCCCATTGTATAGGTTTGTTTCAAATTTTTGCTAATGAAAACTGTGCTCAAATAAGCCATTCTGCATGCATTTTTATGTGTTTTTTTTTTTTGCAAGTATATCCTTAAGGTAACTCCTAGCAGAAAGTTGCTGGGTCAAAGAGCACATGGTTTAAACTTTTACCCTTAAAAAATTACCATTTAATATTTCCACCAATATGTATGAGAGTTCTTTTTTTTTTTCCCTTATAACCTTGGCACTGTATATGATCAGATTTCACCATTTTGCAATTTGTTGGCAAAGAGTGGTGGTGTGATTTAATTACATTTCTTCAGTTGTGAGATTAAGCGAGGTTCTGATGTTTATTGGCCTTGTATCTTTTAAAAATTTTTTATCCTAAATGTTTTATTTTTAAAATAACTTCAAATTTACTGAGAAGTTACAAGGATATTACAAAGAACTCTTTTATACCCATTACCCAGACTCACTAATGTTTAGCATGTACACCTTTTAAGATTAGTTTGCATACATAATGCTCCTCTATCTTTTTAAAATAGCATTGTTAAAAATTACTCATTTCACACAAGATAATAGCTACAATAAAAATAAATCTGCTGTAGTCAGTGATTACAATCCCCTTTATTTTTATTTGTTCCTCATCCCAGGACTTAGATTGATCACCACTCTGGCTGTTTCAGACTGAGGAGGGCAGGTAGATTTTATGGGACAGAGGAATGGAATTGTTTTGCTTGCAGTTGAAAGATACTTTTTTTTCAGGATGGAGCTGATCCATCATCATCATTTTGTTTGTCCATGGCAGATCCACAGAACTGGAGAGTGGAAGTTGACTGCATACCTGCTGGGTTTCAGGGTTCAACTGGTTAGGAACAATCCAGAGGCTTTAAGTTTCTGAGAAATGAACTTAACAAGTAAATTGAAAATTATAGGTTCAAATAAGACTCATGATTAGGGAATTTATAAGTGAAAATACTATATTATATTGGGTAAATAGCTTTTCATAGACTCCCAAATAGAGCCTGCGAAAGGGGTATTGATTTCATGTAACCAGTCTGTGATGTCTGGATGTCCCTAGGGCCCTCAGAACATTTTGTTTGAGGCTTTGCATATTGTAGCACTTTGTGAAATCTGGCTGAGTTCTACCTAAGAGTAATCTTCAGAGTGACTTGAAATCTCTTAGCCTTAAAAATGCTATATTATTTAATATTTCCCCATTTGATAAAGGTCTTTCTCTGAATACATCACTGATTAACAGTGTGCTAATAGTCCCTTGCTGCCAGAGATGCTCATCCCTGGGAGGTATGTCCCATGTAAAGAAGGTGCACTTGAGCAACAAGGAGGTTTTCAGAGGGGTTGATTCTTAGGCATTCATTATAAGGTTCATAGATACAAGCTTTAAGATCGAGGACTTGGCTTAACATATTTTTTTTTATTAGGCAATACTTAGGGCCTTATATCATTTTGCTTGTGTGTGTGTGTGTGTGTACTCTGACCTTATCTTCAGCTTATTTTTCTTTTAGGTTGTTTTTTTCCTTAGTGATTTTTATGAACTTGAAAAATAATGCAAACTGGTTAGACCCTTTTCTTCAAATAGTTTTTTTAATACCCTGCCTCCCTTGCTATTTGATTCAGATAAAGCAGTGACAGAGTAAAGAGCTTGGTGGGTTATTGTATGTTTTGAATTTATTGATTGCTAACTATTTGCTTTATTTATATGTATAATCACAAAATATCAAATATTTTTCTATTGATGGCAATTTATTAAGAAATAACCTTTTTGGGGTGTGGGTGGAGATGTGAGCATGTGTGTATGGGCAGGAAATTAAACCTGGGTCTTTGGCATGGCAGATAGGTGAGACTTCTTCTACTGAATGAGAAAATAACCTTCTTAAATTAGCAAATAGAAAGTGCTTTTAATGCAGAGAAATATCATGTCATGTGTTCACCACTCTTGACTTCAAGGATCAGAGGAATGGTCTCTTAGATATAGAAGAGGGAAATGAAAAGGGAATTAAGAAATTCCTGCCTTTTTTCTGCCTCTAGCATATACAGGGGTCTAACCTGTGGAATCCTAACTTCTTTATTGTTCTTTCTGGTCAGAACATCCTCCCCTTCCCCAAGCCTTTTCTTTTGTTTTTACCGCTGTTATCTTCTTTTTTTTATGTGCTGTTGTTTTATATTCATCTGTATTTGTTTCCCTTTTTTTTCTGACTGTGATATATATATATATACCTTTTAAGTCAGCTTTGCAAGTAAATTCTCTGTGCAGCTATGTTGTTTGGTCTACTTAGAGAAATTTTGTTTTTCCTCTGTCTTTTTAAAAGTAGGATTATTTGTAATTGTTTATACAGCATTTCAGTTTTTAAAAGCCACTCCATAGTCTTGCCTTTTAGATTCCAAGTTATGAATCCATAGCCTATTATTTAAATAAAGCTTTTGAAATTCACTTTACTGATCTGTATCATATCTAACTATTCCAGTATTTCCTTCCTTGTCTGATGTGAACTCTAAAATTATTATGCACACTTTCTCCCTGTTTCCTGGCATTTCTACTCAAACTTGTTCCTCGTTCTTGCTTCCAAATATATTCAGAATTGAACTTCCTTCCTTATTTTATTAATCTACTGATAAAAGAAAATCGAGTAAAATTAATCAGAAACCTGTTAGAAAACGGCATATAAAAAAAAGAAAACAGCATATAGTTGAAAGTATTTCTTAGTAAATATTTTAAGAGTTGTGAAGTCCCCAGTTATTATTTTATCTTTCCTGTATTCTCTTTATGCTCTATTCCAAGAATATGTGCACTTCTTTTACCTGACTTGGAGCCAGGTGTATTGTGTTCCTTAGATTTTTTCATTAATATGTGTCCTTTGGACCTTGCTATCCAGTATTGTAATCACTAGCCTCATGTAGCTATTTATATTTATATTTAAGTTAATTAATATGAAATTGAAAACTTCACTGTATCAGCTATATTTCGCCTTATTCAAGTTGTACTAGCCACATTTCAAGTGATCAGCAGCCACATGTGGTTTGTGGCTACTGTATTGGACCACACAAATAATGTTTTCATTGTTGCAAAAAGTTCTACTGGACAGCACTATTATTCTAAACAGTCAATGTACAAATTGATATTTTTAAATTAGAAGTTATTCATATTTTAAAAGTCAACTTTTTTGAGGTACAATTTATATACAGTAAAATCTGTCCATTTAAAGTATACAGTCCTGTGAGTTTTGACAATATATACATCCCCATAAACACCCCATAAACACCCCACAATCAAGATTTAGTACATTTCCATTACATAAGGTTCCTTATACTTCTTTGCACTCAGTCCCTAACTCTGGCTCCAGATAATCACTGACCTGATTTCTGTCATTGTACATAAGTTTGCCTGTACTAATTTCATATAAATGGAGTCATACAGTATGTACTCTTTCATGTCTGACTTTCTTTTAGCATAATATTTTTGAAATTCATCCTTGTTGTTTTTATCAGTAACTCATTTCTCTTTATTGCTGAATTTCCATTATATGGATGTGACATAATTTGTCTATCTATTTACCTGTTGATGGACATTTGGGTTTTCAGTTTGGAATTTAAATGATAAAAGTTGTTACAAACAGTCATGTATAAGATTTTTGTGGACGTATGTTTTCATTTTTCTTGGTTACTATTCTAGTTTGCTAGCTGCCAGAATGCAATATACCAGAAACAGAATGGCTTTTAAAAGGGAAATTTAATAAGTTGCTAGTTTACAGTTCTGTGGCCGAGAAATTGTCCCAATTAAGGTAAGTCTATAGATATGTCCAATCTAAGGCATCCAGGGAAAGATACCTTGGTTCAAGAAGGCCAATGAAGTTCAGGGTTTTACTCTCAAGTGGAAGGGCACATGGCGAACACTGTCAGGGTTTCTCTCTCATCTGGAAGGGCACATGACGAACATGGCATCATCTGCTAGCTTCTTCTCCTGGCTTCCTGTTTCATGAAGCTCTCCAGGAGGCATTTTCCTTCTTCATCTCCAAAGGTCGCTAGCTGGTGGACTCTGTGTCTTGTACTATGTCGTTCTGCTCTGAATCTCCTCTTCTCCAAAATGTTTCCTCTTTTATAGGACTCCAGAAACTAATCAAGACCTACCCAAATGGGTGTAGACATGCTTCCACCTAATCCAGTTTAACAGCCACTCTTGATTAAATCACATCTCCAGGGAGATGATCTAATTACAGTTTCAAGCATACAATGCTGAATAGGGATTAGAAGAAATGGCTGCCTTTACAAAATGGGATTAGGATTAAAACATGGCTTTTCTTGGATGCATACATCATTTCAAAACAGCACAGTCACATATGTAAATATATAATGTAGAGCTGTAGAACAGAATAGAAATTCCAGAAAGACTAACACATATAGTTTTTGACAAAGATGCTGAGGTAACTCACTGGGAAAAGTGTAGTCTTTTAAATAAATGATGGTGGTGCAACTGGATATCATTATGGAGGAAATGAATCTCTACCTGTACCTCACACCATACACACAAAATTAACTTAAAATGGATTATAGACCTAAATATGAAAGTAAAATGTAAAACTTATGGATGAAATTATAGGAGAAAATCTCTGTGATCTTTGATATAGGGAAAGATTTTTTAGACAGAACATCAAAAGATGAACCAAATAAAAAATTGATAAATTGGATTTCATCAGCATTAAAACTTCTACTCTTTGAAAGACACCACAAAGAAAATGAAAAGACAACCAGAGTCTGGGAGAAAATGGTCATAATACATATTCAAAGGAACTCAATCCACTATGAATAGAGAGCTCTTACAGCTCTATAATAAGAGGACAATCCAATAAAGAAAAGAGCAAAGGAGTTGAACTGAAACTTTACAAATGAGGATATATAAATGGTCAGTAGGCACACACATGTAAAGATGTTCAAAATCAGTCATTAGAGAAGTATAGATTAAAACACAATGAAATGCTGTTTGTTATCTACTATATGGCTAAAACTTTAAAGACTGACAATGGTAGGGAGTGGATCGACTGAAACTCGTGTAAATGATATGTAAAAGTGTAAATGATATAAGCTCTTTGGAGAAATGTTTGGCAGTTTCTTATAACCATTTTTGATAGCCTTCTGAATTATTTTCAGTGAATTGTGGGTCATTTTCTCTACTGTTTACTTTTCTTCAGTTTTGTAACTTTTGAGAGAGAATAGTTCTTGAGTACCGGGAATCACTGTCTTTGAGCAGGATTTATATAAAGCTGTTATTTTTGCTTTTCTGGTTCACTGGAGGTAACGCAGGAGAACACAGTATTGTGTAAGGAAAAGTTAAGGATACATTTTCAACAACATAATTGCTTTCCTTGTATTTGATATGTTACTAATTTGAATTTTTACAGCCTGAAGATGACTAGGAGACAATAGTTAAGGAAGTTTGTTTGGAGCTTACCTGTGTTAATGGGACTAAGCAGGGGTGATTTATGTGTTTAAAAAGAAAAACAGAAACAAAGATCCAGTTTTGTTGTATTATTAGTAGTACCAGTAGCACCAGTAGCTCTGTTAGGATTCTGAGAGAAAATGTTGAGTTCGCATGACCACAGAGAGAAAATAAATCTTGTTGTCAGTGAATTAGCTACAGAAAAATGTAACAAATAATTCTTTTCTTTTTTTCAAATGCTATTCTCCCCACTGCCCCCAACACACATACTTAACTTTAGTTTTAGTAGGAGCTGTCCATTGTCCTTAGGGCTTTTTTCTGAATGGGATACCTTAAAAAAGGTTTGTCATTGGGTTTCTCTCAGGTTCCTAGTACTTGGAATTTTGTCCACCATAGTTACAACAATGTTTATTACATAGCGTATGTTCAATAAATATTTGTTAAATGAATTTTTATCAGTTTCTCAAGTACCTAACCCTCTTAATAACATAAACTTTAGGATTGGTACTTATTGGCACCAAGTGGGGATGTATAACTTCCAGGGCTTACAATAAGACTTAAATTTATCCTTGTGGAATATACATTTTATCTGCATAAAACCTTTCAAGTAGAAAGGAGAATTGTTTAGGTATTGAAGCATGGAAAAATCACCATCTAAGGGAGAAGAAGCCTTAGTCAGTGAACGTGAGTAGATATTTTTGGCAAGTCCATTCCTGTTATGGAGAAGGAAATATATCTTCATCTGTTAGAAAATTGTTCTGTTTAACTAATTTCTCTTGTTTGCTTCTACGTTTATCCAGTAGCATTCTATTTTATTTTTTTATTATGAACAATAAACATAAAAATATTCTTGATATGGTTATAATCATTGGCTCACACTATCATCACATTGTTGTGCATTCATCACCATGATCAAACATTTTTTGAACATTTTCATCTCTTCAGTGGAAGAAAGAAAAAATAAAAGCTCATACATGCCATGCTCCTTAACCGTCCCTCTCATTGACCACTAATATTTCAGTCTACTCAATTTATTTTAACCTTGTTCCCCCATTATTTGTTTATTTCTTATCCATATTTTTTACTCATCTGTCCATACCATAGATAAAAGGAGCATCAGACACAAGGTTTCACAGTCATATTTACCTAGCAGCTTTCTGATTTCACTTCTTAGAAAGTCTCCCTATGGTGAGATTGAAATGGTCATATAGATATGAAAATTTTTCTTTCTGTGACAGTGTATATATTTATATCCATTGCCATTATGGTCAATGTGATATTAATACATCATTCATATGATATTAGTTTAAGTTTGCCCTGAGAAATAGTGTACCACTCTCTATGCTGATCCGACCCTGAAACCGCTGAAGGAACAGACCCTGGACTATCATAATAATGACACCACAGTAATTAACTGAATTTCTGCGTCAGAAGTTTTAAGTCACTATAAATTGACCTTGCAAGCCAGTTTCCTTCTCTTTTATTACTTCTCCTCCTCTGTTCTTCAAAGGCATTGCCTTAAAGTAAGCATACTTGTTCAGAAAGAGTAAGAATGAGTTCAATAGCATGGTATTTATGTATAGAGTAGCTAGAATAAGCTTTATATTTGGCTTATGTAATCTTGCTGGAGTTGAAAACATTGCATACCATATTAATTTTCTGTAGAATGGTGCTAAATTTTAGTAAATGTAGGTAAACCTATATTTATATGTACTATATTTCATAAAGAAATATTAGGAAGAAGGTCTGTTTTGAAGCTGCTTTTTATGCCACTGACTCTTAGTTGTGTTTAGTTTATATTTAATATAATTATTGATATGGTTTGTATTTAGTTGTCTGATATTCATTCATTCATTAATTCTCTCATTTCCCATTTCCTGTTCTCTTTGGGATTGATCAACTATTATTTAATATTCCTTTTTAATTCCTCTCTTGGCATTTTAGATGTACTTCTTTGTATTAGTTTTATATAGGCTGCTTTAGATTAGAAAATGTATTCTTAGCTTATCACAGCCTTATTAAAGGTAATGAGAGTTAAAAATGTGAGAACCTTACAGCATAAAAAATCCACTTTCCCCCATTTCTTTTTTGTGGCTTTTATTGTATATTTTATATCTACATATGTAATAAACCTGAGAATATAATGTAAATGTTTTTTGCTTTAGTCACTTGTTTCTCAGAGATATTGAAAAGGAAAAAAGGATTTTTTTTACTTTTTACCCCCATATTTTCCATTTTTGCTATCCTTTGTTTCTTTCTGTAGACCCAAGTTTTGATCTGTTATTAGTTCCCTTCTGTCTGAGGGCAGGTCTGCTGATAACAGATTCTCTCAGCTTTTGTTGGTCTTCTTTTTTGAATGTGCTTTTTTTTTTTTAAGGAGAAGTTGTAGGATTACGGGAAATACAGAGGTCTCATATATACCTGTCCCCTCTATTAATATTTTCCTTAGTGTGTTACCTTTGTTACAGTTGATGAGAAAATACTATTATAATTGAACTACTAACTGTAGTCTATAGTTTACATTAGCTTTTGCTGTTTGTTTTTTTATGATTATTTTTCTTTATTCCTTTGTCCTTTGTCTTCAGTGGTTTGCCTTTGATAAGCTTAGTATGGTTCTTTTATCTTTGTCTTGCTTGAGGTTTACTTAGTGTCTAGTATCTATGATGTTGATGTTTTATACCATATTTGGGAAACTTCCAGCCATGATTGCTTAAAATTTTTTCCCCCATTCTCTTTTTTTTGGGGGTGGGGGGTGGGGTTGCATGGACCAGGAATTGAAACCAAGTTTTCTACATTCTACCGCTGAACATCCATGCACCATTGCCCCATTCTTTTTTGCCTATCTTCCTGGGACTTAAATTACATATATGATAAACTGCTTTGTATTGTTCCGCAAGTAGTTGAAATTTTTTTTTCAAAAATTTGCTTCCTGTTCTTAAGATTATATAATTTCTATTAATCTGTTGTTCAGATCATAGCCTTTGTGTTTCAGTTACTACTTCTGTGTACAAACTATCCCTAAATATAAATATGGCATAGGACAATCTCAGGGGTCTGTAATTCAGACAGGGCTTACCAGAGTGGCTTGTCTCTGCTCTGTGAAGTCTGGGGCCTCAGTTGGAAAAACTCAGTGCCTGGGGATGAGGTGACAGTTGGGAACCAAATCATTTGAAGATGTTCCCATTCACATGTCTGGTAAATGTTGGCTATTGTTTGGGACTTCAGTTGGGCTATTGGTCAGAACCCTTGTATTCGACCTTTCCAAGTGTTCTATCACCTAATTTGGGCTTTCTCATGGCATGGCACCAGGGTTCTCAGAATGAGTATCCCAAGAGTCTAAGGTGAACATGCATGGGATTTTTTTTTTTTTTTTTTTTTTTTTTTTTTTTTTTTTAAAGAGAGAGGGAGGAAAGGAAGGAAAGACAGAGAAGGAAGGAAGGGAGGAAGAAAGGGAAACATTTTTAAACATTTTCTTGTTTTATTATATTTTGTTTGTTTGTTTGTTTGTTACATGGGCTGGGGCCGGGAATCGAACCGGGGTCCTCCGGCACGGCAGGCAAGCACTCTTGCCCGCTGAGCCACCGCGGCCCGCCCATGCATGGGATTTTTATGATTTAGCGTTAGAAATCACTTAATGTCATTCCACCATACTCTTTGGTTGAGACAGTCACAGAGGTCTACCCAAGTTCAGGGAAGAGGGACCATAGATTCTACCAATCAGTAGCAAAAGTATCAAGGTCATGTTGGAAGAAGAGAATGTGGAATGGGAGATACAGCCATTTTTGGAAAATAAAATATGTCATCCCTTTCTTTTGCAGTTTCCAGTATGCTCTTAAGATATTCCAGTAGATTCTTCTTTTCAAATACTGGGTCTTTTAGGTCAGAATTTCCATTTTTAATAGTTTCTGTATCTTTACTGAAATTACCCATTTTTTGCTTGTATTAATCATTCCTTTACATACTTGAACATATTTATAATAGCCTCTTTAAAGTCCTTGTGTACTAATTTCAGTATCTGGATTATCTTATAGACTGTTTCTTTTGATTTTTTTTGTTGGTTATGGATCATAGTTTTCTGCTTTGCATGTCTAGTGAATTTCAATTGTATGTTGACTGTTGCAGATGACATATTATAGGGAATCTGGGTTATCTTCCTTTAAGGATGTTGTTTCATTTGGCATGCATTAAATTAATTAATCTTTGGGTTTTGTGTCAAGCTTGCTTTTCTTTGTTAAGGCAGGCCTGTTTCAGTTTGTATTTTGTTCTAAGACATGGTCCTATTCTTAAAGTTGGCCTTTCAGAGGTCTCATCTGAATGTCTGGGATATTCAGTGAGGTCTCTCCTGTCTGGCTGGGCCAGAGTCCCATCTTCTCCCCATACCACGCAACCCTCTGGTGTCATCTCCATTGTACTTTCAGATCCTGTGCATGCAGCTCAGCCCTTAACCAAGGAAGGACCTGAAGTAAATCTCCTCATAAACTTCTGTGGGCCTCCTTCTATGCATTCCCTCCTCTTTGATACTAGACTCCACAAATGCCAGCTGCCTTGGCAGCCTGGAACTCCAGTCTCTTCCTGTTTACCTCAGTGAAACCCTTGTTCCACTTAAGTTCCATTTCCCTCAGCTGTGTCAGAAAAGAGTCTCCAGCCTGAAAGCAGGGCAGTCATGGGGACTCCCTCATGTATTTCTTTTCTTAAGGATTATAAAAGCTTGTGCTGACTTTTTGTTCAGTACCTAAAAACACTTTGTCCGGTTTTGTAATTGTTAGTGGCAAAAGAGCCAGTCCAGTACTAGTTATTCTGTTATGGTAAAAGTAGATGAATGCTAAGTCTCATAAAATCTTTGGGAGATTGCCCATTAAAAGGAATACCAGATAAAAAAAGATGTTTAGAATAAAATGTTTTAAAGCATATTTTAAACAGGACTTTGATATGATTACAATAACTATGCTTTTTGATAAATTGATAATGTTCAGAATTTTACTTTCTAATGAACTTTATCAATAAATTAATTTTGGTTTTCTCTGGAAATGGCAAGTAGAGTGGCATTTTAAATATTAGTGCTCTTTCCTTACTAATAGCAGATATTGCTTATCAATCATGAAAATCTTTTCAGCTTCAACTGGATGTTGTTTCAGTAACCTTAGTACACCCCAGTAAGCTACCACCAATTTGACAGCTATTTGCTGTAAATTTGCCAGTTTATTTTCCTTTTACTAGTTCATTTAGTATTATTTTTGTGGGACATTTAATTTTATGAAAGGGTACCCTAATGGATCATTTTCTTTTCCAGAACTGATTTTTTTAAAAAGCACACTTAGAATCATGTTACATATATAGATGGTTAGAAAAGGCTATTTAATAAGCTTTTAGTACTTCTTGAATAGTACATTCAAAAAATAAAAATAGCTGGGCAACAGAAATCTTGACAGTTGTGCCCATAATAAACAATACTTGATATTTAAAAGAGAATAAAAAGTTGAGGTCTTTGAATGTACATTTTAGAGTCAGACAATGTAACATAAGTTCTTGTTTGAAGTTGAAGAATGGACTTTCTGTGATTGAAGTCTTTAGGACAGATTTAAAGATACATAGTCCCAGAATTTTCACAGATTGTTCTTGGATTTTTGGGGGAATCGTTTCACACTGAGGTCAGATATATGACTTTTGTTGAACA
Organism: Tamandua tetradactyla; assembly: GCF_023851605.1. NCBI lineage: Eukaryota > Metazoa > Chordata > Mammalia > Pilosa > Myrmecophagidae > Tamandua > Tamandua tetradactyla. The sequence goes on from NC_135339.1 coordinate 48,034,986, forward strand.
AAAATGTCCCTAAGACATTTCATGAGTCTATATAAGCCAGAATTGCATGAGTTTTATTAAAACTAATAATTTCTCAAGGAGAACTATTGTCTCATAAAACTGAAATCTCTCTTTTTTTTTCTATACTATTATTTTTTTCTGTATTCTTTTCTTCATATACTGTTAAAAATTGTTTGTAAAAATCTGGGTTTTATGTAAACCCCCAAAAATACTTGTTCAAAAGAAGCTAGGCTTCTATTTTGAGCTCATCAGATACATTTTTTTGGAGGTAAAATACACCTTCACATCAGTTCTGTACTTTTTGGGAAATATGGTAGGATAGAAAACTTTTTTCTTTTAATTGTAGTATACGGTTATGAAAAGTTTTAAAATGCATTTACCAAAGTGTTGAAAGTAAACAGTGAAAACCTCCATCTCTCCCTAAAAACCCACAGTAGCCACTGTAACTTTTTTTGGTATGCATCCTATTGGTCCTTTACACTCCAGTTTTATGTGTATGTAGGTCTACCCTATGTGAATGGTGTTCCCTGGAGTTGAGCAATGGGACACGTATGCCCTTATTAATAAAGTGTTTGTTTATATATTTGTATTCAAAACTAAATTACTAGACTTAGAATCAACTAAAAATGAAACTGTTAATCCTCTGAAATACTTTTTCTGTTAGCGTTTACGTTGTGTCTTATGTGTGCATTGTGTGCATTTTGCAGCTAATTTCTTCCTTATTCATTTTCTAAGAAAGGAAACCCATGGAGGGAAATATATGATTGATAGAAATGAATTGTTGTTTCCTAAATTTTATAATTGCTGTCCTTTAAATGGTTTGTCCTTGTTTTGATTATTCCAGCTACCCTTAGTATTTATGTAAATTCCTAAGTTTCTAACCAAAATTAAAATGCACACTGAGAAGCTAAAACTACAAAGGCTCTAGGAAAAAACAGAGAATATCTTCATGAACTTGGCAGAGAGCATACAAAATTTTAAGCAAAGGAAGAATTTGATACATTGGAATTTATCAAAATTAAAAATTGTTGATCATCAAAAGAAAATGAAAAGGCAAGCCATAGACAATGAGCAAATATTTGCAAAACATATTCTGACCAAGGACTTTTACCTAGAATATATAAAAGACTCCCACAAATGAATAATAAAAAGATAAAAATCCAACTGAAAAAAATGGGCTGACATAAGCACTGTCCACAAAAGTTATGAGTGTTTAGTAAGCACATGAAAATATTCTTAACATCATTAGCACTTGGGAAATGAAAATTGAAACAATATAGTAGCATTTCATTCCCATTAGAAGGACTAAAATTTAAAAACCTAACAACACTGAGTGTTGAAGAGGCTATGGAATAACTAGAACTCCTGAAATACTGAAACAACTGTAAAATGGTAATCACTTTAAAAACTATTGAGTACTTTCTTGTAAATTTAAACACATTCCTTCCCAATGACCAAACAGTGCTAGCTATTTATGTAAAAACCACAAAAAGCGCATTTCCATAAAAAGACCTGCGCAAAAATGTTTATGCAATTTTATTCCTAATAGCCCCAGACTGTAAATGATCCAAACATCCACCAAAGTAAAATAGATAAAGAAATGGTGCTTTGCTCATACAATGGAATAATAGAATAAAAAGAATGAACTATTGATAGGTGCAATATCATGGATAAATTTCAAAAACACTATATTGAGTGAAAAAAGTCAGTGACAAAAGAATATATATATAATATGACTACATTTATATAAAGTCAAGAGCAGGCAAAACTAATCTGTGGTAATAGTGGTGGCTGCCTGGGGACTAGATGGAGTTTGATTGTAAATGGGCACGAGGAAATTTTTTGGTGGTGAAATGGTCTGTATTTTGATTGGGATTGTTGTTGAACTTATGAAATTGTACATCTAAGATCTGTATTTTTCACTGTATATAAATTTTACCTAAAAAAAAATTAACCAACCCTAAAGAACACCTAGGACAATATATAAGATTCTACAAAAGTTCCATGCAGTAGGGTAACTTTCTAGAAACCTGCAAACTCTAGATGGCCCCCTGGACCAGATAACTTCTGAATCCTAGAGGGCCCACCTTCTCCAGAACATCAGCTAGTTTCATCTCCCTAGCCCATATTATTGACAGCCCCTTCCAACATGAAAAACTTAGAATGGCCATAGCTGGAATACCCCTGAAGAGTGGGATAGAAACAGCAAAGGTGATGGTGGAGTTATACAGAGAAGGTAGGGTTTAACAAATGAATATGATTGCTGAATCATTATATTGATATTGCTTTTAGTCTCCAGGATCTTAGAGTAACTAGAAGTAAAAACCTAAAATTGTGGAATTGTAACCCATACCAGTCTGAAATTTGTTCTACAACTAATTGTTGTGCTGTGCTTTGAAATTTATTGCTTTTTTGTATATATGTTATTTTTCATAAAAAAAAAAGTTGATTGTGATGATAAAAAATATTTATTCCTTCTAGTCTCCAGAGTTCTGGAGCAGTTAGAAGGAAAAATCTGAAATGATGGTATGGTATCCCATGACAAACTCTGGGATCTGTCCTGTAACTACTTGATGAAGAATGCTTTGAAAACTTGCTTTTTTCTTTCTTTGCTCTGTATATATGTTATATATTATACAATAAAAAAAGTAAAAAATGAAAAAACCCTGCAAATTGAGAAAGGTACAGGAATGTAGAAGATAACAATAGGAAGAGGAAGTAATGAAAGGGTATTTAACATAATGCTTTTTCCTGTAGTATATTCATAGTTCAGTATACTTTTTCATGGCAGGTTCAGTGCTTCCTTGGTTTGTTGAACTAGTAGGTTAAAACAGAGAATCATAAAAATTGGTACATATCTTGACCATTTACTTTTAAAAGTAACAGTGTACACATACAGGTATTAGAATGAAATAGTTGTGCAGGGTTTATTAATAGTAATAACAAAAATTGTAGTTACTTTCCTCTTTTTCCCTATCCTCCTTTGCAAGAATTCTTAATTTTTTGTGTGTCATGCAATCTGGTGAAGTATATGGACCCCTTCTCCCCACCCCTCCTTCTTTTTTTTAAATTAAAAATTTGGACTGTGTCCATTCGAACTTTTTCATGTTAGAAAGGGCTGTTGATAATAGGGAATAGGGTATAGAACTAGTTGATGTTCTAGAAAAGCTGACATCTCTGGGTTTCAGGATTTATCTGGCCTAGGAACCCATTTGGAGGTTGTAGGTTTCTGGAAAGTAGTCATAGTGCATGGAAACTTTGTAGAATCACAGATAAAGCCCTAGGTATTCTTTTGGTTTTGGTTAGGGTTTGGCAAACCATGATAAATAGCAATTTCTAGCTGAAGCTTGCTTGGGAGTAGTCTCCAGAGTAGTCTCTCAACTTTATTTGAACTCTCTCAGCCATTGATACTTTGTTGCAGTTTTTTCACCCTTTTGGTCAGGAAGGCATTGTGGATCCCATGGTGCCAAGACCAGGCCCATCTCTGGTCAGGGAGACTTTCACCCCTGGATGCCAGGGAGACTTTCACCCCTGGATGACATGTCCCATGTAGAGGGGAGGGTAGTAATTTTACTTGCAGAGTTGGGCTTAGAGAGAGAGGCCACATCTGAGCAACAAAAGAGGTCCTCTAGAAGTAACTCTTAGATATAACTTATAGGTAGGCTTAGCTTCTCCACTTCATAAATAAGTTTCACAAGAGGAAGCCTCAAAAGTAAGAGCTTGGTTTATTCACTTGGGAGTCTCTAATATTTGAGATAGTATCAGGAGTTTCCCTGGCAGTAAAGTTTAATCATCCATATTTTTTCTCCTATCCCTTAAACTTTGCCAGTACTTTTAAATTACCTGCTCATTATACTCTGGGATGTATCTGGGCATTATATTAAGCTATACAGAATTACATACCCTCATGCCCATTCTGGTCTCCCTGTGTTTGGGTTGTTTAAATGATTGATCCAGACTGGTTGAGTTACATTATGTGCTACAGAAAATTTAGGTCTGGGACAAAATAAACCTCTTTTCCTTTGGTCTTGTAGAGTAAGTAAAGTTTTAAAATACAAACATTGTCTTCTTTACCCCTATATTCTGATTTACCTTGGTTCTGACCCAATTGGCTTCGTTCTTATCTTTAATTGAAGCCTGATCTATTTTTCAACTTTCTTTAACAGTTGTATGTGACAATGCTGACCTTCAGAACTGCAGAACTCCTACTCCAAACCTTAGGTGCACACAGATATCCAAAGTTCCAGGAAAATACCAGGTTATACACGTGTAGCACAGCCTCTCAAAATCTAGAATTAACAATTACAGCTCCGGACTAAATGTGACTGCTATAAGAGCTTATAAACTAGGTCCCAATTTTCTTGTAAGTATTTTCTAAATGAGACTATACAGTATTTGATCTTTTATTTCTGGCTTATTTTGTATCACATAATGTCCCATAGGCTCATTCACCTCGTTGCATGCCTCATGACTTGTTCCTTTTGTAGCAGCACAATATTTAATCATATGTATAACCACATTTCACCTTTCTACTTCTCAGTCAGTCTATCCTCAGCCACCTCCATCCTTTGGGCATCATGTATAATGTCCAAAGTCAATGCTCTGTTTCTCACATTATCCTCACTTTGTGGTGTAGAAAAGAAGAACCAATAAACACACCCTCGCCAAATAGAAAATCCAAATTTCCTCTTAACTCTTGTCCTTCCCCTGCCTTATTTACCCCTGGTACTGCTGTGGTACAGTTGATGGACCCCTTCTGAAAGTGTTTTTTTTATTTTTTGGCATGGGCAGATTCTGGAAATCGAACCCAGGTCTCTGACATGGCAGGCCAGAATTCTGCCACTGAGCCACCGTTAAACACTGCCCTTAAAGTGTTTTTAAATGCGTAAAATAAAATTCACAGGAGTACAAATAAACCAGTTATACTAACTTTAATTATAGTAGGAAAATATTTTAAAACCCAGTATCTGCTATTTCTATTAATATAGTTATCAGGACATTAAATAACAAAATCTAATGACAGGTCTAATGACAACCTTAATTTCAAAGTGATAGTGAGTATAAATGATATTTCAATATCTGCAACAACCATAGTAAGATATATAAATATGTGACATCTATCAGTGATGAGGTCCACAGCTGCTGCTTATATTACTGTGTAACATAATTTTTCATATTCAAGTTCATTTCTCCTCCCATTCTCCCACCACATACACATTTGCATACTTCCTTCCCATCCTTCCTCTTCTCAGTAGTTATAATTTTGGCTGTGTTAAGTGTTTATATGTTATGCCTAAATGCTATTCAGAGTTGAGCAATGTGGTATACTGCGATTTTCTTTTCCTGCATACTTTATTTTTCCTGAAGTTGCAATTGTCTTTTGTTCCCCCCACTTGCTTAGTTTTCTAAGTTCTTAGCTCTAATTCATTCCCCATTCTTTCCCCTGGTTGTATAAATCTCCTCTTATCATCTTTGATGGCATTAGGTATTTTATGAATTTTATCTTCTCCAAGAGCCTTCTTAACTGCTGTAATCGGAATCATTTGCTCTCTAGGCCTGCTGTATGGCTGTCTGCTTCATCATCATTTTGGGGATTCTCTTTTCCTCTCTCTTGAGTTAGTTTCTTCAGTTGATGGAACCCCATCGCTCTCTTTAATGATTTTCCAACCTTGTTTCTTTTGGTGGTACATGTTCCAGTAGTTTTCTGAGAATGATTAGAAGCAAAATTATTGGAAACTTTGGTTTATTTAAAATGTCTTTTATATAATATGACTTGATTTGTAGTCTGTGTTGATATAGAATTCCTATGCTTTGGTTAATTTCATTCAAGATTGGAAAGTTTTGCTCCATTGTTTTTTAGTTGCTTGTGTTGCCGTTAAGAAGGGTGATGTCACTCTTATACTAGATTCTTTTTATGAAACCTATTTCCTCTCACCACTTTTAGGGTCTTCTCTTTGTTTCTTCAGTATTTAGAAATTTCATGAAGATATGTATGCTTTTATGTGGGTCTACTTTCATCAGTTTTACTGTGTACTCATTGTGGCCTTTCTGTTTGGAAACTCATGCCTTTCATTTTGGAGTATTTTTCTTATGTTTTTGATTTCTTCTCTTTAGTGTTCTCTGTTCCATCTCTGGAATCCTTTTCATATGTTGAACTTCCTGGACTATAATTTTTAAAAATCTTTTGTTTTCCATTTGTCTTTTTATCCTACTTATTCTTTTTATTCTGAAATTTCTTCAGTCTCGTACTCTCTCAACCCTTCTATTACCACAACGTAGAGTTGAAGAATAAATAACTATATGTGCATAAAGTAATTAGAATAGTGTTTGACATGTTGTAAGTGCTTATAAGTATTATCTGAAATTGCTGTGGTTGTTGTTTAGTTTGTCTTAAGAGAGAGATATTTGGTCTTGATTCTCTGATTTATTAACCATATAACCTTAGGCATGCTCCTTACTCTTTGGAACCCTCTTTTCTCATCTGTAAAATGTGAATAAGCTCTACTCTCAGATGTTGTTGGGTCAAATGAAAAAATATATATGAAAATGTCTTTAGCAGCTTTGTACAGTTAACAGTTATTACTTGTATCTTTCAAATATCAAAGTTTTTAGTGCAAAAGAAAATGGTGGCAGGATTTTCAGGGTTATTATTTTTTAACTTTTTTTTATTGTACAGAATAACATATATACAAAGCAAAGAAAGAAAAAAGCAATAGTTTTCAAAGTGCTCTTCAACAGATAGTTACAGGACAGATCCCAG